>NW_024543829.1:7360000-8560000 GCF_018167655.1 Microtus oregoni | reverse complement strand
ACCTTATTCTCATTGGGAAATTTTTTTTCCCCAGAGGTCTTTCTAGAGAAAGAAAATGCTTTATGATTTAAAATTTGTGTCTGTTGGCTGAGATGATTTTTTATGTACTTGCTCATATTTTATGTATTTTGTTTATTTCTAGGGAAATGAATCGTCGTAAACATAGCAAGCCTGGATCTGTGCCAGTTGTGTCAGAGAGGAAGAAACACGTAGTGGCAATTGTGAAATAATGTTTTGTCTTCCTGCCGAGCTTGATATATAATTATTTGCTACTTCTGATCTGGGAACTCTGTAAATAAACGTCCTGGCTCTGGATTAATAGTAAACATTGCAGTTGTGTGTTTTTCTCTCCTTTCCCTCCCTGACTCAGCTCCTCTTGCATTTCCTGCTCACCCTGTGGCTGACCTAAAGGCTGGCTGCACAGGAGCAAAGGCTGTGTGTGTGTTCATTTGCCGCGAGGCAGGTGAAAACACCGTGTATGTTTGCCTGGTTTCCTGTCAGCATTTGGTGCTCCTGCCATGAAGAGAAGTGCCACCTGCTAAGTCACAGGCTCTACCTCCTGCTGCAACCTGGTTTCCATAGTGATCAGTGTCCCACACTTTGCAGGGCCTGACTAGTCAGAGATGTGAGCAGTTTCCGGTAATTCGAGCCTAGACTAAGCCAGACACAGCAGGATTCCGACCATTTTGAAATGTCACTTTTGGGGTTCACAGTGCCTTGTAAAAAGATCACTTTTCACAAGTGAGGTTGCCAGGGTAGAACCTGAAGGAAGAGAGGATCGTGGACATGGGGACCCACCTAAGAGACAGAGGGACATAAGTGAGTAAGGCATAGACTAACCCCTAGAAGAAAAGCTGTGCATGCCATGTGGCCACTGTGACCTTCTCTGTGATGGAAACAGAAAGCAGGTTGCTCTTCAGCTTCCCGTTGTCCTAACTGTGTCATGGTCAAGAAAGGCTAAGGTCTAAGATGTCTAGAGAGCAGCCTGGTCAGCTTAGGTCTTGAGTAGTGAATTGATCAGAATTGATTGCAGCTCTGTGAACCCTGTCAATTCATTCGCATGAGACCATAAAGCCACATAGAAAGTACTATGGCAGCAGGGTCTTTGAGCAGGATGAATCAGTGTTTGCCCGTATTGTGAGTGGATTATTTAATGAATGAGTAACCTGTGCTGAGCCTTAACAGGCAGGTGCTCATATGTGCACGTGCTCTTGTGTCCCCAACCCCGTGTGTGTGTGTGTACACGCACATGCATGCCCCCACACATGAGCCTTTTAAGTCAAGGGCAGTACCAGCTTTGTGCTTGACTTTCTGATGAGCACCTAAGCCGGTGTCAGGAGATGAACTCATTACTTTGCTCCAAACCCTCAGAGTCCTCCCTTGTGTTCTCTGGGTAGCATACTTACACCTGTAGAGATTCTCAAGGAAAATCCCTCTGTAAGACCATAGGCTTCATTAACAGCGGTAACAATAGCAGCTGCTGACCCGCTCTTTACCAAACAGTGTGTCTTGCATGCACTTAATTGAAATAAATTTTCCTTGCATTCTCATAAGAACCCCCAAAGGGAGGCCTTATTACAATTCATAGTCTGTCCTCAATCTCCACAATCTGAAGGGGTCAGTCTCAGAGGAAATAAGCAATTGCGGAGCGTTGTGACATCTGAGATGGATAATATAGCGGCACAGTAGAGAAGCCAGCCTGCCGGGGAAGGACTAGCCCTCCAGAGAACAGTGCTTCTCAAATGCCCACTGGCCTGGCCAGGGATGAGGAGAAGTGGGGGAGGGATGTCTTCAAAGTAAGGACTTGTCTGTGTGTTGCTCTTCATGAAGAAAAAAAAACTTTCTCAATTTCAGCGATGCTTTACTATTAGACACTTTCTGTTCCAGGCCGATGCATAAAGTTCGGGTTAAATACTCTTTCTCCAGAGAGAGAAGGGAGTAGGGGAAAAATAAGTGATTTGTTAGGTAGTAGAGATTAATGGATCACAACACTCAGCTTAGACATCCAGGAGCCTTAGAGCAGAGGGCAGAAAGCATAGGTGACAGTGGTAAGAAGTAGGGCCAGAGCCGAGTCTCCAGTGTGTATACAGTACACACATGTTCATGCTTCGCAAAGGAGCAGAGGCACCTAGCCACAGAAACGGAGGGGGACATGCCTTTGGAGCCCGTAGCGCACCCCACTAAAGGAGAAAACTAGGTTCAGGGCCAGCTCTCAGAGGAAGCCTGAGTAGGCTGGGGACGTGGCTCAGTTGGTGGAATTCTTGCCTGCAGATGTGAGATGTCAAGTATTTCCTGCAGGAAATTATATCTTCGAATAATTTTACTTAAGTTTTGATTACATAGAGTAAATAAGACAGAAGAAACTAATTGTTTCAAATCTGTTTGTACTCCATAATAACTAATTCCATAAGCTGCCTTGAGTACCATCCCTAAAACCGATGTGTCTTTTTTATTTTTTATTTTTTTGGTGGGGACAGGGCTTCTCTGTAGCTTTGGAGCCTCTCCTGGAACTAGCTCTTGTAGACCAGGCTGGCCTCAAACTCACAGAGATCCGCCTGCCTCTGCCTCCCGAGTGCTGGGATTAAAGGCATGCACCACCACCGCCTGCCTGAGACTGATGTCATATGCAAAATGAGTATGTCAACGTGGTTATTCCCACACCTTCACATAGATGGAGGGTTCCGATTAAAAGAATGAAATTCTCTCAGTAAACAGAAATCTTGATGAAGATGCTTGCTTCAAGATATAAGAAACAAATCAAGGATGTCTAGGGTAATGTATGAGTTGGCCAATGATGTCTTTTTTTAAATTAAAAATCGTTTCCCTCTTTTCCTTTCCTCCCTCCTAATGCTTCCCATGGATCTCTCCCACCTTGCCCTCCTTCCAATTTGTGGTCTGTTTTTCTTTAATTGTTCTTACACACACACACACACACACACACACACACACACACACACGAGACAGAGAGAGAGAGAGAGAGAGAGAGAGAGAGAGAGAGAGAGCTCTACATAGATAAATACACCCTTCCCCTTCCGAGAGAGAGAGAGAGAGAGAGAGAGAGAGAGAGAGAGAGAGAGTTCTACATAGATAAATACACCCCCTTCCTAGTCTGTATAATGCTACATAATGTTAGTTGTGTGTATACTTTCATACCTGAACATTTGGTACTGATAACCAGTCGGTGAACTCTTCCCAGTCTGTATAACGTTAGTTGTGTGTATATTTTGAGGCCTGGACATTTGGTATTGATAACCAGTCAGTGTGCTCTTCCATGGGGAAGACTATTTCTCCCTCTCAGCGTTCCTTGATTGCCTATAGTTCTTTGCCTGAAGTTGAAGCACTTGAACTCCCTGCCTCTGTAGTGATATTTTATTTGTATTTTAATAAATAAGGCTTGCTTATTTATAAAACAGCTGCACTGAACAGCCTTACAGACCAGGCAGAGGTAACACACACCTTTAATCCCAGTCGTGTGGGAGAATTGTCTGTATTCTGTCAATTATGTTTTAAATAAACGCTGATTGGCCAGTAACCATATACTGGGAGTTATGGTGGTCGGACACTTAAAGGAATACCCACACTAGCTCAAAAATAAGAAATAGATAGGCATTTATTAAGGGGTAAACTCACAAATCAGAATTCTCCGCTTGATCAATTGAATCACGCAACCCAAAGGAAAAGCCATCGGGGCAAGGAGCCAGGGGAACGAGGGAGAGGGCCTGGATGGCTTCGATGTCTGGGTGTATTAGACCACACCCCAGTAGGCGGGTAGTTACTAGCTGTAAACCTTCCCGCAGCATAGCCAGGCGGGAAGTATAAGCGGGACTACCAGACAGGAAGTAGAGGCAGCTCAAAGAGAACAGGGGAATTCTGGGAAGAGGGAAGCTCCCTCTGCAGTCCTGTCCAGACACAGAAGAAGCAAGATGTGACTACTCCGCTGAAAAAGGTACTGAGCCATGTGGCTAACACAGAGAAGAATAATAGGCTAATGTAAGTTATAAGAGTTGTTAAGAAACCTGAGCTAATGGACCAATCATAAACTGGATGAGGGTGTGTAGAGAGAAAGCGCACAAAGGAAAAGGAGCCTTCTTCGTAAGGGTGGGAAGCAAAGCTGGGAGAGAAGGAAAGCCCTATCATGTCTCTATTTTACTGTGTAATTTCCACAGTATTAGGTACGGAACCCAGGGCCCCAGACTTCTTAAAAATACTCTACTCTCTTCTGTCCTGGAGCTTGCTCTGTAGACCAGGCTGGCCTCAAACTCACAGAGATCCACCTGCCTCCCAAATGCTGTGATTAAAGGTGTGTGCCTCCCCTCCTGCAGACCTTTTTGTTACAACCCCATCCCTCAACCTCTTCTTTCCAAACAGACTGTAAGGGACTTTACACTGTTATAGCAGATTCCTCAGCACATACACCATGTCTGCTGTACCGGAGGCGCTCAGTGAGTCTGTTGAAGAATTAGGATGGATTTCTTACCCCGGGCGGTGGTGGCGCACGCCTTTAATGCTAGCACTTGAGAGGCAGAGGCAGGCGGATCTCTGGGAGTTCGAGGCCAGCCTGATCTACAAGAGCTAGTTCCGGGACAGGCACCAAAGCTACCAACCCTGTCTCGAAAAACCAAAAAAGAATTAGGATGGATTTCTTAAAGACAATTTGTATGAAGTCCTATTCTAGCAGCACGAAAGTTTAAAATGAGTTCTTATAAGCCACCTTAGGAATTTATTCATCTTTATAACTTGGTTTTCCATTAGAAAAAGATTCCAGAAGTGAAACAGTAATCTTACAAATAATTTCTATCTCTCTCCCCCTGACCTTGTGTGTGTATATCGTGTATGTGACATATGCGTGTGAGTAGATTCATGTGTGTGTATGCGTGCTTTTGTTTATCTATGCTTGAGGAGGCTAGAAGGTCACATCAAGTGTTTTCCTCATTATTTTTTAATTAATTTAATCATGTGTGTTGTGTGTGGTTGTTCAGGTACAGTTCATATGTGGCAGTCAGGGAATGATTTGGGGGACAGGAACTGGTTCTCTCCTTCTACTTCTTTTGAGGAAAAATTCCCTTTGTTTCTGTGGCTGGCACTGTGTACCGAAGGCAGGCTCACCCTTGAGCTCCCAGATTATTCTCTGTACCCCACCTCCCGTCTCTCCCTTGGAGTGCTGGGATCACAGATGGGAGCCTCCACATCCTGTGGGCTCTGGAATAAAACTGAGGCTGTTAGACTCACGTGGCAGGTACTTCACGGCCTGCCCTAGTTTTTTAGACAGTGTCCCCCTAGCGATGACCCCACATCTCTTTCTCTACAACACTCGGATTACAGGAGTGTATTGCTACACCTAACTTTTTACATGGATCCTGGGAACCAAATTTTGGTCTTCAATGCTTGCTTAGCAGGTACTTTAACCACTGAGCCACAAATGACCTCTTGTCAGACAATTCCAGGGTGCTGTGAACCTGTCTGCAAAGATGGCTCTAGTAAAAGAGACTTCATCTCAGACTGGACAGGTTACTAAAGAAGGTAGTAACTTAATATATCTTTAATATATAAATTTAACTATTACTGTTCTCTATTGCTGCGGGAAGGTTTACAGCTTGTAACTACCCGCCTACTGGGACATGGTCTCATATACTATTTACCCGGATAAGAAGGGTGTCTTGTCCCCCTGGTTCCCGCTTGGTTCAGATTGTTTTGGCATCTGCCATTCAAGCAGAGAATCCTGGTTTTGTAAGTTTTTCCCCTAAATAAGTAACTGTCTATCTCTCAGTTCTGAGCCAATATGAGATTTCTTTTAAGCGCCCAATATCTTTACTATCACTCTATTTTAAAACTTAGCCACACTTTCTTATCCACAAGGGATTAGTTACCCATTGATACCAAACCCTATGGATGCCCATGTCCTCTGTCATAAATGGCATAGGGTTTGCATTTGACCTACATACATCTTCTCAAACACTTTAATTCATCGATAGATTAATTACAATCCTTATTGCAATATAAGTACTGAGTGATTTTTTACTGTGTTGTTTTGTTTAGAGAATGACATTTAAAAAGTCTGTACACATTCTGTATAGAAACCTTTAAAATATATTTTCAGTCCCCAGTTGGTCGAACCCACAAATGGGAAGGCCATGGCTATGGAAGCGTCAAGTGCATTTTCTCGGATTCCGTTCCTGGCAGTAAGTCCCAGACAGTTGTGGTGAAACTCAGTAAATGGTCAAGAACTAATGTTGGAAGTTCCGAAGGTGCTCCAGAGAGCTCCTCTTCTCGCAGACTCTGCTCATGCGCATGGTTGCTGCTGACGCCACGCCAGCCACCCACCCATTCTTCTCCAGTTACCGTTCCTTCATCCCGAATCCTGCTGGTCCGGCACCAGGACGGCGTCACTCCACTGATCACTTCTGCCTTTACATGCCTCTGGCTTTGTCCTTGCTTTCGTTGTAAAGTCTTGAAGATCCTTAAGTTTTCCCTTTTCTTTTTAAAAATGTTACTGTTGCTGTGTGGTGTGTGTGAGTGTACATGTGTGTGAATGCATGTTGTGTGTGTAAGAGTGCAGGTGTGAGTGGATGCCAGAGGACAGCTTTTGGGAGTCACTTCTCTCCTTCCATTACGGGTTCAAGGAACAAACTTAGGTCTTCTTAACTTGCTCAGCCATCTTGTTGCCACCCTCCGTCTTCTTCTGAGACAGGTCTTCTTGTGTAGCAGATTCTCAGCCTTTACTCACGACTTAGCTTTCTCAGTTATAATGGTAGTGCCTGCCTCCCAGAGGTGTTGGGAAAGTTAGCTGATTCGTTACTATGTCAACACTCAAGATGGCCTTTGTAACAATTCATTGAACATAGACCTTGTGCTGCAGGGTGCTGCTTAATTTTGCCTTGTGACCAAAATACCCGAGAGAGAGAACGCTGCACATGCCAGAGAAAAGCTGATCATGTCACAGCAGACGGAGGAGTCAGGGGTGGGCTGCAATCTTAGAGGCTCTCTAGCTGGGCCCTTGCCTTCCAACATTTTTAGAACCTCCCAAACAGCACCACCAGCCAGGGACCAAGCATTCAGAATGAGACTGGGGCAGGGATTTGCAGAGTCAAGCCATAGCACAGAGTTAGTATCCCCCTTGATTTTCTCTCAGTGAGTTCCCACAATAATCCTACAAAGAAAATGTAATTACCTCCATTTTCCAAATTCTGATGAGATTATGACAATAAGGGTCAACACCAATAGTAGATACTGTCTCTGCTACTCCTCCCTGTGACAATACTCAGTGAAGGGTAATCACTTACTCAGTCATTGTAGACTCATGTTAGACATATTCAATGGAGATAATTGTATTTTCTCTCCATTGCACTCTATACGGAAGTATGCCAGCTACCATCCCAGTGCTCAGACACCATACCAACCTTAGAGCAGGCTGGTAGGGTCTAACTCTTCCTTGGGTTCTAAGTCTAGGTTTTCAAGGCTGCCTGACAATTGCAACAAGATAGCCTGTTCTCTCTGCCTTGGGCTGTTGGAGGATCTCCATGCCATCACTTTTCCTGTCTAGAGGTGACTCCCCCCATAACGGATATTGAGAAGGTTAGTGGAAGAGGCTAGAATGAACTTCCCAAACACAGCACACTGCACTGCAAGAGCCTGCCAAGGGATCGGGACAATCAGATATCTGTAGAACTTATGAGACCCAGTGTATCTTGTAACCTTAATGAGTAAGATTGTAGACATGATAGCACATAAGAAAAAGTTTATTAAAGTTTAGAGCAACTGCATGATCCATTCGTTTGCAGCACACTCCTCCAGATGCTGCAATAAATGAAAAAGATGGTTGCTATGGAGATAGTTAAACTATGCCCTTTGGCTAGTAGATTAGAAGTCCATTTCAAGCAAATAGAAGAGACTGTATTTTCCCTGGAGTGATATTTTTATCTCAGTTGTAACCCAAGTTATTAAAGCTCAGAACCTATTAACATTATACTTTATGAAGACTTTTGCTCCTTTGGCACATGAATTTTATTATTTTTAAGTAAATGTAAAGAGCTGCCCTTTATTCTTCAGAAAATGTATTATGAAGTTCTTCCCCACAAGATACAGCTGTATCTTCCGTGAGATCTTGTCTATTACATCCTCAGCTTCATTGTGCTTGAAGCCCGTATTTTATTTTTGAAATCATTTGGTGGAGGCAGTGTGTCCTGTCACAGAGGACTGCTAGCACAGGCAGTCTTTGGGAACATGGGACACTCATTTAATAACTCATGGCGCTCAGCTAGCAGAAAGATTTGAGGGTGGTAATATTCAGATCTGTACATAGCCATTTAATCTGTTCTTCGAAATTCAGGAAGTAATTACAGATCCACAGCTGGGAAACTCTGCTGGCTGACGCAAGCATTTGTTGCAGGGGATGAGTCTGTCAGGGTTAGGCTTGGCTTTGCCTGCTTGCCTGAGATAGGGTTGGTGAGGAACAAAAGGGAAGCTGGATTTGTTCGCAAATTGACTGAATCTTTTGCCGCCTAAATCTGACCACTCTTCCCTGAAATATATTGCTGCATAAATCAAATTTTCAGGTATAAGTTGAAGTTGATTTGTATTCCCTAGGAAAATAATAATTTCCTGGTGTTTAGGCGTTCAGTTGTATTCAGTTATGACCTTCCTTTGCCAAGGCCAAGGTTTGAATACTAGCTTCCTTCGCCACTGCTCATCTGACTCTATGTGCATGTGCGTGTGTGCATGTGTGTGTCCATGTGTGTGCCCATATGTGTGTGTGCATGTGTGTGTCCATGTGTGTGTATGTGTGTGTGCATGTGTGTGTCCATGTGTGTATGTGTGTGTGCATGTGTGTGTATGTGTGTGTCCATGTGTGTGTGCATGTGTGTGTGTCCATGTGTGCATGCATGTGTGTGTCCATGTGTGTGTGTCCATGTGTGTGTGCACGTGCGTGTGTCCATGCGTGCACATGTGTGTGCGCATGTATGCACACATGTGTGTGCATATGTGTGTCCATGTGTGTGTGCATGTGCGTGTGTCCATGTGTATGTGTGTCCACGTGTGTGTGCATGTGTGTGCGTGTCCATGTGTGTGTGTCCGTGTATGTGTGTCCATGTGTGTATGTGCATGTGTGTGTGCATGTGTGTGCGCATGTGTGTGCGCGTGCATGTGTGTGTGTGCATGTGTGTATGTGCATGTGTGTGCATGTGCATGTGCATCTGTGTGTGCATGTGTGTGTCCATGTGTGTGTGTCCGTGTGTGTGCATGTGTGTGTCCACGTGTGCGTGCATGTGTGTGCCCATGTGTGTGTGTGCATGTGTGTGCATGTGTCCATGTGTGTGTCCACGTGTGCGTGCATGTGTGTGTCCATGTGTGCATGCATGTGTGTGTCCATGTGTGTGTGCATGCGTGTCCATGTGTGCGTGCATGTGTGTGTGTGCATGTGTGTCCATGTGTGTGCACATGTGTGTGCATGTGTGTGTCCATGTGTGCATGTGTGTGTGCATGTGTGTCCATGTGTGTCCATGTGTGTGCATGTGTGTGTTTGTCCATGTGTGTGTCCGTAGAAGTACTGTGACTAATGGACTATTTAAAGGAAAAGAGGATAGTAGAGAAAATGAAATTTTCAAATTAAGAGTTATTGTCAAGTATCCTGAACACTAAACCACACTCCTTGAATTGTTACATTAGAGTAAATAAATGATTTTCTAGCTAGCTTGTTTTATATCTCTTATATTTCCATCAATCAAGGCCTTTTATTAAGAACTAAAATCAAATGAGTCCATATATAAGATTCTTTAAGATCTAAATAGAAATGGCTCAAGTCATGAAGAGTAAAATAACAGGTTTCTGCTTTCTTGTGATCGTTGTGGAAATCAGCTGTGTGAGGACGTGTTCATTTGCCTGTGCCACAGAATATTCCCTTGTCTGTGCAAAGGTGTGTTGCATTTGTTCAATTATGTAAAGATATGTTGCATTTGTTTCATCTTGCCTGACAAAGGCATCTGATGGGGCTAATAAAACGCTGAGCCGGTCCAACAGCCAGGCAGTAGAGGGATAGGTGGGGCTGGCGGGCGGAGAGAATAAGCAGGAGGAGAAATCTAGGCTTGAGAGAGGAGAAGAAGAGAGGGAGAAAGCAAGGGAGACACCCGGGGCCAAAAGTCAGGCAGCTGCCAACCAGACACAAGAATCAGGAAAGCAAGAGGCACAGTAGGAAGGGAAGAAAGGTATAAACCCCTGAGGCAAAGTGTAGATAAAGCGAAACACATTGAAATAAGAGCTAAAGGTCGAACATTCACAACTAATAAGTCTCTGCTTCACGATTTGGTTGGTGGCCCAAGACAAAACCCGGTACACATGATGGTGTAAAAATTAAACCATGATACACTTTCTAGATTATGAGATTGACATAGGACTGACATATTTCTTGTTTATCAGGCAAAAAAAAAAAACCTCAGTTGTACCTAATAATTGAGAATGTCTCACCTGGGGCTGGAGAGTGACTCACAGGTTAAGAGAGGATTGTGCTTCCAGAGGACCGGAATTTGGTTACCAGAACCCACATCTAGTGACTTACGGCCTTGTGCCACTCAAGCTTCAGGGCACCTGACACCTTCTTCTGGCCTCTGAGGGCATGTGCGGTCAACTGTATACACACGCATGTGCGCTCACACACACACACACAATTAAAATTTCACACAAATGAAGTCTTTCAAAAGAGAATATCTCATCTAAGAGCACCTTACAAATGGCTCAGATTTAGAGTTGTCTACCCTACAGCTCCTTCCTCAGTCTTTTCCTCTCTCCCCAGCCTGCTACTTGCCAGAAGACGGAAAGGCTAAAAGTTTTCTTTTGCCTCCCCTGCATCCTGAGGCGGGCACGCAAATCTGTTCTTGCAGAGGCAGAGGCAGAGGCAGATGTCTCTGTGACGTTAGTTTCCCTTGCCTGACGGAAGAACAGCTTGGCTGGTGTTTCCTTGCTCTCTCCCCCACTTCTCTCTGTCTTAAATGTATGCGGGCTATCTGCCACCCTGGTGGCATCTTGTGACCACGCATCCAAAGTTTAATTAAGGCTTTATAAAATCCTTGTTTTATATTATGTTTATACTATTTGTTTTATATTATATATTATCACATGTTATCTATTATTATATTATAGTAAATATACTATATGTGTTATAATATACCATATATTGTAGGAGGTCAAGGCCTATGGGAGCCAGAGATTAGCCAATCCGGAGTCTGCCTGGCGCTGTCAGAGGTCCTGATCATACCTAGTCAGTTTGAGGGGCTCCACAGGATGCTGCCTGAGTGCCTAGCAGTAGGCGCTGTCAGAGGTCCTGATTGTGCCTAGCCAATGAAGGGAGACCATGAACTGTCAATGTATCTGACTGAACGCCTGACTGCTGGTAGAGAACATAAGGTTCTCCCCACTGCTAAATAAAAGAGTCTGCCATTTCCCTCTCACCTGACTTCCAGTGTCTATGCTGTTGACGTCACACCTTCTCATCCCCTCCCCCGAGGAAGCCATTAGGACCCAGCTACAACATATTATCTATAATGTTATGTTTATATATATTACATATTATGACATACAACATATTATAGTATTGTTAATGTCCTTATTTTACTATGCTAGTTCTTCTCATATCCTTACGTGAGAAAGGAGATATGGAAAATGCCAGGGGAGTTTGGCATTATTCAGCAAGGGACAACCTTCTGTCGCCTCTTCAAATTATATTAAGCAAATCCTCACGTTTAATCTGCTGTTAGTTTAATTTTTCTGAATACTTTCAACCAGGAAAACATCCTAATAGAAGAGATGTCAGATTCTTTAGTCTGAGTACCCACCCCTATTCCCAAGGATATGTGAATGTTTTTCATTTTATTTTTTTTATCTATGTTTCATGGAATGATCCCAAATGTCATAGTCATTAAACATTTCATTTTTTCCCATTTAAAAATAAGGTAAGGGCAGGAGAGATGGCTCAGCCCTTAAAGGCTAGGCTCACAACCAAAAATTGAAAAAAGCTAGGATTTTCTAATAAGTGGAAGAGAAACCCAGCCTGGCTTTATGTAAATATTAGTAATTTATTCAAATGCACACTACCCAAGTTCAAGAATTGTCATTAGGGTGGTGACAGGTTTGAAGCTGTGTGGAGATGAGGGGGTCACACAGCAGGAAGAAGGGAGTCTAGAGCAGATTCCTTTACTTAGGGGTCTGGATAGTTTCTGCCCATGTCATGCCTCGAGGCATTCGCTGTGGAAGTTAATGAAATCAACTTTCACAAAATGGGAAGTCTACCCTCCTGGGCATTCTTCCTGCATCTTCTACCCTCGTTCTGTGGCTCCAAAATAGAACTCATTCTCTCCATAGACACGTTTGGTTTTAGTAGGAAGATGCTCGCGCCTTCTCAAGCTCCTCTCCCGTGGACTCCCCTGACGAGTACACCGCAGGATAGATGTTCTTCTATAGTTTCTAGTTCGTCCCATGCCTGTGTCTATCAGCTTCAACATCGAGGACTATCAGGTTTCTCGGAGTCACTTCAGAGAGCCAGATAACGTCAAGCTAATGTCACCTTGTCTGAACTAATTATTTATCAATTCCCCATTAAGTCCAATTTCAAATTTGCATGCTAGTTCATTCAATAGCTATTATCTGTTGTCGTTTTTTTTTCCAAATGGGGATTAAATTTGCACACAATTGGCCATTTTAAAGTGTAGAGTTCAGTGGCCTCAAGTATGCTCATGCTGATTTACAACTGTTAGTTTACTAAGTTCCAAGGCATGCTTGGCATCCTAACAGAAAACCCTGTACCCACAAAGTGATTGCTTGCTGCTTTCTGTTCCTGCAAACCGAGGAAAGCACTGGGCTGTTTTCTGTCCACAGCCTTTATCATCCCTTCTGATGTCCCATACAAATGGGATCATTACAATGTGTGAGCTTTTACATGAAGCTTCTTGACTTGCTATAATGGTTTTGAGGTTGCTTTTCATCATAGCATGGATCAATGCTTAATTTATTTTTTGAATTTCTTAAGAATAATTTTATTTCGAGCTGTCCCGATGTGAGGATCACTAATCAGGATGTGGTGGATGGTCTAGACGTAGGACAGCCTAAATGTCTAAACTGTCGTTAGCACTGCAGCTCAGAAGCACCGAGCGAGTACAAACTAAATGGTGAAGTTAGACGGCTGCAGATGGCTCAGCAGGGAAGGGCACTTGTTGCTATGGCAGAAGACCCAGGTTCAGCTCCCAACACTAAGATCTCCTGAGTAAATTGGGAGTGGGTGTGTGGGTGGGGAGTGGAAGAGGAATGGGGAGGAGAACATGAGGGGTTGGAAAGGTAGAGCTGGGGGAAAGGCAAGGAAAGAGATATCTTGATCGAGGGAGCCATTATGGGGTTAACGAGAACCCTCCCACTAAGGAAATCTCCTGGAATTCAGGAGGATGACCTCAGCTAAGAATCAAGCAATAGTGGAGAAGGCGCCTTAACTGCCCTTCCCCTGTAGTCAGATTGATGACTGCCTTAATTGTCACCATAGAGCCTTCATCCAGCAACTGACGGAAGCAGATGCAGAGATCCACAGCTAAGCACTGGGCCGAGCTCTTGGAGTCCAGTCATAGAGAGGGAGGGGTCAAGGTCATGAGCAACCCACAGAAACAGCTACCCGAGATAGTGGGAACTCACCAACTCCAGACTGACAGCTGGGGAGCCTGCATAGGACCAAACTAGGCCCTCTGAATGTGGGGCAGAGTTGTGTGGCTTGGGCAGTTTGAGGGGCCACTGGCTGTGAAACCAGTATTTGTAGCACAAATAGCAAAAACTCAAAGACAGATATTGGGGTTCATCCTGAAGATCAGGAAAGTAAAGAAGTCAGCCACTGGCTCTTACCTCTAACTACCTCAGACTGAAAATGGGCAAGATCCTGTCTGCATGAATCCTGAAGACTCCATACTCCACTGAGTTCCTGTCTCTTCCCCTTTATATCCCTCTTTCCACCCAGCCCTGTCACTCCTGTCTCTACCTCCCTAGAGCTGGGGTTAAAGGCCTGGGATCCCAAGTGCTGGGATCACCTTTGTGTGAGCTGTTTCTCTTTTAGACAGATTCACTCTTGCATAGCCCAGGGTGGCCTTGAATTCACAGTGCTCCATCTGCCTCTGTCCCCCAAGTCCTGGGATTAAAGGTGTGTGCCACCACTGTCTAGTCTGTATGGCTGACTAGTGTGGCTCCTTTGCCCTCTGACCTTCAGGCACGCCTTATTTATTAAAACACAAATAATATACTATTATAAGTTTTTACCCCTAGTGCATGAACTGGCTGTTGGAGCCCATTCCCTATGGGATACCTTGTTCAACCTAGATACAGGGAGGAGGGCCTTGGTCCTGCCTCAAGTGATGAGACAGACCTTGTTGACTCCCCATGGCAGGCCTCACCCTCTCTGAGGAATGGATGGGGAGTGGGGTGGAGGGAAGGTGGGAGGAGCTAGAGGAGGGAAAGGAGAGGGAACTGGGATTGGTATGTAAAATAAAATAGATTGCTTTAAAAAAAAATAAAAAAAAGGGGGCTGGAGAGATGGCTCAGTGATTAAGAGTATTGCCTGCTCTTCCAAAGGTCCTGAGTTCAATTCCCAGCAACCACATGGTGGCTCACAACCATCTGTAATGAGGTCTGGTGCCCTCTTCTGGCCTGCAGGCATACATGCAGACAGAATATTGTATACATAATAAATAAATTTTAAAAAATAAAATAAAAATTAATTTTATGTCCTTCTTCCTCGGCGCTACCTGCGAGGTGGCTGCCATCTCCTTTGCGGCATCATGGCTGCCCTCCGGCCTCTGGTGAAGCCCAAGATCGTCAAAAAGAGGACCAAGAAGTTCATCCGGCACCAGTCAGACCGATATGTCAAGATTAAGCGAAACTGGCGGAAACCCAGGGGTATTGATAACAGGGTACGGAGAAGATTTAAGGGCCAGATCCTGATGCCCAACATTGGTTATGGGAGCAACAAGAAAACCAAGCACATGCTGCCTAGTGGCTTCCGGAAGTTTCTGGTCCACAACGTCAAGGAGCTGGAGGTGCTGCTGATGTGCAACAAGTCTTACTGTGCTGAGATTGCTCACAATGTTTCCTCCAAGAACCGAAAAGCCATCGTGGAAAGAGCAGCGCAGCTGGCCATCAGAGTCACCAATCCCAACGCCAGGCTGCGCAGCGAAGAGAATGAGTAGATGGCTTGCGTGCACGTTTTATTTGTGTTTAAATAAAACCACAAAAACTGCCAAAAAAAAAAAAAAATTAATTTTATTTTTATTTTACTTGTATGACTGTTCTGTCTGCCTGTGTGCCTGTGCATCACATGCATGCTTGGTGGAGCAAAAAGTGCTTTGGACTGCCATCTTAGTTAGGGTTACTACTGCTCTCACAGAACACCATGACTAAAGCAAGTTGTGGGGGAACGGGTTTATTTGGCTGATGCGTCCACATCACAGTTCATCACTAAGGGAAGTCAGAACAGGAACTCAAACAGTGCGGGAACCTGGAGGCAGGAGCTGAACGAGAGGGGCGGGGGGTGCTAATCACTGGTTTGCTCCCCATGGCTTGCTCAGCCTGCTTATAGAATCCAGGACCACCAACCAGTCCATGGATGGCACCACTCATAATGGGGTGGACCCTCCTCCATCAATCCCTAAGAAAATGTCTTACAGGCTTTTCCACAGCTTGATCTTATGGGACCATTTTCTTAACTGAGGTTCCCTCCTCTCCGATGACTTTGGCTTGTGTCAAGCTGACATAAAACCATCCAGCACGACTGCTGAGCCACCCCTCCCTCCCCTTTGTATAAATTTCATTTACCAATTTCCAGCCTGCACCCATCAAGACAATTGTAACTGTAAACCATCATGTAGGTGTTGGGAATGAAACTGTGGAGTCAGACCTCTTAACGGCTGAGCCATCTCTCCAGACCCCACTTTATTTCGTTTTATGGCAAATAATATTCCATTTTTATCTTCAAATGCTGCATTTTGTTTACCCACTTACAACATTCACTTGGGAATCGTGCTGCTATAGACACTCGTGTGCAAGCATTTGTTTCCTTGCCTGCTTTAAATTCTTTCAGCTGTGTTCACAGAGTGGCATTGTTGGATCACACAGTAATTTATGTTGAGCATTTTGAAGAAGCACTACACTGTCTCCCATAACAACTTCTCTGTTTTCCACACACAAGCGCTACAGAAGGGTTCCCGTGTGTTTATATATTTATGGACACTTGTGTGTTTTATAGAGAACGGGAGCCATCAGCGGGGTTATTAACCAGTGTCTCAGTGGGATCTTGATTTGTACTTTCCTGGTGGTGGTGATAGTAAGCATCTGGCCTTGCGCTTGCTTGCTGACCACTTACAAGTGTCTTCCTTAAGAAATGTCTACACGGATCCTTTGATCATTATTGAAAGTTGAGTTGTTTAAACTTTTTTTGTTCAATTCTTTATGCATTCTTTGGTCCAAGCGCTTATTTTTGGATGCAGCTTTGCAAGCCTGCTATGTCCTTTCAGTTTCTTGATAATGTGTTTTGATATATAAAGGCTTTACATTTGGAGGAAATCCAACGTGTCTATTTTTTGCTCTCGTTCATACATTCGGTGCCATCTAAGAATGCCTTGCCAAATTCAAGGTCATGAAGGCTAATCACAGCTTCCTTCTAAGATTTTTATAACATAAAATACCCTTTATGAAGTTAGCACAACACAGCAGGCTTAGAAAAGCAAACAGGGAGCTGGAAAAAAATGACTTAACCGGTGAAGGAGCTTGTCCCCAAACCCAACGATCCGAGTTCAATACCTGGACCTCACATGGTGTAAGAGGAGCATCAATCCCTGCAAGTGGTTCTCTGTGTGCATACGTGTGTGTGTACATGCACACATGTGCACAAAAACATTCACACACACGTATGTACACACGCAAACACACACAGTAAATAAGCTAAAAAGTATTATTTTAAAAAGAAGAGTAAAAAGGAACATAATTACGTACTAACACTCTCCGGAGATCATCTGATACAAAACCTTTCTGTTTTCAGAAGTGTATAATTAGAAGTTGGTCCTGGATTCTGCTTCCTTGACATCACGTTGCTCTCTTAACGGCTAATTAACAGAAATGATTAGCTGATGAGCTAAGTGAGAAAAAGAGAAAATAATAAGGCCAGCCAAGCGCTGGGAAGCAGGCAGATGCTGTAGTGACAGGGTCCCAGATTTCCCAGCTAAAGGCTTGTAGCGCACACCAGCCTGGCTGTGTATGGAAATACTGTCCATACTTTCCATGTAGCCTAGATCTCAAATGTGCCTCTGAAAGACTTGTGTGTTGAAGGCTCGGTCCTCAGGGTAGTACTGTAAGGACGCTATAGAACCTGTAGGAGGTGGCCCCTAATGGGGGCTTGTTACATCATTGGGAACTTACAGTGGGGATCGTGGGACTCCCGTCATCACTGCTCCTGTTTTGCTTCCTGTCTAAGATGTGAATGGTTTTCCTCTGTCAAATGCTCTTACCACGAAGTGTCATTTTGCCACAATAGCTAAAAGAGTGCTCCCGACTGATTAAGGACTGGGATGTCCAAAATGAGCCAACATAAGCCCTTCCTCTTCATAAGCTGATATATCAGATAGTTTTATAGGAACAGGAAGCTAATACAGTATCAACTGAATGGTTCTGTTTCTTACTCTGTTTTAAGTAAATATCTTCTGCAGGTAGATTCACTATTAGTAAGATGTAAGATAAAACTTAGAGATGAGCAGTGGGGTCCTCTCGAAATTCTGTCTAGTAAATAAGCCAGGACTTGGGAATGTAGAGATTTAGTTGTTTTTAGTATCCGGTGACCCTACTAAGCTTCCAAAGAAATGGTAGTTTTCTGTCTAAACTGAGCCCCAGAAATAAGTGCTTTTCTCAGTAGAGTATCTCTGTGAGTTAAAAAAAAATCTTTTTTATTTCTTAAAAATTGTTCTAGTTTAGTTGACACTTAACTATTACTAACTTAAAGTCACAAATGGTTACTTTGTAAGCTAGGAGGCCAAGCGTAGAGCTTGTGTCTGCCCAGCTGTCAGCACTATTTGCTTCAACTTCTCTCTTGGTTGCACAACTGCTTAAAGGAGAAATTGTTGCTGCAGCATGGTAGGAGCTCAGTAGATACGCTGTGTGATGGCCAGATAGTAAGGGGAATCATGTGCCTTTCTTTCCAACTTTATGAAAATGCTCCCATAAATATTAGTTGATTTCCATATGGAGGTTATGTACATTGATCAAACACACACACACACACACACACACACAAAAAAAAAAAACTTTCTTTTTTATAACCTGGATAAGAATATATTCCAAATACACAGCAGCATCTGTGTTGCAGGAAAAGATCTTGTTCTTCTGTTTACCCCAAACTCCCTTACTGAATGGCTGCCTTTGGGCTTGTGACAGACACTTCCAGCTGTCCAGAAGTTTCAATGACTCACACTAAGACCTTGAACTACCCAAGTAGTAGAAAGTTCATGGCACCGTTTTTCCCCGTTTGTTTTTTTCTTCTTTAAAAGCAATGGAGGTTGGAAAGATAGCTCTGTCAGTAAAGAGCTTGCCCTGTAAGGACCTGGGTTTTATCCTTAGCACCCATGTGAAAATGCTGTGAGCTTAGTGGCACGTGCTTGTAACCCCAGCTGGGAAGATAGAAGCAGGCAGGCCCCTAGATAATTTCAGAACAGCTGGTCAGCTAGCCATGCCAAGATGGCTAGTTCCAGGTCCGTGAGAGATCTTGTCTTAACCCAAGCTGAGTGACTACTGTAAATGACACCCGAGGTCGTAAAGTCATGTGTGCATGTGTGCTTGCTCTTTCTCTTTTACACACACACAAACACACACTAACACACATGTGCACAAACACACACACTAACACACACCTGCACAAAAACACACTGACACGCATGCAAACATATACACACAAACACACAGTGATACACATGCAAGCACACACACAAAAACACACACTGATACACACAGTGATACATATGCAAACACACACACATTTTTTAAAGAAAGCCAGGAAAGAGCCTAAAGGAAAGCAAGCCCCAGGCATGTGTTGCAGTTCTCAGCTATGACATCTGTGTGTCTCCAGTAATACACAGACCGACGTCAGCTGCTGCACAGACAAATGCTTATATTGTGAAAGCCATGTACATTAACAGATGTAACATCTGTCAGTGGATGTTAGCATAAGAGATTCATGGCATCACCAGCCCCTAGGATAAAGCTCAATGTGAAGGTTTTCCTTTCTTCCTCTTGGTTTTTTGAGACAGGGCTTCTCTGTGTCACAGCTCTAGCTGTTCTGAAATTCTCTATAGACCAGGCTGGCCTTGAACTCACAAACGTCCGTCCGTCTGCCTCCTGAGTGTCAGGATTAAAGGTGTGCGCCACCACCGTGCGGTCATGAGGGTTTTTCTCAATGCTTGAAAGGATTCTATTAAGCGGCTTATGTTCGCATGAAGATGTAGTAATGATGAACCAAGTATCCCCCAAAGACTACAGCTTGATAACTACTGAACTTGCTACCCATAAGTAACAACATTTCTGCAATGTGTTATCATAGCTGATTTGATGCAGTCAATCAATCCCATGCAGTTTCCAGTCTTCTAGTTTCCAGTTGCAAATGCTTATCTCAGTCACCTGTCATTGCAGCTATCAGCTTCTTTTTGGGAAAAGAATGCTTAGTATGGCAGCCTCGACCGGATGTTTTCTCCCAGCTCCTCTCTTCGTTCAAGGGTTTTGATTCAGCATTTATCTATAAACTGCTCCCTTGTGACTCTGCCTCATCCCAAGTCTCTTATCAGAGGTCAGCCTTGCCTTTCTCCCAGCATTCCTTTCTGTTTCTCTGCTTCCAAACAATAAATATCTCCTGAAACTCTAGCTGGCAATTTATTTTCCTGTCTGGCACCGAGCGTACATCCTTGCTCTCACCCGTGCCATTCCTAGCCACACTTCTTCCTGGTTCTTCCTGCTCCTGCGCCACTTCGTAGGCAATCACAACAAGAAGAGTTAGATGTAATTACTGGCTATTTTTGTAAAAGTAAGTGTAGCTTGCCCCTGCTCTATTCTAGTGTATTCCGACTGTGTAATTGATGGTGATCTTCCTCAGCGAAAATGTCCTTCCATCTTGGGAGGCTGGATACGCCTAAGATTAGCTTTCCCTCTTACCTGTCTTCGTACGACACAGGTCAGCTGTAATTGCAAGCATCTGACGATGGCAGTGAATCAGGCTAAAGTCTTTTGAGAGAGGCAGCGGCTGTCTTAATTGTCCTATGAAGCAGTGGCTCCATTTGAATTGGGCTGTAAATGACTGAGTGTGAGTCACTGCTGTAGGTACCGTCTCAGTCTGTTTTTATTAGCTTCAACCGCAGAAGCCAAACCTTCCTTGAGTTCATCCTCAAATTTGGTAGCTACATCCTCTTTGGAGCTTTAATTAACTGTTGTTCTGTTTGATGAGACTCCTCAGCATCCTGTCTCAATCCGGTACCCAGTAGTAAAGTGAGTTTTGTTAAGCAGGCTTTAGTTGCTTAAAATACATATTTAAAAATGATAATCTCTCCCAGTGCTCAGGAGGCAGAGTCAGGGGCATCTCTGAGCTTGAGGCCAGTCTGCTCTATTGTTAAGTATCAGGCCAGATAGGGCTTATATGTTGTATGTTATAAGAATATCTATATTCTTAAAGGAGGGTTGGTAACTCAAGCTTGGAATTCTATCTACTTGGGAGCCTGTGGAAGAAAGATTGAAAGTTTGAGGCTAGTTTGGACTAAATACTAAAATCCTGTCTCAAAAGACAATTAAAATGTGTGGGTAACTCCTTCTTTGCTAATTGTATTCCTGTTGACAGCATGAAAGGGTTCAGGGGAGGGGAATCCCATTTGGGGGAACTGTAGGAAGGGCTTTCGTTCAAGATCTATTTGAACATGTGAACTGACTCACACTAGAGATAAACCCTATTTATACATGTATGTAGATATGTATGTATTTTTATATGGGGGTGTCTTCATTCAGCCTGCTTCCCCTAAAATAATAGAAAGGATTCACACTGGAGAATCTTCCTGAAAACCATATATGGAATATCTCAAGACTTTGTGTTTTTTTTATATTTTATTATTTATTATGTGTACAATATTCTCTTTGTGTGTATGCCTGCAAGCCAGAAGACTCCATTACAGATGGTTGTGAGCCACCATGTGGTTGCCGGGAATTGAACTCAGGACCTTCGGAAGAGCAGGCAACGCTCTTAACCTCTGAGCCATCTCTTCAGCCCCAAGATTTTGTGTTTTTGAAAGAGAGAGTTCACTGTTTTGATCAATTTATAGGATAATGCATTACTGATATAGCATCTGAAAAATACACAATTACAAGCATAATTATATCAAGAACACACATTGCCAAAACTTTAAACTTCATTTTGAGAGTCGTTATCATCATGTACTTACAGCTATGTTCCTCAATGAAATGTCAATTTTCTTGTTTATGTTGTTATAACTTTTGCTTTCATCATAGTTTGTATGTTACCACTCATATTAAAAAGTTATATAAAGGTGTGAGTTGCCTTTTACAAGAGGCCATCAGAACCAAACCTTTTCCCAAATAAGAAGCAATGAATTTTAATAATGAGTCTCTCCATTTAACATTAAATATACCCATTTTCCAGAGTCTGTTGATACAACAAATTAAATCGGATTTAGGATACTTAAGATAGAATAAAACATGACTGCTCAGATAGTATTTGAACATGGCTGAATGAAAACTTTCCACACTTGGGATTACAGACACTGGGGCCACAGACACTGGGGTCACAGACACTGGGGCCACAGACACTGGGGCCACAGACGCTGGGGGCCACAGACGCTGGGGGCCACAGATGCTGGGGCCACAGCCACTGGGACCACAGACGCTGGGACCACAGACACTGGGACCACTGACATTGGGATCACAGATGCTGGGACCACAGACACTGGGACCACTGACATTGGGATCACAGATGCTGGGACCACAGACACTGGGGCCATAGACACTGGGGCCACAGATGCTGGGGGCCACAGACACTGGAACCACTGACACTGAGACCACAGATGCTATCCTGACACCCAAGGGATGACCTGGCTGATCGACAGCACCTACAAAGGCAAGGCAGGCAGTAAGAGGAAAAGGAGCCCACGTGGCAAGGGATGGAGAAACCTCAAGTCACAGAATTAGGAAGATTCTGGGAGTGATCCTGGGAGTTTTGGTCCCAAAGTTTCAGGAGAGTTATTTTGGATATTCTTAAGTACTCTTCAAATCGTGTTATTCTTGAGAATGAACTGATATAGGTGAAGATATTTTTAATTGCTCATAGAAAACTAATGAATAAATAAAAGGTAAGGCAGATTGTTTACATACATTTTTCTTTCAATGGAATTTCCCTTATATTACCACTTAAGTCAACAGAACACATGATTAAAATATATCTATTTTTGCATCACAACTGGTCCACTCTTCCCTGCAGGCAAAGGTTCATGTTGCATTTTAGATTTGATGTTCAATAATACAATTTTAACTGCTTCTGGTTAAAGCCATTGTTAGCATCTTTTGTTTGGAATTTGATAAAGCTCCAAACACTTTTCTGAGAGCCTTCTCTTTGTAGAAGCCCAATTTGATTGTACAATAAGATTTGTTTTGTTCTATTTTCGATATGGTTGGGATTTTTTTCTTTCTTGTTTTTGAAACAAAGATGCTAATTGGCTCCAGTGATGAATGGATGCACTAAAAATGATTTTGGATTTTGGACAATATTTGGAGGTTTATAAAAATAAAGCCATGGTGGCAGAAAATGATTTCTAAGTGAACATAGCGTATGTCACGGTGCTCTTTCAGAAATGGAAAGCCCATGTCAGACGTCAGCAAGGGCTGTCATCTGCTTCAGAAAAAGATGATAAGGACGACCTGCCAATACTCTGCATTCAGTGCCTGGCCCTGTGAACTGTAGTGGGATTAAAAAAAAATAATGGGACAGACAAAAGAAAAAGAGATGGCTGTGGACTGGGGAGATGGGTCAGTGGCTGCTCTTCCAGATGACTCAGGTTCAATTCCCAGCACTCAAATGGTAGTTTACAACCTATCTGTAACTCCAATTCCAGGGATCCAACACACTCACACAGACACACATGCAGGCAAAAACACCAATGCTCACGAAATAAAAATAAATACACTTGAAAAAGAGCTGGCTTGTAATACAGGCAATAAGATGAGAATTTGCTAAGTGTTTATGTGCTACTGAGACTGTAGCAGAATTTGACATCTGCACTGCCTGCAGGGAGCAGGTGAGCTGGGTGGCCATGACAGACGTGGTTTGCTTTCTGAAAAGAGAACAACCATATTAAAAACGGGCACACTCTGTCTGACTTTGCTTCCATGCCTGGGTCTTGGTTTGACATGGTTTCCCCCACAACTTCCCACCACAGTATGAGTAACAGCTCATCTTACGTTCAAAAACTATTGAAGAATCACAGTTGTTGGTTAGTTTTATGTCAACTTAACACAGCAATAGTTATTCTACTCCTCAAGTCATTCACTTTAATAAACTTTCAGATCTTTCCCACGTTCTAAAATCGTTTTCCCAGTCTCTAGCACTGCTAGAATGGAAGGGTATTTTATGGCCCTGTGATACTATGAATTTCTTTATGAGTTTAAAGAAAGAAAGTTATATTTGTATCAGTTATCCTACTTTTTCTTTTTGCTAGAAAAAGAATTATCCTGGCTAGCTTAGGTCAGATTGGAAATGCGTACATTTAAAAAGTATAATTGATTTGAGGTGACGGCTGGGTAAGCAAGCAGTCACTTCCAAGAAAGGGTTACAAAATGTGAGACACAAAAGGAAGTCTATGTCACCGCAGCTGTCGTCCTCAATACTAACTGAACTCTTTTAGGGGACAAATTCAGGGGCAAGAGCATCTGAAGGGGATTCGGAGTGAGACCACTGACTTTATTGTAAAATGGAAGCGTTTGTTTATATTGTGTTTGTTAGGTATCAGATAGTTGGACAAAATAATATACTTTTGTCCTAGTCTGGCTCCCCCCAATCCACATCAGATTTGCTGATCTTTGGGCTTCTATTTGAAGAGAACTGAAGGGGAGAACCATCCGAAAGGGTTTTCTCTCCCCTTAGGTAGCTCGCTGAAGCAGACATACTCTGGCTATATCATCAAAGCAAGAGATTGCTACTTCTTTTATTTTTTCTTCAAATTCCTTTAATTATTTGAAGTTCTGCTTCTTCAAATAGCTAAAGACTAATTAAAAAAAAAAAAAAAACAACCAAGTGGGTGATTCATTCATTTCCTCAGCCAGAGCCACTTTCGGCCTCAGGGCTCAGGATGGCAGCCGCATGAGGTTAATTCTGGAATCACCAAGTGCTTGAGCCCTGTGAGCCTCACTGCACATCTCCGCCGGGCGGGGGAGCTCCCTTGGGTTCTTTAGACAGAGAGCAGGTAAGACCGAGGGGTTTTTTTGATAATGTTTTGAGCAAAGCTTGAGATGGTGTAGGCTGAGTGAGTTAGGAGGCGACGATCTCCATTTTGGTAAAGCCCTAATGTTAGCGGTTGTCCACACACACCGTTTGGCATGGTCAGCGTCCACCCTTGAGAACAGGTACATTACCAAGCATCTGCCGTGTCCTCCAGTTTTCCAGCAAAAGCAGCAGAGTATGATAATGAAAGTAATTAAGACTCTGGACTCTGAGTTTAAATTCCAGCTTTACCACCCACCAGCTGCGTAACCTTGAAAAGTTACTCCTCTCTCTGAGTGAGTTTGTTTCCTCTAATCTTACATAAGGATTAGTAACTATCGCTGACGACATGTATTGCATATGCAGTATACATGCATAGAGTGCATAGAGTGCTTCTTGGCCTGTTTTCTATGTAGCAGATTAGATGTTAGAAAAAAATAGACTTATCCATACAAAAAGATATGGAAAAGATAAAAGAGTGGGATACGGTGGTTAAACTAATACATACAGATAGTCACAGAAGAAGGGGAGAAAGGCAGGTGAGGCTTGTCTCAGCATCCTGTAAAGACTTTGTAGATATAACTGTCTTAGTTACTGTGGAAACTCTATGGGGAATAGACCACCTTACAACATTCATTTCGGGGAACCAAGGCCTGGGACCACACAGAAAGTAAAGACAGAACTGGGCAATTAGCCCAAGCAGTGTGCCTTTAGAGACCACATAGTGCGCTAGTCTAATGTGAAGACTTCATGTGCATTAATTCATTTAACCGTCACTCCTAAACCCCCACATAAAACAGGGAGTGTCACAGAGCAGCTCAGCGACTCGCCCGTGATTAGACACAGTTCCTGTCAGCTCTAGCTGCAGGTCACAGTCATGTGCTTTCTTGCATCATTCAAGGCGAATTAAGAGAGAAATGGCATTTGAAACCCTTCACCGAGTGCAGGGCACACACGCAGATGCTGTTGATATGAGTATCGCTGCATCCTGTGATCACTTGTGAGCAGGATTAGCACCTACAGTAAGGTCAAAATAACAGTAACACAGCCCTCTGCCCCGACCATGGCATCCTGCTTTCCTGAAGTAGGTCCTCAATGTTGCTGGGGCGATTTCTTGTATCCTTTCTTCTCTTACCTGCATGTCTAGCTGTAATGTAGCAGATGCGCACGCACGCGCGCGCGCGCGCACACACACACACACACACACACACACACACACACACACGTGGGGGGGGGAGACAGGGAGACAGAGGCAGAAAGAGCCATAGGTCCTTTGCTGCTTTATTTTTCTTTGATGGGGCTTTAAATTTGAATCATGGTCCATCTTAGCTGAGGGGGTGCTAGGACAGATAAAACATCACAGTCCTGAAAGACACTGAAGCATGTTAAATTAAAGAAAAACAAAACACTAAGAGACCTTTTTATATCTCAGGTATTTTTATAACCCGTGGTTTATGCCAACTGCTTTTTGAAGCATACCTATCAGTCTGTGTGGTTCTTACAAGAGCCCCATGACGAGTGCCATCCCTCTTCCCATCCTATAGATGTGAAAACTAAGACCCAGGGTCCAAAACCAGTTTATTAGTAAACAGCAGCGCTGTGACCTGAGCCCAGTTCGGCTCTAGAATCCAAGATCTTCCCCCCACCTCTGTGTAAGACAACTTTACCATCTTTATTTCTTCTTTTTTATTCTTCCATTACATATCAACCACAATTTCCCCTTCTCCTCTTTTCCCAGTCTCTCCCCACACCTCCCTCCTCTCTCAGATCCATCCCCAGCCAGTCACTAGTTCTTACCTCTTCAAAATCTTTAGACCAAATGGGGTATCCGGTCTCTACAAATCTGCATACTGAATGCCTTGAGCTCCTGTCTCCTCTCTCCACCCAGCCATATCCTTTTCTGTCTCCACTTCCCTAGTGTTGGGATTAAAAGCTTGTGACTCCCAAGTACTGGAACTAGAGGTATGAGCCACTACTGCCTGAATCTGTTTCTCTTTGAGACTGCATCAATCTAGTGTAGCCCAGGGTGGCCTTGAGCCTTGAACTCACAGAGATCCATCTGCTTCTGCTGGGATTAAAGTGTGTGCCACCACTGCCTGGCCTCTATGACCTCTAGTGGCTTAGCTCCACACTCTGATCCTCAGGCATGCTCTATTTGCTATAGCACAGGAAGGAGGGAGGAGAGAGGAGGGGAAAGAAGGGCAAAGCCACAGGGAAGAGTGAGAATGAGAAAAGCAAATGCAAAGAGATAGAAATTCTGCGCATCCTTTCGTGACTAAGGGCAAGCCTCAGAATCTGCATGTGAGATTTCATGAAATCTATCCCTCTTAGGCCATTTCAGTTTCCATATGTCCATATGCTTTTGTAAGGTTTGCATCTGTATTTGGTGTTTGAAGGGACTCCCCCCCCCCAAAACATCTCCCTCCCGCAAAATGATCTCTGCCTATAAAAGCAATGGGAAACCGGTAGTGTTCTGATTGAGGGAAGAGGTACTTGTTCCTCTTAGTTTGGTTAGGTACAGCTGGAAGACAGGAATCTTGAGTAAAAAAAATGGCTGAGACAAGATACTTTTCCTCCCTCCTAAGTGAAAGTATGTTGTTTGAGTCAGCAGGCTACTTCTCCGTGAAAACCTTAGAGACCTAATCTCCTCAGAGGTCACTCAGTCTCCAGCGAGACAGGATTATAGATTCAATCATCTCTCTCTCTCTCTCTCTCTCTCTCTCTCTCTCTCTCTCTCTCTCACACACACACACACACACACACAGAGAGAGAGACACATACATAGACACACACACACAGACACACACACAGAGAGACACACACACGGAGAGGAGGGGAGGGAGAAAGAGGTAAAACATGACGTTATGAATATCTATAATTCTGCTTATAATGATTGTGGTAATAGCTAAAGCGCCCTTGTGATTTTCTGGATATTTTCTCACTATTTCTGCCATCTCAGAGAAATCACAAGCTAACATGCTAGAGAATAATCATGTATGCTGAAGATAGATAACTTCCTTTTCTCACAAAACTAAGACACAAAACTTCCAAGATTCCTTCAGTGGCAGTCTGGAGGGAAACCTGAAGGGGAAGAGACTAATTTTTTCACTTCCCTTCATCTTCCCTTGTGAAGATTTGTACTCGACTCTGACCCTAACCAGAAGGAACAGAAGAACTACGTGGTATTCTGAAATTGTAATGCATATTAAGGTAATCCTGAAAATCAGAGAAACAGCATGACAGATACGAGCTTTTTAATTTTGGAAAATAATATTATCATTGACTGCCCACACATGGGAGTTCAATGTTGCACGTGTCGGTCAGAGGACAACTTTCAAAACTCAGTTCTCTTCTACTGTGGGGTCCGGGGATTAAACTCAGATGGTCAGGGTTGCATGGCAAGTGGGTTTACCCACCTGAGCCATCTTACCACCTGCTCCACATACAAGTTTTGATGATGAGATACAGTAACCCCTAAAGACTTAGGTCAATTCTACAGGTATTGTTTCCTTTCGTCCCACTGCCTCCATGTGAGAGAGCGTCCTGTTTACTCGCAGAAGAAGCTGCTCTCTTGCCACACTCACACACACCTGGACCACGTTTTAGGCACTGGCTTAAACCTCTCAGGCTAATTAGTGTGGTAGTTTGAATAAAATTGGCCTCCATAAGCTCACAGGAAGAGACACTATGAGGAGATGTGGCTTCCTTGTTGGAGGAAGTGTGTCAATGTGGGGGTGGGCTTTGAGGTTTCATATATGCTCAAGTTACACCCAGTGTCTTAGACCACGTCCTGTAGCCTGAGGGATAAAGATACAGCTCCTTTTCTACTCTCAGCTCCTTCTCCAGCACCATGTCTGCCTGCATGCTGCCATGTTTCATTATGATGATAACGAACTAAGCCTCTGAAACTGTAAGCCATCCAATTAAATGTTTTTCCTTTATAAGATTTGCTCTGAGTTTGAGGCCAGCCTGGTCTACAGATCCAGTCTCAGGACAGGCAAGCCTAGGCAGTGAAGATAACCATTGGGAACAGAAAGCTAGTGGAGATGTAACTGAACGAAGGGGCCATGATCCAGCCACAGCAGTCAGCAGAACTTGGCAGCTTTGGCCACATGGTTCTGGCTTTAAGGATAGAAGAAATGTGTTAAGGAATATTCATTCTGGATTAAGGAAAGCTGCTGAGACCAGCATGTGTCAGGGATGTCTTTGAATGGAGGTCTAGAGAGGCCAATGTGTATAGCTGAGAAGTTGAAGTCTGGATTGCCTTAAAGAACCCAAGGTGTTGGAGATGCTAGACCCATGAGATACTTGTTGAGGAGACCTGCTAGCAGAGAGTAGACCAGTTCAAGAGAAAGAAGTATGTTGCAGTCAACAAAGCTGAAAGATCTGGGTTGGAGATCTGAGGAACATTTTGACATCAGACATGGAGATGCAGAGTTTGGAGTTTGCTCAGCTGGCTTTTCTGTTGTCTTGCTTTGGTTCAGTATTTCCTCAGTATGCTCACTTCCCTTCATTTTGGAACAGTATGTTCTGTGCCATTATATGTTGTAAATATGTGATCTGTTTTTTGATTTTTATTTTATGGGGTATTATAGTTAAGAGATTGCATAAATCTCAGAAGAGACTTTGAACTTTTAAACATCATTGATACTGTGATAGACAATAGGGACTTTTGAAGTTGGACTGAATGCATTTTGCATTACGGTATTGTTACAGTTTATGGGGACCAGGGAGTGGAATGTGGTTCTTTGAGTGTAATTAGTTCCATAAATTCATAGGAAGTGGTGCTGCTAGGAGGTATGGCTTTGTTGGAGTAGGTTTGGCCTTACTGGAGGAAGTGTGTCATTGTGGGGGTGGGCTTTGAGGTCTCATATATGCTCAAGCCACTCACAGTGTCTCAGACCACTTCCTGTTGTCTGGGGGATCAAGGTGTTGTTCCTTTTTGCTCTCAGCACCTTCTCCAGCACATGTCTGCCTGCATGCTGCCTTCTCCCGTCATGGTGATGATAGACTAAACCTCTGAATCTGTAAGCCTCCCCAATTAAATGTTTTGCCTTTGTAAGAGTTGCCATGGTCATTGTGTTTCTTCACAGCAATAAAACCCTAACTAAGACAACTAGCATCTTTTTACTCAATTTAGGTTTCTAGCTCATGTTTATACTGTTGTAGAATATTATTTTAAGATGTGTTGCGTTTTGTTTATGCTGTGGAACATTTGTTTAATGATTCAAAAGATGTGTAGGAACTAGCAAACCCCAAGGAGTTCAAAGGAGCAGTTCTGACCAAATGAATGGGATAGGTTTACACCATGTGAGGAAAAGCAGTTTAAGAGGTAGAAAGGAAATATATGCTTAAATTAAGGCAGATGAAGAAAAATGCAGATCAGGGCTATAGATTGGATCTTTATATAAGTAAGGACAATTAATGGGTTTTTGTTGGGGAATTCAAGAGTAAAACTGTATTTACCTTGAGCACTCATGCACTGGACAGTATGTGCATACCATCCCACTTAGTTGTTGAAGTCTTTAATGAAGTACAACAATTTCCTTGTTTTTACAGAAGAAGAATACGTGTGTAAGTGGCCTGCTGACCTCAGACCTGGCACTTTTCAGTAATGCTTTCTTCTCTTGTAGTACTGCTTTATTAACTTATTATTTATGAACGTGAGCATTCATGTGTCTGTGCGGGAAGCCAGATGTCAGCACACATCTGGTGGTCTCTATCACTTTCTCCCTTGGTCTTTTGAGACGGGATCCTCTCACTGAACCCGCAGCCTGTCATTTCAGCCAGGCTGGCTGGCCAACGAGCCCCCAGTAGCCACTTTACCCACTGAGCCACGTTTCTAGCACAAGAAATATTGTTTCAAAGGGGTATTTTGGTTTATCTGTACAGAACAATTTAGAAGAAATGAAGCCAGGGGAAATAGTTCTGGCATGAAATGTGAAAACCGATGAAAACATGTTAACAAATCCTGTCTAATTCCGTTCACTTACAGTGGAATTTGGTGTCAAAAACTGTGGTAATTTAAGTAAAGTGACCAACTAATTGTATCTTTTTGGTCTACTTCCCATTTGTGTGTGTGGGGCTACACCAAAAATATAAAGTCTACCACTTCCGTTCCACTATTTTTTCCGTTATGCCGCCTTCATGTGGTTTTCTTCTATGAGTCTGAAACCAGTATCATTTGCTTACTTATGGATTTCACAGTAGAGTTTATTATTGAATAAAAATAACCTAAATGTAAAGATTTTTGGATTGATATTAGTAAAAGCCAAGTAATAGTCAACATTCTTTTGCTGGCGTCAGAATAAATGTATGGTTTTTCCTAACATCTTATATTGTTTTAGGTGGGGCAGATAATCTCACCTCCTTGCTACAGTTCAGACAGTCAAATCTAAGTCACCCAAGCATGACCTGCTCTGGGCAGAGGACGGTGCTCTGTTGTGAGGAGCCTAGCTCAGACATGCACAGGCCATTCTTATTTTTCAGCTCTTTTAAATCTTGGGGAAAATTTGGTTGTTAAAGTCAACACCATAAGCAGGGCAGTGGCAGTGCACACCTTTGATCCCAGCACTCGGGAGGCAGAAACAGGTAGACCTCTGTGAATTTGAAGCTAGCTTGGTCTACAGAGCGAGTTCCAGGACAGCCAGGGCTGTTACACAGAGAAAAATCTGTCTTGAAAAAAAGTCAACACCATGGACAGCAAAGTGTAGATCAAGACTGAAACTGAACCCCTGGAGTGTGTGTGTGTACACTTGTTTATTCATGTATAGACTATGTGTTTATGCAGATACATGTATGCATCCTGTATCAACCGACTCTGAAACTTTAGCTACCTCTGTGTTTTCTAGTTGTATCAGCCTTTTGTGTGCTGACTTCTCCGTTAGCGTTACTGAAATTGTTAGAAGATTCTTCTCTACTGATCTCAGGAAAAGCCCAGAACAGACTCCACAGAACTTTACGGTTTTGTACTCAGTTCTTCTTGACTCAACTATCGGCAGCAGCACTCAGCTTTGAGTGTGAGCCTATTCCCCGGTTGCTTACCTGTGAGGAGTATATCTGTCATCATTCTCACAGACTTCCTCACAAGTGAGCTCATTCCCTCAAGGGTGTTAATGATCCTCTGAGATTTGTTGTTTCTCAAAGGAAAATGATGTTGTTGAGCCTGCTAAGATTCTCTCGCCTTCGTTAGTTTACTGATTTCTAAGTTCATTGGCGGTTGTAGTTTTTAAGTCATAAAATCACTTATGAGAATAAATATATACAGTTTAAAATTAAAAAGAATAAAGACAATGGAAAGTTTTTACTAATGTGTACTCCTTGTTATGTAGATGGTTAGCTGATCTTTCACCAGGGATGTACAGGAAGCATTTTGCTCAGGGTAGAGATGTTTATACTGGTGATATATAAACATACAACCATGAATATTTAAAATGAGCTAGGATAACTGAGGAACTGAAGTTTTTAATATTTAACTTTTGAGTAATAACGTAATGAATAAATATAAATTTAAATTTAGCTATTTGTGGTTATTGTAGTTTTGACTGGAGCTATTATTTCTGACATCATAGCAGTATATATTGATCTCAGACTATTATGAGTTTAAATAGAATAATTAGCAAGAGGAAAAAAAACCAATAGCCTGATGAATGTCCTTTTGTTTTTATTGAGATAAGGTTTAATAACAAAGATAAAGTCGTCGTTATTATTGAGGTAAGCAGCCCAAGGTGGCTTTGAACTCACTGTCTTCCTGCCTTGTCTCCTGCATGCTAGGACTGCAGGTTGGAGTCGCCATGCCTGGCCATCAGCTGTATTTAATGTCATCTAAAAAGGCAGTTTTTGTGCACTTCTTGCAGGATGATGTCTAAACTTCTTGGACATACAAATTAGAAGATATAGATTAGTCCACCTCAGTTTCCAGTCCTATTAGCAACAACTTGTTAATCTTCTAAAATCTACACCCTTAAGTCAGACAAGATAAGTTGCAACCTCCTATGTTTATTTTGTTTCTCCATTTAATATCCTTTTCTTCTTGGTTATAAAGATCCAACTGAGGGTAATGGAAAGATGGCTTAGTAGTCAAGAGCGCATCACCTAGTTTTGGTTCCTAGAATCCACACAGTGGTTTACAACTCCATAACTCTGGTTCCAGGATCTGATGCTCTCTTGTGACCTCCTCAGGCAGCGTGTACACATATGTCATGCAGGCAAAACAGTCACACACACAAGACAAACAAATCTGGGATTAAAGAAAGATCCATCTGAAAATCTCCCGTTTCCTCATTAACAGTTAGAGATAGCCTCTGTGTACTCTGTTACATTTGTAGATGCCTCTCCTACTGCACGTGCTATGATGAAGTAAAGCCTTTACGAGACTTTTAGACTAGACCGAGAACTTTCTGAGGGTGCCCCTGTAGTTTGTGTATGTCATTCTCAACAGCTGCCAATATGTGCTTGATGAATGAATAGTACATTACAAATAAACTAATAACTGTATTTGACTTATGTTTGAATAGTGAGAGGATCTTGCTGATCCTGTGGTCTTTCGTTTTATAAGAGAGAAACAGAAACCCACAAAAATTTAATGACTTTCTCAAAATGAGTGACATACAGATGATTTTCTCTCTATAGATGAGGAAAATAAAACATGTAATTTATAAACATAATGAACTTATTTTTCTCTTTTTGGCCTTGAGATGGACTCAATTTCCCTTGGTTAGTATGATAAAGACCAGTACCCTGGACAACCCTTACTTCTTTTTCTGCTGGTCCTTTCCCTTTCTCTTGTGGGAAATGTCAGGGCTCTTTTCTATCTCCCTTGCAGTTTAGTGTTATACGACGCTAATCAGAGAGATAGTGAAGCAATTAGGAATGCAGCCCCATCAGTACAGGCTGATAGCAAGCACTGCGCCTCTTCTCATCAGATCGAGGATGTGGTTTCTTGAATTTCATGGTGTCTGGCAGAAGAAAGAGCATGGACGAAAGCAGTTGGATCAGGCACCATCTAGATAAGACTAATTTAACCCCTGTAGCAGAAGTAGGCAGAAGGAGACATTCGAAACAGCAGCCAGTCGCGTTGTGGAAGATGAATCCCCTAGTCCTGGTTTGTTTTATGTTGCTAACAACACAATATTGCATTCTGGGTGAGTTAGAAAGAAAGTAGGTTTGTTTGTTTTTTCTTTCTGGCCCTAGGTAAAGAGGGGTCATATCTGGTGGTGGACTTCCTGCTGGCAACGTGACAAAGGGGTGCAGAGTGTCACCTGGTCAGATCAGACAGTACGTGAGTCCTAGACGAAGTGGCGGACCACTCTTGAGATAATCCATTTATCAACTCATACATCAGCCCATTAATCAAATGACTTGACTAGATCAGTCCATTCAGGAGGGCCGCGTAATCACCATGCACAGGCCGCACCTGTTGCTAGCTTATACCAGGAATTAAATTGCGACTCTAATTTCTGAGGAGACAAAACCGCAGAGCACCGTCTGTTTCTGAAAGCCGCACTTACAGGGGATGTCTGGGTTCCAGCCCGCTCTAGATTCCTAGGTTTTGCTCAAAGGCTCCATGGTTGCTTCGAATATGCGTTAGCATAGACGGGCAGTACTTCCCTGTTGCTTCACAAGTGTCTCTTTGTTCCCAGGTGTCAGGCTTATGCTGATGACTTCTCTGTGAGTTTAAGGTTATCTTTTACACCCCTGAGCAGGGGCACTTTGATATGTTTTTTTTTTTTGGTGGGGGCATGAATCTTCAGTGGGAGATAAGTTCAATATTTCTGTATTCTATCTGGTGTCAAAATTTTTATCCTGTGGGAGAGCATAAGCCGGTCAGAATCATTCATTCCTTTTTAATGAGGAAGTAATTAACTTTATTTTAAATATCTAGCATGTATTATATTTACTGGATAGTTAGGACATAGACTTTTTTTTTTAAGGAATACACTGACTTTTCTATAAACATTTGTATTATGCATTTGAGCCTGGTTCATGTTCTGACAGATTTAATATGACCATACGAGGTCTATACAGGAAAGCTTTGGGGACGGAAGGAAGGGGTTACAATCATAACTGAGCAACAGATTAAACTAGGACCACCTTGGGCTGGAGAGATGGCTCAGAGGTTAAGAGCACTGACTGCTCTTTCAGAGGTCCTGAGTTCAATTCCCAGCAACCACATGATGGCTCACAACCATTTGTAATGAGATCTGGCGCCCTCTTCTGGTGTGTGGGAAGCAGAATGTTGTACACATAATAAATAAATTAATTAAAAAAATTAAAAAAAAAAACTAGAACCGCCTTGGGAAAGCGGGGTAGGATCAGCATTTTATTTTTCACCACCTTAGCCACACATTTGTTTCTCTTAAACTTTTTTTTTTAACATTTTAAATGTTAGCAATTAGGGAGTGTGCTATGTTAAACGTGACTATTTTATATTGTTTGTTAGGTTCCAGGAGTTACAAAGAAAGTGTGCCTAGATTTTAGTTAGGGAAAGAGAATGTGTGTCTGTGTGTCACATATCACATTAAGCGTCAGAGCATAGTGATTCACATATTAGACAGGTAACCTAGAGGTCTAGTCATGAAAAATGACCTGCGAACATAGCTTCCCTTGTGCACCAGTCCCTCCATGTCTGGATGTCACTGCTTCCTTGGAGTCACCATCCCCCTGGCTCACACGGTCTTTCCCCTTCCTCTTCTCCACAGTCTCTGAGACCCGAGGAGAGGGTTTGATGGAGAGGCATCCCATTTAGGACTGAATTCTCCACAGTGTCAGCGCCGTTTCGAAGCACCTGTCATAAGGGATGCCTGCTTGACGAGACTTAGATGGTCAGCAGATGTCGGCACTTAGTTGGTATTGAACACCCAAATCCTTTTGTAAATGAGCAGTTTTAATATTATTTCTGACATAAAAGTCACATTTGGTTTTTCAGTACTGTGTTCAAAGGTTTACTTAAGATAAATATTCAGTTAAGAAAACAGTTATACTTAAGTACCAACCTTTAACATTGTCTTTAAGTTTACAAATACGCTTATTGATTATTAGACAGGAGTACAAATAGAAATAGCTTTATAAAAGTATAAATGAAAAATGATTAAAATATTATCACAAAACCTTTTAATATAATAGCTATATGCTTTTTGCAATGTGTTAAATTGTGGAAATTACCTCATGCACTGCTAAATATACAACAATAATTAATAAAACTTACTTACACTAAGATGTTAATCACACTGTGTGAAAATGTCACAGTTTTGCTCTGATTGGTTTAATAAAAAGCTGAATGGCCAATAGCTAGGCAGGAAATGTTAGGCAGGATTGCCAGGCAGAGAGAGGAACTCAGGATAAATCTAGACACATGAGTCGGACACCAGTGAGACACTGATGAAGTCGGATGTGCAGAATGGAGGGCTGGTAAGAAGCCACATGGTAGAATGTGGACGAATAGAAATGGGTCATTTAAATTATAGGAGCTAGTGGGACAGACCTAAGCTAAGGCCAAACTTTCATAGTTAATAATAAGTCTCTGTGTCATTATTTGGAGGCTGGTGGTCCAAAGAGAGTCTGACAAGAAAGTCCAACTACATGAAGAACTGTTAAAGTTTTTACTATTTCTTGGTCACAAATCTCAATAAGGAATCTACACTAATCTTCAGTTTCTTTCCTAGGAGCAAGCAATGCATTTTTTTCTCTCGTGCTATACTCTTTGGTCACCACTACTAATGTACTGTGGTTTTACTTTAGAAAAAAACACTATGGTCTTTTAACAGCCAGACACTTTGAGTTGCTTTTCTAATCATGCTGATTAGCTTTGTATAAACTGGTCATATTCTCCCACTCAATTTCTGGTCAAAAATAGTATCTGTTGTCATTTGACAGCTGGCAAAGATTAACAATCAGCTGTGGCGATGACGGTGGCTATCGCGCTGTTGGACTCACACAGGGATTGTAACCATGACCTTGGCCTCATTATCCTGCTCTTATAACCTATTGAGGAAAATAGCTACACAAATAAATTCTGAAACCAAGAAGTAAAAAAAAGGGAAAAGCCTGCTATTTGTGTCTGCAAGTGCAAATCAGAACGCATCTGCGTCCTTTGAGTAACTCTGTTGGCAGGTGTTTTAGATATGAATAAAGAAATGGATGCAGGATATGCTTCTAAAACCAAAACTTCTCATGTCAGTTTTCTGCCTAAAAACTCCCACTGTTAATGACCATAGACGAGACACAGTCTGCAGCAAGACACAGACGCTAGAACAGGCGCTCATCATCACCCATTTCCATGCTGCTTTTGCTAAAACTCTGTGCTCTTCATACTCCAGGAATCCTCCCATATTTTGAAGTTGTTCATGTATTTGTTCAGCATACATTTCCTGAGCTGCTGTAGTGAAACAGACACTTTAATAGGCCTTAAGTAACCTGGAAAAAATAGCATTCCCTATTGTTCCTTGTAGGCCAGCTGGTGGTGGCGCACACCTTTAATCCCAGCACTCAGGAAGCAGAGGCAGGCGGATCTCTGTGAGTTCAAGGCCAGCCTGGCCTATAAGAGCAGTTCCAGGACAGGCTCTAAAGGCTATAGAGAAATCCTGTCTCCAAAAACAAACAAACAAATAAATAAAGAGTTCACTGTTGAGAATATAGACAAAGAAATGTTATATGCCCATTGTGATACATGCTGATGTATGAACAGGATATGCACATTGGTAAGAGAGCCAGGGGCAAATAGAAAGGAGGAAAAGGTACACAGCAGACATATGACTGGGAAGGTAAGCCAAATGGAGGGAAAACCATTTGAAAGTTGCAGATGTTAGAAGGCAAGATGGTCATCATTGCAGAGCAGGGGATGTATCCACAGGCTAGGAAACAACTTCCAGGACCTGAATCAAAAGTTTCTTCACATCCATTTTCTCTTCATTTCAGAATGCCATTCTCCTGTCCAGTTTAAGCCAGTAATGATAAAGTTTTACGTAGGAAAGCAATTAACCAAATACTTGTTGAGGCATCCACTATGAGCCGTGCTGTTGATGGAAGTTTCTGTCCTGCTCGTATCCACAGATTTTCAGACAGAAGTTTCTGCCATACAGTTCCAAAGAAACACGCAGAGGCTTACAGTAATTTTAAACTGTTTGGCCTATTAGCTCAGGATTATTATTATCTAGCTCTTACATCTTAACCCATAGTTCTTATTTATTGTTAGCAATGTAACTTGGTACCTTTTTACAGTGAGGCATTATTGCTTCCTATGCGTCTGGCTGGTGACTGACTCTCTGCCTTTCCTCTTCCCAGAATTCTCCTGCTTTGGTTGCCCCACCTATACTTTCTGCCTGGCTACGAACCAATCATTATTTTATTAAAGCAATACGAGTGACAAATCTTTACAGTATATAAGAGCATTATCCCACAGCACTATGCATTATTCTAGATGCTTGGGATAAATTAATAAAATTCCTGTTCATGTGCTTATAGTTTAGTAGGTGGAAGTATACAATCAATGATAAACAATAAACTGCAGTAAAAGTGCTTCAATTAGCAGTGAAAATACAGTCATCAGAAGAAGCAAAGCACAGTGGAACAGGAAAAGGAGGCTCTGATGGGGGCGAGGGTCTGGAAGATGGAATATTAAATAGAAGGGAAGGATGAGCAAAACTCTGAAAAGGGAATTAACTAAGTAAACATCACTGTGAAAAGAAGAAATAGTTCAAGGGAAGTATGGTAGTACTAAGTAGGTGATGAGATTGGGGCTCAGATGGCACTTGCAGACTGGTGAAGGAGTTCAGTTGGTACTGAATAAGCAGGGAGACATCTCAATATTTTGACCTGTGTGGGCTGTGGTTTTAGGGTGCTTGTTCATTTCTGCCCATGGGGCTTGAGTCCAGGGCCTCACACATCTGACTGTGATAGCACCATGACCAAGGCAACTTAAGAGTTTGAGTCTACAATAATGGGGAAATAAACCGGGGAGCAGCAGGCATGGTGCCAGGAGCAGGAAGCTGAGATTACATCCCTTACAGAATACAAAAAACAAGGTGGGGAGCTATGGGGAGGGAGGTCAGATGAGCAAGCAAACTGAAAGTTGGGTGTGACTATAGTCTCAAAGCTGCCCCTACTGACATACTTCCTCCTGCAAGATGCCCATGCCAACTGGGGACCAAGCATTCAAATGCCTAAGCTTATGCCTCCTTAACACCACAAATCCACTTCTGGTACCAATTGTTCTAATTTGTGTCTCTGTTACTATGACAAAAGAAACTGGCCAAAAGCAACTTTCAGAAAAAAGGGTTCATTTGGCTTATGGGTTACAGGCTTTGTAGTCAGTCATCTGGGGAGAACTTGGAGACAGTAACTGAAGCAGGTATCCGTAGGGAGATGCTGCTTCCTGGTCTCCTCTGCTTGCTTTCTTCTGAACCAAGGGACTACCTGCCCAGGGCAGCAGTGCCCACCATGCGCTGGGTCTTCCTACATCACCCATCAGTCAAGGGAATGCCCCCACTACAGTGTAATTTGATGGAGGCAGGCCCTGTTCCATCAGAGTAAAAGGGCAGAAGCAGCACACCTGTCAGGACAAGCTGTAGAATGACAATCACCTATCTGGACGCAGCAGTAAAGGAGAAATGATTCAGAGTCTCGTGAAATGTCCCAGATTTTAAGAATGTGATCATTTTATAGTTTTATACTTCAGGTGTATCTCCTAATACTTACCTAGTAGATTATAAATAGTCCTTGCGATTAGGTAAAAGCGAAGTAAGGACATTGCATTTTGAGTCTACTACAAATGTGTTCACCTTCTGAGGAACATGTCTAAATAAAATAGAATTCCATACATAACGAAGTAAGAAAAGACGAACATTTCAAGTAACATAAAATCTGAACAAAATAGATACTTCTAAGATCCATATGCTGGAAAACCAAAGCCTTGTAAGGATACTTTGTTTCGTTAAGAGCATTGCAATCACATCTTAAATTGGGTTGAGTATTTTTAAAGTATATCACCTAGGATACAGCCCATTTTAAAGTTCTATATGATATATATGCACATATATAATCTATCCATGCGTTACAAAAATAGTGACACATTTTCACTTTGTAAAGGTACAGATGATTTTATGTGCTTTCACTTTTAAGGAAAATTCAGTTGTAGCAAATAAAAGATTGGAACAAAACAAAACACAGGAGCAACAACAAAATGCCCAGACAGGAGATCCTGGCAGCCCACTCATACTCTTAGAAGTCAGTGGCGCCAGACATTCAGGTTCATGCCCACTGTGTTTCAAGAGCTGGTGTTGTCACCCAGGGAGGTGAGGCCGTGTCTGTGCATGTGCTCAGGAAACACCTCACAGTGCTCTATATGACTGGCAGAGAAGAATGTAGGTCTAAGAAGGTGACCCTCTGCTGTAAATGAACCCACATTTTTTTCCAGTCTGAATAATTGCTTCCAAGTTCACATTTTATGTATCTGAAATAACTAAGCTATTTTAACCTCAGTATCTTCAGACTCAGCAATGTGTGCACATTCTGGTTTCTGATCCTGTTGGGATGATGTTGGCTGGGGTTTGGAGGATGGTATTTTTAAAAATGGAATCAGATTTAAGGTGGAACATTATTATTTATAGTGCTATCATCACGTTTAAAGGAAAAATTCCCGTGTTTTGGTGGCTGGTGTTTCCGAGGGTAAAGCTGTAAGAATAGATACCAACTGACTGGGAACTCATTGCATAGGAGCAAAGGTGTGTGTGTTAAATAAGTTAACATTTGAACTTTATTTACGTAAGTGATTCAGTTTTTAGAAATTTCATGTTTTCTTCTCTGTTGTCTTGTTCTTCAGCATTGTCTTAGAATGTATGGTTTTCAACCTTTATAGACATTAGTCAGCTGGGGTACTTTCAAAACATAGCCATAACTAAGGCCTCAGTCCTTGAAACAGACTCATTTGCTCTAGGGTTGGGCTCAGGTATTTTAAAAAGCGACCCGGCATTTTCATTTGCTAAGGTTGAAAACCATGATAGTTTTACATCGGACTAAGTTGATCTACATTCTGGTTCCAGTTCTACTACTTACCGTATTTATAAATCTCCTTTATGAGGAGCTTGGCTTAGAGCTCTATAAAAATTCTTTAACTGTAAGACATTTAAATCAATTGTGATACATATCTCATCTGGTTTGCCCAGCCCCAGCCCTGTGGAAACTAATTTGGAATATGAATCTGGTGGAAGACAGGTGAGTGGGTGTAGTAATCAGCAATAATGATAATGATATTATGAAACAAAACGTAAGCAAACGTTTCCATTTCTTCTTGCCAGTTACAAAGCGTGGAGAAAAACAATACAGAAATTTCAGCTTAGAAACCACAAGAGACATCTAGTGCCGCTTTGTCTGTTCCCAGTTCTCTTAAACTGAGACTAGGCAGAAGGTACCTGGGGAGCAGAGGGAGGAGGGAGAGTTTACTATGCACAAATGCAATACAAACCCCGGAGGCCTGGTACTAAGCAGTGCTAGCATCGAAGGCGTGGTAGAGGTGTGTACACACACACACACACACACACACACACACACACACCCCATCATCTGGCCTGGTACTAAGCAGGCTAGCATAGAAGGAGTGGTAGAGGTGTGTGTATACACACACACACACACACACACACACACACACACACGCTCGCTCGCACACTCTAACCTTGCCATCCGAAGCACTTGTCTACAGCGGTAAGAGAAGGAAGATGGGGTGATCCGGATCACCCCCCTCTGGCTCGCCCCGCCCCAGGGCGAGCTGTCAGGGCAGCTCTTGGCTTCTTGCTGAGCCCGAGCCGGAGACTCTGGGCTGCAGCCACCTCCCTCCTCCTGGAGCCGGTTTTCCCGGAGCCCATCTCCCAGCTTCTAAACTCAGCTCCTATCTCTCTTCTCTAGAGTGAAGGGCAGGAACGGGCCAAAGAGCCCGACTCCTCGGCCCAAGCTCATCCTCTGGGGAGTAGGTCTGGTCCTTGGCCCCGCGCACCTTCCAGTTGCCTCCTCGCCCGCCCAGCTGTCACCTCCGTCCCCAGCGTCCTCCTTCCAGTGCCTCTCGGTGCGGCCTGCCCAGTTCCCAGAACTTCCGCACCCCCGACCCGGTCGCGTCCCGAGACACTGCCAGCGCTCACCATTCTTTTCTCCCTCCCGCAGGCCACTGTGAGGCTCTGTGCCCCTTCCCGGTGCCCGACTCCGCAGGGACACCCACCTGCTCCGGATCATCCCAGTCCCGGGACCCCGCCCGGGAGAGCTCGGGCACACACGGTCCCCTCAGTGCCAGCCACCCCAGACGCTCGATCTTCGGCCCCGCCGCCCCCAGACCCGCGTCCCATTCCCGACCTCCCCCGGTTCCCTGCCGGTCCGTTCCTTTTCGCCTGGGACTGGGGACGAGCGGCGGGCGAGCGCAGGCCTGGGGAGAAGGGCGGCGGCGCAGGGAGTGGGCCCGAGCGCCGACTCGGCGGACACGGACACGGGGGAGCGGGGGTCGGGACCCAGGGCGAGCGCGTGCCGACCCCGCCGCCAGGGCGAGCGCCTCGGGTCCGGGCGTTGGCGTTGGGGCCCAGGTCCCTAGCCGCAGCCCCGCGCCCCTCGCGCTGCCTTTCCCCGAGGGCTTCTCCCTCGGCGGCCCGGACAGAGCCGGTGACGCGTGCCAGGCGGCGGGACAGCCGCGCCACTGCCTCGCTCCCTTCAGCTCCCCCGGGGTGGAGGGGACACACACACACAAACACACACACGTACACACGCAGGGCGCAGCGCGCGACTTCCCGGGACTCCCCAGGGGGTCGTGCTGGCGGGGTGGCGCTTCCTTCCACGGGCCACTCGCGCCCCAGCCGGCGCGCCGCCCTCCCGCCCGCTCCCTACCGTCACCCCACCCTCCTCCGTCCCCGCCACCTTACTCCAGCGCCCTCCCTCGCCGCTCGGCGCACTCCTCCGCGCTCCCGCGAACCGCTCGCTCACTTGCCAGCCCTTCGCCCCCGGGAAGGAGCCACATTTCCCCGGAGCGCACACGCCTCGGCCCTCCCTCCCCTCCCTCCTTCCTCCCTCCCACCCTACCGCGAGCCTCCCCTCCCCCCGCTTCCTTTCCTGGGGGGGAGGGGGGCTGTCGCCCGCGATTGAAGGCCATTGATTTGTATGTCTTGGTCCCAGCGCCGAGGCTGCCCGAGCCGCCCGCGCCGGAGCCGCCGCTGCCCGCGGAGTTGCCTCCCTGCTTGCCGAGGGTGGTGCGGCTCCAGCCAACATGTCGGCTCCGCTCGGGCCCCGGGGCCGCCCGGTGGCCACCCCGGCGGCCTCGCAGCCTCCTCCGCAGCCCGAGATGCCGGACCTCAGCCACCTCACGGAAGAGGAGCGGAAGATCATCCTGGCCGTCATGGATCGCCAGAAGAAAGAAGAGGAGAAGGAGCAGTCCGTGCTCAAGTAAGGACCGGGCTCCATCTTCCCGCCTCGCGCCCTCCGCCCCCCTCGCGCGGGCCGCTCCCCTGCCGGGCGCGATCGCCGCCTTCCCGCCCGCCCGGGCGCCCGGGCCACCGCGGCCGCCGGGGTCGCTCGCCGTGGAGTTGTCAGAGCCGCGGGGGAGGTGTGTGTGTCGCGGAGGGCGGGCGCCCGCCGAGCGAGCCCGGCCGCGGGTCGGTGGCCAGCTCTGGACGCGTCCTTTCCCCCGGGCGCCCGCCCCGCGGGCCGCTCGGGCTCCGGGGCTGAGGCTGATCCCGGGGCTCCGCGCGCCCCATTTCCTTTCCCGCCGCCCCCGCGCCCAGGCCGGGACTGGGGCACAGAATCCAATATGGCCGTGCACAGGTGCTCCCGGGGCCGACCCGGCTGCCGGCGCCCAGGCCCGCTCGGCCGCCCGCCCTCCCGGGGTGCGAGCTCCTGCCGCAGCCCCTCGGTCCGCGCCGGCCCCAGCTCGGGAAGACGCGCGCTGCCCACGGCGGCCGTGGGCTGTCAGGAAGGCGGCGGCGGCGGCGCGGGCCAGGGGCCTAAGCGCCGTGGCGTCTCGGGTGGGTGTGCGGCCGCCGCCATCTTCCAGCCCCTCCCCCCCGGCGGGTGCTCGCACCCTTCGCTCGCCCTGCCAGCCTCCCTGCCGGCGACTGCTCCCCCGGCGCGGTCTCCAGCTCTGCAAGTTCTACTCTGTTTGCTCACAGTCCAACCCGCCCGGATTTGTGTTTTTGCCGAGGGTGGGAGGCGTGAAAGTAGCAGCCAGACGGCGGTTTCCAGGCGGCGTAACTTCAGCACCAGGGAACTGTCCAGACTGAGTTTCCCTTGGCTTGGGGATCCCTTGTCACTGTAGCAGGGTAGCTGAGATTTGCTGCTGCAGGCTTGCTTTTAAATGTTTTATGGTTTTTGGCATCTCAGTTACTTCGGGAAAGTCACTGTCTAGATGTGTAACCTTTTAATGTTTATCCAAGTCATGTTTTCCATTTTTGTTCGCAACGAGTTACTCACTATATAAATTAAGCTGTGTATGCCTAAAGAGGGACAGTTCTTTTGCAAGTCACGAAATACACTTTCGCATAATCTCTATAGAAACATACAATTAAAAGTGTAGACTTGCTCTGTGGGAAGAAATCGCATACTGACCTCCAGCCACCTGGGTTGAAAACAGGTTGTTGGATTCTGTATTCTTTCACATATGAAAACACACTTTGTCTACGTGTTCATTTTTTTCATATTTAATTGAAATATATTTTGCATAACCTATGGTAACAAAGCTTGTATCAAATAGGTATGTATTTTAGGAAAAGGTGCAGTTCCTCCCAAAATGATGGAAAAAAGGGCAAATGTATTCCTGACATTAAACTGAAATTAAGAATTGCTTCTTCAAAATTGACTTTTAGGTTTGAATACTTAAGTAATTTAATCAGCTTAAACTATGAAATAATATAGTTTTAAAAGGCTTTTTGAGCATACTCATAACTTGGCTCAACTTTAACGTTTATACTAATAGTGTTAAACTTTTGATCATTATAATTTTATATTCAGATATATGAATTTATATTTCTTAATATAGTCAAAATTAGTGTTGCCAAAATGATGTTCAAATAAAATGTGGCTTTATTTCTTTGACCCACATATTATTTAAATGGAAATGGGTTTTTATTTATAGTAAATTAAATCATAAAGCTTATTGGCTTGTTAATTTCATATAGTCCTATATTTACAGTTTCAAGAAATGGACACTTAATAGAATGTGTGATTGTTGAATTGAAAATTGCTCAAAACGAGCAGTGTATTTTATTGCATAGATGTTATTAAAGGGTTTTTCAGGTTAACTATTTGTGTGTGCACCTCCAGGTAAACCCACATACTTTGCAAATACATGTGTTTGTCCATTTATTTCACATTGTTTAGGTAGACACATTCTGTAAACATATCCATACAATATGTGAAATCACATCAATGAAAAATATAGATTCAGATTTAAGTAGTTATTTGCATAGCTTTCAATGTGATCTAAAGTACTTTTGAAGTGAGAATAGACAAGGAAACAGAGTAAACTTTATAACAGAATTAGAGTAGCTTGAAGAACCGGACCATTTAGTAAAGAATGTGTTCCAGGTTTGTTGTTAAGTAGCAGATGTGCTCTGCAGGAAAAATGATGCGGGTAGTTGTGATTGTCCTTTTCCTTGAAACTTTAGGGCTGCTTCTCAACTCACGGAGAAAGTCTTTTATTTCTTGATCGTGCTATCATTTCATTGCATGCTAGCATCTTTTCTGAGAGAAGGTCACAGGCACAGAGAAGTAAACCAAAGTTCAAATTTATGTCTGATATTTTAAAAGTATTACGTTAAGAATACTTTGATGTGTGAGGCAGTTGAAAGCTGGGTAAAAATACTCTGTGATCTGTGAGTTCCATGCTCACAGTGTTAAGCAGAGTAAGATGTTTGTACCCAAGGCCTCACAAGATGGAGTGATGGGGATACAAGAAGGGCATATGAAAGCTTGTGGGGGAAAAGACTAAGCCCCATTAGTGCTTACTATAGATCAATACTAAGATGCATATCATTTATGAGTAAATGCATACATTCAAAGGTCGTGCCTGAGATGTTTCCAGTGAGGAAGGTGAGCCATTGAAGCAGGTTGAGGCTGCTACAGTAAATTCCCTTTGTAGCAGCCTATGTAACTGAAAAGGATTTGCATTCATTGTTAGTGATTTCTTCAAGGCCCAGCTCTGCTTACACACCCGAGGAAGCCTTCAGTCTAAGCAAAGCCCTCGCATGAGTTCCTGCAGTGGTTTAGTTTGGAGTCTTTGGGAGCCACTCTTCTGTGGTTTAAGGTCTCTAGCATCCTTGACACATAATGGGGGCCTAGGAAGCAATGCTGTCTGAATTCCAGTGCCTGTGGGATGGTGCACTCATTCTGTGGAAAACGAGGAATCGCGTTTTGAAAGAGAAACTATTTAGTGAATGTTGTATTTCCATTGTCTCTCGTTTTTATTTTTGTGTGCTTTTAATTTTTTTTTTTGTAAAAATGCATCAAGAAGGCAAAACCACTAAACTCAAAGAAAGGTATTCAGTAAATATGTATTGGTTTATTATGCACCTAATGTAGTTTTTTATACCAAGTATTTTGAACACAGAGATGATTTTTCTCCTCCCTTCCCTTTCTTCCTACTCTTCCTCCCCCCCCTTTTTTTTAACTTTTTTCCCACTCCTCTTTTTTTTCCTTCCCACTGGATAGTGTCTTTCTGTGTAACCCAGTTTGTCCTCAAACTCACAGACCTTCTGCCTCTACCTCCCAGTTCCAAGTGCTAGGATTATAGACATTGTGTTACCACATTTGGCTATTTATGTGTTTCAGGAGGTGCGTATTATATTATGTCTCATTTTCCACTTTGATTTTCTATTAATGTTAAAAGGACAACTTGCTCCCCAAATAAAGAGAATAAAGCATATTCATTATAGATGAGATTAATAAGGACATATTGTGTACATATGTGAGTAGTTCTAAATGTTATATTGTATTTAGTTTATTTATTTATGTTTGGAGCAGGGTGTTGATTTATAGCCCTGGCTTGCTTAGAACTAGCTATGTAGACCAGGCTGGCCTCAAACTCACAGAGATCCACCTGTCTCTGCCACCCAAGTGCTGGGATTTAAGGTATGTGCCACCATGCCTGACTAAATTTTTATTTTGGGACAGAGTCTTTCTTTATAGTGCTAGCTGTCCTGGAACTCATCATGTAGAGCAGGCTGGCCTCAGACTATGAGGGCTAGTGTCATAGGTGTGTGTGCCGCCACACCCAGCTGAAATTTTTTAATGATGCAAGCTTACAAGTAGTTTCTAAAGTTAATTTACAAAATTGTTTATTTAATAAATAATATACCTTTGATACCAAATATTTTATTTACCTATTTATGTGCCATGTCTAATTATTGTTACTAACATCTTTATTCTATGTACAATAAAAATCTAGGCACAAGAGATGTATGTGTATATAAGAGCGTGCATTTATATGTGTGTACACATAAATACTTACGTGTTTTGTTGTTTGGTTTTGAGACAGGGTTTCCCTGTGTATCACTGGCTGTCCTGGAACTCACTACCAGGCTGGTCTTGAACTCACAGAGATCCTCCTGCCTCTGCTTCTCAAGTGCTGGGCTTAAAGTCACGTGCCACTACCACCCATATATGCATGTTTGTATGCAAACATAAAAGTACAAGTATGCCCTGCATTTTCCTTCGTAGGAAATAATTTCCACATTCAGTTCAGTGCCATTATCTATCCCAGTTGCTGAACGTTTTGTAATCCCCTTGACTAAGGCCATACTTTCAGGTGTTTGAGTTGTTTCTGCTTTGCCACTAGACACAGTACTTTGATACATTGTTTTTAATGTGTAGGACTGCATCTCTGGGAAAATTCGTAGAAATAAAATTCTTTAAAAGAGTCAGTAAACTTCAATAAATACTAAATTTATTTTTCTAGAGGTAGTATGTGTAAATCACACATGCTGGGGAGATTTCCCTGCTTCCCTGCCAAGTCAGCGTGTGGTCAGCTTGGTCAGAATTTCAGTAATAAATGCACCAGTGTAGATTTAGCTTGCAGTTTCCGTATTACCAGTGGGAGCGAGGGCCTTTTCCGTTTGTCTAGGAGCATTTATATTTCCCTTACTGCTCACAATTGTTCATGTGTTGTTGGGTCTGTTCGTGATTTGTTGTGTTGGACCTTATTCATTCTCCCATCCCTTTTCACTAGCCAGGATTTTAAAAACGTTTTCAAATTTATGCTTTCTAGTTTTGTGATCAGCTTTGCATGGCCTTCTTTATTCTACTATTTGTCTGTCTGCCTCTCTACCTATCTGTCTATCTCTCTCTCTCTACATAGCACCCCAGATGATAGTGAATCATAAAGACTTTTAATAAAGAACCTCACACCTTGTAAATATCCATTGCCTTTGGCAAAAGTGAAAACCTTTAGTTTTTAAGGATTCAGATGTATCTGTTTTTTTTTTTTCTTTTGGTTTTTCGAGACAGGGTTTCTCTGTAGCTTTGGTGCCTATCCCGGAACTAGTTATTGTAGACCAGGCTGGCCTCCAACTCCCAGAGATCCGCCTGCCTCTGCCTCCCGAGTGCTGGGATTAAAGGCTTGCGCCACCACCGCCCGGCTATAGTCTATGTTTTAAAGAGAGCAGCTAATAATATTTTCCAGTTGACAGGACATTTTAATAAGGGACAGTTGCACTGTGTGAATAAAGAGGTGGTGGAGACAAGTGTGATGGACCAACTTATTTGCTTCCTAAAACTTCACTGATTAATAAGCTCTTGCTTAAATTATTCAAGTCTGGGTTTCGAGTATATACTCTGTGTATGGATTGTGCAGGATTGACCATTATGGACTGAGTTTCCTGAGTGTATAGGTGTACAATAAGTAATTGTTCTTGGTTACTAGTTGTAGACAACACTCTTTCTGGGTTAAAATGTTTTAATAACATATTTAGGTGAACTCTTCCTGTTTTCTAAAAATTAAGACGTTTATTTTGTGTCTAGGATGCTGCAATGGTTGGAGAAACTTGTTTGTTTGTTTGTTTTAGAGTCAGAATTTCTTTGTGTGGCCTTGGCTATCCCTGAACTTCTGGACCAGGCTGGCTTTATTTCACAGAGGTGCACCTGCCTCTGCCTCCTGAGTGCTGGGTTTAGCGGTGTGTGCCACCACTGCCCGGTTTCGATGAACTTTTAAATAAATTGTAAGCATGGGATTGAAGAGAGGGAGTTTGAGGACTTGGAAGCAGTTTTCTCATCAATATTCATTTTTTAGGAAGTCTAAACACTAGGGTCTAGTAGTGAAAATACTATGACTGCTTGCCAGAGGGGATATAAGTGAATCATTTGTGGAGGCTACTTTGTGGTTATTCTTTGTGATTAACTTTTCATTATGTTACTGAACCAAATACGTTCTTATTTGTCTTATTCCTGTTATAAACGAGAGTCTTATCAGATTAAGCTAGTCCTGAAGCCTGGTTATTAGAATTTGGAACGCTCATCTTCCAACTGTCGCTCAGAAAGCTGAATCTGTGTGTGACTTGTCTTTCTTCTCCTTCCAGCCTACCCTCCAAACATGCATGTTGAGAGACCCCCTTCTCCTAGCTGACTATGCTTTTAACCAGGGTTCTTCTTTCTTTTTTATTCTAGCATCTTCTATGTTTCCCAATTTATGGTCTGTCTACCCTGCTAGATTATATACTTTTATAGAGTAAACACATTTTTTTTAGAGAATTGTTGAAGTTAAATCTAATAATTAAAAGAAAGAAGATTATTTTTTAATAATATACTTATTTCTAAAATAAAATTTAGTTTTAAAATTGATGCCTATCTACTTTGGAAGCTGACATATATAATGCAGCTTGTATATTTTATAATTATTTATTTGCACAATTGCAATTGTTTTTAAACTTAGCTTGTCCATTTCCACTAGAAAATAGAAGATTGTAATTATATATCATTTTAAGATGTAAGGAACTTAGGAATTAAGGAATATTTTGCTTTCAAAATTTCTTTTTGATCATCAATAAATTTCTATTGTGTGTAGTGGAGCTGAATGATAGGGGATGTTGTAGCACGGATAATAAAAACCCAGAGATAGATATTGGGGTTCAACCTGAAGATCAGAAAAGCAAAGCAGCCAAGCCACTGAGAGTTCTTACCTCTACCACGTCTTCAGACTGAAATGGCGAGATCCTGTGTCCTGGGATTAAAGGTGTGTACCTATAAGGCTTTCTGGCCTGTATGGCTCACTAGTAAGGCTGCTTTGCCCTCTGATCTTCAGGTAAGCTTTATTTATTAAAACACAAATAATGCCACTATAGGATGGATGTACAGATCACCTTTTTTTCCTTCCAGGATTGAACCTAGGGTACTGTCTGTGCTAGGCAAACACTCTTTACCTACGAGATAGTTGTATCTCTAGGTCTTTAAAAGTATTAAATAATTAATTCATTTATTGTCTCTGCATGTATGTCTGACTACAGGTATTCATGTGTCACACTACATTTGTAGAGGTCCGTCTACCTTCAGGACTTAGTTATTTTCTGCTACCTCATGAGTTCTGGGGAACAAAGTTAGGTCATCAGATCTTCTGTACAGTGCTCCTATTTGCTGAGCCAGTCTTGACACGTAGCCCAGGCTGGCCCTGGACTCATGGTCTTTTTGCTTCAGCCTCAGGAGTGCTGGGATAACAGGTGTGTGCCACCATACTTGATCCACACAAAATGCCCTGGATATAAACAGTTTGTGCCTTTTACAGACTAAATGTTTCATAGGAAGACAAAATAATATAAGACATCATGAAAATTCATTAGAGGTGTTTTCAGTCTGTAATAACCATAGTAAAAGCATTCCAGCTGATCCTATAAGCAGGTTGTTGTTTCTTGGGTGTTGTTCAAACATTTTATCCTGTTAAAGTATCTGAAGTTTTACTCCTAGACTTCAGTGTTCTCTGACTGATGACATACAGAGTTCTCTGGGTATCCAGATACAGCTAATAGCCAACCCTTCACACAGTAAGTGCTAGGCAGCCACAGTGTGCTGTGCGTCATGGACGTATGCACATGAAGAAGAAGCTTCTCAACCTGTCCACGTAGATGATTTCTCTTGTGTCCCAAAGCGATGCCGTACAGGCAAGTGGTGCTATTCTAAACAAAGACTTTCTCAAGTATCCCTGACCCAAGGAGTTCTTCGACTGGAAAGATGCGTAGCATATAGGGCATGGTTAAGGAATGGTTCAGCAGGGCACATGCTTTAGATGGATGTGAGTTATCAGATTAGACTGGAGAGAGGCCAAGGGTCAGTTCTTAAGAGACCTTGTCCACTATTCTTAGGATTTGAGTTTCATCATAATGGCAGTAGAGGTGGATTTAACCAATGGTGCAATAGAATGAGACCTTAGTTGGGAAACAAACACTCTTACAGCCATGATAATGAGAAAGTGTAAAACTAGATCAGGGCTCCAGTTAGCAGACTCTTCCAGCAATCCTGCTGCTAAGTGATGAAAACACAAAGTTAGATGATAGGAAGTCAAGGTAAATTTGGAAAAAGTTAGAATCCAGAATTTCCAGGATATGACAGTTGTGTGTGAGACTCAGGTGAGCCTTGTAAGATGCTGGATTTGTTCACTGACTGCCACATGAGCCTTCTCCTCTCACTGATGGACAGCTCTCTAAGTTTTGCTAGGCCGAGGACTGGTGTTCTTTGGATAGTTTTCTCCTTCTTCTTCTTCTTCTTCTTCTTCTTCTTCTTCTTCTTCTTCTTCTTCTTCTTCTTCTTCTTCTTCTTCTCCTCCTCCTCCTCCTCCTCCTCCTCCTCCTCCTCCTCCTCCTCCTCTCCTCTCCTTCAGTGGAGCTCACTCTGTAGACCAGGCTGGCCTCAAATTCAGAGATCCACCTGCCTCTGGGATAAAAGGTGTGCACCGCCAAGCCTGGCTGCTATGTGACCCTTCAAAACTCCTAGTCTTTCCTTTAGGAAACATCCCTATTCCCACTGATAAAGTAGTCTCAGGAGTCACTCACCCTCTAACTTTGTTTTAGTTCTGAACATTTTAAAATTCTGATGCAGTCTTTATCTTATATGCTAGCTTTAATTAGAATAAATTTCTGTCAGGTATATATTCATACTTCTGAGAAAATTTTGAAGAATTTTAGAAAAATAGAAATTAGCTATGGAACTGAAATATTGAAGTTAATGAACTTTATTTCTCTTTTTACTAGATTACTGAATTACTGCAAAATTTTAGAATGTGTATTATGTGTATTATGAAATGAAGAGGAAACTTTTTGGATTTTATGGTGGTTTCAGAAATAGTTTCAGAAGTTAAGTTGTCACAGGGGCCAGTTAGGGAGCTGGAGAGATGGCTGACTGGTTAGGATCACTTGCTGTTCCTGCAGAGGACTCAGGCTTGGTCCTTTGCCCCCACGTGGCAACTCACACCTGCCTGTTACTTTAGGTACAGAGGACTGCGCACCTCTGGCTGCGTGCTTCTATGGTGAACTGAAATGCATGCAGATACACACGTGTACACAGTTAAGTTTAGTCCTAGGTGTGAGATGATAGTTCAGTTACTTTATCTATAGTACCTACAATAATAAAAAACAAGTCGACTACAAGTTATCAACTTTTATGCAGTTTGTATTTTATGAATATTTTTACATGTATGTTATGTAAGTATTGAAAACATTATTTATATTTTCATGTAACTACCTAAATGCTTTTAAAAGGAATTTGGAGTTAATAACTTTTACATAGTTTCTAAATCATAAACATTTAATATTTTTATGTAACACCGTTTGGTCTGTTCTTAAACAAAACTGGATACATACTGCTTTTTGTAAGACACGCATGGGAAGCCTTTGACAGTTTTTCTTTCCAACTAAGCTCATGTGTATCTGGAAGGGAAAAGTAGCTGAAAGTTTCATGCGTTCTGAATCTAGGCTACTGGGAAGAAACAATACAGCAAGTCGTGTAGTTATGCAGCAGAATAGTCAAAGAGTTAGGAAACAATACAGCGAGCTGTGTAGCTGTGCAGCAGGACAGCCAGAGTGGTGCTCCGTGCTTTGGTACTTAGTTGACAGATGGAGATGAGGCTCACATCCATCTTGTCTTGTTGGCTTATGAGAAGTCTATCATAATTTTTCTAATAGTTTGTTTCCCAGGAGCATAGATGAAAAGCCCATTTTATCACATTTAATTTCTGTTACCCAAAAGGTGTGCGCCACCATATCCAGCTAACTTTTTGCTATTTAATTTTTAAAAAACTTTGCATTTCATAACTGTGCAATAGTTAGCTACAGAAGTACTTCCATGCTATGTCCACTATGTATGTATGTATGCATGCATGCATGTATGTATTTACTGAGGGGTTTATATATCCTAGGCTGGCCTTGGACTTGCTGTGTAGCTGAGGATAGCCTTGAGCTTTTGGTCCTCCTGCCTCTACTTCCTGAGTGCTAGGATTATTGGTGTGTACTTCTGCACGGGAACTCTTAAGAAAGGAGCTAACTCCCTGGTCTCCTGGTACCGGACCATACAGCTGTAGGCTGCCAGCTTCTCACTAGATGTCTGGTATAAGCTGAGTCTTAGCTCAGTCCTAGAGTTGTTAAACAGAATTTATAAGGAAGGGCTTGCTCCACTTAACCAGGTAACAAACAAGCTGAACCCTTCCTTGTGTGTTTGGGTTGGTATAGTCATAATAAACCAGCAACTTACACTCCACAGAAGTGTATGAAAAATAAATTCATTTCAGTTTAGTTTTTCACAGGTTTCTGGGAAGGTCCTAAAATCAAGGCAATGATATATTCATTGTTTGACCCTTCCCTTACTTTCTGGTTTGTGTGTGTGTGTGTGTGTCTTCTTGATGGCTTGAGGGCACAGGAGCTCTCCAGTGCTTTTTCTTTTCCAGATAGGGGTACTGATCTTAATGGAGGCTCTACCCGTAAAATCTAGTTGTCAAGTGCTCCATCTCCTATTATCATGACATCGAGGAAACAGACTTTAAGATATGAATTTGTGAGACATAAGCTTTTGGTCTATAATTTAATCTAACTGAGAGTTATAGTTGATAGTTCATGTATTATATCTTGACAGGCATTTTGCTTTAGAAGCAGATACAACACAGAGACTTAATGAAAAGTCAAAAAAATATATTTCTAAAGATTTATTTTAGAATGTATTGAAACTTCATATTAAAAGTTCACCATGTTTAATGTTGATGGTTGAATTCTGTTTCCAAACTGAAGGAAAAAACTTGATAGGACCCGGAAGTTAATTTCAGCAGACATTAAAAGCATACAGCTGAATAGTATTGGAATCAATGCTAGTAACATATCTCTTTTATCTATTCCACTTTACCTCACTCAGCTATGTACTTTTGAAGGCTAATTTATGTGACTTATGTCAAATGGCTCCCTTATTCTCAACTTCATTTCGGTTTTGTCAGTGTGAAACACTGGCCGGTTAGATTGCCAGAAGATAATGAAGTTATGTTATCTGCTCTTTGTCTTCTGTACCCAATGTTGTGGGCAGCTTTGTTTTTGGACTCAGTTTACAGGTGCTCTGTTCAGACATGCTCCCTTCTTTCTTCTGAAGCTTGCTTTTCAGTATTGCTAGTCAGGGCTCACCTCCAGCCCTTGTTGGTTTCCGTAGTCCCCGCCCTCACATCGGGAAGCCATCCCTTGCAAAACTCCCAGTTCCTCAGTTTCACTATAGTGTTTATCTCCTGGCAGGACTGTATTGATACCATGTTGTTTACTAACAAGTTCTCAAATGTGATCGTAGACACTTAGGGTCCATCTACTTCACTCCGTGGACATTTGACATAACCATGATAATCTTCTTGGTCTCTTTAGTCATGATGCTCTTAACTCTGTTATGCATGTAGCCTTGCTCCTTTCACTGATGCATTGCTGCGTGTGCAGCTCCATTGCTGTGATGAAAATCTTCTAATAACTTTGCCAGAGTCTTTCCTTTCAACTTACATAGTGTTTTGTATGTTTTTTTATGTTTCTGATATTCAGTAGTTACTAATCTTTGTTTTCCTTAGTGCAATCAGGTTATTTGAATTTGTGGACCAAATTTTAATATTTTTAATTAAACAATTTATTTTTATGTTCAGGGAAGTGCCAGGCACATTTAAACATTTTTAGGTCAGCCTTGGTGGTGCTGGAAGGATCATCTTGATTTCCTTTTATTCTTTCAGACACTAATGTAGCCAGTTGCTAAACATTTTTTAGTCATATTTCTCAAGTATCTTTGAAATCTGTCTTTTCATCATCTTCATTTGTCCTTGTCTTGAACCTTTAATGTGATTTGCTTATTTATTTTCTAAATTATTATTTATATCTAAATAGGTTTATTTTTCACATTTACCTCCTCTGATCCAATCTCTTATTAGATGCTTTAGCCCTCTAGGACACACACTGCTGAGTGAACTCACCATCCCCTGTATCTAGATCTAAGACAACTCACCATCCCCTGCATCTAGATCTGAGTCAACTCACCGTCCCCTGCATCTAGATCTGAGTCAACTCCCCTGCATCTAGATCTGAGACAACTCACCATCCCCTGCATCTAGATCTGAGTCAACTCACTGTCCCCTGCATCTAGATCTGAGTCAACTCCCCTGCATCTAGATCTGAGACAACTCAACCATCCCCTGCATCTAGATCTGAGTCAACTCACCGTCCCCTGTATCTAGATCTGAGTCAACTCCCCTGCATCTAGATCTGAGACAACTCACCATCCCCTGCACCTAGATCTGAGTCAACTCACCGTCCCCTGCATCTAGATCTGAGTCAACTCCCCTGCATCTAGATCTGAGACAACTCAACCATCCCCTGCATCTAGATCTGAGTCAACTCACCGTCCCCTGCATCTAGATCTGAGTCAACTCCCCTGCATCTAGATCTGAGACAACTCACCATCCCCTGCATCTAGATCTGAGTCAACTCACTGTCCCCTGCATCTAGATCTGAGTCAACTCCCCTGCATCTAGATCTGAGACAACTCAACCATCCCCTGCATCTAGATCTGAGTCAACTCACCGTCCCCTGTATCTAGATCTGAGTCAACTCCCCTGCATCTAGATCTGAGACAACTCACCATCCCCTGCACCTAGATCTGAGTCAACTCACCGTCCCCTGCATCTAGATCTGAGTCAACTCCCCTGCATCTAGATCTGAGACAACTCAACCATCCCCTGCATCTAGATCTGAGTCAACTCACCGTCCCCTGCATCTAGATCTGAGTCAACTCCCCTGCATCTAGATCTGAGTCAACTCACCGTCCCCTGCATCTAGATCTAAGACAACTCACCGTCCCTTGCATCTAGATCTGAGTCAACTCACCTGCATCTAGATCTGAGTCAACTCACCGTCCCCTGCATCTAGATCTGAGTCAACTCCCCTGCATCTAGATCTGAGTCAACTCACCATCCCCTGCATCTAGATCTAAGACAACTCACCGTCCCCTGCATCTAGATCTGAGTCAACTCACCGTCCCCTGCATCTAGATCTTTTTTACTTAGATGTGTTTTCCTCCACTCACATTGTCATTTGAAAAGCAGGGAGAGCAGAAGTGCTTGGATTCTGGAGTCAGACAGCTTGGGTCTAAGTCAACTGTTACTCGGTTTACCTCAGTGTGTTTTTTGTAAGATGGGAATGAAATGATGTTTTGAGAATTGAGTTTATACTTGCAAAGCTCTTAAAAATGTCTAAATTATCATATAAACCATGTTTTTTAAATAAGTTAGTTATGAAGAAGACCAAACAAAGACAACTATTGAGAATGTTATCAGCAAATACTTTCGACAACTATTTATTACAAGGGTGGTGTTAGATTCATGACTAAAGACCTAGTTCTTCCAAAGTTATTGTAGACTGTATATATTGTATAGTGTTCCACTCTAGTGGCTTGAAAAAACACAAATTTATTATTGTACAGTTCTGCAGCTCAGAAATCTCACATAGTCTTATTGGGTTAAAATCAAGAATAAGGTAGGGCTTAATTTCATCTGGAAGCTCTATTTGTGTACTCATTTCAGTCCCAAAGAAATAGATGTGTGTGTGTGTGTGTGTGTGTGTGTGTGTATACATGCGTGTGTGCGCATGCACGTGTGTGTGCATGCACACACTCCCCCGTTGTTCCTTGTTTATAGAATTACAATTCCCTTTTCCTCATTAGCTGCTGTCTAAAGACTATCCGTGCCTTTGAGAGTCTCTTGCATGTTGCCCCCTGTGTTTCAGAGCCAACGATGGTGCTGTATTCTCCTCAAGATGTCATTACTCTTACATTCTCCTATTGCCTCATCTCTTTCTGCTCAGCTGAGTAAGACTTTTCTTGTCCAAGGATTATTGTGATTAGATTGTGCCTGCCTTCCTCAGATCTTCCGGAATATTATCTTCCTCTTTAACCACATCTTGAAATTTCCTTCTGCCACACAAGGGACTAATCTTACATATTCCTGGGATTAGGACAGAACGCTTTTTATTGGGTGGGAGTCATTCTTCTTATTTCTCTATTGAGCACCAGTGGAAATAAATTTGGACACACACACATCTATTTTTATTTTATGAGTATTTTGCCTGCGTGTGTGTATATGCACCATGTTTGTGCGTCGGTGTTCATGAAAGTCAGAGGAGGGCATCGATCCCCTGGAACTGAAGTTACAGTTGGCTGTGAGCTGTCGTGTCGGTGCTCAGAAAATCTGGGTCCTCTGATGGGGCAGCAAATGCTCTTAACCACGGAGCTGTCTCTCCAGTGCCCTTGCTATAATGTGATATAATATATAATATATATTATGAAGTATACAATTTTATTTTTAGTTTTTACAATTTTTTTTTGTATCCTGAGACAAATTTCAGAATGAGGTTATGCTGGATAGTTTTATGTCAACTGGACACAAATTAAAGTCATCAGAGAAGAGTGAGCATCAGTTGAGAAAGTGCCTCTATAAGATTAGGCTCTGAGCAAGCCTGTAGGGCCTTTTCTTAATGGACCGTTGATGGGGCAGGCCCAATCCATTGTGGGTAGTGCAGTCCTGAGCGACTTGACCCAAATTCTATGAGGAAGCAGGCCGAACAAGCCATGGGAGCAAGCCAGTCAGCAGCACCCATCCATGGCCTCTGCAGCAGCCCTGTCTCCAGGGTCCTGCCCTGACTGCCTTTGACGATGAACTGTAATGTGCAAGCATAAGCCAAATATAATCCTTTCCTCTACTACTTGCTTTTTGTCATGGCGTTTCATGGCAGAAATACAAACCCTAACTAAGACAGATTATATTATGAAATAATGTTCCATAGTGCACTTTTTTCTTGGGTTTATAATAGTATATTATTTACTTAGGAGTTTCTTCCTGAATTAAAATGATAGTCTACATTTAATCTACATACTGAATTTTAAGGCTACAGTACGTATTGAGCCAGGGCTACAAAGTGAGGTGGTCTCCCTGCCAAAAAATTAGTTTAACTAGAAATGGGGTGGAGAATTGGGGATAAACGGTATGCATTGTTTGGTGTTTTGAGTATAAAGAATAATTAATCTTTCTAAATAGCTATTTTGTCAATAATTGTATTTTTATAACTTAGTTATTTGTATTTTATGTAATTGGTGTTTTGCCAGCATATATGTCTGTGTGAAGAAGTTGGATCCCCTGGAACAGGAGTTACAGACAGCTGTGAGCTGCTACGTGAATGCTGAGAATTGAACCCAGGTCCTCTGGAAGATCAGCCAGTGCTCTTAACTGCTGAGCCATCTCTCCAGCCCAATAACTGTATTTTTATAGAGTGTGAGATAATTTTAATACATGACTCAAGCAGGAGAGTCATTGATTGACATATTGCTGCATATTGTATTTCCTTGTATGAAGGTTATGGTGATGGCTCAGCTGTGCTTATATTACAATGTAAGGAAAGATTTGTGTTTAACCTTTCCATTACACTGTGCTTTTCCTTTTCATGTGCTAACTGCTGTTCGTACAGCTGCGGCTAAACACCCAACAGAAGCTACGTAGGGAGGAAAGTTCCGTTTTCACTTCTGCTTCGAGAGGACCTTAGTCTGGGATGACACCCAGCTACTGTGTCAGTAGCACATGGTGCTGGCTCCTCCATTTTCAGGAGCAGGAAACAGAATACAGCTGACCCAGAGCCAGAAGATGCAGGACTAGCTTTGAAATGCCTGTCCTAAAGACTCCAGCCTCCATTGGAGCCACAAGCTGGGAAGCGAATGATTGCATTAGTCTGGGGCATTACACATGTTGACATACTTTGTGAAGAGTCATTCCTCTTCTCAAAATAAAGTGTATATTTATGTAGTATATGTTTTTGTAATAATTAGCAAAGAGTGTGTAAATGGAAAGATGTAGCGTGTACTGTGAGTTCAACTTCATGGCTGTGGGTAGAGTGTGGTCAGTTCATTTGACAGCCATGGACATTAGGACTAGCAGTGAAATAAGACAGACCAGCTAATCCCCAAATGCTAACTTACCTTCGTAGTACAGGTTATTGTTTTATAAGTTAGAGCGGGCTAAATTTCAAGTCTACTTAGAATGTAGGAGCTTTAACAGTATTTCAAACAGGAACTCATTAACTGGGAGGGATTGTTAGCAAAAAGAGTTGGAAGAAGCCCATTCCCCTTTATCTGAGGCTGAGACTCACCTGAGCCTCCCATAGAGCTGTGGCTATGCCCACTGTGCTCATGTGCCTGCCAGGCTAGGGAAAACCAAGAAGTTTGCGCTTCTGAAAGTGGGATGACACCTGTGGAGGCTGTTGGACTTGGTAAGTGGCTGGCTGTGGTGCTCAGGAAACTCTGGGAGGCTCACTGGAATGTCGGTCGGACTAGTTAAGGAGTCGCTGGTGGGAGTGCCACTAGAATTTGCTATAAGGATGGCCCGTGAGGCGCTGGTGAAGCGCACAAGTTGGTCTGATGCCACTGGGTATTCAGAAGCTCCAGGCAGCTAAGGAAACGAAGAGGCAAGGTGCTCAGGAAGACAACCTTTCTTCCTTTGATGTCTCTGTGGCTCCCTCTGCTGACAAAGCTGGACATTGTGCCGTTGGCAAAGGAGAAAGGGTAACAGAAAAGCAGTGTCAAGAAGGGGGCCTTTGGAGCTGGCCGTGCCCTGGGCTATGCTGTCCTCAAATACCCTTGTGTTAAAACAGCATTGATTTATTTTGGGTGCTGCGTGATTCTCTTTCTTGGCTCCTGGGGTTTTCTGTTCTGTGTCATCATTCAGTGCACAGGCTGCTACAGACTGTATTGACGTGAGCAGAACAGGGGAGCTGTGCTCAGCTGCAGGTTGTCTCCTAGTCTCCTCTCAGATGTGCATACATAACTTCCACTTACATTTTGCTGAGCAAAGCATGTAATATAGTTACGTCTAAGTCAAGGAAGAGAGGAGGAATCCTATCATATAGAAGAAATATCTCTGTTTTGATAGTATTGATACTGTAAAATTTGGCAACATCTAGGAAAATTACATTCAGTTTCCCTAAAAGATTTTGTTTGGTTTTGTAGTTTTTACGGTTTTGTAGAAAATGGCATTGACATAAAAATGGTATGCTTAGCTTCTGGGTCTGTAAAGTTAAACCAATATCCAGCAAACCTAGCCATTGCTTAGAACAGTGGGGGTCAGAAGAAACAAACAGCGGGGAAATGTTTGTGAAGGTGAGATTCAAATCAACCTTAGTTTGGAAATTTCGATTAATTTATGATTATACAAGATATTATATAAAACATGAAGTCTTTTAATCCTTGTGCATGTTTCTGTATACACACACATGAGCAAAAGATTCCATATATTAATGGGTATGGTAAGGTTTATAGACCCAAAGCAACAATTCAGTTACAGAAAATAATATTAAAATAATTCAGTGAAACATCCATTTAAGTTATCAGAAGAAATTTCAAGATTACATTTCGTCAATGAAAACCAAAAGTCAAAGACTACTACTACCTTTGTAGTAAAACTTGAAAATAAATTATCAAATCCTAAGAGGACAAAAATAACTCCCATTAACCTTTTGCAAAAGGAGTAAGGGTTTTCCTACAGGTTTTACAACCGGCTTGTACAGACTTTCCATCAATGGTAACCAAGAACCTGAAGAGATCATCAAAAGAAATTCTTGGAAATATTTGTATCTGTTTCAAAAACAGATAAACAAGACTAAATGCATATTCTTGGGACTCAACTTACCATGCATTTTAGATATCAAAAAAATTATTTAAAAATGTTTACAATTTATATCACTATCCTCCATAATATCCTGCATTTTTGCTCATAGCTGTCATACAAAAACATGATTTTTACCTAGTTCTATATTATTCAATAAAACTACAAATCTGTCATTTTTTTCCTATATATGGCATGACATGAAAAAGATTTGGGAGCCCTAATATAACCTAAGGAAGCCTAACTATGAGTGGAAAGGGAAAAATGAGGATTCTATTTGCATACTAAAAATCTATGTACTTTTATAGGCTTTGCCATAGAAAGGACCAGGAGAATTAAGCTTTATTGTCCTAAGGCATCTGTATCATGTAACAAATAACTTCACGTGTATCTCGGGTACTCCTAACTATGTGTCTACCCCTAAGACAATAGCTACTTATTACGTTGTGTGTCCCGTAGTTCTGAAGCAGGAATTCCCGTTAGATGATGCATGCAGGCAGCACTGATAGTTGACGGTCAGAGTTTGTGTATGCAATCTGATATCAATAAAGACTACAATGTTGGTCTTACATAATAACGCACCTACAAAAGAGAAACAAAAATTTCACTTCCTCTCTTTAAATACTATCTTTCACCTGTACCTTGTCTTTTTAATCCTGTAATTTCCTTTACTATGACACCAAAACACAAAAATCTCTGGAAAACAGAACCCTCTTTTTAAGAAACTCCCTGACTTGCACGTAAATGCTCATCCATTTCCCTGGAGCAAATGAGTCTGTTTGGTGGGGGTCGCTGTCCTGTCTCTACGAAGAGTAACAAGTTACAGAGTCTAGTCCTCTGCTTTTCTAGTCCAAACTGTGTGGATCCTAGAGTTCACTGGCATCAAAATTTCAGCTTAGGGACCATGCTTTGGCCATTTTATAGATCTTGGAGAGCTTAATTGCTTTGTTCAAGACAACATGTTAGTTGTGGAAATGACAGAGCTGAAATTCTAATTGAAACATCTAAGTTTTATTTTTCCATCTGCTGCCCAAGACTGGCCAAAACTGAAAACCTCTTCAGTACCAAGCAGTTTCATTTCTCAAGGCTGACATACAACTCAGTAGCTCCGTGGGTAAAGCGCTTTCTATGTAGACATGAGGTTATGAATTTAGATCCCCCAGAATCCACATAAAGCCAGACATGGTAACTCCCAAGAAGGGTAATCCAATGCTCCTACATCAGCATAGAAGTTGGGGACAAGAGAATTTCTGGAGCTTGAGAGACAGCTAGACTGTTTATGAAACTTTTGAACAAAATGAGAACCTGTCTCAAGGTGGGAGACGTGGATAAACACTGGAGGTTGTACTCTGACCGCCACGTGCATGCATAGCATACCCGTGTGCACACACGTTTCCTCCCCTCCCCTCCCCTCTCCCCCTCCCTCTTTCTTTTTCTGCTATGATACTGGGGACTGAGCCTCTAGAACTTTTGCATGCTAAGCACGTGTCCTGACAGTGGACAATACCAGCAGACACTGAGGTTAGTTTTTGAAGTCAGTAAATACCTTTCAACAAATGTGTCAAGTGGAAATCATTGTTACAATATTTTTACCTATTAACTTGAAGATGATTTCCTTTGAATAGATGATACACTAAGGTATGGAACAAAATAATAGAATCTTGAGCCTATTTTTTGTATAAAGTCCAAAGCTATAAAACTACTAATAAAAGTAGTAGCCATTTGGAGCTGATTAGATTCTCCAATTCGATAACATTATTTTACATTAGATTACCATTAATAAATTTTTTCCATGTAAGAGTTTCTCTGGAAATATAAAATTATATTACTTGGATTTCAGAATTTTCAGAGTTTGTAGAAGTTTTCTATTTTCTTATATATCACTACACATTTACATAGTATTTCTATGACAGTTTGTTTTAAAATCTTAGTTATTCTATTTGCATATTTTGTTTTTGATATGGCTTTCCAAGACAAATAGCTTAAAGTCATTTCTCTTAACTAAATACTGTTACTAACTGTAGACTATTTTCTGCAATGAAAAATTTATATTATTTGTTTATTTTGAGACAGGCTTTCTCTGTGTACCTGAGCTGGCCTAGAACTCACCATACAGACCTGGATGGCCTCAAACTCACATACATCTGTGTCTGTCTCCTAAGTGCTGGGCCTAAGGGTGTACACCACCAAGCCTGGCTGAGACGTTCAATAATATTTTTCTTGGTGTTTTCTTTGTATATTCTCGTACACCATCAGGATTATTGATCATTGAAAGTATTCATTCACTCTTCCTTCATTTTCATCCAGTAATTTCAGATAATTTAGAACAGTGTAAGTCTGTGCAGAGTGATTATTGTCAGGTCTTGTAATTGTGTTTTGTTGTTGTTTTTCCACTTACGGACATTAAAAACATTAAAATCTTTTTTAGTAAAACGTTAGCATTGGTTGCTCGCTTCCATTGTTGTACATGATAACTTTTCCACATATGTAAGGCATTTATTTGCTTTGAGAAAGAATTATTATTATCTGTATTAAATTATTTTTGGCATAGGAATCCAAATTTGAAAAATATAATGCTCAAATAGAGATTCTAACTTTTATTTCAGTAAAAACTTGAGGAGTCTTATTATACTCATGATCCATTAAATACATTTTAAAATGAAGTTCTGCAGTCCCTTATTGATTTGATTAATAAAATCATGTTAAATATATATATATATATATATATATATATATTTATTTATTTACTTTTGGTTTTTCGAGACAGGGTTTCTCTGTGGTTTTGGAGCCTGTCCTGGAACTAGCTCTTGTAGACCAGGCTGGTCTCGAACTCCCAGAGATCCGCCTCCCTCTGCCTCCCAAGTGCTGGGATTAAAGGCGTGCACCACCACCGCCCGGCAATATATTTTTGTTTCTGAAATTAAAATGACCCATTTTGAACTTCTGTCATGAAAAAGTCTTGCTAATCATTATGACTGTCTCAAAAGTCAATTAAAAAAATGAAAAAGAGAAGACAAGAAAGATGGCAGACCAGAGGACAGGAAAGTGAAATTAAAAACAGACAATTTATGTTGTCTATATGGACATTTTTTTTTGTTGAAGTATGTGTGTGTGGGCACGCACATGGCCAGCACACATGTGGAGGACAGAGCACACGTTCACGAGTCAGTTCCGTCCTTCCTCTGTGTGGATTCTAGGACTGAACTCAGGTCTCTGGTCTCGACAGCAGGTGTGTCTGCTGATCATATCAAGGCCCTGTAGGGACATTTTAATAGTAGGTGTTGCTGCTACTACTGAAGATATGATTGCGTTAAATTTTAGAAAAATATGCAGAGAAAGAATTAAAAATACTTTGCAGATATAGAAAATAACCCGATTGTGATCAAAGCCATAGTTAGATTATGTGAAATGATCCAGGGGATGGTCAAGGAGAGATTTTTTTTTAAAATTTATTTATTTATTAAGGATTTCTGCCTCCTCCCCGCCACAGCCTCCCATTTCCCTCCCCCTCCCCCGATCAAGTCCCCCTCCCTCATCAGCTCGAAGAGCAATCAGGGTTTCCTGACCTGTGGGAAGCCCAAGGACCGCCCACCTCCATCCAGGTCTAGTAAGGTGAGCATCCAAACTGCCTAGGCTCCCACAAAGCCAGTACGTGCAGTAGGATCAAAAACCCACTGCCATTGTTCTTGAGTTCTCAGTATTCCTCATTGTCCGCTATGTTCAGAGAGTCCGGTTTTATCCCAGGCTTTTTCAGACCCAGGCCAGCTGGCCTTGGTGAGTTCCCGATAAAACATCCCCATTGTCTCAGTATGTGGGTGAACCCCTCGCGGTCCTGAGTTCCTTGCTTGTGCTCCGTCTCCTTCTGCTCCTGATTTGGACCTTGAGATTTCTGTCCGGTGCTCCAATGTGGGTCTCTGTCTCTGTCTCCTTTCATCGCCTGATGAAGGTTAATATTCAGGAGGATGCCTATATGTTTGTCTTTGGATTCACCTTCTTATTTAGCTTCTCTAGGAACGTGAATTATAAGCTCATGTCCTTTATTTATGGCTAGAAACCAAATATGAGTGAGTACATCTCAAGGAGAGATTTTACAGCTGCCAGTTTACCAACCTTTGCATGCTGCCGTCTTTTTAAAACACAAAAAGTTCTCCTTGTACGTGGTTATGTAGCATCTAAAATATTTTCAGAGAAGCATACAGTGTACAAAGTAAAAGCCTGTTTTGGGGTTAGATATTTATTCAGAATTTTTTTTAAAAATGTGTCTTGAATACCCACTATAGGAAACTGGAATTGGATATAGTCCATGCTCAGTGTTTACAGTCTAGTGGGAAAGAGTCATATAAGCAGGTGTGGTCCCAGCACACGGGAGGCAGAGGCAGCACGATCCCAAGCTCGGGCTGGAGGACAGCTTGGATTGTATAGTGAAACCGCCTCAAAAATGTAAACTACATAATAACTGCTTTAAAATGGTCATATTGAGCTGACACAGGGAGAATCGAATATTTAAATATTTAAAGGAGGCTTTAAAACCTAAGAAAACATTCAGGCTAGTTTTACAGAAAAATATTTAGTGTATGTAGAATAGGGGCATTTAAAACATGTCCAAAACTTGGACTGTGAAAAAATAGGCTGTCTTTCGGGGAATGGCCAATATTTCTCTATTACTAGGAAGTTGGAGGATGCAAAGAAGGGATGAAGTGGTAGAAGGTGAAGCTGATGTATGGGTCAGTTGTAACCGTTCTTGCATGCAATACCAATATAGAGATACTCCTTTTTAAAGTATTTAAATCACTTGGGAGGCAGAGACAGGTGGATCTATGTTAGTTCAAGGCTAGCCTGGTCTACAAAGAGAGTTCCAAGGCAGCCAGAGCTGTTAGACAGAGAAACCAATATATATTGTATCGAATCCCCTTCATGCAGATGGATAAGCATTACTGAGAGAATAAACCAATGTCGCTGTTCAGTATAATGTGTAGAGGCGGGTTCTGGGAATCTGTAACCTGCTTGGTGTGGATTAATTTGGTCCCCTGAAAGGCGTGTACTGACTAGCTGGAGTTTAGAGTGCCCTGTTGCTAGAGGCAACAGAGTAGGTTGCAGTCCAGCTTTTTTTTTCTTGCATCTCAGGGGGGTATCTGCTGAGGCACGGGAGTTTCTGGCCCTATGGGAAATAGTAGTATGTATCTGACCATGATATGTAAGTTTACCAAGTGCCTTCAGTTAAAAGGAATTCCTGGATACCAGAAAATTCATGACTTGTTATTTTAATGAGCAAGAAATCAAGAAAATATTGACACAGTTTTAAAGATCAAAACATGGCCCTATTAAAGAGGTTATTCAATGACTTCTAAACTTATAAATTTATGAATTACTAGAGTAGCTATATAAATAATCTGGACTGTAAATCTTGTTGTGTGGTAAACACAACCCTCTCTATGTAGTTCATTTGGGGAAAAGATTTATTTTTTAACTTATTGGGTTTACATGTTGATTTTATATTACTGTGGTAGTTGTTAAATACTTAGAATCACTTATTCTTCTATTCTATGTTCAGAAGTTTGGATGTATCTTGCTAGTTCGCTTGATCTACAGGGAGAGACTCTGAAGTAAGAACGGATGGTATTGAAAAGGGCCTGTTGTAATATGTCAACAAGTCCATTGAATTAGTGCCATAGTCTCTTTTCATGAGAATTCTTACTGGTGATTTCTCCTGCTACAGACTCTCTTTTGTATTCTGGTTCTCTATCCTGGGTTTGTCTTGTCAATTTGTGCAGAATATCTTCTTAATAATAGAATTTAAGATGGGTCTAGAGGTATAGGATGATAATCTGTACTCCTTCGGAAACCAAGGCAGGAGGATTGAAGATTCAAGGCCAGCCTGGACTGCATAGTGAGGCCCAGGAGAGTTTAGGCAACTTAGACTTTGTCCAAAAGAAAAAGAAAAAGAGGGCTGGGCTTACAGTTTAAATGCTTGTCTAGAATGTGTGAGGCCTTCGGTCAGTGTGTAGCCCAGCCTTCCAATTGCCTATTCCCTGTAATAATGTGTACTCTGTTAAGGGAAGTTTATATGGAAGAAACAATTCAGTGAGTTTATATATTATATTCACTAAGTATCCTGAAATATTTGAGAGCATGAGAAACCAGCTGCTTTCATTCTAGAAGTTAAAATATCCTCAGATCCGTTAAGAACATAAAACCCTTGTTACTCATTTCCCCCCCCAACTTCAATAGGAAATCTTATGGAATTGTTCGGAACACATGCTTCCAATCTGCCACCAGATTTTGCAGCAGGAATTTATATACTCATGCCATAGCTCAAACTGTCTCACAATTCACCATATGCTTCAATATTTCCAATGTTTCCAAACACTCTCTTCTCTTCCCACCCTTTCTAGTTTACATTTCTCAGCTTTGTCCCAGCTCTTACCCTGCAATTTTCGTTCTCTCTGATTCACTGATATTCCTGTTGTAGCCTTCTAGCACAGAGTTAGTTCTGTGCCGTTCCTTCTAGCACAGAGTTAGTTCTGTGCCGTTCCTTCTAGCACAGAGTTAGTTCTGTACTGTTCCTTCTAGCAGAGTTAGTTCTGTACCGTTCCTTCTAGCAGAGTTAGTTCTGTACAGTTCCTTCTAGCACAGAGTTATGTTGATTGCCTTTGGGTGGGCTACTCAGTCTAGGGTTAGTAACCCACCTGGCAGTTAGTTATTCCAGGGTCCCGGAGAGGCACTACCTGTAAGATATGAGCTAGGAGACAGGAAGGAGGCCATGCTAAGTTTGTCAGAGCCTCCGTTTATTAGAGACGGGGTACAACTTTTATAGGGTAAAGAGTTGGGGGATGGGCACAGGGGCCTGGGCTCTTGCCGCGTGGTTCACGTTGGTCACATGGTCTGAATTGGTCACGTAGGCAGGAGGTTATCTTCGGTCAGGTCACTGTAGGCCAAGAAGTCACGAGTTGACACACCTAGCTCCTTAGATAGTTTGGAATGTGGGGTGGGTTCCGCTAACAGATAGCTCTCCACTAACAGCCAATTTGGGTGTGGGGTAGGCTCTGTCAATAGAACGATTCCTAACACAATTATGGGTGTGGGGTTCTCTGCAGACTCCCCAGGGTGACGGTTTCTGTAATGATTTTAGGAGGAAATTGGCTCCTGACAGATCCCCCTTTCTTTTATAAAGACAGGCAGCTATTAAGTGAAGGGCATCAGGTCAGAGTCCAACCTTGGTGTCAGATCCAAAGGAGAAGGGACTGGGACAAGGAGAGACCCTCCTCTCGAATGGTGAAGCAATTTACCTCTCCTGGGAACAGAGGGGTGCCTTATGATTCTTAGGTCGAGTGGGGACCAGGTCTTTATCCCCCTTATCCGTCCTAGGATTCCCAGTATCCTGTCTTAGGTTGGGGGATTTCCTGTCACAAGTCACCCGTCCTTGGAGCTCCTCAAATAAAAGGTATCTGACAGAGTTAGTTCTGTACCATTCCTCTTTTGATCTCTACACAGCTAAGCGGTGTCATCCCCTCACTTAGAAACTCTGGATTGCAGGTCTAAGTTCTGCACGTTGACCTCAGCACGTGCTCGTAGGCTGCTGAACTAAGGGCCGTACGTATGTTAAGTTGTGTATGTTAAGGTCAGAAGATGGCACTGGATCCTCTGGAACTGAAGTTAGGGATGGTTGTGAACCACCATGGAGGTGCTGTGAATTGGCCCCTGGGTCCTCCTAGTTGCTGCACCGTCTCTCCAGCCTGCCTCTGTTTAAGGGCATCACGTGCATTGCTGCTACAGTGGTAGCAGCTCTGGTAAAATTTCCCATTTAGAAACTCTGGCTTTCATCTGGTTCAATAGAAATTTCTAAGGCAAACCTAAATCAATTAATGTAAACAGCTTGATCCTCTTTTCCTATGTAAGGATTAAACAGGCCCTCAGGCATTCTAGGTGAGGCTTTACCACTGAGCTACAGCCCTTTTATAACAGCAAATAACGCTGGACGGTTTTTATCTGAATCCTAGGCTTCCTTTTGGTTTCTAGGAGTCAAGGCACTGTGTGTGTGTGTGTGTGTGTGTACGCACGCAGAACACAGCTTTGCTATGTGTCAGCTGTGGTCATTCTTGTTGGTCTGTTTCTGGTTCTGTGAGCTTGAGCAACTCCCTCAACTCTTGTGCTTCCTCTCACCTTGACACTGAAGAGCAGAATGTCTGCTTCACAGCACTAGGGAGGTGGAGGCAGGCCGTTAGTAGTTCAAGGTCAGCCTTAGCTACTGTCTGCGCGAGGAGGCTTGCCAGTCCTGTAAGACCTTGTCACAGACAGGGAAGCAGTAGCAATAACAAAATAGAACACTTGTGTCACAGGCTTGTGCCAGAGTGTGAGCGCAATGTATTGGCGTGCAAGGACATAAATACATGTTAAAATATTAGTCATTGTCTCTTTTAGCTACTGGGTCGCCATTCGGGTGTTCTCCACCCCCCTGAAGTTACTTTGTTTCTACGAAGGTCGGGCTTGTAAAGTGAGACTAGGTGAGAGGAAGCAAGAATCTAGGCACGATTTATCTGCTTTGAGGGATTTGACCTTCACTAAGGGAATTTTCACTTTTTGTCAGGAATCCATGCAATGTTTCAGATATTTCTTAGGTTTCTTCTTTAACTCTTTAGTAGCATCAAATATTTTTACAAATGAATACAGTTTTTTCTTAAAGATAAATCTGTAATATCATATGTTAAAGTATTTTTCCTCTATTCTGCTGTATTGGGTTCTCCTGTTCCTTTTGGCTTGGAACCTTATGCATATTAATTAATTAAATAAAGCATTCCATTACTGTTTTATATTTTGGGTGCTGATATGTTTTTTTTCTGTAAATTATTTTCAATAGAATTTCATTGTTTTTAGGGGATTCCTGATGGTCTTAGGATGTGGCTTACTACATCTGGATAGTGCTAACTTGTGATCTTAGGTTGTAGCTTACTAGATCTGGATAGTACTAACTTGTGAATAAGCGTTTGCATCTGCTTAGGAGAAAGATTCGTATAAATTGGGTTGATATTAAAATTAATTTCAGTTATAATTTCAACTATTCTTTTTCCTGGGCTCATAAGGAATTGGAGTGATTTCATGATTAAAAAAAAATCCTCTTGGAGCATGGTGGTGCATAGCTTTAATCCCACTAGGTTGATCTCTGTGAGTTCAAGGCCAGCCTGGTTTACTTTGCGAGTTCCAGGACAGCCAGCCCTACACAGAGACCCTCTGAAGATACAGTAATCACAACATGAAATAGTTGTGATTCTTGTATCATATCAGTAATGCACGGTTTATTTATGTGCCCTACTGTGATACTAGGCTAAGGCAAAACTGTGAACGTGGTGGCATTTATAGTCTTCCTAATTTCTCTGGTGAATACTTTTAGTGTTTGTGGATATTTTTCTTTGAGTACCTATTTTTTCCTACTTTCTAATATCTCCATAGTCTTTAGCATATGTGAAAATAATAATCAACTATGTATTACAAATAGTAAATAATAATAAAAGGACCCTGGCATTTTAATAAAATTCTGACCTTGAGCAGTACCTGGAGACAGACTGTCAATCAATGACAACATATTGTAAAGAATGAAGGTGATGATTGTGTGCTATGACAGTTTCTCGAGCTCAGCATAGTGTCTGACAGACACAGGCACTCAGTAAGGATCACCTGAAAGAATTACACACAACTTGCTTACAGAATTTTAAGACATTGATATTAGAAAGAAAGGAGTATAGTAAAATGAAATTTTACTATATATTTTCTATTAGAATATCTTAATAGCTGATCTTGATATAAGGCAGAAGCAATCATTTTTGTGTGACCAGGATAAGTATGATTGTGTGTGTCTGAGGAGTGGGTGTGGCGCGTGAAGGGGAGAGAATGGGGAGCACACAGGGGCAGTGACTCTTCCCTTAGCCTTAGGGAGGAAAACACAGATGGCCTACGCTTTTCCAGTCCACTGAACTCTTCAAACTCTGCACACTCCACTTTTCCTCCCTGTTAGTTAGCTGGGGAAGATGGGTGGACTGACATCCTGAGGAAGAGATAGGTTCTTAGACCAGAAAGCATGAGAGGAATGGAAGGGTATGGGGTAGTCCTGTTCAAGGGTTAAGAGGGGCGTGTGTGTTTGTGTGTGTGTGTGTGTGTGTGTGTGTGTGTGTGTGTGGCGTTTTAGAGAGGGAGACAGACAGACAGATAGGCACACACACACACACACACACACACACACACACACACAGAGTTCACTTTGCACATTTGTGACCATTAGATCAACTGAGAATGGATCAGGAGGCAAGGACTGGAGTGGACAGAGAGACTTAGGGCACAGCACAGAGTTTGATCTTCTTCTGAATACAATGGCAATGTGTGGAGAGCAGGTGAGAGGTGTGGGCAGTGGTCATGGGCAATGTTTGAATGAAGCAGGAGAGGAGCAGAACCCAGGCACACAGTAATTCACTCTTGAATAATGTGACATCGGTTTGTGCTCCCAAGTAAATAGTTTTTTTTTTTTTTTTAAAAAAAACTTTAGATGAGTTAATATATTTTGACATTAGTTTTTTGGTATTTTGTAAAACATTTATTAGGCTTACCATTTTGCTTGTATGTTGGTGCTATGCAGTTGAAATAACATAGGAAATAAATCTAAAGAAAGATAGGCAAACTGGGCATGGTGCACACATCTGTAATCTTAGCACTCAGGAGGCAGAGGCGGGAGAAATACTGCCAGTCAAAGCCTCTAGGTCTGGATAGTAAGTTGTGGGCTATCTGGTTTACCAGAGACCCAGAACGAAACAAAACACCCACCCACCAATCCTCTTAACCACTAAAAACCTACACACACAAAACCCAAAATCCAAACCCCCAAAACTAAACCAACTAAACTACAACAAAGCAAAAAAAAAAATATATATATATAAAGAAAGGTACACATTTTAATTTCTATCTCAATTAAAAATTTGCTTACATTTAATCTTTGGAGTTAAGATGATTTTTTTAGCTCAAGTGTATATTGTAGTATTTATAAAAAATTCTAGGTTTGACAATTATAAAAATGAGATTTTATCCTAAGAAAGTTTCTGAGAAAATCCTTGCTTTTTGTGATTGAACTTCTGATTATTTAAACTTAGGATGATCAGATGTCTTTTGCTTTGAGTGTCATTAAAATGACATAAATACTATTGGTATTTTTAATAGGGCAAGAGAAAAGAAAATAAAGAGAATATAAGGGGTGGGAGGGGACGCGAGAGGAGAGAGGAAGGCAAGAAGCAGAAAAATCACAAATAGAAATGGAGATTTTGTGCCACTGAGTTGTGTAATTAAGAATACAAAAACCCCGTGAAAAAGACAATAAAACTGCACTAAATATTACAGCCAAAGAAAGTTTAACACGGAGAATTAATTAACAGAAGTATTAATCGTCTGCGTATTTTCTGAAAAGACCGCCATCACAGGAAGCCGACAGTGCTCCTCGGCTGGGGAGGAAGAAAGGAATAGCTTTCAAACCAGTGGGTGTAAATGCTGTCCCGCTGAGGTTGTACTGCTGCTGTTACCTGGGGAGCTGCATTCTAAGGCTTTAGACAGCCTGTAGTCAGTGGATAACTCGCCTCAGAAGATGTTCATATAGTCAGTCATGTACTAGACTCACCTCAGAAGATGCTGGGCCCTGCATTTACCCATTGCTGCCCCTGCCACAGCTGCCTGTGATCCTAGTAACTGCTTCTCTGGAGACATTTTTGGGCTCATCTGGGTCAGATGAGCTAGTGGCAAGTGGTGGAGAGAGTCTGAGGATGAGCCAACACATGGACAGCTCCATAGCATGGAAGAGCAGCTGTGGACGTTCAGTAGCGCTGAGGCTGAGAGACATGAGCCTAGATACATCTACTTGTTAATTCAAGGTGTGCACGTGGGGTTTTGTTGAATAGGATATTTACGTGTTTCTTTTGAGATAAGATGCACCCGGGAAGTGAAGAAGTAGTAGAGAGCACTCTTGAGCCCTTCTTCAGCCCTTCCCTCCCCCGGTAATGGTCCACACGACTTCTGTGCAATGTCATAGTCAGAGACCTGGTGTGGGATCACCTGTGGAGCTTGTCCAGGTGTGTGGTAGCTGGTACAGCTGCTGCCACTGGAGCTGTAGCCCATGAGCAGTCTTCTCCCGAGTTCCCTGAATATTGTCCTTGTCCCTGCAGAAACCAGGAACAGAAAGAAAATACAATTGTCTACCTTTTCCCATCATCCAGTTTCATCAGTGCTTTCCAGAGCAGGATGTAACTAGACATAAGGTACCAGGGAGTGTTTCAGGAGGTAGCGGACAGCTCCTAGCCTTCTGAGGAGGGGTGGGAAGTAGGAACAGAACTGAAGACAACAAAGGGAGCACAGGAAGCAGCTATAAAATGTGATTCTTTGATCATATAGTAGAAATAAACTTAAAGAAAATTGGCTAGTTTTCTGAATGTCAAAACAGACCTTTTATTATTTTGATTTCTTCAAAGGAACTGATAAAAACATATGGGCTAATAGAAAAACTTTGAAAGTGGAAACATTCTCTACTGAATATTTAGTTTAGAGTGTTTAATTTCAAGGAATGGAAATTGATCTTTTAATCAAGTCTGTAATCGCAGCATTTGAAGCCTGAGGCAAGAGGACTGCCAAGAGTTTTAGGCTAGTCTAGGCTACAGAGTGAGACATTATCGCAAAATAATCAAAGCAAACAAACCAAAGGGTGGCTTCTGTTGCTGTGGAGAGACACTGTGATCAGGGAGACTCTTATAAAGGAAAACATTTAAATTGGGGCTGGCTTGCAGTTCAGAGGTTCAGTCCATGTGTGGACACAGTGGTTTGTGGGCAGACAGGGGGCTGGAGTGGAACTGAGAGGAATACATCTGATCTGCAGGCAGCAGAAGAAAACTGTGTGTCACAGTGGGTGTGGCTTGAACATGGAGGACCTCAAAGCCCATCTCCGCAGTGACACACTTCCTCCAAGAAGGCCACACCTACTCCAGCAAGGCCACACCTCCTAATAATGCCACTCCCTTTGGGCTAAGCATTCAAACACACGAGTCTATGGTGGCCATTCTCCATTCAAACTACCATAAGGACTTTGCTTAACTTCAAGTATAAAATATGTTTTTGATAAGTTCATTATATCTCAGAAAAGTTGAATAACTATGCCCTGGAAAAGACGAATTAAAGGGTTAGCTCTGAATAGCTAGTTTATAAAATTAATAGATGGTGTCTTCAGAGTACTGCCTCTTTCTTGTATTGACCAGCTCCAGCATCTGTTGCTTCACGCTCATGATATCAGAGAATAGATAGTCTGGTCTAGTTTGGGTTAGTTGTCCACCCTTAGACAGAGAAAATCTAGACAATTGGAGAGAAAACTACAATGTTATTGTGCTTAATAACTAAATACTAACTATTTAATAACCTATTACTATCTTCTCAAAGATAATTTGAAATCTAAAGGAATGATTACTAGGCAAGCAAAAAAAAATCACACTCTATTTATTATTCAAGGCCATTTTAGATTAGCAGTAGGTAGCTCGAACTTATGGCCCAAGGTGCTTGTGCCCTTGCTATGTAGCTGACACTCTGATCTCTTTTCATAGTACCTGTGAGGAGGTTGTCATTATTATCCTCATTTTACAGATGAGGAAAGTTGAGAGGTGCACTTCTGATGATGGTGGATTAGGCAATTTGGACTAACCCTTCCCATCTGTTTGAGAGTGTCAGAGAGCTAACCCAGCAGTGACGACTGTGGGGACAAGACCATGGAGAAGAAGGAGACCTAAAAGGTGAGCTGGGTTTGAGGCTTCTTTCCCCTACGGGAATGTGTGTCCAGTAAAGTTGGCCAGGAGCCTGAGAAATTCAGAAGAGCTTTGACATAGTAAGGACTTTGGTCTAATACAGCTAGTCTGGGTAGGATTTACTGACATGGAGACTAGCTAATCCCCAAGCTTTGGGCTTGAAACTGAAGGTTTACTCTTTAGTGTTAAGGACGAATCAGAAAAAGAATGGTCTAATGCCATCTAATGTCAATTACATCTGTAATTGCAGCACTCGCGATGTAGAAGCAGGAAGATCAGGAGCTCAACATCATCCTATGAGTTCAAAGCCAGCCTGGTTTACCTGAGACCCAATTTCAACAAAACAAGTCCATTTATACAACAAAGCTGAACTCTAATCTTGATTAGATTATAGATGTCCAGAATTGTTAACGAATCTACTCACCAGTCAAAGCAGGCTGAATCTTTCCTGGCAGAATATAGTTTCATGCATACTCTCAAAAATGTCTACTACTAATAAATATATAATATCAGTGCCCGAGAGATCGCTCAGGGGTCAAGGGCATTGGCCGAGGACTGGGGTTTAATTCCTAGCGCTGCATGGTGACTTGCAGCCATCCCTAATTCCAGTTTGAGGGAATCTGGCACCGTCTTGTGGGCTCTGTGGGCACTAGGCACACAAGGTGCACAGACATATGCAGGCAAAGCATTCATACACATAAAACAAATACATTTTTAAAAATTGTTAAAAATATTATGTCTTGCAAACCTAAAAATGATCAAGCATATAGGAGACAAGATCGTAAAACTGAATCTAAGAAACAATATAACACAAAACTCTGATGATGGAGTTCTTAGGTGCTGGCTTAGAAAATCAATCTGTTTAAAGGGGCAAAATACAAGAATGAAAAGTACAATCAACTGGATAAGAAAAGGAGACGAAATAATCATGGACAAGTAGTAAAATAGTTTTGAACTCAAATTTATTAGTAAACTATATGTAAGTGTATTGCCTGGCACGGTGGTGCACATTTGTAATCTGCCCTTGGGATGATGAGGTAGGATGATGAGATAGGATGATGAGGTAGGATGATTAGGTAGGATGATGAGGTAGGATGATTTGCTGTGCATTCTAGGCCGACCCATGATCTCAAATCAAATAATTAATATAAATACATTTTTTAAATTATTGGCAGACTGGATAAAAGTCTGACTCTACTTATCTGCTGTGTATATAAATATAAATATAAGTGTAAATATCGGAAGGCAGGAATTGGTAGAAAAATAACAAGAAATTAAAGTATTAGAGAATGCAAATTACACATTTCCAAGAACTGTAAGCTAGTGAAAATCAGTGGAATTGACACAATTAACAGAATAAAGGTGGAGAAAACTGTGGTGACATCATTTTACATACAGGGATGGACTGGATAAATTATATTAGACATTTGATTAAAAATAACTCAGGGCCGGGCGGTGGTGGCGCACGCCTTTAATCCCAGCACTTGGGAGGCAGAGGCAGGCAGATCTCTGTGAGTTCGAGACCAGCCTGGTCTACAAGAGCTAGTTCCAGGACAGGCTTCAAAACCACAGAGAAACCCTGTCTCAAAAAAACCAAAAAAAAAAAAAAAAAAAAAAACCAAAAATAACTCAGCAAAGTAGTTTTGGCTATATTGATAGAAATATAGTTAGATACAAAATAATGCAAAAAAACTGCTCCTACTGAATATTCACCAGTACAGAAAGGTCAGAGGAGAAATGCATTAATTAGAGATTGGGAAAAATAATACAGCTTTTATTAACACATGTTGGTATGCAGTAAATTATAAAAAGTACAGATACATTTTTAAAGTTAAGAATTTTATCAAGGCTTCATGATATAGTCAATATTTATGAAAAGAATATATTTCTATATTAAAAACAACATGTGAGGAGCTTGAGAGATGGCTCAGAGGTTAAGAGCACTTACTACTCTTCCAGAGGATCCAAATTTGGTTTCCAGTATCCACATTAGGCCTCTCATGACTGTCTGTAACTCCAGCTCCAGGGCATCTGTTGCCTACGGCCTCCATAGGCACCAAAACTCAGGTGTAGTTCCCAAATGCAGGAACACATACCCCTACCCATCATTCAAAATAAATGAGATAAATCTTAAACAAACAAACAAATTCCACCTGGAAATAATCAGTGTATCATGTGTGATTTACATCAAATGAGTGGAAAGAATCTTAAGTAAAGGTTTTAATCTGTCAGCACCCAAATTATGATACTTTATTTAGAGAAATTACAGAATAGTAATGTTAGTAGATTGGAGTCTCTATGCTGTTAAAATTAATTAATTTTTAACTTGATGAAAATTTTAGTAAAATGTAGCAAATGTAAACAAGAAATATTTGCATTAAATGACAGATTGATTCTACGATTTATATGGAAATGCAAAGACCCCAGAATAGCCAATACTCTTTTAGAGGAACAGAGAAACTGATCATATAGGAAGTGGTTGATAAATTGTATTACAATGGAAAGAGCTTTATTTCAGACCAAAGACACCATTTAGATATCTTTGATTACAGGCTAGGTTCTATGTGCCTGTAGTCCCAGTATGTGAGAATTATTATAATATATTATTGTATATTATATATAAATATTACTTATAATAATATAGAATTTTTATATTATTATATATTATTACATATAATAACGTTATAACATATATTATATAATATATACAATATATTATATATTATAAATATTATTCCAGTTTTGTGAGAATTAGCTGTAGTAGGGATTAGGCGTGTGGACTCGTGGTATAAATGCTTCCTCCTTTCTTGCTTGCAGGGTATCAATTGTCCTTAATTATTTTTACATTATTTAATAACCTCCAGTCTCAGTTTTGACTCCCGTGTTAGGACATATCAGAATATCGTGTAGAATACGATGATTCATTCTTTAAGTGGCAGACCAGGCTCAACTGTATCACTAGGATTTTTAATACTGTTTTGTTTAACTTCATTACTGAGTTGATTACATTCAAATGAGATGCTTTGAGTACCAACATAGGTTTGCCAAATTCAACATTAGCTTTTGGCTAGGCTCCAGGAGGCAATGGTAAACTCGGGCCATCTGGTCTGCTTCTTCCCCTCCAGTTCTTGCCAAACGATGAAGCAATAATCTGGTGCATTTTGATTAATGATAGGTTTAGCAATGGGTGATGGGTTAGACTTTTAAGTAGTTAAATATGACAGGATGAGTGGGGTTCATATTTAATGCATCTCTGACTGGATTAAGCCTAGAATGAGAAATGAGGCACTGGCATGTGGAGAGGAGCTCAGCAGGAACCAAGTGCACAGAGCAGTAGGGAATTGTGCCATATGTGCATTATTTATTAAACTAGCGTCACTGGAAGTTTTAGGGACAAACACTGTGTTATCGCAGCCCTAATAAAGATGGACTTGACCGTCCGTTCTCAGTGTGCTGGCCCGTGACAGTGGTAGTGAAGAGCAGAGAAAGGGGATTGGGTCAGTGTATGAGGAAGAGGGCCAGGCAAAGCGGTCAAGTGGGGAACAAGATGCGCGGGTGTAAACAGAGGGTGAAAGGTATAGGTTGCTAGGCAGTTATGGTCTCGCTTATCTTACCCATCAGTCTCTGCTTCAGTCTATACCCAAAACTTGTAGACAAGGCTGGCAGCAGAACTTTAACTTCTTTTCCTTTAGCATGCGTTTCCTGGAAGATTCCAGCTCCTTGGGGTCTCTTGTTTCAGTAGTCTGGTAGCCAACAGCACAGGGTGACCAGTTAGTCCACAGTAGTGAGCAGTGCACTGAAAGCTACGGCTGAGCGCTGTGGCTCATGCCTATAGTCCTGCTACCTCAGGACCCCAGCAGTCACGCAAGAAGGTTTTGATTTGGAAACCAGTTTGGGCTGTGTAGTATGTTCTAGCTGAGAATAGTTCCACACCGAGACCTCTCTCAATAAGGCTGGGAATGTAGAACTGTTTTGTTTATGCAAGGCTCCAGGTTTGATCCTAAGTACTACAAGAGAAACAAAGCAAAACCAAGGCAAGGAAAGCCAGTCAAACAAATGTCAATGTAAGTTCCTGGAAAGAAACCACACTTTGTATGGAATCTTCTACAAGGCTGGCTAACTGGTTAGAACTTCCGGGATGTGGTGAAGCAGGGATACAGCAGGTCCAGGGCGTGATGGCTATGTAGTCTGGGCTCTTACAATCCCTGGACTAACTCTTTGTTATGAGCTGGGTGATGGCTCGTGGCTAAGAGCACTCACTGCTGTTACAGAAGACCCGGGTTTGGTTCCCAGCACTCGTACGGCTGTCACACATTGATAACCATCTGCAGCTGCAGACCCTGGGGGCCTGACCCTTCTACGTTAGCTTGGCACTACATGTACAAGCATACAAGCATAATGCAGGCAGAACTCTCCTCATACCCATACAATCAAATAAATCCAATAAAGAAAATTATCCATTGCCTTCTTTTGTGTTTACATTCTGTGACTATCAGGTTTGAAACCCTTTGGAATGAGACCACTCAGTAGACTTAATTTCCACCAACTCAAATGCTAAGGATGTCACGGGATGGCATCTGAGATCTTTAGAAGTTTTCCTGCTTCATTGAAACCCACCTATCTGATTTTTCCACCAAGGAATTTAAAACACATCTTATGATTTTCTTTGCTCTGTTGCTATGAAAATGTCAAGCAATAGTTAACATATAACAACATGGAATTTAAGGTAGCCCAAATTATATGTATTCTTGGGTCATGATCACTCATATTTGGCTCCAGAGTTAGCCGTCTCTTGTTCCCATTGAGGTCAGAGTTGTGTTTCTTGTGTCAGGACAAACAGATAGATGCTGACAGCAACAGCTGAACAGTGTGTCTTCTCCATGCTGCTACTCTCATGGTGTAGCTGAGACAAACAGACAGTATAGTAGAAGCAGAAAAGCCAATGAAAAGGCAGTATTTTGTGTCATCTCTGACTTCAGTTTGTCTTACTGTGTTATTCAGGTAGTGTGTTGTGTTTGGTCTAACCTTCTTCTCCAGAAGTGTAACTACAGGAACACCATGATACCTTATTTTTATTTTTAGCCCTAAGAAGTGTTCTCCAGCTGTGTTCTAGCAGCAGCAGCACACAAGGGTACTTCTTTGGGTATGAGATCCAATGCAGTGGTTACAAGAGAAAACACTTTAAACTCTATTTTAGATATTTTTTTAAAAATGTGTTTTATGGTAGAAGAGACAGACATTATCCATAAAGTTAAGAATAAAAGAAAGGAGTATTAGTATAGGTTAATGTAAAACATAGAAACCGTGATGTATTAGTGTATGCTAATATGTATACTGGTAAGATTTTTTTAAATTTATCTTACATTTTACTTTGAATATATGCTTGGAATTGAACCCAGGGCCTTGTGCATACTTGGCAAGTGCTCTACCCCTAAGCTGTGTATCTAGCCCTGGTCAGATTTTGGTAATGTCTGTCGATGATAGGCTGTAAAGCAAAAAAAAAAAAAAAAAAAAAAAAAAACCAACCAAAAAACAAAACAAATCAAAAAAAAAAAAACCCAAACAACAAATTATCAACTTAATAAATGGATTCAACAATCTGTTAATCAAACTTAGTTCATTATATGACATTTTTACCAAGCATGAAGGATATAACAAACAAAACATCAATTTTGTCTTATTTCTCTAAGTCATAGTTTTAATATCCATAAAATCAGTTTATAATACTTAGCTTAATGGACTCTTATGTAAAATTTAGAGAATTATGTTAACTTCTGTCTTAGGGTTTCTATTGCCGTGAAGAGACTCCATGATCACCGCAATTCTTATAAAGGAAAAGGTTTAATTGATGTGGCTCACTTACAGTTCAGAGGTTCAGTCCATTATCATGGCTGGGAGTGTGACAGCGTGCAGGCAGACGTGGTGCTGGAGAACAAGCTGAGAGTTCCACATCTTGGTCCGCATGCAACAGGGAGTGAACTGTCTACCACACTGAGCAAAGGGGACCTCAGAGTCCATCCCCACAGTGACACACTTCCTTCAAGCAGGCCACTTGCACTTCGACAAAGCCACATCTCCTAATGGGGCACTCCCTTTGAGCTTATGGGGGCCAATTACATTTAAACTACCCCAGCTTCCAGTTACTGTAACAAATACCTGAGCTTAATCAAAACGTGGAAGATAGTTTACTCAGAATTTTGGAGGTTCTAATCTGTATTCTTTTGGCTCATTGCTTTCATGCCTTGGGCTTTAATAAATGTTGAGGCCTGAATCTAAATTTTAGAAGAAAGCACAGGGGAAGAGTCCTATGACGTTGGTCTAGAGGACACACACACACACACACACACACACACACACACTATGTATTTCTGTATAGATAGATATATTCATTTGTTTCTGTTTGCTGTTGTCCCCAAAGTATGGGTAACAATAACAAAAGTAGACCAGACCAGTCGGATTATTTGCAACGAAAAGCTCATACCAGGAAGAAGGGGGAAGAAGGATATGCAAACTTCCCATATATAGCAGTTTCTAAAGGACTTAAAAATTTTCAGCAAGAAAACAAGTTAATGAAAAACAAACATTGACAGACAATGTTTAATTCTAAATCTAATTATAGACTAAAGAAAGGACATAATGACCATTAAGTATGTAACAAGTGATCGACACCACTGATTATTGGGGACTAATTAGCTATTAACTCCCCAAGGAGATGTTACCTGTTGGAATGGCTGTTACCAGAAAGATAAAAGATACAATTTGGAGAAGGTAAGGAGAAAGAGCCTTCAGATACTGTTGGTGGGAATTGCCATTGCCATACCCAGCTGTCCTAGTTCTGGTGAACCATCCCAACAATGTGAGGTAAGTGCCCGCTCTTCCCCGGCCATTGCAGAATCAGTCTCAGTAGGAAACATATAGAAGTTTGCTAAGTGTCCAGCAGTTATGACCATATAGAGAAAGTGTAGCACACAAACATAGTGGAATATTCTTCAAATTGAATTTGAAGGCCCTCCTTTCCTGGAGGACGCTGTGTTAAGGGAATAGTCCAAAGAGCAGGGGCTTCATGCTCTCGCGTTTATGTGGAGTCTTAGAAGAAGTTAACTTCAGAGAAATAGAGATGATGTGGGATTGCCCTCTGTATGCTGTGAATATGTTCTATTACCATTGGTTAATAATGAAGGTGCTTTGGCCTATGACAGGACAGAATATAGCTAGGCAGGAAATCCAAGCAGAGAGAAGGAGAAAGAAAGCAGAGTTGAGGGAAATGCCAAGAGCCACTAGGAAAGCAAGATGTGAGGTAACAAGCTTGAGCATTGTGGTAAAATGTAGAATAATAGAAATGGGTTAAGTTGAAGAGCTAGTTAATAATAAGCCTGAGCTCCTAGGCCAAACAGCTTATAATTAATATTAAGCCTCAGAGTGGTTATTTGGGAACTGGCAGGCAGGAGAGAAACCCCAGTGAGACAGTGTAGGCTTTTTGGCTGCACGGGGCTGGAATAGATGTTTGGATGATGATGAAAGGGCAGGCATTTCATAGATGTGAGCAGAGAGCTCAGTGTGCCATAGAAGAAGGTCACTGTGGCGGTAAAAAAGTGTGGATTTGAGAATCGCTGAGCAGGCAGATACCTCCAGCAGGGAGAAGTCTCTGTGCACAGAAGATGCATAGACAAGAGACACCATGGACTGGCTGTCAGTACAAATACTTTCCTGGAATTTCTGCTTTGTGATGAGAATTTAAACTTTATGCTGTTTATCCAGTAAAATCTTAGAAATTAATACACATGTTCTTCATATAAGGAGTCTCCAGAAGGACATGTACTTGGAAATTAAAATTTAGGTAAAAATTTGAGTCTTGCTGAATATATTGTTCAAACTCTTGATTGCACTTACCGTTGTGTAAAGAGAGATGGAGAGGAAACTCACACTGTGCCAGCAGTTGGACCACACTGCAGTGCTGAGGGCTCCAGAACCGCTTAGAAAGATCAGGGAACACACTGTGCAATCCAAAATTTAAGATGTGCTTTTGTATTTCAAAAATATGTCAATTTCAAGATTTTTTTTTACTGTTTAATGAAAATATGAAACTCCAGCTATCATAGTTGTATTGTTTTGTGTGGTACTGATATATCTCTGTCTATATCTGTAAGTTGTTTATATCAAATAGGAACTGCCAGCAACTTGACTAATATTTTTTGCAAACAAACAATAAAACCTGAAAACCAAAGACCAATGCAAACACAGCTCAGATGATGACCTGTATCTTTAAGTTCTGAGTGCTCGGGGCATTGGTCTGACTAAGTTAGGTTTGCTTTAAATGTAGCGCAGTGAGGGAGCTGTTCCAGGGCCGGCCCTGTGTTTTCGCTATCTGCTCTAGTCTACCTGCTGCTGCTTGCTCTTTGCTGCTTTGTGACCAAGAATATGAAATTGTCTGTCTGTCTGTCTGTCTATTGGTTAGATCAATTTTTCATCTTTTAAGCTAACAATCTGATACTGTCATTACAAAGAGCTTCTATACACTTTATTTTATATATTTTTTGATCTAAATAGATAAAAATACTAGGAATTCCAAATGGCAATGAATTTTAAAATTAAGAATCATGTATGTAATGAATCAGCTTAGAAAATCATATATATAAAAGAACTACTGCTCCCATTTCTTAGCGATGGCTATTTCAACATTTAGTCATCTCTCTGGCATATAGCACATTTGCTATGTCTTGAATCTGATGATGATTTTATAATGACTAAATTTATATCTCTTATAACTATGACTGGTGGAACCAACACGTATGCCAACAAATTACCATTCCTGACCTGTTGAAAGACATTTCCCTGAGAAACCCCACACATGCTACATAATGCACACACATGCACACAGAAAATTGTCACTTTTCACACCAGTACCAGCAAAACAAAAGGCACTTCTTTCTTTCTTCCTCTTTTTTTTTTTTTGTTAATCGAGGAACGGTTTCTCTGTAGATCAGGCTGGCCTCGAACTCACAGAGATCTACCTGCCTCTGACTTATGATTTGGATTAAAGGTGTGCGCCACTGCTGCCCAGCGACACCTTCTGATTATATCTTTAATAAATATTAGCTTTTTTTTCTTTTTATTTACTTTTGAGCCGGTCTCATTCTTTAGGCCTGGCAAGTGTAATTCCACCAGGTAAGAATAAGATCACTACCAGAATTTTGAGCCAAATTTGAAGCAAACTTTAATCAAATACTTTCCAGTATGTTGGACGCTGGCCAGGTCTATTCTGGAGTTCTGAGAAAATGGTAATGAGTCACATTGGCAGAGACTTATAAAGGCAAACCCGTAAGGCTGTGTGTTTCTCACCAGGTCCAACAAGGAGCAAGCATATATCCTGACACAATTCCTGCCCGTGTACCTTCCATCCACATGTGATCAAGCATTTCCTGTGTAGTTTGGGTCAAATACACTTGTTTAGAAGAGTGAGAACATGTGTGTTGTCGTATATGAGCAGCAGCCACGGCCTCTAGACAAGGGACCTACAGGTTAGAGGCATTTTTGTCTTATGGATCTGTTAGGCACAGCAATTAAAACTTAAAACCACTTTGGCTCTCACACAGGCCTGGGACTCACTTTGTAGAAAAGGCTGGCCTCAAGTTCACAGAAGTCTACTATACTAGCCTCTGCCACCCTGGTGCTGGTACCGACATACATAATTCAATATTCAATTCTTAGTGACGGCAAACACGAGTTAGTGCTACCTGAGTGACTTCCTGTGATTGCTAATAGTGATTGTCAGCTTAATATGCTCTCTAATTAATGAAGAGACAAGCCTAGATTAGGTTAATTAAGTTGGGAAGACCCACCCTAAATGTGGCTGGTACCAGTCCATTGGCCAGAGTCCCAGACTGAGTAAAAAGGGGAAATCAAACTGAGACCCGAGACCCGACGTCCATTGTTCTGTGCTCCTGACTGTGAGTGTGACAAGAGCAGCTGTCGCACACTGGGATGGACTGCATCCATATGCTCTGAGCCAAAACAAGCCTCCCCTTGCCTAAGTTGCTGTCGTCAGGTTTTCTTTTTGTTTCCTGGCAATGAGAAAAGAAACTTTTATAACTGCTCAAGGTATTCAGATGGGCACAACTTGTTTTCTGCCCATGTCTTTAATAGCTATAAATCACAGCCTGTATAGTTATATTGCAATATCAAAAGTTTTGTTGCACACTCCAGATTCTATAACTTATGTATGGGCAAGAAACATAAATTGTTAGCATGTGTTTTAAAGTTACTTATTTTTTTTGCCTTGGTTTTGAGACAGTGTCTTTGATGTCATCTACTCTGACCTCCAAGTCTATGATCTTCCTCTCCTGCTCTTCCACAGTATATCACCAAGCTAAGCCCTAGTGATTGATTTCCTCCCTCCTTCCCTCCCTCCCTCCCTTCCTCCCTCCCTCCCTCCCTCTCTCCCTCCCTCCCTCCCTTTTTTCCTTTTTTCCTTCCTACCTTGTAGGCAGAGACTGCTACTTTGTTTCCTGACCACCTGGCTGAGAACAATCACACATAAACTATAATAATTACAATACTGTTTGGCCAGTACCTTATACATATTTCTAACTCTTACATCTTAAATTAACCCATTTCTATTAATCTGTGAACTGGTAAGATTCTGGCTGGCGGCTGGCGTCTTTCTCCTTTGGCAGTTATATGGCATCTCTTTGACTCCACCTACTCTCTCTATATCTCTTCTGGTTATATTCTGCCCTTCCATAGGCCAAAAGCAGCTTCTATATTAGCCAATGGTAATAGAGCATATTCACAGCATACAGAGATTCCCACATCACTATCTACCTTCCATCCTTTCTGATTGTTTATTTTTATTTTATGTATATTGATGTTTTGCATGCATGCATGTCTGTGTGAGGGTGTAGGATCCCCAGGATCTTGAGCTACAGATGGTTGTGAACTACCACATGGGTGCTGGGAATTGAACCCGGGTTCTCTAGAAGAGCAGCCAGTGTTCTTGATTGTTGAGCCATTTCTCCAGCATTTCTCCAGTTGATTTTCTTTTTAACTGAGGTTTTCCTTTTCCCTTTTCTTTTCTTTCCTTTCCTTTCCTTTCCTTTCCTCCCCCCACCCCCACTTTCTGGGTGGGTGATGTTGGTGATGGGGATTGTACTCAAGACCTTTACCTGTTAGGCGAGTATTGCACTGCTTGCTGGTTTAGACTGCCAACCCCTAATGAAAGCATTTTTATTTTTTCAATGAACACATGGGATCCTATGTACTTTGGGGTCAACATTGTCTTCTTTAAGCTAGTCAGCTCAGTAGAAGAAACTACAGACCTCTCCATGGGCGAGGGAAAGATTGCTGGGACTCAGACTGCCAAGGCCATTGCGGGTGGAGGTGGGGAAGAGAGAAGAACAAGGTGGAGGAAAAGGAGGCAGATTTTACGTGACAGTCAGCAGGGTGCAGAAGGAGTTTCCTGGAAGGCTAAGGTGGTTAATCCTGGAGGCGGACAGGAGCCCACCTTTCCTCCTTAGGAGATCTGCTTTTCTATCGGCTTGTTTCCCAGGCCCTCCTCTTTAGGACACATGGGGAATAGGGGCTTTGGACTTGACTCTTAGGAGACTGAGTTTATTCTGTCTTGTCTATTGTCAGAGTCTGGGGATGCCTCATTAGGCTTGGTTACGTGCTTGTGAGGAGTGAGGGAGCCTGAGACAGAGTTGTTATGCTGCATTGTGCTAGCTACACGTTTTAGCCACACCAGGGCGGAAGCCTCATTTTGGGGACTTTATTGAGGTTCTACTAGGCCTTTGATCATGCGATAAAGCCATCTTTATGCACAGAAAGAAATAAATTATTTTCTTTGATATTTATGCCCATTTATTTTGATATTTATGGCATTGGTGCACTGGATAGAGACAGAATAAGTTTGCACAGCTCCCTCTGGTGGCCTGTACTAGATACAAGCTTAAGAACGTGGGAGGAGGAGAAGAAAACCTCAATTCTAATCTATGTTCTTTTTAGTTTTTGGCACATAGTTTGAACCTGGAGTTGTATAAAATATTTAACTTTAAGATTAATAAATTAAGAGAAGTATAGAATTTTACGAAGGGTAAAGAATGCCAACTTGCTGCGTAAGCCTTTGTCTGGAAGTGCAGGGTGAAGGGCAGGAGCGGCTTCTCTCTTCTGTTTTAGATGTATTTAAAGCGTTTGCTCTATTATTTTCTGTAAATTTTTAGTACCTCTCTGGTGACTTCAATTTTTAAAGTACCTCGTGCACACACACACATATGTACACAGCTTCATTGAGGTGTGATGTGTATCCCATACAGCTGAGCCTGTCAGAGTTGCACTGTGTTAGGTTGTACAGCCACAACCACAAGCTAATTCTGGAGCATTTTTATTTCCTCTACGAGAAACTCACTCCTCCCTTCCCCCACCCTGTTTAACCACTAATTCACTTTCTATTGATTTACTCATTTTAGATGTTTCATATAAATACATTCACACACACATGCTTTCAGTAGTGAGGATGGAGTAGCCTGCCGCTGAACTCTATTCTCAGAGCATCTTAAATTTTGTATTGTCAGACAGGATCTCGCCAAATTAACCTAGCCCGGCTTTGAATTTGTGGATGTTGGCCAGGTCTTGATCTTGCAATCCTCCTCCTTCAGCTTCTCAAGGAGCTAGGGCTACAGGCCTGTGCCTGCAGGGTTTGCACGTGTTTCCTTTGAGACTGGCTTTATCACATAGCGCAGGTTCTCCAGGGTTGTCTGTGTTGTAACTTGTATTAATATTTCATTTCTTTTTAAAATGCACATATAAGACTTTTACCACTTTAGTGATTTTACAGTATGGGATTTGGTAGCATTTCGTACATCTGAAGTTGGACAGTCAGCTTCACTCTCTAGTGTCTGAACATTTTCATCAACCCAAAAAGAAACCATGTACCCACTAAATAGTCACTTTCATTTTGCTGACGATTAAGGATGTTTGTAGCATGAATAATAAAAAGCCAGTGACAAACATTTGGGGTTCAAACTGAAGATCAGCAAATCAAAGTAGCCAGTCATTGGCTCTTACCTCTATCTCTGATCAAAATGGGCATTCCTGCCTCCATGAATCCTCAGACTCAGAACATTAGACCTGTCTCCTCCCTACTTATACTCCTCTCTAGTGCTGGGATTAAAGGTGTGCACCACCACAGCCTGGCCTGTATGGCTGACTACTGTGGCTGCTTTGCATTCTGATCCTCAGGCAAACATTATTTATTAAAACACAAATAATATACTACTATATTTCCCCTTTTTGTCTAAAATAATAAAAGAAGGCTATAAGTAATATAAGTAAAACAATATATAATAAGTATAATAACAATATGCAATATATAAGGCAATAAATACATCAGCAATGTCTAGCTCATTTGCATTTGACAATTTCAGAGAAAATACTCCCTATCTAACCTATCTTTGATGAGTTCTAAAGGTTGTACTTAAAATAGTCCTTATCTGTCCTATCTTGATGAGCCCAAAAGGTTCATTTTGTTCACTTTCTATCCTAATTTGTATTATCAAATTATCTTTTTATGTCTCCCAACCTTTTATACTTTACACCTCTTTACTGAGTTTCTTTTCTGATTCTGTTAAACAAGGAAAACTATTGCTATAGTTATCTATTCTTCAACTCCCTCAGAGACTGAAGAATGAAATAATATTAACTGAGTAAGCAGGAAGTGCAAGTAAGTGACTTCCAAGAAATGTGAGAAATGACAGGAACAGCTGACTGCCTGGATAGCCACCCAAATTTCCTCTACAACATTGGGGAATCCATCTTCAGTCTGCAGGTCTATTATATCTGACAGACTTTTCTGTGAAGCAGTATATTCTGAAGGGTTGTCCCACCTTGTTTTGACAGTGTTTAGCGGTCACTTTCTTTTGTGTCCTGCTTGTCTAATTAAGACAGCGTATGGTCAGCACTCGAGGCAAGGGCACCTTCTTGTCCAGTGTCTTACTTTTGCCACAAAGAAAGTAAACTCCATGTGAAGTTTCTTTGATGCCCATAATCTTCTCTGAAGTAGATTGGTGCTGCCAGGAATAGACATGTCTCATTGTCATAAAAAAATGAATCTATGTTATTAAAACATCTTAAATGCCATATTCTGTAGATCACTGAAGTGTTTGAAGATAACCTGTCTATTTAAAATATATCTCTGTTTGACCTTGAAAATATACCTAATGTGACTACAAGTTCGATTATAATAGGTGATTAATTACTAACCTGCATTTCCTTATTATCCAAAACAGTTGGCAATAATAACATTCAACAACTGGAAATCTCCATTATAGTGTTAAATGAGCTGTATAGGTACAGTACCTCGAACAAGGTTAGAAATGTATTCACAGTATGTTTTGATAAAATTAATCTCAAATTTGTATCAATATACAAATTTGTATAAAATATACAAATGTCCAATCCAATATAAAATATTTAAAACTAGTAGTTGCTTTTTAAAAGTAGACTCAATCTAACTTTTTAAATCTTAATCATATCTGTATCCTCCCTTTTTTCTTTTCAGAGTAGACTTAATCATCTACCCTTTTATCCTGTTATATCTATATTCCTTTTTTGGTTTCAAAACAAGAACCTTGAATCTAATTTCTTTTGTTCAACCTTCCTTTTGACCATAGCCAATAACTTGTAACCAATCCCCCTAAACAATGACAAATATCCATAACCCAACAAAAGACCAAAACTACCCACCTCACCTCTTGGGAATGTGGGTGTTTTTTTCTTACATTTACTTCTTGCTGTCTGGAGGAGATGGCATCTTTAGGGATCTTGATAAGAAAATTTTTGGTTAATTGTCAAGTCCTGGGAATGGTAGCTTTATCATTTGTTGTCCAGTCTCTGCATATTGGGAAAGTGCAGGGTTTGTCTCAAGTTCTGGCTAGAGTAGTCTGTTAGGCTGGATCATCTGAGCTAACTACCTTGATATTGTTCTGAGCAGTGTTTACTTCAAAGCCAATCTTTAGGTGGTGTTTCTCAGCTTAGTGGTATTATCATAGTCCTGGAGGAATCATTATTGTGGGGCCCCATCCTCCTTTTGGAGATTTCAAAGGTTGCTGGTAAATGTGTTCATGGTTCACTACAGAAAACTAATAGAAACTCAAACCCAAAATCATGTACAGATAAAACCTTTTTCTAGAATTAGTTAGTATTCTAATAGTTAGTATTAATAAAGTTTAGAGTATATATAAATTTTATTAAATTTATACCTTAATAAAATCTGTTAAAAAGTCAACATAAAACAAAAAGATTATGATATTAGAGGCAATAAAATAATCCTTAAAAGTTTGTTTTTCTTCTGTCCCATATCAGGTGGCTCTTCTGACATGAGAGATTTTGGATTTTACTTTAATAAGCATGCTTGGGTTTAGAGAAGGAGAGAACCACACTCCAGTGCTAAAGCCAGCTTTAATCTTTAATTGGAGCGGGACTACATAAAGACTATTTGCATTATATGTTTGTAGAGACTAGCAGAAACAAATATTTGGGAAGATTTACAAAATTTTTTTCCTGTTGGAAATATGATATACCAATCACATTTACTCTTTTTCTTGAGACCTTTTTTTTCTGGATGATTTGTCCTTTTTCTTCAGATGTCTCATCTGTCCAGTGGTTTTCAGATTCCTTAGCTGGGTCTATTCCTGCTAATTGACAAAGTCTCAATTTTTCTTTTAGAATTAACTCAGAGATTTTTTTTTTCCACATAAGTTTTTAATCTGTTGCTCAGTGGTAAAAAGGTCCGTTCTAAGATAACATCTTTCCTCTGCATTAAAATTTCTGTGGGGGAATGCTTGGAGGGTAATATGTCAAAATCACGTGCACATAGGTGTGTGTGGATTAATATGTGGGTCTTATAGACAGCAGTAGGCATTCTTGCCTACTGAATAAACAAAAGACCTTTAGAAAAGTAAGAACTCTTATTATTAGCAAAATATAAATTTAGACCCCATACTATGACATATAAAGTCCATGAGAGTGTAATGAAGTCTCTCAGTCTTGCCTACATTTTATCCTATTTGTGCCACATCAGCCTGATAGAAATTTCTTTAAAATTCTGTAATAGGACATTAATAGAAATAGAATATTAATTTTCACCTGAGAGTATAGAATAAAGTTGGTTTCCTTTCTGTGTGTATGTGGGTGTGTGTGCGCACGCGTATGTGTGTATGTACTTTGACAGTACATAGTGAGAATTTGATTGTTTGACACATGCTTTATACATGTTTTATATTTCTATATCTCATATGTGTACACGTGTGTGTTTTCATTTCCATTTGTTTTGGGAGGGTCCTTTATTTCTCTCTCCCCTTCTTTTTTCTTTATCTTTTCCTCTCCCTTCTTTCCTTCCTTCCTTCCTTCCTTCCCTCGTTTCTTTCCTGGAGCACTGGGGATAAAATCCATGGTCTTGCCCATGTTAAACTCTTGAGATATATACCCCCAGCTCTCATTAGTACTGTTCTGACTTAAAAACCCAAACCAAAGCACAACTTCAATTAGCTTGGAGAAAACAATTTACGAGAATTTTGTTGGTTTCTCTATCTAGGAAGGCCAGGAAGTTGGTTTCAGATTTTCTCTTCTACTTACTCTGATAATGATAACAACAGGACTGGAGAGATGGCTCAGAGGCTAAGACCACTGGCTGCTCTTCCAGAGGTCCTGAGTTCAATTCCCAGCAACCACATGGTGGCTCACAACCATCTGTAATGAGGTCTGGTGCCCTCTTCTGTCATACAGGTGTACACACAGGCATATGTGTATACTATATACATAATAAGTAAATAAATCTAAAAAAATGGTAAGAACATATTGCTTACATATTTAGGCCACATTATCCAGTGTTAGCATATGTGTTATTTCTTTATTACTTTTTCTTTGTGTGTTCATACGTGTGTGTGTTCCTGCCTTTGCATGTCTATGTGTGGAGGCCACAGGCCCCCTCATTGGATGTCTTCCTTTGTGGCTGTCTACCTTGTCTCACTGCACCCAGAACTCTGTTTTGTCGAGACTGGTTGACCAGAGAGACCATAAGGAATCACCTGATTCTACTGTGCCAGCTCTGGGATCACAGATGTGTCTGGCTTTCCTTTGGGTGGTAGGGTCAAAATTCAGGACTTCACATTCACAATTTACTAACTAATCTATAACATACCCAATAACTACACTGAAGAGATGAGAGAATTAGGAAACAAAATTCAGTAACTTGCTTGATCATTATCTAGTTAGTGACAAGAGCCAAGAATTAAGATGCGGGCTGGCTCCGTATGGTTGTCTCTGTGTGTACCATATCTATCCAGAAAAAGCCTTCTGCTTCAATTGTGCCTGTTCTCAGACTAGCCATGCTATGCAGGAAAGTAATAGTTCTGCTGCTCACCTGTCTAGCTCCAACATGTCATGGAGCAGTTTCTGTAAAGAAAATAATCGTACACACACACACACACACACACACACACACAAAGTAAACATTTTGTTGACCATGCTGCTTAGCAACAGAATGTTTCATATCAAACACTGTGAAAAGTGGCATATGTTACAGGCCAACAGCATAATCAGTTTTGATTATGAAATAATTAAATTCACAGTGTTTCTGTTAGGTAAGATAATTTGCAGTTGTATATTGAATAGCTAAATCATACTGGTCTTAAACAAGCCTATAAAAATAAATCTGTTTGGGAAGTTTCAAAATGTTTTCAAGCTATGTATTTTTAATTTTTATGTGAAAATAGCAAGTTGTTAGTTATATAATGTAGGTTACATGCTTATGTGTATGTTCACTTCTTATTTTAAATTTTAATACTTTTGATATATTTTTAATAAAAACATTACAGAAATAGCCAAATACTTAATTTTTTAGAATTTATTTACTAATTTTTAAATGTTTATTTTTATTGTTTTAAGATTCTGTCTGTATGTCTGTGAGTGGGTTTGTGTACATGTGAAAACAGATGGCCATATCCAGAAGGCCTTGGATCCCCTCAAGCTGGAGTTACAGGAGGAAGTAAGCCACCTGACGTGGGTGCTGGGAGCAAACTCAGGTCCACTGCAAGACTAGTACGTGCTTTTAACCCTTGGAACTTTTCTACCTGATTTACCTGCTTTAGGATTTGGAAGATATTTTAAAAGTAAGACTTACCTCTAATGAATATAGAGATTAAAAATAAGTTCTTAACTAGAGTCATTATGCAGCTGTTGGGATGCTGGATGTCAAAGAGGTATTTTGTAAATAATTAAGGAATAGAAATCAAAGTTTCTCCTAAGAGAATCAGTGATTTCTGACTTGGATGCAGACTTCCTTTCCCTGTAAGCCAGCCGTCTCACATGCCCAAGCTCCCTAGTCTCAGGACACTTACAAGGCTAGTTGTCTTGAGCCATACAGTCGTTTGTCTACACCTTCCTAGCCAGAAATAATAAGAAAAAATGAAACCCTCTGTCTCAAAATCTATTTTCCTGGTCTTCAACATCTTGTGAATTTTCCTAGAGTTTAAGCTATACAAGAATAGGAACAGAGTCTGTTTCTTGGTACTTAACACAGAAACCCACGCCATAGTTAGTGTTCAACAGGTAGCCACTAAATACTCGTGTTTGACTGAAAGAACAGAAATTGTTCCTTATGATATTGCAAACTCATGTTCTTTTAGGTCTCATGTTAGTTCTCACCGTCCTTCTGAGGGACCAGCCCCTCAGTTCCCTGCTGTTCCTGTCGGTCATCGCAATAAGCAATTTTTACATACTCTGTAGCCTTCTAACCTCACGTGTTCTCTATGATCACAGCTTTGTTGTCTTTTCTACCTTCCTGTGGGCCCCACGGAAGCAGGCACGATGCTCATCCTGGTTACCAGTACGCCCCTTGTGCCCAGTGTAGATGATCCATATGCTAATGGATGGATGGATATACAATGAGTTTGTGAATTGATTGCTTGATGAAAATGTTGTGGACAGAGGCTGGAAGGAAGCTTCTATTGAACTATTGCTCTTAGAAAATAGTACAATATTTTCTAATTCATAGTTTATACAACTTTATATAACATAGAATGTTATATAAATAATGAGAATCATCTGTATTTATTTTTCCAGAGAAAAGGAAAAACAATTTTTGGTTGACTGCATTCATAGATAGAGATTCATCAATAGAAAGAATGCTTAAATAAGAAAGATGCTGGGCCCTTGGTATGCGGGTTTTTAAAGGGTAAGAAAGTCTGAGGTCGATATGGATAGACTCAGGAATTGGGTAAGGAAAGCACTGAGGGCAAGGAAATGTTAGAGACCTGGGTAGTTTCTTCTGTTTAAGCTTAGGTGTGGTATAGAGATTAAAGGAAGAATTTACAATTTTCTGTACTTAGCATTTGGGTTATTCTGAGGGGTAGGGGAATATCTCAGTGGAAGAAACATGACCCTTGTCGATTTTAGTGTGTCTCAACCTATCCCTCTAACTAGTATGGCGTTTATTTATCATAGAATCTTAGAAGAAATGAGGACTTTCTCCTCTCACCAAGCTTCTCACTAGAACATCTTCCTTCCTTCCTTCCTTCCTTCCTTCCTTCCTTCCTTTCTTTCTTCTCTTTCTCCCTTTCTCCCTCTCTCCCTGGTATTAGTAGTGATTTAGAAATTTATGAAATATCTAATTTTCAAGTTGATAATTGTATACATGTTGCTTGCTTGTTTATTATTGAGATTATTTTCCTGTAAGTAATACTTAGTTACACTGTCAGTTAATTTAGGTGTATGCCAACTGGTGTTACAGCAGATCAGTGCTATATAGTGGTGCATTTGAGTAATGAAAAACTAAAGTAAATGCTGGTGAGCTACTGAGCAGTAAATTAGCTCTGCTTATAAATGTGGATATCAGAAATAGTCTGATGAATTCACATTTGGCTTTTTTTTTTTTTTTTTGGATTTTTCGAGGCAGGGTTTCTCCATAGCTTTTTGGTTCCTGTCCTGGAACTAGCTCTTGTAGACCAGGCTGGTCTCGAACTCACAGAGATCCACCTGTCTCTGCCTCCCGAGTGCTGGGATTAAAGGCGTGTGCCACCACCGCCCAGCTCACATTTGGTTTAAATCTGTTCTATAAGCATCGACTGTGAAAGATAAAAGAAACAAAAGCAAAGAGGAAAAGACTATTCAATGCTTCTTTAAAGACGCAACTTTATTATTTTGCTGAATAGTACCTAATTTGTAATAGTTATATTACTAATCTTTTGAAGTCCACTGGGAGAATTTTTGCTACTAAAAATAAGAAAGATGAAAAGATAGCTTTCATTTAATATGAATTCAAAAAGATTTATTTTTATTTACGTATATGTATATGTGTTTATGTGCTCCCTGTGTGTGTCTTTGGAAGCCTAGATTCTGGAATTGGAGTTACAGGCTGTTGTGGCCACATGATATAGGTGCTGGGAACCAAACTCAATCTTTCTTCCCCACCAAGCTTCTCTCTAGTCCCTGTCATGTGAAAATTAATATTTTGTTCATGAAAAGAGCATTGTTCCTTCCCAAACATAGTTGATATGCGTGAAGCTTTAAAGAAACCAGGGAATTATTGGTATCTGCAAAGAATTATAAAACAATGTGGTTGATATTAAATTATAAATCTGGCAGTAGGAGGAATCAAACACAAAGAACATACATTCTCGGCTGAGCATTCCATACAAATACATCAAAATTGTTGGTAGGAAAGGAATGCTACTTAACAGAGCTCTAAAAAACCAACTGATGGTGGTAGTGGCAGCGCACGCCTTTAATCCCAGCACTTGGGAGGCAGAGGCAGGCGGATCTCTGTGAGTTCGAGGCCAGCCTGGTCTACAGAGTGAGTTCCAGTACAGCCAGGGTTACACAGAGAAACCCTGTCTTGAAAAACCAAAAGAAAGAAAGCAAAAACAAAGGATTATATATGCTTTTTACCCCAGTGAGTCTGAGCTGCATGAGGTTCTAGCTCTCTGCTAGCCTCAGAGAACACCGCTAGCTTCATGCCCTTTCTTCTCAAGCACAAGGCTGCCAGCCGCCGTCGGCCTTTTTCTCTCTGGCAGGGCACATCATTTTCAGTTCGCCGCTTTCCTTCTTGTGCTGTTTTCTGCTTTCCCTACGGCTCTGGCTCTGCTTAGCCTCTCCTTTCAGGTTCCACTTGTTCTGCTGGGTTTGGCTGTGTTTAGCTTCCTTTGTCAGCCCAGTAGGTCCCATACCTCCTGCCTCTTGGTCTCCTTTCTGTTCATTTCCTTGACTGTGTTCAACTTGACAGCTTCCCTTCTGGTCTTGATAAACCTTGCTCCTCTGTAATGCTTAGCTTGCAGAGTTACAGTGCCTTTGGACTTGGATGGAGGCACAGTACCTACCTTATCTCTATGCGTGTGTACGAGGGACTATCAAGGCCCCTCATGATTTGAATGATTTAAAATTCCAGAGTGCTTTCTAAACCTTAGGAATATTCTGAAGGCCATGAAGAATACCCAGAGCATGTAGATAAAGTATAGTTTACCTGGAGTTATTGTAGATGTGTATTTTTAACTTGGGGTCATTAGTAGCAATGAAACTAGCAACTAAGAACAGAGATGACCTGGAAAATAACAGACTATATTACTGCCTATTTCACTCAGCATTTTTAATAGAATTTCATTTTAGTTATACATATTTGTGCAAATGCATATGCTGCATATAAAATGTATTGCTTACTATGTGCCAAGTTAAAAAATTGAATATAATTGTATAGAACAGAAGTATGTAACCTTTTGGTTTCTGTGGGTCATATTGGATAAAGAAGATTCAATTTGTGGTGGAAATGATGGTTCAGAGGTAAAGAGCATGGGCTGCTCTTCCAATTCACATGCAGGCAAAAAACTCATAACATAAACTAAAATGAAGAATACACACACACACACACACACACACACACACACACACACACACACCTCTGCCTTTCTAGTGCTGGGATTAAAGGCATGTGCCACCACCTCCCAGCAATAAAATAAAAAATAGAGATTTTAAAAAATTGTTTTGGGGGCACTCATTAAACACACAAACACTAATGAAAGCTGATGAACAAAAATAATGTCTGTTTATTAGTCTCATGTAGCCCAGGCTGTCCTGGAACTCATCACGTAGGATGACCCTACATAACGGCCATGGAGGATTTCCGCCTGTGCCTCCTGAGATTGTAAATGTCCGCCGTCATTCTTGGTTTGTACAGAGTTGGACATCAGGCCTAGAGCTCATGTGTTGTGTTAGACAAGCACTCGCCAGCTGAACTGCATTCCCAGCGTGGAGAGTGCTGTTGTATGCGTCTGTATGTGTTCATATGGGCAGGTGTGTGCTGGTGTTGCGTGGAGAGTGCTGTTGTGTGCGTCTGTATGTGTTCATATGGGCAGGTGTGTGCTAGTGTTGCGTGGAGAGTGCTGTTGTGTGCGTCTGTATGCGTTCATATGGGTAGCTGTGTGCAGGTGTTACTTGGGTATTGTGACTTAGAACCTATCTACCTGATTTTTTGAGACAGGATTTCTCAGTGAGTCTTGGGATTTGCTGTCTGGGCGAGGCTGGCTGCTCAGTGAGCCCTTGGGATCCTCTTGTTTCTGCCTCTCCAGTGTTTGGATTATGAGTAAATATGCCTCAGAGCCTGCCTTTTTCATGTGTTCTGGAGAGCGAGCTCGGGCTCGTGGTGGTTGCAGTGGAGACTTCACCAAGTCATCTCCGCTCCATTTGGAGAGCAGTTTAAAATCATCAAGCAGGTTCCAATCTGCAGCCACTAATACATACAAGGAACACATTTAAGTAAAAAAAAAAAAAACAAAAAAAACAAAAAAAAAAAACAAAACACTGGCTTTTCTAGTTTTTTTTTTTTAACTAGAAGTAAAAGATATGAGGACAATAAAGCTAGGGTGATATTTGGTATTGTATATGCACCACTCTTTGGACGGATGGAGGTAACCGCACTTCTCAGTGAGTTCTCAAAGTGCTCGTCATCTATCTGAGTTCTTCTTTTGCTCTTCACGTGCTTCATTTGTGCAAATAGTCGGCCTAGGTGTTGCCAGGGAGCACAGCAGGGCCTGAGGCTGAGAAGCCAGGGAGCACAGCAGGGACTGAGGCTGAGAAGCCAGGGAGCACAGCAGGGGTTGAGGCTGAGAAGCTAAGGAGCACAGCAGGGCCTGAGGCTGAGAAGCCAGGGAGCACAGCAGGGCCTGAGGCTGAGAAGCCAGGGAGCACAGCAGGGGCTGAGGCTGAGAAGCCAGGGAGCACAGCAGGGCCTGAGGCTGAGAAGCCAGGGAGCACAGCAGGGCCTGAGGCTGAGAAGCCAGGGAGCACAGCAGGGCCTGAGGCTGAGAAGCCAGGGAGCACAGCAGGGCCTGAGGCTGAGAAGCCAGGGAGCACAGCAGGGCCTGAGGCTGAGAAGCCAGGGAGCACAGCAGGGCCTGAGGCTGAGAAGCCAGGGAGCACAGCAGGGCCTGAGGCTGAGAAGCCAGGGAGCACAGCAGGGGCTGAGGCTGAGAAGCCAAGGAGCACAGCAGGGGCTGAGGCTGAGAAGCCAGGGAGCACAGCAGGGCCTGAGGCTGAGAAGCCAGGGAGCACAGCAGGGGCTGAGGCTGAGAAGCCAGGGAGCACAGCAGGGGCTGAGGCTGAGAGGCCAGGGAGGACTTCAGGGACTGAGGCTGAGTAACTAGGGAGCACAGCAGGGGCCGAGGCTGAGAAGCTGGGGTCTTTGTTTCTGGGCCTTAGAGCCTGTGAGTGTCCAGTAAAGAGATGTGACTCACATCTTCTCAAGGCAAACTTCAGAATGAAGCTCTGTTCGCCCTGTTTGAAAACTGGCAGGTATCATAATTATGTCAAATAAAGAGGGAATAGAAAATATACTTAAATATTTTCCTGAAAAATTTGAAATCTGTTTTAAAATCAGGGCTACATATTTCATTGTTCGTAGGATATGTTTAACAAAAATGTCAAAATGCATAAAACTATCTTCCTTAATTTGAGTTTACCATTTTTTATGTTTTATTTGTAATTCTATATGATTTGAAGCATTGTATTGATGAGTTGGTTTTCACCTGCGATATGGTTAACTCCTTTAAATGAGTAGTTAACCATGAAAAATACTATATCTCTAAGCCAGTTTTCACCTGCAAATGATGACATAAATTTTGTTTTTGATAACAAAACCAGGTTGATAGCATTATAAATCATAAAATCTTTTTAACATTTGGCCTGGACTTAGCCATCTTACTTCAGAAAAGTTATGATGTCTTCCCAGTCAACATGAACCTGTTTTAGGAGTCCCTGCTATTGGTGCTGACTTCATCTCTTGGTCACAGGAAAACTCTTCCTTCATGATGATTTGCATGCTCTTACCCAATCTTAACTCTTTTGCATATAATTTTTCTTGATAAAATATGCAATCATACTTCATTAAATATGAGTTTTGGGAAGTAGTTGCATTATCTATTAATTTTAGAGATACCTGTCTTTTGTCTTTTATTTCTATCTCCATTAATAACTATGCCGGTTAGATTTTTTTTTTTTTGTCTGTCAACTTCAAGTAAGCTGAAGTCATTTGGAAAGAGGGAATCTCACTGAAGAATTGCCTCCATCACATTAGCATGTAGGCAAGTCTGTGTGGATGTTTTCATGATTGAAGACTCTGGGCAGTGGTCCTGGGTTGTATAGGAAAGCAAACAGTGCCACCTTGGAGTGGCAGACATCTGTCTCCTCCTGTTTTGACTCATCCGCAGTCAGTTCAGAGCCAGCACATTATCCTGAAGATAATGTGTAGTGCATTAGTGGTCAGGTATCAGCATTTAAGTAGTGGGCTGAGAGAGTTCGCAGAGCGAGTGGAGGCGAATGAGAAGTGTATGGGTCACGGATATGCGGGACAGAGAAAGCCTTGATGAGCAGGTGGAGTGCTTGAAAGAACAGCCGGAAGAGCCTTCCATCCAGGATAGAAGCTGAAACACAATTGCCAGTTCAAGTACAAAGTGTAAAATATAAAAGACAATACAGTGAAGTAGAAGGTCTTTAGGATTTCCAGTTTGGATGGTGTGGCTTGTCCTTTCCCTTGGGTTGACATTTGTCAATCTGATTGTGTAAGTAATTCAGCTTTCCCACTTAGAAGAGTTCCTTCCTGTGTAGGAGGTCAACCTTTAGCCAGATTTCCCCAGTATGAGCTCTTCCTTTTCATCAGTCCCTTACTGCCTTGTCTCTGGTGCTTGGGGCACATTGGGACTTTTCTGCTCTGACACTGGGAGGAGTATGGAGGCCTGCCTGTCAGTATTTCCTTGTGTCTGAGTGATCTCCTCGTGGTGTGCTCTTCACAAGACTGTAATAGTTTCTGCAGTCACTTTCCACAGTTCCTCGTAGCTTGCCAAGGCTGTGGTACAGTGTGCTGCCTTTCCCAGGGCTTGTCGCGAGAGGACCTATGAGAACCTCAGCTTGCGAATTCTGTTTCAGCCGCTTGCCTCTCATTCCCACAGTCTGCTAGGCTCTAGCTGTCTGTGCACACATGGGACCCTGGTTCAGATTCTGACATTCTAACAGTCTCTCCACACTCTGGAGCTCCCAGCTGACCCTTTCTACAGCTTTAAACTAAAGTCAGCTGGATCTGCTGCTGATCCTCTCCCTCCCCTGCTGTCAGGAGCAGGGAAGGCTGCTTACCTGGTGGTGGATGGAAGCACAGAGGGCCTGCGTTAGTGGGCTTCCTCTTCCTTTGTTCATTGGTGCCCTCTCTACCAGTGTTGTCCACACTCAGACCAGTCTTTGAGTTCTAACAAAGCGTCTAGAATGCCCTCCTGAGATGTGCCCCTCCAGTCCTACAGTCTTTGAGTTCTAACAAAGTGTCTAGAATGCCCTCCTGAGATGTGCCCCTCCAGTCCTACAGTCTTTGAGTTCTAAGAAAGCGTCTGGAATGCCCACCTGAGATGTGCCCCTCCAGTCCTACAGTCTTTGAGTTCTAACAAAGCGTCTAGAATGCCCTCCTGAGATGTGCCCCTCCAGTCCTACAGTCTTTGAGTTTTAACAAAGCGTCTCTGAAATGCCCACCTGAGATGTGCCCCACCAGTCCTACAGTGCTGCTTAATTCAGTTATGTCGTCACGATGGACCATCACATACCATAAAACAAATTTGATTTAACTTACATAATTGATGTAATTTTATAATGAAAAATCCCAGGTGTCTGTATAAACTTTATTTACCAGTTTTTGGTCTTTTGAGAAGCTAGATGCACTTCTTAAGACAGTTCTTAGCCGTTCATGGAAAGTCCAGTTTTACCAGTCTTGACTACCCTATGTTAAGATCCTTCTAAGTCTTTTCAATGTTCAATCCTATTACATTTTCATACCTACAGCCATATTCAATCTTCTCTTCATTTCCTGTAAATTATGAAAAGGTCTCTGGAGTGAATAATTTGACTTTAATAAGGGAGCATAATAAGAAGTGAGTGATATTAATCCCAAGGCTGGTTGACTAAGGGCACCACACGAGGGGGAGGTTCTTTTGTGGAGTGGGTCTAGTTTCCTCACGTCAGATCCACTAGGAATTGACTGCTTCTGGATCAGGTCCTCACCGGACCTCCGCAGAAGTGAAAGTGATACAGTTGGTTTGGTTATAGTTATGTACATGGTGGTTGTTTAACTTCATTTTCATTATACTGTAGTTGTATGAAGGATTGACATTTGTATGAATATTTTAAGTTTAATATAGAATATTTATTAGTAATGTTAGATTGTGAGATATTGGTTATATTGCCCCATTCAATTTCCTTTTCTATTCTTTTAGACATAAATAAATTAATTACTAAGGCTTTAAAAATTCACTTATAAAATCCCGTATTTTATTTAGAATATTTAGCTTTCAATTTATTTTTTTAAAACTAAAAACTAAACTAGAAATTATATTTAGTTAATTGAGTCATATTTACTATGGCACCTAAAAGTAAAAATATGCAGCAAAAATTGTGATTAAAACATTGCTTTAAAGAGCAACAGCGTTTTGGTAGAACAGTTTATCCTGGGCTGAGGCCGTAGCTTAGTAGCCGTGTGTCCGCTACCATGTGGATGGCCTGCATTTGGTCCCTAGCACTAGGAGCAAAACAAGACCAGATGGGCCAAGGTCTGTTTTCCTCCCCTCTGTGTGTAACATTGATTGGGATGTCCAGTTCTCGTTTATGGTGTAGCACTACATTTTTCCGTGTAATAAGCCTAATTTTCATGTCCATTATGTCTGACCACAAATATCTAGGTAGCAAGTGCTGCTCAGTACAGTGCACTGAGTTGTGCAAACTTATTTTTTTAGGATCAAAGAAGAACCCAAACCACAAGCGACACAGTAAGTACATGTGTGACGAGTGCAGTAGGCTGGACTCTGTCCTCTACCGTCCTCTGCTTCCTGCACCTCTGATGGTATTAGTGCCCACTAATACTGGACAGGCTGCAGCTGGTGTGTCCTCTGCTTTCCGACTCTCTGCTTGTAAGAGAGCTGCCTGCAGCTTCTTACTTCATCCACATAGTCACTGGATGTAGTTTTTTGCTGCCTGCTTGTGGATTAGCTAAGTGTTCAAACTTAATTTTCCTACTTCCTGATTGCCTGGTGATAATTGGAGCTAACATTTCCATTGGCTGTAGCTTTTGTGCCTATGTGTATGTGTGTGTTTTCTTTTCAAAGTTATTTTGGGTAGAAAACATTGAATCTACATTGTTATTCTTTTGGTTTTTTCAGTCACATTATTTGCTTATTTAAACAGGTGGTTTCCCTTTAGTGGGATCACTGAACTGGTAAATAACGTTCTTCAGCCCCAGCAAAAACAACAAAATGAAAAGGAGCCCCAGACGTAAGTAAGCTGTTCTGTACAGACTAGATATCATCTATGATACATAATACACTGAAGAGTACAAATTAAAATTCTTCCCTTGGAATGATGTGCCCTCAGAGACGGAAACTGTTAGGTTAAAGTTCAGAAGTTCTGCCGTTAGTTATTCTGTGGAAATCTAAAAAGAAAACGAGGATAAGTTAGAGGCTAATGGAAAATATAGGCAGTCCCCTCGCTTAATATATAAGCCACATTTGCCCAGAAAAGATGTACTTCTCTAATAATGTCGAATAGTCTAGAGTGTCTCTAAGCAAAGCTACCAGAAGGCAGTGAGCGGCATTAACTCCTATGTTTGTTGTTTGCTCAAATAGTTTTGGATAAATTGTTTTAAATGGTTAAGCAGAATTGTTTTTGTAATAATTCTGAGAACCTAAGATGACTAGATCATAATGCTGATAACTAAACTTATTTGACCACCAAATTGTGTTTTCGCTGAATACTTTATTAGACCATAAAACATAGTTTGGGAATATATATATTCTAACAATGACTTAACATTAAAAGCAAAGATCCCATTTCTTTTAGTTGATAATAGATTTTAAAACATTTTAAAGAAGGTGTTCACAGGTTATACTCTTCCTAACTGCATAAGAGAAAAGTGAATAAATCCCTTGAGTTTGCAGCCTATCGACCCAAATTTATTACAAGACCCTAACTACATGCAAGGGAGTCCATCATGTCTAACCATGGATGCAGGAAGAGGGGACCCTCGAGATAATGAGGAATAGTAACCTCCACTGTTACTAGTTCATACTTGGTTTTCATTTATTTCTGATGAAAATTTGCCAAATGAATAGTTATTGCAGTAAGAATAACTTAGTTCAGTACTTTTCTACAAGGGCTTGGATTGGCCAAAAGTTAAGGTTCACATTGCAATGAAAATTCAAACCTAGAAATGTGTTCAGAGAGGACTTCGCTGCCCACAGTGGTTTAGGAACCCTGTCCTCCTGTGTTGGTAGAGTCTGTTCAGAGAGGACATTGCTGCCTACAGTGGTTTAGGAACCCTGTCCTGTGTTGATAGAGCCTGTTTACCTTGTCTTTTCTTTGTTATATTCAAGAGCCATTGACTGTTTTTTTTTTCCTCTAAAGATTATATAGTTTTGGAGGATTTTAAAGATTCTCCTGTTTCATCATGAAAGTGATTTTCAATTGCGCTTAATACTGCTTTCATTGTGTCCCGTGAATCTGGGTATGTTGTGTGGTAATTTTTATTGAATTTTAGGAAGTCTTTAATTTCTTCCTTTATTTCTTCCTTGACCCATTGATGATTCAGGTGAGCACTGTTTAATTTCCATATGTTTGTGAGCTTTCTGGAATTAGTGTTGCTGTTGAATTCTAATTTTTACCCATGGTGATCTGATAAGATAAATGGGTATTTCCATTTTTTTTGGTATCTGTAGAGGTTTGTTTTGTTGTCTAGTATGTGGTCAATTTTTGAGAAGGTTCTATGAGGTGCTGAGAAGAAGGTATATTCTTTTCTGTTTGGATGGAATATTCTATAGATGTCTGTTAAGTCCATTTGAGTCATAACATCTGTTTGTTCCCTTATTTCTCTGTTAATCTTCTATCTTATAGATCTGTCCAGTGGTGAGAGTGGAGTGTTGAAGTCTCCCACTATTAGTGTGTGGGATTTAATGTATGATTTAAGCTTCAGAAGCATTTCTTTTACATATGAGGTTGCCCTTGTGTTATGGGCATAAATGTTCAGTATTGAGATTTCTTCTTGATGGATTTTTCCTGTGACTAATATAAAATGTCCTTCTTTGTCTCTTTTGATTGATTTTAGTTTGAAGTCTATTTTGTTAGATATTAGGATAGCTACATCAGTTTTTTTCTTAGGTCTATTTGATTGGAAAATTTTTTCCCAACTCTTTACTCTGATGTATTGTCTATCTTTGAGGTTGAGGTGTGTTTCTTGTATGCAGCAGAAGGATAGATTCTGTTTTTGTATCCAATCTGTTAGTCTGTGTATCTTTATTGGTGAGTTGGGTCCATTTATATTAAGGGATATTAATGACCAGTGATTGCTATCTTCTATTAATTTAGTTTTGGTGATGTTATTTTGTGCATTTTCTCCTTCTTTGGGATTTGCTGCTGTGAGATCATCTATTGTCCCTGCTTTTTTTTTTTTATGTAGCCAACTTCCATGGGTTGGAGTTTTCCTTCTAGTACTTTGTGTAGTGCTGGGTTTGTGGCTAGGTATTAGTCAAATCTGTTTCTGTCATGAAATATCTTGTTTTGTCCTTATATGGTGATTGAAAATTTTGCTGGGTATAATAGTCTGGGCTGGCAGCTGTGCCCTCTTAATGTCTGCATAACATTGACCAGGACCTTCTGGCTTTCATTGTCTCTATTGAGAAGTCAGGTGTAATTCTGATAAGTCTGCCTTTACATTTTAGTTGGCCTATTTCCTTTGCAGCTCTTAATATTGTTTCTTTATTTTGTATGTTTAGTGTTTTGATTATAATGTGGCGAGGGGACTTTTTTTTTTTTTCTGATCCAGTCTATTTGGTGTTCTGTAAACCTCTTGTATCTTCATAGGCATATCTTTCTTTAGGTTGGAAATGTTTTATTCTATGATTTTGTTAAATATAATTTTTGTGTCTTTGAGTTGAACTTCTCCTTCTATCCCTATTATTCTTAGGTTTTGTCTTTTCATGGTGTCCCATATTTCCTGGATATTTTGTGTTAAGCTTTTGTTATATATTTAATGTTTTCTTTGACCGATGAGTCTATTTCCTCTATTGTATCTTCAGCGCTTGAGATTCTCTCTTCTGTCTCTTGTATTCTGCTGATTATGCTTGCATTTGTGGTTCCTGATCGTTTTCTTATGATTTATGTTTTTATAATTCCTTCTGCTTGTATTTTCTTTATTGTCTCTATTTCAGTTTTCAAATATTGAATAGTTTCTTTCACCTGTTTGATTGCTTTTTCTCCCATTTCTCCCATTTCCCTCCCCCTCCCCCAATCAAGTCCCCCTCCCTCGTCAGCCCAAAGAGCTATCAGGGTTCCCTGCCCTGTGGGAAGTCCAAGGACCACCCACCTCCATCCAGGTCTAGTAAGGTGAGCATCCAAACTGCCTAGGCTCCCACAAAGCCAGTACGTGCAGTAGGATCAAAAACCCATTGCCATTGTTCTTGAGTTCTCAGTAGTCCTCATTTATCCTAGGCTTTTTCAGACCCAGGCCAGCTGGCCTTGGTGAGTTCCCGATAGAACATCCCCATTGTCTCAGTGTGTGGGTACACCCCTCGCGGTCCTGAGGACTCTGGGGCTCTTTTAAAGAGAGGTTGGTGTTGGGCTTCATGCAGTTGCTGTCTTGGGCCCAGTCTCAACATTAAAAAAAAAATCACTTAAAAAATTGTCTGTATTGTTAGCTTAAAATCAGTGGAATATCTGATTCATTGGAGATCATTTTGTAAAATATTTTCACAGTGACTTTCTGATTGCTCTAATGTGATATTAAAAATGAGAGTAGATATATACTAATCTAGGAAATGACCCTGTGAATAGAATTAAAGATATTCTCTTCTAAGCTGCCTTTGTAGATTCTGCCTTTCTGTATTTTTGTTGTTTCCTTATGTGTGAGTTACTCAAAATGCAGTCTCTCAATCTCCTAGCTTTTCATCTGCTTTTAATACTTTGCATGTGAAAAACCCCAAATTAGAATTAATTTCTCAGTTGATGCCTACCATACTTACCTTCCCAGGACAGGATGTTTACAAACTAAAGAATGTCTCTTTTTGTGCTCATACTGTTCACAATTAATCCCTGCTTTCTAGAACCAGCTTTTCTTACATCTGTTTCAATTGACTTTTAGCTTGTTTACATGACTGCCCAATATCAATCCATCCGTGTGTTTTATTTTACTGTCCACAAGAACTAGGTTGTGTTCCAGTTTACATGTTTTGCTCCACCTAACAAAGATGTTACATTCACTGTACTTAACATTAATTCAAACATTCAGAATTGGTTTATTTATTTATTTATTTGGTTTAGTCGAGACAGGGTTTCTCTGTAGCTTTGGATCCTGTCCTGGAACTAGCTCTGTAGACCAGGCTGGCCTCGAACTCACAGAGATCCACCTGCCTCTGCCTCCCAAGTGCTGGGATTAAAGGTGTGCACCACCACCACCTTGCCTCAGTCAGTGTTTATTGACAAGCTGATTATATATTGTTAGTTACTGGCATAAAATTGAGAGCAAAATTAAAATCCTTATGGATTCATTACACAAGTAGGGGTAATGAGAATGCCATGGAATGAACCAAAATTGCAGTTTTGATAAATGCAGTATGTTATGATGCTTTGGAAAGATCTCATGGAGAGACTGACCTAGTCATTGCATCTATGATCTGTGTTCCTAAGGAAGGAATATGGAAGTGCCATAAAAACACTGGAAGTGGGTGTAGAAGGGACATGTCATGGCTTTATTAGTTTTGTGGAATTGTTGGGAAACATTCTTTTACACTCCACCCCCCCCATAACTACATATAGAACATGGAAATAGTTTGGTTGTTCTATAGTTCCTTTGGACAACTGAAGTCTATAGATGCTGTCTTAAAGGAGCCAAAATGAACGAGGAAGGAAATAGTTTAAACTGAAATAGAGGTTACTCCATGGCCTTCTTGGTACTTGTTTATAAATTAAACCACAAAATTTGAGATAAGATATTAGTGGTAAAACCGTTGTTTTTTTATTTTTACTTTTGAGGAATAGCAATAATAGGAGCACTATGTAAGTAGGAAGACTCAATATTCTAACGATGCCAGTTATCCTAAAACTAACCTAGAAATATAATGCAGTTGCAGTATCAGTCTCCCGATGATTTTCAAGAAAATAGATAAAAACCTCGCAGTGTTTTATGGGAGTGAAATGTCTTACCAGTAGTAAAATCTTTTCAACAGAGAAAGAGACTGGACTATTTTTAACCAGATTTAAAAAAAAAAAAGTCAAAAAACTGGATGCCTTCTGTTACTATAGGAGTGGCGGGGCTGCGTCCCCGGCACCCGGCCGCCCGCATGGCTAGCTTTATGCCCCGAAATAATTACACGGAAACTGTATTCTTTTAAACACTGCCTGGCCCATTAGTTCCAGCCTCTTATTGGCTAGCTCTTACATATTGATCTAACCCATTTCTAATAATCTGTGTAGCCCATGAGGTAGTTTACCAGGGAGGATCTTAACCTGTGGCTGTGTCGGGTGGGAGAATCATGGCGACTGCCTGACTCAGCTTCTTTTCCCCAGCATTCTGTTCTGTTTACTCCACCCACCTAAGGGTTGGCCTATCAAATGGGCCTAGGCAGTTTCTTTATTAATTAACCAATGAAAGCAACAGATTAGAAAGAAATCACTCCCACATCATTTCCCCTTTTTCTGTTTAAACAAAAAAGAAGGCTTTCATTTTAACATAGTAAAATTACATATAGCAAAACAGTTATCAAGCAAGAATTACAGTTACAATATTTATATGTATTTTATCTTTTATCATAACTAAGGAAAACTATAACTATCCATTCTTCAACTCCATCAAAGACTCCAGAAGGATATAATATTACCTAAGCAAATAAGAAATCCAAACTCTAGAAACGACAGAGACATCTCGCTGCCTGGACAGTCACCCAAAGTTCCTATGTACCGTTGGGGCATTCATCTTCAGCCTACAGGCCCATAGTATCCAGCAGACACCTCCACAAAGCAGGAAATTCCAAAGACAGTTCAGTCACTATCTGCTGTGTCCTGCAGAATTTCTTGCAGACTCTGTCATGAATCAGGAACACCGAAAGACCATCTCACCTTTAGGCAAGTTCAGCAGTCCTTTTTCTGTGGGTTCTTTGTGTCCAGTTTATGCATCAGTCCAGGCAAGAGCAGTTTCTTGCCCAAATGGCTATCAATTATGTTGCTTTCATTGGTTAATTAATAAAGAAACTGTCTTCAGTTGTTTTCCTACGTCTGTGGCATGGTACCGTGACTAAGGTGGCTCCTAAAGAAGGTGTTTAATTGGGTGCTTAGAGGGTTAGAATCTGGCCAGGTGAAGGCATGGTGGCAGCATCAACTGAGACCTCGCATCCTGAGCTGCAAGCAAGGGGCAGAGGATGCACTGAAGAGGGCACTGTTGAAGCTGTAAATCCCACCCCTTGATGCAGCTCTTCCCACAAAGTCTCACCTCCTAATCCTGACTAAGCATCTCAGCATCTGGGGACCAAATAGTCAAACATGAGCCTGTGGGGGAACCACTCAAAGTACTGTATATCTGGGATATATGGATTTTTCCCCTCTTCAAGTTGTCTCTATAATACAGAGTAGGTGTTCCAATTTGAGTCTTTATAAGTTGATCTAGCAAGGAACTCTGAGTTTTTATTTTGAACTACAATATATTATGTGAAGAAAAGTGTTATTTTTTATTGTTTCTATAACACAGTACTAGACAGAAACAACCAAAGGAAGGAAGTGTTTATTTTGGTTCCTGGTTTCAGAAGGGTTAGTCCTTGGTTGCTTGGCTGTATCCAGCCTTGGGCAGGCATGGCAGTGAGGGGACACTGCAGTGGTTACACACCTCATGCAGGCAGATGGCTTGGTGTGGGGCTTGCGGGAGAAGGACAGAGAGGAGGGAAGGAGGATGGGGTCAAAAAGAGGATACCCTGAATCCAGTGGTTCTCCACCTTCCTAATGCTGTGATGCTTTAATATAGTTCTTCATGTGTGGTCACCCCAACCATAACATTATTTTGTTGTTACTTCATAACAACTGTTATGAATTGTAATGTAAATATCTGATACACGATCCCCAAAGGTGTCAGACCCACAGGTTGAGAACCACTGCTTTAGGATCTACTCCTAATGGCCAACATCCTTTAGCTAGGTCCTACCTTCCAACATTTTGATAACCTCCACAAATTTCCTCAGCTAAGGACAAAGCATGCAGGGCAAGCTCCTTCTGGGGCAATTCTTCATATCTCAACCATAGCAAAAATACATCTAAAACCTACCTCAAAATAATTCAATCAATAATGCATATCTGTATCTATAGAGATTATATGATGAGGAGAAGGGAGAAAATAATTTAATGTCAGTCTAGAAATACGGCAAGGCGTGACTTCACAATCGAAAATGAAGTTTTAAAGAGCAAGCTTGCCACAGATGCCTTTTAATGTAGTGGTGTGAATTATTGGTTCGTGGAGAGCCTGAAAAACCAGTAAAATTCAGAGGCTGGGGACAAGATTTTCAGGAATAGCCATAAACACGAATTTATTGACTCTGTTAATTTATTTTACAGAGACTAACATTTCCTTTAGGAAATACTGAATTTGATGAGTTCTCTGGTCGTGAATATTGATATAGAACATATGTGAGCCTTGAATTAGAAAGCTTTTATGAAACAGTAGAAATATCAACACTTCAAAATTCATTCAGTATTTTAAATAGAATGTCATATCCTTTACAATATATTTGTCCCAGGAATTTGCTAAACATGGGTTGTGCATGAAGTTTTAGTGGAATACATGCAAGCTCATTTTTTACACATTGTTCATAGTTACCGTCATGCCTCAGTGACGACTTGTTCTGACAATGATTGTGTAGCCACGGTGCCCAAAATATTATGCAGCCCTCCGCAGGGTGTGGTGACCTCTTATCTGCCTTTCTAGAAATTGTGTATTGGAATTTATCTATTTAAGATCTGTTGGACCTTTCATTGCCTTGCAAGTTTGATTTTGACAGTGCTGTCCTGGAGTAGCAGTGAAATACAGTGCAGTGGCCATCATGTAAGTATGGAGCTTAATATATAACAGGCTGATTGCACAAATTAGTGGAAGAGAGGTTAACTACTTAATAATGATGATGGCGAAATAGAATATATAAATAACATTGAGATTAAATCTCCATATCACATCACATATAAAAATAAACTGCAGATCGATTAAAAGCTTAGCTGTGAGAGGTAAAATTATAAGGCTATTTAGGAGGGACTGGGGGATTTTCTATAACGCAGACATACATAGACCATTTATATGCGCATACATTTATATGTGTGCACACACATGCCCCCCACACATACATGCACATACATGCCTAACACACACACACACACACACACACACACACACACACACACACACACACAGAGCCAGCAGTTAAATCACAATGATGAAGGAAGAAATTGATATATTGACTACTTCAAAGTAAGCAATTAGCCCTAAGACTTGGAGAAGATTTTGCTGTTTAAATTTATGTAAGTTATCTCTGATACTCCTTCAAACCAAGAAGAAAACCATAGAAAGCCAAATCCATAGTATTTGGTAAAAGCTATGAATAAACAGTTGAAATGAGTGGTGGTGCATTTGAATGAGCTTCATCAGAAACAGAAAATGTGATGGTCTTTGGGCCTCGTTGATTAGACTTTGATGTTCTCAGTGCTGTGGTTCAGGTCTGATTTCAGGTTGGGGATTCTTTCTTCTCTTAGGCAAGATAGCGCACAGCTCAGTCTTCCCACCTGGGAGTCTGTACAGGAAGATCTTGAGTGCTAGGCCAGCCTGGGTTACCCAGATGATGGGGCAGATAGGTAGCTAGATAGATGACACAGAGATAGAGGACTAGAGAGAGAAACATGACTCAAAGGTAGAGAGAACATGTAATGATTCATCACGATGCGTGTAAAGGATTAAAAGCAGGATAGCTTTAGAAGGAGACAAAGGAAATAATGTCAAACCCGGGGTTAGAAGTGTGGACTTCTCCCTTGTACAGTCATATGTCACTTCACAGTGGGATTCTGTTATGAGAAATGTGTGAATAGATGACTTCATCACTCTACAGATATCATTGCAGTAAATTATACAAACTTACACAGCTTAACAGTTGTGTACCTAGGCTGGATCACAAGTTGGTCGAGCTCCTGTTATGTGCAGCTCCCGCTGACTGAAGCACCAGCATTTGACACGTGGCTGTACATTCAATACTTTGTAGGTCATTATAAGAGTTCTTTATAGCACTGGACGATGCGTTAACAGTGAACATACTCTTTAATTTTCACATCTTTGTCAATTTTCTAGAATCTTTTATATTCTTTTGTGTTTCATATCTTATAACCGAAACAAACATTTTGGTGTGGTTCCGGTTTTCTTACATTTGCTGAAACTTTTTGTAGCTCGCCCTTTGGCTTATCCTGGAGTGTTGTGTGTGCGTGCTCTTGAGATGAATGTGTCTTTTGCTATCTTGAGATGAATGTGTCTTCTGCTCTCTTGAGATGAATGTGTCTTCTGCTATTTTGGGATAGAAAAAATATTTATTTTTGTCCCCTCTGACTTAAAGTGCATTTCAAGACTTTTATTTCCATATTGATTTTCTGTTTATATGCTCTAAAAATTGTGGACAATGAGCCAATGGAGCCCATCTGTTTTTTTTTACTTTTTCATTAGTAATTTCCTAACATTGACCGTATGTATTTTGCTGTTTCAGCGTTGGGCATATACATATTTGGAATTCATATATGTTGTTGATGAATTTTTTATAACAGAAGAACTTTCTTTGAATCTCTTTACAGTTTTTGGTATAGTAGTTTGTTTTATCTGGTATAAGGTAACCATCAGTCTCCGTGTCCTTAGTGGTGAATGAGTCTTACAGGCAGCCTGAAGTTGAGTTTGTTCTTTTTCTTGTAGGACAATCTTTCATTTTTTTGGTAAGAGGCTTTTATCTGTTATATACAGGATACCCAGTGGTAGATAAGGTGTGGTAATTGTGACTTAATTTTATTCTAGTCATTTTGTGGATTTTTCCCTTTAACTTTGAAATCGTCATACACAGGAGCATGTCTCCTTATGACATTTCATACTTGCTTAGTTTTATCTAGTTGCCTTCAGAGTTTTATTTTTTTCTCCCAGCTCCCCCCCCCCCCGCCATTTTTATCTTTGGTTCTGGCAATTTAATGAGAGAGAGAGAAAGAGAGAGAGAGAGAGAGAGGAGAGAGAGAGAAGTGGGGTAAATGAATGAATGAAAATTTGGTGTTTATTTTATAAGGGCTTCTCTTAGGTGTTTCTTCTCTTAGTGTCTTTTTATTACTACTTTTGTAAAATTCCTTATCCTTATCTCTTTCATTGTTTATTTCTGGGGCTTTTTATTTCACCTGCTACATTAACTGTAAAATCTTAGTTGTTTCTCTCTCTTCTCTTGCCCTCTGTCAGTTTCCTTTTGTATAGTTTTTATCAATTCTTTTTCTAGCTTACTGTAGAGTCTTCTCATGAAGGACTTCATCTTAGATAGCATAGCTTTTATTCTAGAATTTTGATCTGGTTCATCATTACTATTTTCTGTTCTAATTCCCCATTTGTTCATGGATGATGTCCACCTTTTCTATGTACTTCTTATTTTAATAATTTTTAAACATTTTAGTTAAAATATGATTATATCATTCCTTCTCTCTCCATCCCACTTGTCCTATGCTCTATCCTTACTCCCTTCCAAATGTAACTATTCCCAAGTCATGTTTCTTATGACAGAGTATTGACTTGCTGTTTCTGTCTCTTTGCGCTGTATCTTTGAGTTGTATTCACACCTTGATGTGGAACATCCTTCCTATCAGACTGTTGGTGTTGAGAATTGAAACATTAAGGAAACCAAGAATTCCACTAAGTTTGGATTTTGATGTCACCATCATTGTCCTTAGTGCAACATAGTCATAAATCTCTTCAGAGGATGTGAGCTGCTTCTGCACTTCCTTACAATGGATGCTGGGGCACTAGAAGCTGCTATCTTCACCTCCCCCCCCCCCCAATGGGAGGGCTACACTTATCTCTCCCATGAACTTGAGTCTTTGGAAGTAGTCAACTTCTGGTGCTTTATTACTTGGTGATTGCTTCCTAGGGATCGGGTGTTCTCTGTGATGTTTTCCCAGTTTTGACAGGCCCTAATCACCTGGACCTTGAGAATGGGTCACCTTTTGAGCTCTTGGTCTCTCCTAGCCATGGAAAATTGTCTGCCTTGATCTCCAGTTCTGTATCCAGCTTTGGAGAGGAGCTTCCTCCCATATCCTAGTGATAAAAGGTGATTTGTTCATGTTGTTGTAGGATCTAGTCCCTAAGGTATTTTTTTCTGCAGTGTGGATAAAAGGGTTTTCTTCAATCTTGTCTGTAGCTATAATGGCTCTTTGCCTTCATCTTAAGTGACAAAGCTCACTTTTCCTCCTTGTGGCTTAAATAAAGCTTTTACTATTTTAGCAAAATCAGGAAATCATGTCTGTACCTCAGTCCCAATTTAACTTAATGTCTGCACGTAGGCTCTCCCTCAAAAGCAGAGATTTATTTGTCCTGGCGGTGTTTTCTAGTCTTCCAGAGCCCTTGTGGAGGGAGGGGTGTGAGAAGAACCTGTGATTATCAGCCTTTCTTGAGCTTGGATTTTTAGCGGCTTGTAGCTGTCATGTTAGATGAGTCTTGCCATTGCACAATTTATTAAAATTTTGACTGATCTCTGTCTGGAGATGTAACTTCGTAGATGGAGTGTTCACCTAGAATGTGTGAAGCCTTACACAGCCATATAGAATGCATGCGGTCGTGTGTACCTGTAATCCCAGCACTGAAGACTTGAAGCTGGAGGATCAGAAGTCCAGGTCATCTTTGGATACAAAGCAAGTTTGATGCCATCCTTGGATATATGAGATGCTATCTCAAAAACAAACACACAAACAACCCCTAAATACTAAAGATTTTCCTTTACCTATCAATATGGTTCTACTTCCTTTTCTGATGATATTGCCAGAGATGGAACAATTAGACTTGGTGTTCTTTGGAATTTAGATTGTTTGCCTGATAACTTCCCTTCTGATGGGCTCAAAATAAATTGTGGTTTTGTAGATTGTCATCCTTAGGATTGGAGTGATATCACTTTTAGTTTTCTGAATCTTTTTAAAAATTGTTTTTGGTTTTTCTGGGACAGGGTTTCTGTGTGTAATAGCCCTGTCTGTCCTGGAGCTCACTCTGTAGACCAGGCTGGCTTCAAACGCACTGAGATCCACCTGCCTCTGCCTCCCGAGGGCTGGGACTCCATGGCTGTGCCACCATGCCAGCACTCCTGGCAGTTTTCTAAATTTTAAATTAATTATAGTTATTAAAAATTACAATTGTAATTATAAATACAATAGAAACGTTTGTAGTGACAGTAAATGATACAACTTTCCTTTTTCTTAGCCTACTTTTTCTTTTTAATTCATTTTATTTTTATTTAGCTATGTGTGTGGGTATGAACAAGTGTGTGTATCTCCACAGAGGTCAGAAGGGGCATCAGAACTGTTGGGACTGGAGTTACAGGCCGTGGTGAACCACCCAGTGTGGGACTTGGGGAACCAGCTGTGGTTCTGAGAGTCGCCAGGGCCCTTAGCGTCCGAGACAGCCCTGTAGGCCCCAGTGTTTTCATCCTAAGGAGCCTGGCTTTACTTTACTTGCACAGCTCCATTTGTTAGACTGAGAATACATGAAGGTATTTTCTCTTTACAGCTGAGTTGTCTTCAGACTGAGTCTAGTTCCCTCCAGTTGAGACCATGTCTCCTCTTTTAAGATGCTAGGTTATGACTTCTTTGTGGAGGTAAAATTGTCTCCCGTACTTCTGAAGCTAAACTGATGAAAAATAATAGTAGGTAAAAGTGTGGTTTAATATTCAAGGAAATGGGGCTGGAGAGATGGCTCAGAGGTTAAGAGCACTGACTGCTCTTCCAAAGGTCCTGAGTTCAATTCCCAGCAACCACATGGTGGCTCACAACCATCTATAATGAGGTCTGGTGCCCTCTGCTGGCCTGCAGGCATACACACAGAATACTGTATGAATAATAAATAAATAAATAAATATTTAAAAAAAAAAATATTCAAGGAAATGTTCCACAAATGTAATTTAATAATTAATATGTATATCAAAGATAGAACTAATTTCAAGATTTTTATGATGTAATATGCCATTCAAGCAAGATATTCTATAATTTATAAAATTGAATTTTATACTCTTTTAATCTCATCCTGCATATTTTGGTTATAAAATTATGATTCTCTGATCATCAGAAAACTATTTTTTAAAATCCTTTTTTTTCTTTTCTGCAGAAAACTGCATCAACAATTTGAAATGTATAAGGAACAAGTAAAGAAGATGGGAGAAGAAGCTCAACAGCAGCAAGAACAGAAGGGCGATGCCCCAACCTGCGGTATCTGCCAGAAAACAAAATTCGCGGATGGATGCGGCCATAACTGTTCTTATTGCCAAACGAAGTTCTGTGCTCGTTGTGGAGGTCGAGTGTCATTACGCTCAAACAAGGTACGGAGCTGAAATACGATCGTTTCCCAATAGTTGCGCTTACCGTTAATACAGTGGAACGATACCTGAAATCACTTATCAGATTAATCAAAGAGCACACAGTTTACCAAATGAGAAAGGTAATGTTGGCTGTTCCGTGGCCCTGAGCCATAGGCCTTTGACTTCATCATACTGAAGACATTTACTGTTGCAGGGGGCTGCTTGTTCCCCGGCTGCCCAGACTTCTGAAATAATCACACCAAAACTGTATTAATTAAACCACTGCTTGGCCCATTAGCTCTAGCTTCTTTATTGGCTAACTCTTACATATTAATTTAACCCATTTCTATTAATCTGTGTATCACCACATGGCTGTGGTTTACTGGTTTAAGTTCCATCTGACTCTTGCGGGGCTACATGGCTTCTCTATCACTCAGCGAGTTTTTCTTCCAGCATTCAGTTCAGTTTCCCCCACCTAGCTCTGTTCTACCCTATCAGGCCAAGTCAGTTTTGTTATTCATTAACCAAAAAAAAAAAAAAAAAAAAAGCAACACATAGCTAGAAAGACCTCCCACACCAATTTATAGATTAATTGATCTGCCCTTTGTTATGGATAGTGGGAACTCTGTTCCACAGCGACTAAGATAGATTCTTATAGAACTCTGTGTAAATTTTTCTTTTTCTTTTTTTTTTCTTTTTTTTTCTTTTTTTTTTTTGGTTTTTCGAGACAGGGTTTCTCGGTAGCTTTGGTACCTGTCCCGGAACTAGCTCTTGTAGACCAGGCTGGCCTCGAACTCCCAGAGATCCGCTTGCCTCTGCCTTCCGAGTGCTGGGATTAAAGGCATGCGCCACCACCGCCCGGCTTGTAAATTTTTCTATCACCCTGACACTTGCACAGACTTTGTAGATTATTTTTTATCTTAGTCATTTGAAACAAGGCTGGTCCAGCTCTGAGATTCTTTTCTTCATTTCATAACTTTGTAAGCTATACTATCCTTTGTTTTTGTATTGAGGAAATATCATTCAGCTATGGAATTTATATATCTAGTCTTTCATATTTCTTCTAGGCTTTATCTCTGCTTTATCCTCTTCAATGAATATACTACTCATAGAGGACTTTGTCAATTAGCAAGGCCAATATTGCAGATGCTCTTCTTACTAAGTTCTTTTGAATTTCTTTCCTTATTAATATCCTATCACCAAACTAACTACTTAGATGGTTCTTACATACAGAGTTAATCTGTATGTGCATTATTTAGGAATAATTGAGGGAATTAGTTCTCCTGTGTGATTCATGTTTTTCTTTTCTTTTCTTTTTTTTTTTTTTTTAGTTTTTCGAGACAGGGTTTCTTTGTAGCTTTGGAGCCTGTCTGGCACTAGCTCTTGTAGACCAGGCTGGCCTCGAACTCACAGAGATCCGCCTGCCTCTGCCTCCTGAGTGCTGGAATTAAAGGCGTGCGCCACCACCGCCCGGCTCTGTTTTTATTTTCTTATTGTTTGTTTCTCTCAATGTTTTGTTTGCCCAGAACTAATCCTCTATTTCTTCTAATGCTTCTTCTTGATTTGATCATGTTTTTTGCATACATGTATGTGTGTGCATGTACATGAATGTGTGTGTATGTGGATGTATGTATATTCATATATGTATATATGTATGAATGTATGTGTGTGATTTATCTATACATGAATTATGGTATAATTTTAAGTAAAAACGATACAAGCAGAAATCCTTAGTCTTAAAAGGAATATATTCAGTTTTTCAGTATTAAGTATAATTTTTTCACAGATGCCATCAATTACAAATTTGCTAAGAATTCTTTCCTTTAAGATCTTGAATAGTTTCCCAATGCCTTTTGCCATCCACTGAGATTAATTTTTGTTTTTCCTTTCTTTAAGGTGGTGAGGTATTGACTGATTTTTGAATATTAAACCAACTCTGTGTTCTTCAAATAAAATCCATTTAGTTATTCATGATAGATAATTCATTTCATATATAAATGAATTTGATTTGCAAGTGTCTTTTTTGATTTTGGAATTAACATCACACTGGCCTAATGAAAAAGATTATATAAAGTATTTTACTTTCTTCAATGTCACAGAAGAGTTTGTATAAAACTGGTATATGTCTGATCTACATGCAGAACAATTGAGTTGCCCTACTCCATGACACAAGTCCTTTTTTAGTTATTAAATATATTTGTTAGATCTTATCTGTGAAGTTATCTGGGCATGCATTTTTATTCACTGGGAAGGTTTTAAAGTATACTTTCAATTTTTTATTTGATTCAGAGTTCTTTTTTGTATGTGTGAATATTTTTTTCATAATTATATCTTAAGGAATTTCTTTAGTTTCACATAAATTATTAAATTTATGGATTTAAACATATTCATAATATTCCATTATTTTTAATATGCATGTAGTCAGTGGTGATGCTCCATCATTCCTTATTTTGGTAGAGTCTTTCTTTTTTGTTGAATTTGGCTATATATTTGATAATTTTGTTGATCTCAAAATCAACTTGATTTATTGAATTTTCTCTATTTCTAAATTATGCTCTGATCCTTATTATTTCTTCTACTTCCTTTGGTTGAATTTTATAGTTTCATAAAGGGAAAATGAAGTTTTAATATCTTTTATTCTCTGATATAAGGATCACATGCTCCTAATTTCTTTCAGGTACTATTTTAGTTGCTTCCCTCAAATTCCAATTTAATTTTTTTCATTTTTCCTTAAATTGAGAATACTTACAAAATTTTCTCACAGCCTCTCCTTCTTCTTCTGCTTTGATTCTGTCTCCAGGCCGTTCCTTAGCTGTAGTAATAAGGGCAGCGGGGCTGCGTTCCCAGCACCCCGGCCGCCTGCTCGGCTAGCTTATGCCCCGAAATAATTACACACAAACTGTATTCATTTAAACACTGCTTGGCCCATTCTCTTCTAGGCTAATTCTCACATATTAATTTAGCCCATTTCTAATCATCTGTGTGTAGCACCCCAAGGTGCGCTTACCGGGAAGATTCTAGCCTATGTCCATCCTGGGTCGGAGCTTCATCCCGGGAGTGGGGCATGGCGTCTCTCTCAGGCGTCTTCTCCCGAGAGGAGAGCTGTCGAGTCTGACCTCACTTCCTCTTCCTCCCAGCATTTTGTTCTGTTTACTCCACCCACAGGGCCAAGCCGTTTCTTTATTGCTTAACCAATGAAATCAACAGATTGATATATGACACTCCCACATCACTTCCCCTTTTTCTGTTTAAACACACAAAAAAAAGAAGGCTTTAACTTTAATATAGCAAAATTACATATAACAAAACAGTTATCAAGTAAAAATTACAATAATCTTTATCATAACTAAGGAAAACTATAACTATAACTAACTATTCTTAACTCCATCAAAGACTCCAGAAAGATATAATATTACCTAAGTAAACAAGAACTAAGAAACTTCAAACTCTAGAAATGACAAAGACATCTCGCTGCCTGGACAGTCACCCAAAGTTCTTTTGTACCGTTGGGGCATCCATCTTCAGCCTTCAGGCCCATAGTATCCAGCAGACATTTTCATCAAGCAGGAAGTTCCAAAGGCAGTCACTATCTGCTTGTCCTGAAGAATATCTCGCAGACTCTCTCATGAATCAGGAACCCCGAAAGATCATCTCACCTTTAGGCAAGTTCAGTAGTCCTCTCTCTGCGGTTCTCTGTGTCCAGTTTATGCAATAGTCCAGGCAAGAGCAGTTTCTTGCCCAAATGGCTATCAAACTCCATAAGGATCCTCTTCGATGCCCATCTTCCTCTTGAAGTAGATTGGTGCTGCCAGGAGCAGAGTGTCTCATTGTCATGAAAAGTCCTAAGTTATTAAAATATTTTAAATGCCATATTCTATAATCTTTGAAAAATATGAAGAATGCCTATCTAAAATATATCTACACACATCTAGAAAATATTAACGAACATGACTACAAACTTGACTATTATTTATGATTATCCATCAACAACCTATATTTCCTAATTATACATTACATTTTAATAATGAACTACACAATCACAATACCTTAATCAATATCAGAAATACATATACATATAACAAAATTGACTGTAAATCTTTACCAATAAAGCAAAATCGATACTAATGCAAATTATTCATACCTATATCATATCCCCCTTTAAATGTAAAAGAACATTTATAAACATATTTTGGGAATATGGGCACAGTTATTTCTCTCCAAACTGCTTCCTGCTGAATGGGGGCGTCGTTAATTAGGTCTTTCATGGTATAACCTGTGTGTTAGCTTCATCTCAGTTGGCAGTTGAGCGAAGCAATTTTTTGAAGGCGTTCACACCAACCCTTCAGGAGGGCGTGGTCCATCATACCAAATCGGAATAGAAGAAATGAACAGCGTCTCATCCTCTGTGAAAACAAAATAAGAAACTCCTTTCCAAAGCATCATGTCCTTAGGTCCAAATTTCAAATTCAAGGCATCAAAATATCTATGTTGGATTAGCTCAGCAGCATTTATAAATAAATATCTTTTAGTAGCTTTTGCTCTTTCCTCAGCATTCAAACAATTCAAAGAGAGCATAATAGCATACAGTATCAAAATTCTCTGTGTATTTTCCATCTTTGTGCAGCTTTGTTTTAACCTCTATTTAGTTTATTTTTTACTTTTAACTTTTTGCTTTTTGAGATAGGTTCTCTGTATCTTTGACCTGAAGTAACTCTGTAGACCAGGCTGTCTTTGAACTCTCAGAGATCCGCCTGTCTCTGCCTCCCAGGCATTCGGGATTAAAGGTGTATGCTACTACACCTTGAACTCACAGAGATCTGTTTGCCTCTGCCTTCTAGGCACTGGGATTAAAGGTGTGTGCTACCACACACAACAACTCTCTTCCCTTTTTTTTTGTTACTTTTAAGAACTTTAAATTTTAGTCTGCATATATTTTTAACACACTTTAAACCATTCAGAAATTTTCTCTGTCTTTGAATCTCTCTTTACTGTATATCTCTCTTTTTCTGACCACACGAGCCTTTAAATTACTGAGCAATATGGGTAGGATTAAAGGCGTGGCTTTGCCAGCTAGATCCAGTCCATTCCTTAGCTTTCCAGCCTCATGGCTGAGGTACTGGCTGTAGCCAGCAAGCGAGCTTCAGCAGCCTGTGCTTGCAAACCAAAATGCCTGCGTAAAAGAGTCAGAGTTTGTCCTGGCAGGACAGCCCAGAAGCCGGCATTTTTAAATGGCGCAGCTTTTTTCCTGCTATGGCCGAAAACCGAAAAGCATGCATTCAGCTTTTCGTCAACATCGTTTAAGTGTTTCGTGGCAGGACCTCTTAATGAGCTGCAGGCTTTGCAGCTAAAGCTGAGTCAGGAAGCCTCTCTTAGATGAAAGCGCATGCTTGCCTCTAACAAGCAGAGCAGACCCGAGAACACAGCGAGTCTAGTTGCCATCAAACAAATCATAGCACTTACTCCAAATGCTCTATTCAAAAGCTCTGTCTCCCGCAGGAGCCAGACAGAGATCGCAATTGCAGCACAGCCCCAGGAAGTCACGCTTTAAAATGACACAGCGTTTTTTTTCTGCTACTGTTGCCGAATCAGGAAATTTCTCTACAGCACGCCACCAACAAACAGCAAAAATCTGTGTTAAACTCTCGCTCCCTTATTTTTAAGCATTCTCAGGTTTTTTAAGTGGGTTTAGTCCATCACGTGGGGCGCCATATGTAGTAATAAGGGCAGCGGGGCTGCGTTCCCAGCACCCCGGCCGCCTGCTCGGCTAGCTTATGCCCCGAAATAATTACACACAAACTGTATTCATTTAAACACTGCTTGGCCCATTCTCTTCTAGGCTAATTCTCACATATTAATTTAGCCCATTTCTAATCATCTGTGTGTAGCACCCCAAGGTGCGCTTACCGGGAAGATTCTAGCCTATGTCCATCTTGGGTCGGAGCTTCATCCCGGGAGCGGGGCATGGCGTCTCTCTCAGGCGTCTTCTCCCGAGAGGAGAGCTGTCGAGTCTGACCTCACTTCCTCTTCCTCCCAGCATTTTGTTCTGTTTACTCCACCCACAGGGCCAAGCCGTTTCTTTATTGCTTAACCAATGAAATCAACAGATTGATATATGACACTCCCACATCACTTAGCTTCTGTTTAGTACCCTGCTCTGTGGACATTTGAGCAGTGGTAGGCGGGGTTTATAGTTTGTGCCCTGTGGGGTTTATAGTTGAGTGCCCTGCTCTGTGGACATTCTGAGCAGTGGTAGGCGGGGTTTATACAGAGCTTATCTTATCGTCCATGCTTCACTAACATTGACCTTTGTGGCCTCATCTTAATTACCTTAAAAACATTTAACATTGATTATTTGAGGTTTCACCCATGCATATATGTATTTTGATCATATTTACCCCTTGCCCCTCTATCCACTTCCCTTCCGGTTACCCTCTCCCTTTTCTTCTCTCCCATTCTTTCAAATATTTCACTGAGTCCAATTAGTGTTGCTCATATGCACATGGGTGTGTGGCCCCCTGTGGACCATGGTACAGTACAGGGGATGTATTCTGAAAAAGAGACTTTTCTCTCCTAATAGCCATCAGCTATCCGTTGCTCCCCAGCGAGAGGTAGGAGCTTCTGGGTTCTTCCCTACTTGGTGCTGTAGTGTTCACTGGGCTGATCTTGTGCAGGCCGTGGACAAACAGCCACAGCTGCTGTGAGTCCCGAGTGTCTTGTCATGCCCAGAAGATACCGTTCACTCCATTGGCTCTTATACTCTTAGCGCCTCCATCTCCCCAGAGTTGTCCGGGGAGAGGGCGTGTGAGGGTGGTTGCACGAGCACTTCAAAGACACTCTGTTTTCTGAGCATTTGTGAGATGTGTTCTAACTGCTATTCACTGCACAAATCTGCTATCAGGTGTCTTAAAAGACATTCTTCTAGTCAGATATGGAGGAACATTGTTTAATCTGAGCTACTGGTAAGGCCAAGGCAGGGTGATGTTTACATTTGAGAGTAGTTTGGGTTACAGAAGAAGATCCCATCTCAGTTAAAGTAAAACAGGACTGTAGACATAGTCCAGTGATAGAACAGGTGCCTGGCATGCTGATTTCTAATCCAAGAACAGCAAACCAAATAACACCATGTTTTATTGCCTTTTGTTCAGACAGGAGGAGAAATCTGATCCGTGTTGCTCAATGTAGACCAGAAACAAGTATCTTGTGATATCTCATCATAGCTTAATTGCTTGCTAATACCCATTGCAGTTTCTACTGTATGGTACCTTTTCACTGAATAGAAATCTTAAGTACAGTAAAATGTTGGAATACTCCTTGAAAATGCATTATATTGTGAGCAACTTTTAATCTCTCTGTATTCTAGCTTAGCTGCATGAACGGGTTTGTTGAAGAAGGAAGGGCCAGACACAGGGTACTTCACACCCTCGTCCCCCCAATCTTGATTTCTATCCAGACACAGGGTACTTCACACCCTCATCCCCCCCCCCCCCCAATCTTGATTTCTATCCGGGGACACATGCCAGGAAAGTAAAGTACATTAAAAAGCAGTTTAGATTTTAGTTCAGAGAAGACAGCTCTGGATTTCTTTATTAGTATTTCTAAGTTTTCTTTCAAGTGAGGAGCTGAATATGAACGTCTTAATTTATATCAGAAGATATTCATTTGAATGGAATGGGGGAAAGCCACCCAAGTTTTGCGATAAAGATTACAAGGTTCAACTTATGTTTTCAAATTTGGTCTTGTAAATGCCTAGCTGCCTCATGCTATAGAAGACTTTTGCTTGCAATACTGGCTCAATGCACTTCTTTGACTTACCCTAGCTCCAAAGAATTAAGGTCAATGATATATTATTATCAAACTGTCCTTTTAGAAAATACAAATATTTTAGATATCAATAGCTAGTCATAAAGCTATTAAAATTCTTTCTGTAATCTTCCAAGAGAACACAAGGAAATAACTGTTTTAATTTTGAGACTCTTTCATGTGGAACCATCCTTAGCAATTAATTATGTCTCTGAAGTACACTGAGGACGGGGAAAGAACAAAGGGGTGCCAGTCATGTGGAAATGCCAGTACAAGATAGACGACAACACACTGCTGTTTATTCTCCTCTTTTTTAGACGTTACTTACTTAAGTAAAAATTGCATATGATTTTAATCAAATGAAAAAAGAAGGAAACATTATTTTGTAACACTTAAATTGTGAAAAATACTGAATTGGAAAGACGTTAAGCATAACTTATAATAAGGATTGTTTTTTTAAAACTTTACTTTTTTTGTTTGGTTGTTCAAAACAGTGTCTCTGTGTGGCCCTGGCTGTCCTGGAACTCGTTCTGTAGACCAGGCTGGCCTTGAACTCAGAGACCTACCTGCGTCTGCCTCCTGAGTGCTGGGGTTAAAGGTGTATGTCATCATGCCCAGCAATAAGGATTATTTTAAACTTCAAAATATGATAACTTGTTTGTTTCTTTTGTCTTTTGGTAGGAAAAATTGATTTCCATATGTTTAATTAATTTTCATCTGCTTGATTAATCTAACTTAGAATTTTCAGAATTACACTGTTTAGCTTAAATAGAGTACTTCAAATGGGGCATTTCATTTTATAGTAACTTTTTATAATCTGTAAAATAAAGGAATTAATCTAAATGACCTCTAAGGTTTCTTCTGGGTTTAATATCTTATACCATCAATTTACTCACATAGTTCTTGAAATAGCTGATGAATGTACTTCTACTAAATGAAGCAAAAGCTTTATTTCTACTGCTTAAATAATTTAAAAACTAATAAAGAAGCTTCATTAATTCTTGTTATTCTGTATATAGTGACTTAAACTTTGTTTTTGATCATTCTCCCATATATTATAATGTGAAGGTGATGAAGACAGTGCTGTTTTAGGAAGATTTTTATTAGAAATTTGAGGAACAGGTGAAGCAAATTTATAAAATTATATAAACATATTGGCAGATTCTAATACCCATCCATGGTTTATAGAATTAAATTTTGGAAGGAATTTTGGACATTCATTTAATTAAAAAACAAGTAGGGTTGTACTTGAAAGCTGGGTTCGGCTGCTTTGCCTCCCAGAGTGCACAGTGGGCTTTTCCTTACACTGAATGGACAAAGTATGGAGGAGTACCAAGACTGTATAAACACACATTTAATCACATCAGTTTAGAACACATCCGAGAATGTGTTCTGAACACCTAAACTTTAATGTCAACCTGAACATGTGTGACAGGCACAGTCTTAGAGGTTATTTTGGAGCAGGGAAAAACTGCTGGATGCAGGACAAGTTGTGGTCATGTCTGCATCTGGAAGTTGCATCTGCTTCCTGCTTGCTCTCAGACTCCTCATCAGTAGCCAAGAGGAGCTGCTTAGGAGTAACTAAGGCGAACCTCAAGGTAGGAAATACTATTTACAGTATATGTGGAAGAATAAAGACATCTACAGTACATTCTAGTCATAATACAGATTATATAAAGTTTAAAATACTCTCAGTAAAATAATTCCATTTCAAATATTAGCCCCAAACAAATGAACAACCAAATCTTATTTTAAAGATATTAACAATACTTATTTTTAACCCTTTTTAAGTTAAAAGAATTATAACATTGCATTCTTTTGAAATGTGATTTTTATAATTCTTCTTCATAAGGGTCTTAGGTTATCACTAGATTTTACTTATTCCAGACTAGACTTCTGATATCTTTCCTACTGCTGGAATAATCCTCAGATTTTATTCTGAAATTTTTAACTTTTTGAATAGTATCACTCCATGTTGTCGTCTGAACCAGAAAGCCAGGTTTCAGATTTCTTTCCTCGCTTTCCTTCACAAGTTTTAAACATTTAGTAATTTTGTGCCTATATGTGTAAACTGCTGGCTGATGTCTCTTCAGTTTTCGTCTCTGACCTGCTCTGTCTGCTGGAGTCTCGGCTTCTCAGACACTCACTGCTAGAGGGATCCCCATCTCTCAAGTGCCCGATGTTTCTGCAGCAGCTGAGTGACTTTCTGAGCACTCTTCTCTTTTCCACGTCCCAGACAAGCGTCTCTAGGAGCGCTCTCTTTAGCTGTCTCCGTCTGGTCCGCCGTGCTCTGACTCTCCTTCTGCAGGCAGAGCCATTCCCCTCTAGACTGTACTCTAAATCCTTACCTGCTTGATGAACATTGTTTGTTTTTGTTAACATAAACATCATCTCCTTCATTGGGTATTCTGTGTGAATCAACTACTTACTCCCTTGAGATACATTAAATTTTATAGATCTCTAATCTAGTATATTCTCAAATTTTATTGCTAATTGATTGTATCACTTTAATCCACTTTGACCGCTCAGTGTGCGTGTTTCTGTGTACTTGGTATGTAACAGGCATGTGTATTCACTACTGAGTGAATGACCGAATGGGAAATTGGGATACATATCATCACCATCATTTTTAAACATTTAATTTTAGTTTTGGTAGTAACTTTTCTGTATCTTAGAGAATTTTATATGTTTATACAATGAATCTTGATCATATATCTATTCCCATCGTCCCTGCCTCCCCTCAAATGCCCCACAATCAGGTCTTCTCAAAAATGAAAAGGTGTGGAACCATCTGCTAGAATATAGGAAGCATACTAGTTTGGACTAGATTCCCCCTCCCCAGCTGCCCTCAGCTGTCAGTAACTCTCCAGGAAGGGAGGACTCTTAGGGATGACCCTCCTGTCTTTGTGACTCTTGGATGGATTGCTTGTGTAGTTCTTGTGCAAGTAGAAGGTGGAACGGTCCACCACGCAGGGTAATTCTGTCTGAATTTAAGGCTATATTTTAGAATTAGCTTGCTAACTAATGTGTTTCCATAAGGCTCTGAAAAAAATATCCTTAATCTTGCATAGCCCACCCATTTCTACTCCTTCCCCTGGTGTATTAACCCCACGTAACTGGTTAAACTCCAGTACTCCCCACGTTCTTGAATGCTGTATGTATTCTACTAACCCTCCAACTGTATTGTTTAATTGGGTTGTGAGATCGTCAGCATTCGTTTGGCTTCCTATTTACTCTTTCTTTGGGCTAGATCCTCCTCCCCTCTCTCCTCCATGCTCCTGTATCTATCTGCTTACGCCTTCCACCCTCCTTTTCCACCCTGTCCCCTAATGTCTCCCCCACCCCAGCACCCCTTTCTGGTTTCTTGGTTTCTACATGTGCTACAAGTTAAACACACAAAAGATTTGAGGCTAGGATCTGCATATGAGAGAGGACAGCTGTGTTTGTCTTTCTGGGCCTGTTTTCTCACCTCACTTGGCAGCATTTTTTTTCAGTATTCATTTGCCTAGAGATTCCGTTTTTATTTATGACTGAGGAACATTATAGTGTGTATATAATGTATACTATACAGTGAACCTCCTTCTTCTTAGCCATTCATCTGTTGATGGACATCTCAGTTTCTGTTCTTAGCTATGAAGAGAGAACACAATGCGCTCAGGATAAGAAGTTCCTAGAGTCTATATGCTCAGACTGGGATAGTCGGGTCATATGGCAGTTCTGTTTCTAGATTTTTTTTTATAAACACATGCACTGCTTCCCAAAGTGGATGCATTGGTTTGCAGTCCCATAAGCCTTGCTCCACATAGATTTATTCCTGAAGATGACCATCTTGAAGTGCTTTTAATACTGATGGCTAGAATGTTGAACAGTTTTTTTTATTTAAATTTATTTATTTATTAAGGATTTCTGCCTCGTCCCCGCAACCGCTTCCCATTTCCCTCCCCCTCCCCCGATCAAGTCCCCCTCCCTCATCTGCTCGAAGAACAATCAGGGTTCCCTGACCTGTGTGAAGCCCAAGGACTGCCCACCTCTATCCAGGTCTCATAAGGTGAGCATCCAAACTGCCTAGGCTCCCACAAAACCAGTACGTGCAGTAGGATCAAAAACCCACTGCAATTGTTCTTGAATTCTCAGTATTCCTCATTGTCCGCTATGTTCAGCTAGTCCGGATTTATCCCATGCTTTTTCAGACCTAGGCCAGCTGGCCTTGGTGAGATCCCAATAGAACATCCCCATTGTCTTAGTGTGTGGGTGCACCCCTCGTGGTCCTGAGTTCCTTGCTCGTGCTCCGTCTCCTCCTGCTCCTGATTTGGACCTTGAGATTTCTGTCCGGTGCTCCAATGTGGGTCTCTGTCTCTGTCTCCTTTCATCGCCTGATGAAGGTTAATATTCATGAGGATGCCTATGTGTTTGTCTTTGGATTCACCTTCTTATTTAGCTTCTCTAGGAACATGAATTATAAGCTCAATGTCCTTTATTTATGGCTAGAAACCAAATATGAGTGAGTACATCCCATGTTCCTCTTTTTGGGTCTGGCTTACCTCACTCAGGATAGTGTTTTCTATTTCCATCCATTTGTATGCAAAATTAAAGAAGTCCTTGTTTTTTACTGCTGAGTAATACTCTAATATGTATATATTCCATACTTTCTTCATCCATTCTTCCGTTGAAGGGCATCTAGGTTGTTTCCAGGTTCTGGCTATTACAAACAATGCTGCCATGAACATAGTTGAGCATATACTTTTGTTGTATGATAGGGCCTCTCTTGGGTATATTCCCAAGAGTGGTATTGCTGGATCCAGGGGTAGGTTGATCCCGAATTTCCTGAGAAACCGAAACACTGCTTTCCAGAGTGGTTGCACAAGTTTGCATTCCCACCAGCAATGGGTGAGTGTACCCCTTTCTCCACAACCTCTCCAGCAAAGGCTATCATTGGTGTTTTTTATTTTAGCCATGCTGACAGGTGTAAGGTGGTATCTTAAAGTTGTCTTGATTTGCATTTCCCTGATCGCTAAGGAAGTTGAGCATGACCTTAAGTGTCTTTTGGCCATTTGAAGTTCTTCTGTTGAGAATTCTCTGTTCAGCTCAGTGCCCCATTTTATAATTGGGTTGATTAGCCTTTTGCGGTCTAGTTTCTTGAGTTCTTTATATATTTTGGAGATCAAACCTTTGTCAGTTGCGGGGTTGGTGAAGATCTTCTCCCAGTCAGTGGGTTGCCTTTTTGTCTTAGTGACAGTGCCCTTTGCTTTACAGAAGCTTCTCAGCCTCAGGAAGTCCCATTTATTCAATGATGCCCTTAGTGTCTGTGCTGCTGGGGTTATACGTAGGAAGTGGTCTCCTGTGCCCATGTGCTGTAGAGTACTTCCCACTTTCTCTTCTATCAGGTTCAGTGTGTTAGGACTGATATTGAGGCCTTTAATCCATTTGGACTTGAGTTTTGTGCATGGTGATAGATATGGATCTATTTTCATTCTTCTACAGATTGACATCCAGTTTTGCCAGCACAATTTGTTGAAGATGCTCTCTTTTTTCCATTGTATACTTTTAGCTCCTTTATCGAAAATCAGGTGTTCATAGGTTTGTGGGTTAATGTCAGGGTCTTCTATTCGATTCCATTGGTCGACTTCTCTGTTTTTATGCCAATACCAAGCTGTTTTCAATACTGTAGCTCTGTAATAGAGTTTGAAGTCAGGGATGGTAATGCCTCCAGACAATCCTTTATTGTATAAGATTGTTTTGGCTATCCTGGGTTTTTTGTTTTTCCATATAAAGTTGATTATTGTCTTCTCCAGATCTGTGAAGAATTTTGATGGGATTTTGATGGGGATTGCATTGAATCTATAGATTGCTTTTGGTAGAATTGCCATTTTTACTATGTTGATCCTCCCAATCCAAGAGCAAGGGAGGTCTTTCCATTTTCTGGTGTCTTCTTCAATTTCTTTCTTCAAAGACTTATAGTTCTTGTCAAGTAGATCTTTCACTTCCTTGGTCAGAGTTACCCCAAGATATTTTATGCTATTTGTTGCTATCGTGAAAGGTGATGCTTCTCTGATTTCCCTCTCTGCTTCCTTATCCTTAGTGTATAGGAAGGCAACTGATTTTTTGGAGTTGATCTTGTATCCTGCCACATTACTAAAGGTGTTTATCAGCTGTAGGAGTTCTTTGGTAGAATTTTTGGGGTCGCTTATGTACACTATCATATCATCTGCAAATAACGAAAGCTTAACTTCTTCCTTTCCACTACGAATCCCCTTGATCTCCTTATGTTGTCTTATTGCTATTGCTAGAATTTCAAGCACTATGTTGAAGAGGTATGGAGAGTGGACATCCTTGTCGTGTTCCTGATTTTAGTGGGATGGCTTTGAGTTTTTCTCCGTTTAATTTAATGTTAGCTGTTGGCTTGCTGTAAATAGCTTTTATTATATTTAGGTAGGACCCTTGTATCCCTATTCTCTCCAAGACCTTTATCATAAAGGGGTGTTGAATTTTGTCAAATGCTTTTTCAGCATCTAATGAAATGATCATATGGTTTTTTTCTTTCAGTTTATTTATATGGTGGATTACATTGATAGATTTGCATATGTTGAACCAGCCCTGCATCTCTGGGATGAAGCCTACTTGATCATAATGGATAATTTTTCTTATGTGTTCTTGGATTCGGTTTGCCAGTATTTTATTGAAAATTTTTGCGTCAATGTTCATGAGTGAGATCGGTCTGTAATTCTCTTTCTTGGTTGGGTCTTTTTGTGGTTTTGGTATCAGGGTAACTGTAGCTTCATAAAAGGAATTTGGCAATGACTCTTCTGATTCTATATTGTGAAATACATTAAGGAGTATAGGTATTAGTTCTTCTTGGAAGTTCTGGTAGAATTCTGCATTGAAACCATCTGGTCCTGGGCTTTTTTTCGAAGGGAGATTTTTGATAACCATTTCTAATTCTTCGCGAGTAACCGGTCTATTTAGATCATTCACCTGGTCTTGGTTTAGCTTTGGTATATGGTACTTATTTAAAAAAATGTCCATTTCTTTTGTATTTTCCAGTTTTGTGGCATACAGGCTTTTGTAGTAAGATCTAATGATTCTCTGAATTTCCTCTGTGTCTGTGGTTATGTCCCCCTTTTCATTTCTGATCTTATTTATTTGCGTGTTCTCTCTCTGTCGTTTAGTTAGTTTGGATAGGGGTTTGTCGATCTTGTTGATTTTCTCCAAGAACCAGCTTTTTGTTTCATTGATTCTTTGGACTGTTTTCTGTGTTTCTATTTTGTTGATTTCAGCCCTCAGTTTTATTATTTCCAGTCTTCTACTTCTCCTGGGCGCGTCTGCTTCTTTTTTTTCTAGAGCTTTCAGGTGTGTTGTTAAGTCCCCAATGTATGCATTCTCCATTTTCTTTAAGTGGGCACTTAGTGCTATGAACTTTCCTCTTAGCACTGCTTTCATTGTGTCCCATAGGTTTGAGTATGTTGTCCCTTTATTTTCATTAAATTCAAGGAAGACTTTAATTTCTTTCTTGATTTCTTCCTTGACCCAGGTGTGGTTCAGTAGTTGACTGTTCAGTTTCCATGAGTTTGTTGGCTTTCTGGAGGTAGGATTGTTGTTGAATTCTAACTTTAATCCGTGGTGATCTGATAGGACACAGGTGGACACTGATATTTTTTTGTATCTGTGGAGGTTTCCTTTGTTTCCGAGTATGTGGTCAATTTTTGAGAAGGTTCCATGAGCTGCAGAGAAGAAGGTATATTCTTTCCTATTTGGGTGGAATGTTCTATAAATGTCTGTTAAGTCCATTTGCTTCATTACCTCCAATAATTCTCTTAATTCTCTATTAGGTTTCTGTCTGATTGACCTGTCCCTTGGAGAGAGAGGTGTGTTGAAGTCTCCTACTACTAGTGTGTGTGGTTTGATGTCTGCCTTGAGTTCTAGTAATATTTCTTTTACATAAGTAGGTGCTTTTATATTGGGGGCGTATATATTCAGGATTGAGACGTCCTCCTGATGAATTGTTCCTGTTATGAGTATAAAGTGACCGTCTCGGTCTCTTCTGATTGATTTTAGTTTGAAGTCAGTTTTGTTAGAAATTAGTATGGCCACACCTGCTTTTTTCTTAGGACCATTTGCTTGAAACACCTTTTCCCACCCCTTTACTCTGAGTAGGTGCCTGTCTTTGTGGTTGAGATGTGTTTCTTGCAAACAGCAGAATGTTGGATCCTGTTTTCGTATCCAATCTTTTAGCCTGTGCCTTTTTATAGGTGAATTGAGCCCATTAATATTAAGTGATATTAATGACCAGTGGTTGTTTACTCCGGTTATTCTTATTGCTTTTGGTAGTAGAGATTGTGTGTCTCCCTTCTTTGAGATGTGCTCGTGAAGGGTCATTAGATGCCTGGGTTATTGTAGGCAGTGTTGGCAGTGTTGGATTCCTTGGGTTGCGATTTTCCTTCTATTACTTTCTGTAGGGCTGGATTTGTGGCTACGTATTGTTTAAATTTGTTCTTATCCTGGAATGTCTTGTTTTCTCCATTGATAATGAATGATAGCTTGGCTGGGTATAGTTATTTGGGTTTGCATCCATGGTCTCTTAGCTTCTGCAGAACCTCTATCCAGGACCTTCTGGCTTTCATAGTTTCCATAGAGAAGTCAGGTGTAAGTCTGATCGGTTTACCTTTATAAGTTACTTGCCCTTTTTCCTTTGCAGCTCTTAATATTCTTTCTTTAACCTGTATATTTTGTGTTTTGATTATTATATGGCGAGGAGATGTTTTTCTTTGATCCAGTCTGTTTGGTGTTCTGTATGCTTCTTGAATATTTAAATGAATATCTTTCTTTAAGTTGGGAAAGTTTTCTTCCATAATTTTGTTGAAAATATTTTCTGGGCCTTTGAGCTGTGACTCTTCTCCTTCTTCTATTCCTATTATTCTTAGGTTTGGTTTTTTTTATTGTGTCCCATAGTTCCTGAATGTTTTGTGTTGAGAATTTGTTGGCTTTGCTGTTTTCTTTGATCTGTTCGTTTATTTTCTCTATGGTGTCCTCAGCATCTGAGATTCTTTCTTCTAGCTCTTGTATTCTATTGATTATGCTTGTTTCTGTAGACTCTGCTCGTTGGCCTAGATTTTCCAAATCCAGCTGGTCCTCAGTTTGTATTTTCTTCCTTGCCTTCATTTCAGTTTTCAATTCTTGAACTGTTTCCATTACCTGTTTGATCGTTTTTTCTTGGTTTCCCAGGGTAACATGTACGTATTTACTCATTTCTTCAAACTTTTTGTTATACTTCTCATCCATTTCTATAAGGGCATTTTTTACATGTTGTTTAAGGGACTCTATTGTCTTCATAAAGTCAATTTTTTCCACTTCTTCTGTGTTAGGTTGTTCAAATACTTCTGTTGTAAGATCATTGGGTTCTGGTGATTTCATGTTGTTTTTCAGATTATTGGGTGAATTCTTGCCTTGGCGCCTGCCCATCTCCTCCTATTGATCCTATCTAATGGGTCCTTTAAAAACCGGATCAGGTTTCCCTGCTGGCCAAGGGCTCCGCTTACAAAATGCCCTCACTCTCTTTCGTGGTTCCTGCTGCAGGCCAAGAACCCTCTCACCCCTCCGAAGGATCTTCAGGACAGGACCAGGCTCCCCTTGTGCCAGTGACCTGGCCAACCAAAGGCCTACCTCTTTGATTCAATTGTAGTAGGGCGATCTGCTCTCCTTATTGCACGCCTGTCCCCGCCGCTTGGGTCTGCCGCTGCACCGGTCCCCGAAAGCCTCTTCCTGTATGTGGTGCCGCTCTGCCTCTGTGCGTCTGGCCGAGCCGCCGCTCCGCCTCTGTGCCTGTTGAACAGTTTTTTAAAGTGTGTTTCCTAGCCAATTTGCGTTTCTTCTTTTGAGAATTTTCTATTCAATACCATAGCCCATTATTTTAAGGGAGGTTGTTTATTTTCCTAATGTTTTAGTTCTTTGTCTAGACACTGGTCATGTGAGACGAGAGGGGCTATAAAGATTGCTCCCATCCATGGGCTGGTTGTCTGGCCACTCACTTCACACTTTTCTTTGCTGCACAGAAACTTTTTAGTTTCAGGAGTTTCTGTTTGTTGATTGTTGGTCTAATTTCCTGTGCTATTGGAATCTTATTCATAGCGTCCCTTCCTGTGCCTGTAAGTTGACCTGTGTTTCCTACCTTTTCCTCTAGCAGGTTCAGGGTGTCACTTCTTAGGTTGAGTTCTTGATCAATTGGAGTTGAGTTTTGTGCAGGGCAAGTGATAAAATCTAGTCTCTCTTGTTTTTTTTTTTTTTTTTTTTTTCACATTGAAGAAAAGTTTGACCAGCACCATTTGTAGAAGATGCTGTCTTTTACAGTGTATAGTTTTGACATTTTAAAGAATCAGGTCATTATAGTTGCAGATTTAGATCTGAGTCCCCAATTCTATTCTGTTGAACTCTGTAGACAACATTTTTTGATAAAGCTCCTTCTTCAAGCTAATATAAAGGTCAAGTATAAAGGAAGAATTTAGTTTGTAAGAGGCCAGGCCTGAGAGAATATTATGGCGGAATGAAAGTGGGCCTTTCAGTTGGTTAGAAAAGTTCAGATGCAGGAGAGTAGAGAACGCAGTCAGGTGGCTGGAGTCTGTGCTCTTTTGGGCAGTGTATAGTAGGAAATAAAGACTATATGTAGGGAGGGTTTTGAGGGGAAACTAAGGCTTTCTTGGCTATGTTTTTTCTTTGTTATGTTTACACTTTTAAAATATTGGGACTATGGCCTGCAATTGCCAATTACAATAAATAATAATTTATCTTCAATGAGTTATTTAATTTTTCTTTTCATTTATGTAAAAGTTAGAAGAATCCTAATTTGATAGAAATAATTTGTATAATAAATATGAATAGTTCATGTAATACTTCATTTTATCTATTTTTGATAGTAGTTGAATTGAGCAATAATGTTATGTTTTATCATTTTTATATGTAAAGGCTTTATTTCTAAACCTTTTTTCATTTTCTTAAAAGCTGTTCATATTTAAGAATGGAATTAATTATTTATTTTGTTTTGTCTTTTCTGTCTTTTTAACTTGCTTTCGTGGATATTCACACCCAGGAGGACAAAGTGGTTAGAATCTTTTTCTTTCTGTCTACTATACTTTTTCTTATTGTTGTTGTCAATTTAATTTTGTTAATTATATTGCATGATAATTGCTAAACATTATAGCATATGTAAGCATGCTGATTTCAATGAAACAAAACCCAACTTGCATTATATTAGATGCAAGTATTCAGTATATTAGATGAAAATATTAATTTTTATAGAACCCTAAATTTTTATAATTTAATAGTTTTGTAATTTAATATTTAAAAGCTCACAACATTCTCCATTATGATATGCCTTCCTTTACCTTACAATGTTTTCCTAAGCTCATTGTTATATTATTCAGATTTTATGAAGTTTCCAAATTAATGTGTAGAGTTAATGCCTCAAACAACAATTCCATCAAAAATGGGTTTACTGAAATAATTACCTTGTAGTTTATCATAACTATTTAATATATTTCTGTTCCTCTCAATACTTTGTGTTCTGAGATAGTAAATACCCTAGTTTTTGAATGTCTGGTTTGCATTAGATGTGCTTTTAAGACTGATGCCTCTGCATATGGACACAAAAATGTTTCTATTGGGGTAACTCTTGGTGAGTTGGACTCAGCCTTGCGCCTGTTAAGATCTTTCCATTTCAAACGGCACACACTCAAAGAAGTTGAAGACTTCTACTTAGTACCATGTTTTTTTCCGAATCACCTGGAGTTTTTTGCCTCCTTCCTTAGTTTGTAGCTGCTCAGCTGGGGACAGTGCGTTTCGTGACAAATATTGAGTCTGGATTTGGAATGAACTCTCAGAGTAGAAGAGAGAACATTATAATTCTTGCCTTTTAAAATTCCTGTACGAATCCTAACAACTTTTCGAGGCTGTTTTGAAGATGACTAGGCAAATGAATGCACAGACTTCATCATCCTTGATATGGGCATAGTTCTTCAGAAAGTCTGTGAGCTGCTTACCACCTGCTCTCGTCCACAGCTTACCCACAGCCCATGCACTTAGTGACTTCAGAATCTCTGGCGCCTTTTGTGTTAATATAGCGTGCATGATGGTCTAACTGCTATCTTTTCTCCCCTTTATATCAGGGCTCCTATTCAAGAAACTGGAAATTTAATGATGGAAACTTAGCTTTCATGTGCTGACAAGATTTCATAATTATCACTCGATGGTGATCAAGTCAAGGGATGACTGGCAGATAAAATATATTTGTTTATATGGTTTTGGAACATACTAGTGAAGCTGGACAGGCTTTCTTTTGACTCTAACATAGTAGGTGGTATTCACAAGAAGCTATTGAACTCTTAAGAAAGGTTTTAGTGATAAATTGATAAACTCAATTTTAATTAATTTAAATTTAAAAACCACATGTAGCTAATAGCTATGAAAGCGTACATTTTCCAGTTGCATAGCTCACAGATGGTGATAAAGGTGTGTTTTTGAAAAATATCTTAGCAGAAATAACTATATTAAATGGGCATCTAGCAATTATGAAAAATGTATTCTTATTATTAACATTCTTAAGCATCGCATCTGTTTTAATTAGTACTGTTACAACCTTTTCCTTCAAATCAACAAACACATTGTCGTTGTGCCCCGTGTGCTAATTAATAGACATAAGTACTTGAGTATATCAGATAAAGTTTCATAATGAGAACTCTTAATATGTTTAAAATATATTACATTAACTTGAAATTCTAAAACTACATGCAGGAAGCTGTGCATTTTTGGAATTTATATGCACGTTGGAAAGTGTAAATATATAATATGTCAGTAATGTGTCTTAGAATTTGGTCAAGGAAGCTGTTGACTACCAGGTCATCAGAGGTTACTTAATAGTGTTTGACAATCTCCCCTCAAGCTCCTCTGCTGTCTTCATTTTGTATAAAAAGACGAAATGTCAAATAGGTTAAATAACTTTACCAGGCCCACAGCTAAATAGTCATATTTGGCATGATTTGTTTCAGAAATTCTCTAATGGCTATGTTTTTATTGGTTGTGTCAGATTCAGTGTAGGGCTTTGGAAAAGAAATTGAACACACTTCTTTGTACACTGGACCAGCAGAGTCAGAATAGCCAAAGGCAGTTTTGAGGTTTCTCTTCCTTGTTAGTAGTTGTTGAGATAATTCTAACTTGTAGGTGAGTTGAGATACCTCTGTTTTCTCTAACTGTGAGCACTGCTTCTCTCAATATTAACATATTCAGAAGCCAGTGTGTCACAGACCCTTGACTTCCACATGTTAGCAGCACATGAAGAACAGAACTGTGTGGAGGCAGCTCGGGCTGTCAGCTGTAAGCAAGAAACTGTTCGTAACATGTACTCTGCCCTGGTTTAGATTGAATTTCCTCATTTTGTTTCTTAATTTAGCATGTATTGGAGATGATTAATCTAGGTAGGTATTATTTCATGTTAATATAGAAAGCTAATAGTCTGCTAGTGTTCAGGGGGTTGCAGATTTTAATTTATTGGAACAATCACTGTGAAGGTTGGGTGGTTACTGAGAATGGGGAAGAACATACATCCTCAACATGCCATGCAGGAGTTCCTAGTGTATCTTCTCATAGACACAGTTTACAAATGGTGATTCGATAGAATAGTAGTATGAGTGACTGCCTGAGCTGGGCAGGCGTATTCTGAATGCCTGCTGGCTCCTTGGCAGTCTGTTGGTGGGGAAGGAAAGAAATGCTGTAGTAGTTGGGCCTGGCTTTCAGGACTTCCTGTAGAGAATGATGACTTGCAGTCTACATAACTCTGCTCAGAATATTGTGCCTTTCCCTTCAGTTCAGTATAAGATGGTTATGGATGGGAACTTGGCTGTGTTTGTTAAAGGAGGAGCTGAGATGGTAGTTCAGGCATTGATTTTGAACTATGCTTTTTCTTCAAGATTTTAAGTTATTTGAAAAAAATTTATACTTTCTCACATATTTTCAGTATGACAGCTAATATTCTCATCAAGTTTATGTATTTTGAGGCTAAGTTTTCTAGCACACATCCAACAGAGTCTACTGAGTCTAGTTTGTTTTGCCCGTATGTGTAGACAGAAGTTTCTGTCCTGCCTGGGTCCACAGCCATTCAGTAACTTTGTCTGTCCTGGAACTCACTCTGTAGACCAGGCTGGCCTTGAACTCACAGAGATCCACCTGCCTCTGCCTCCCAAGTGCTGGGATTAAAGGTATGTGCCACCATGACTTTAATCTTTTTTTTTTTTTAAAGGACTTTCTTTATCCTTTTTCTTTTCTCTCCCAAGCTTACATATATTTTTAAACACACTGTAAACTGTTTAGAGTTGGCTTTTTTTAAAAGTCTGAATCTGTCTCTACTGTAGCTCTCTATATTTTTCTGTGCACGAGTCTTTAATCTGCTAAGCAGCATGGCTAGGATTAAAGCTATGGCTTTGGCGACTGGCTTCACCCTGTTTCTTAGTTTTCTGAGAGTCTAGTTTTATAGCTGAGGTACAAGCAGGGGCCATGTTTATTGACACAGCTCTGTGGAGTTTCTAAGTCCATCCCACCACCATGAATTCTGCTGGTTGCTTTTAAGAACCATGTAAGTGTTTCGTTGCAAGGCCTCTTAAAAGAACTGCAAGTTTTTTGTCACTAATGCTGAGTCAGGAAGTTTCTCTTAAAGGAGCTGCACCTCTGCTTGCCTCTAACAAACAGAGCCCACCTGAGAAAATGCTGCTATCAAGAAGCCATGCTTGACTCTGTTCTTTTGTGTCTAGAATAACTTTCCAAGCTCTCTCAGGTTTTATGTGGACGTTGTGGCCAAATGTTGGGCACCATTTGTAGACTGAAGTTTCTGTCCCTTCCAGTCCTGCAGCCATTCGGTCCCAAATAAACACACAGAGGCTTATGTTAATTATAAACCGTTTGACCCACTGTTCAGGCTTATTATTAATTATTTCTTACAACTTAAATTAACCCATAATTCTTACCTATTTTTAGCCTTGTGTCTTGGTACCTTTTCCTCAGTGAGGCATTCTCATCTTGCTTCCTCTACTTCTGTCTTTTCTCTTTCCAGAATTCTCTTAGTTTGGTTGCCCAGCCTATGCTTCCTGCCTGGCTACTGGCCAATCAGCACTTTATTAAAACCAATACGAGTGACAAATCTTTACAGTGTACAAGAGCATTATCCCACAGCACATATGCACATGAGTGTAGGGTTGACCTGTAGGACATGGGCAGCATATGGGGGGCCTCAGCCCTAAAATAGCTCCTTTTCCTACATCAGAAGCCTGCTGCTCCTCAACCAGAGGTGAGGCCTCATGAGCTTCCCCTCGTCCTTGCGGGAGTGTTGTTTGGTGTGATCTTGTGCAGATCTTGTACAGGCACCATGGCTGTTGAGAGTTCATGGCTGCAGCATCCCTGTCTTTCCCTGAAGACACTTTTCACAAGAGTCTTTTGGTTCCCTAGCTTTTTTAGTATTTTCACGCTCTTTCCTATGTCCCTGAACTGTGAGTGTACAAGTTGTGTTATATCCCACAATATATAATTTATGGGGACGTGTACTCACAATCACTTGCTCTCTGCCCTTTGATCACCTGTGGTTGAAGCTTCTATGATGAGTCATGAGAGCTGTACTAATTTATGTGCAAAGGGATAAAGATTTAGAACACAGTTGGATACTATGTTACTTTAGAAGAATAACAATAGGAGATTCTCCTAGGGTTTGTGAGCTCTAGCATGGGTTTCTTTGCTAGGTTTTCAGTACTAGGTATGACTTCCCTCCTATTGACTGAGCCTTTATTCCAATCAGAGAGCTGTTGGCTACCCTCAATATAGTAATCCCACTCTTGCATTGGCCATTATTGCAGTTCACAATATTTACAGCTGAGCAGGACTTTTGATAAACATTTTTGCCTGACAACCTGGAAGTTTCGCCTGACAATCAGGAAGGAAGCTTCTAGGTCATTATAAGGTCCACTTCTCCAAGTTCTGTGACCAAAATGTGTGGTGTCTTCAGCAATAGAACAAATAAATAGAAAAAAATAATAGAAGAACTTACCTTCAAGTTCTGTCAGTTACTCAAAATCAACAACAATAGTCTAACTGCCTCTGAACTACCTGACAAACAATTCAGAGAAAGGTATCCATGCCTGACAAGGCCTCTTTGTTTGACGCTCTGTGACTTCTGGGGAGAGCATTACCTCCTCATGTTCTTCCCCAGTACTTCTTCCACACATAGTATGCTTTGGCAGGTGTTCCTATATCCAGAGAATTTACTTGTATATATATTGTGAAGAACATCTATTTGTAGTTAATCACAACAAAATGTGTATAATTTGAAATGAGACATTCAAATAATTCCAGAAGGTTTAAGACTGAATATTTTCCACTAGATTGATTTAAATTATAATAAGAACGAATACACAATTTATTAAAGTAACAAGTACAAGTTTTAATTGAAATTATTAATTTAAGAAATTTTACTAGAAATTAATTTCTTAAGGGAAAGGGTAGATTGACTATCTTTCAAAGTTGTTCATAAATATCTTGATTTAACATTGGTTCTCTTTTGTTTTAATAGATGCATTTGCTGAGGAAAGTTTTCTCAGTAATGAGACCATTTGAATAGAAGTTCAGTTATAAACCATTCACTCAACTCTCTGACTCTTTCCCAAGAACATGACAAAAGGGTTGTGGTCTATCATCAAGAATTATCTTAAATTATATATCAGTTGACCAATAGTTTATGTTTTCCTTCAACTTTCTGAAAGCAAAGAACCTAAAACATTAGACTTGCAAAATTTAATACTGAGTGAATGATTCATCCTGTCAGTTTCTGGGAGTTATACCAAAACGGCATTACTGATAATTATCAAATGAATGTTCTTATTTTTCTTTGATTTAGGGATACCTTGTTTAAGCCAACATCCTAAGAAAGATTTGGAAAATGTTAATTTTAGTACTCTGCCAGTTACAATTTATACTATGAAATTTTATTTGCATCTTATATGCTTAGTTATTTTTAAATCTCTTAGAACTGCCTATCTTGTTTTCAGTTTGTAGAAAAATGGAGCATGTTAGGAAGAGGCAGAGATAATCCCTTGTCAAACCCAATCAGTCAAATGAAAATTGGTTAATCAAAGTCTTATGTTGCTTTCTAATTAAATAAATATTCATACTCATTCTTTGCTATGTGTATATTGTGTTATATGCATGTTTATGTGTGCTTGCCTATCAGTGTAGCATGTGGAGTCCAGGGGTTGATGTCTGTGACCAGCTGCCTTATCCTTCTCTGCCATGCCTTCTCAGTATGATGGACCATGCCCCTTAAAGTATAAATAAACCTTTTCTCCCCTAAGTTGTCTTATTGTCAGATGTCTGATCTCGTTGGCTGTAAAGAAACTAATACAGTGATCCTTATGTAAGTTGCGAAGTAACCAAAACAATCTGTGTGAGCATGCACTGGTCTGAAATGTCTTTGTCACCCAATTCACAGGCTTATCTCATGGGTACCACAATTTCACTAAACACGTTGTTTTCGTTGTTATTTGGGGTGACTGGGAGTTTGTTTGTTAAGGGTTCTGCAGTTATGAAGGCTCAGTACTTGCTGAAAGTTTTGTTTTCTGTTTTGGAGAGTCTATTTAAAATTGACTATCTCCAAAATTCACCTTCTGTTTGCTACATCATCCTTCTAAATAAATAAAAATAATCACATAATTCAAGAAAACAGCTGTCTTTTTGATATGAGTTTTTCTGTCAGTGTAAGTTCATTATAATCATGCTTATATAATTAAAAGAAAGGATGAATTATTTAATTTATAGTAGCAATTAATCTTGACTTCATTTTAACTTCAGAAGTACAGCCATGTAAATTTTTGTTGGCCTGAGTTTCTCTCCTTTGTCTTTATTCTGAAGAAGACTTATTTCTTTATTCTGTGTTATTGTGTGTAGGTTTGTGTATTTGTGCCGGAGACTTACTTCCTTTTTCCTGTGTTATCACGTGCAGGTTATGTGGGTATGTAATTTGTGCCGAAAACAACAAGAAATCCTCACCAAATCAGGAGCATGGTTTTATAACAGCGGGTCTAACACACCCCAGCAGCCGGATCACAAGGTTCTTCGAGGGCTTCGGAATGAGGAGGCTCCTCAGGAGAAGAAAGCAAAGCTGCATGAGCAGACCCAGTTCCAAGGACCCTCAGGTGACTTATCTGCGCCTTTAGTGGAGAAAGCGCGATCTCATGGACTCACCAGACAGAATTCTATTAAAAATGGGTCAGGAGGGAAGCACCCGATCGCCAGTGACATTCCTTCAGACAGGTAAGCGTTTGGTTTCCTCTCTAGGTAAAATTCGTTTGTTTGTGTGTGAGTGGGTATGGTGTGTGCGATGACAGTCAGAGAGGATAACTTTGTGGCGTTGGTTCTCGCCATTTTGTGGGTTCTGGAGTTTGAACTTGGTTCATCCGACTTGTGTGGTATGTGCCTGCTGACCCAAATGTAGTATTCATAATTTTCATTCCAAGCAGAATAAACATATATGCAAATTTTAAGCAACAGCGAGTTGTCTACATGTTATATCCATTTTTTAAAATTCCTTTTCTTTTGGTAAATGCTATATGTGATGTTCATGATTTGAGCTATGACAGATTTAAAGTATTTTATGTTTGATATTCGCAAGACTATAAGACAGGTTTCCAAGAATAGAGAAAGGAATCTTAATCAGCTTTTGTTGCTTTTGTTGTAAATTGTGGCCTTCCTACTGGGTGTACCAGTTTTATTTTTTTGTTTTTTGTTTTTAACTGTAGTCTTTCTTGAGTGAGTAAAGACAGAGGATATTTCTTCCTGTGTTTAGTAGGCATTTATGTATTTTCTTTGGTGACCACACTTTGGGGTTGTTTTTTTTTTTTACACTTTTTAATGAAATTGTAAAAGTTATATTTCTTTTTAAGCTATATGAATTACAAATGTTTCTTTTTAAATTTTTTGAAATATAATTTGATTATATGCAAGGTGTAGTCAGAGGCTGCTTGTTCATTCCTGGCTGCCTAGACCTGAAATAAGCACACAGAAACTGTTTGATTAAAGTGCTGCTTGATCTATTAGCTTATGCATATTTCTAGCTAGCTCTTACATCTTCAACTAACCCACTTCTATTAATCTGTGTATTGTCACATGGTTGTGGCTTACCGGTAAGGTTCCATCCAACATCCAATATCTGTTCCTGCTTTGGCTACATGGTTTCTGCCTGACTCTGTCTACTCTTTCCTCCTCTATCTGTTGAAATTCCCACCTTGCCATATTCTGAGCTGCAATAGGCCCAAAGCAGCTTCTTTATTAACCAATGGTGTTCACAGCATATAGAGGAGAATCCCACATTATCTCCCCCTTTCTGTCTAAATAAAAAGGAAGGTTTTAACTTTAACATAGCAAGATTACATATGACAAAACAGTTATCAAGCAAGAATTACAATTAAATTATAATATTTATATTTATTTTATCTTTTATCATAATTAAGAAAAACTATAATTATAACTATCTATTCTTCAACTCCATCAAAGACCCCAGAAGGATATAATAGTACCTAAGTTAACAGGAAGTGCATTGTAAGCAACTTCCAAAACTCTAGACTTCACAGAGACATCTTGCTGCTTGGACAGTCACCCAAATTTCTTCTGTAACATTGGGGCATCCATCTTTAGCCTACAGGCCCATAGTATCTGGCAGACTTTTCCATGAAACAGGAAATTTCAAAGACAGTTTTGCCTATATTGGCAGTTTGTCAGTCACTTTCTTCTGTTTCCTGCAAAATGTCTGGCATACTCTTTCATGATGCAGGAACCCTGATGGATCATCTCACCTTTAGGCAAGTTCAGCAGTCATTTATCTGTGGATTCTGCATGTCCAAATCATATAGTATACTATAAAACAGTCCAGGCAAGAGCAGTTTCTTGCTCAAATGGCTAACAAACTCTATGAGGAGCCTCTTCAGTGCCCGTCTTCTTCTTGAGTTAATTGGTGCTGGAGGTTAAAATACACAAACACACAGACAGAGAGACAGAGACACGGGTCATCCTTGAATTCCCCAAGAATGCCCCCTTTATTGTGTTCAGGGGCAGATTATATAGAGATAGCCACGCCCCAGCCAAACCCACCAGAAACCACTCTCCTGCCATCAGGAACTCCTGAAGGTCTTGTGCTCAGAACAGCTGTAGGCACTCAGATCAGGGGATTACAAGAAATTCAGGATCTGGGGTCTCACTGCTCCCAACAATTAGGTACTAAAAACATTATTGCTAACTTGGTAAACTACATAATTTTTGTCAGCGTTTGCTGGCCACTAGAGGGCTCATAGCCACTGGACATACATTCAAAAAGAATACAGTATGGTGAAGAACAACATTGACTTCAAAACAACAATAACTAAAAAGAACTCTTTAAGCCCTAAAGTTGGGATGAGGTGGCTGAGTGGTTAAGAAAGCCTCCCAAGTTGAAGTAATACAGATGGAGAAGATGCATTTTACCCCTTACTCAGTGAAACATGACTTTTCTTAAGGATTTAAGTACTCACTGCTCCCCTCCCCCCCTTTTCATTACTGGATCTCAATTTACCAAAATAATGGGCTTTATTATATGTATACTATATTGTGTTAACCCCTTATCCTCTTTTGATCTTGGAAACTGACTTCAATCCCAAGTTTGTTCTCTTCCTCCCTCCCTCCCTCCCTCCCTCCCTCCCTCCCTCCTTCCCTCCTTTTCTTCCTTTCTTTTGTGTGCATGCAAGTACTGAACTATTGGCTCCACTATTCCATAAGTAGTCAAATTAAAAAAGTTTTTTTTTAAGTGAATGCTTGTCAGTAGCAAAATACTGAAATTTTCTTCTATAAAGCAAGGGGAGACTTTAACAAGGTAAACAAATCTAGTGATGTGGAAGTCGAGTGCATGTTGTCTATGACCGGGTTCCTAGCATCTTGTCTATGGCCGGGTTCCTAGCATCTTGTCTGTGACCGGGTTCCTAGCATCTTGTCTATGACCGGGTTCCTAGCATCTTGTCTATGACCGGGTTCCTAGCATCTTGCACAGCAGTTGGCACTGGTGCTGCTTGAGCAGTCACTGGAGTCTCAGCTGCAAAGATACAGTTGATGGCCAAGATTACACATAGTCCCCATGTGGACTTGTTAGCACTGAGATACAGCATGAACTCTGCTGCTTCAAAAATGTCTCTGCACATGATTCCTTAGTGGACATATAGAGAAGTGCTTTAGAATGGGCTACATGCATTGGGGTTTGAAATACGTAACTGATCTTGCCAGTGACCATAGAAACTGTCTCACTTAAAAAGGTGTTTATATTTCAGACAGAGAAGTGTGCAACTTGCTAAGTTACTTAACACCTTATAATTTTGTGTTGGTCTTGCTTTCCCAATGTTAAGTTTACTCCAATTTTGACATTGTAAAAAGTTTGTTCATTTTCTTCAAAGGTTGGCCTAAAATTGAAGTAACATTCAAAACATAAAAACAAAAAGTATAATAAAAATATTTTGTTTGTAGGTCTAAATGATATTAAATTAAAATATTTATCAGTGAGAATTCAGTTGTTTCCTTCAAAATGACTTAGTATTATTGCTGTTTATATGCCTTTGATAAAACTATTTTGATGGGAGCTAGAGAACTGGCTCAGCACTTCAGAGCATTTGCTGCTCTTCTGGAAGACCTAGTTTGGACCCAGCAACCACATGGTGACTTACAGACATCTGGACCTCCAGTTCCCTAGGATACTATGCCCTCTTCTGGCCTTCATGGTTCATGGACATACACACAAACAAAATGTGTACTTAATTTTGCATGGGTCAATTTTTAGGATAAACCAGAATTCCCATAATTGCAATCATTTGTTTAAAAGAATATATATATATATATATATATATATATATATATATATACAGTTGAAACTTTTATAGGCATTGGCAATTTGCCCTGTATAGAGTATGTACTAGACTTTTTTTAATTTGGCCAACATCTACTAGGATTCTTACTTCATAGTTCTTTAGCCAATCACACATAGTAGAACTTTGATCTTTACCAATCTGCCTGTCAAAAATGATATAGCATTATATACTTTAATAAATTTTCTATCATGACTGAGTTAAGTTGGATATTTCTGCACGTATTTAAGAATATTTAAATTTCTTTTGAACTGTTTGTTTTTATCTTTTTTCTATTGAGTTGTCTATAATACAATGTGGTTTTAATAATTTCTACTTATATTGTGAAAAAGAAACTTTTGTATAGATTATGTTTGTGGTTTATATTTTGTGTTACAAATGGGAAAGATTTAGTGACCCCAGACAACTTAACTTTGTTATATCCCCCCCCCCCCCCCGCTCCATTCCTCTGTTGAACTCGCTCAAGGTTTTGACAAGGGCTGGAATCTCACCAACGCTCAAGGCTCTCTTCCACTGTGCTGTCAGCAGAAGTCATTGTGACAGGCCATCAACCATCAGAGGCTGGTGTCCCCAGCCGTGCTGGCACCGTACAGCCTGGCCGTTCAGGAGACAGTCTATGCTACTTGACATCTCCAGGGCTAGCATGATGGGCTACCTTACCTGGGATAATCTTTCTTGATTACTTTAGAGCTGTCTTAGGGGGCAATAATACATCTGCAAAATTACTTCCCTTTGTTATATAATATGACCTCGTCATTGGTGTGATGTTTTCACAATCCCTACCCGTACTCTGGGGGAAGGAAGGCTGATGGCAGATGAATGACCTCCACTCCTGTAGTGAAGGAGATGTCTGAGGCGTGGCTCACTCCTGTAGTGGTGGCGGTGTCTGAGGCATAGGTTGCAAACTGTCCCCTTCCCCAGCTTGTTATTAGCATTTGATTTTTTAATATTCTTCTTTTCCTAACACATACATGTCATAATTGGATATAATTTCTCTTTCATGCTCTTGATTTTTTCTTGGGAAATGGAGATGTAACTTACTTGGCATAAAACTAATCTTTTAAATATATACAACTCAGTCATTTTTAACATACCTTTGAGCTCATACAATCATTGTGATTGTGTAATTTGAGACTATCTTAATAGTCTCAAAAATAAACCCCAAACTAATTAACTATTGTCTCCTGTTCTCCCCTCATCCCTCTAGCCATTATGAATCTGTTTCATGTTCTTTGTTTTTGCCTGTTATGAACATTTTGTAAAGATGGGATCTTTGAGATGTGTGGATTTTTATTTCTGGCTTTAATTTGCCACAGTTTTCTAGAGTTTATTCACTTCTAGCCAAATCCAGTAATTCGTTCAATCTTAGGCCTAGGAGTGGCTCACTGTCTGGGTTCCCTAGTCACCGCTGGAGGTCTTTGCAGCTTGTTGAATTAAGAGCGGCGGGCTGTGTCCCCAGCACCCGGCCACCCCCACGGCTAGCTTTACCCGAAATAATTACACGGAAACTGTATTCTTTTAAACACCGCTTGGCCCATTTCTATCTAGCCTCTTCTAGGCTAGCTCTCACACCTGGACTAGCCCATTTCTAATAATCTGCTGTAGCCTACGAGCTGGCTTACCAGGAATGATCTTAACCTGCCTCTGTCTGGAGTGTGAGAATTATGGCGACTCTCTGACTCAGCTTCTTTCTCCCAGCCTTCTGTTCTGTTTACTCCACCCACCTAAGGGTGGGCCTATCAAATGGGCCTAGCAGTTTCTTTATTGCTTAACCAATGAAATCAACAGATTGATATATGACACTCCCCCATCAGCAGCTGCTCAGTTTTCAGAGTCATCGTTTTTCCTGTTGGCGGCGCTGCTACGCACACTTTCTGTGAGGGCGTGGGTTTAGTTCCCTCTCTGGGTAGTTATCTCAGAAATGTGGATGGTCCCATCTGTTTTTCTCCACTGTTAGCTTTCCCTTTGCTCCTTGGCTATTTATGTTTCTTCTTTGGATTTTTTTCTAGTTACATACTTCATTAAGTAATTAAAAACCCTCTTTACCCAAATTAAAACATATTCTCAAGATTTCTTCTAGATGCAGCAATATCATTAAATGATAAAATAGTAACTGAACTGGAACTTCCAACAGTGTGGCAGTAGGTACAGGGGCTGCTCTTTAAAATGTGATTATCCTACTGCCGTACTTTTTATTGAGTGATAAATGTTTTCCTTCTCTTGGCTTGTGATATCATATTTATAACCCTGAGTTATTATAACATTCAATTCCATTCTGTTAATAAATTTTTACAAACATAACGTGTAGTTACTGAAAAAGCTATTTGAGCTATTAGATATTGATAGCAATAAAACTTGACAGCATAAGTTTTGATAAAATGTTTAAGTTCATAGATATTTAATTTTCTTCAAATGAGTATTGAGGGTGTAGCCAGTGAACAAGGAAGGTGCTAAGGAGCGGGGAACAATACTTTGCCAGTCATATAGCTTGAGTGTGTTAGTATTCAGATAAAGTGAAAAGGAAGACATCAATTAAAATACAATTGAAGGATGACAGCCTTTCCTGGCAAAAATATTGACTGTAGGTTTTTTTGAGTAAAAAAGCTGTAGTTATCATACTGGCCACCAGATGGCATAAGTGCACTCTGAAAAATGTTTTGCAGCTCAGCTCTTCCAGCCCCACTCTGCTAAGACCTTGTAGGATCAGATTGGAAAATGAATTGCCTTTCCACCTAAGACTGTGAGAAACAAACCATTGCCTTTCATGTTCAAAGCTAGCACTTATGTACCATACAGATGTGCCTTTAGCTCCGAGAGTCTCATGTTCAAAGCTAGCACGTACCGTACAGATGCAGAGTCTCATGGCCCAGGTTTATGTTTGCAGAAGCAAGTTTTAGAGTTGCTTTTAACTTCACCAGTACTGCAGTATTAAACTCTGCAGCATCAAGTGTTCAGCCCCTCCCAAGTGTTGGTTCCCTGCCATTCCCTAGCCAAGCAGATAGTACCCTCAATTATTTTGCACCCTAAGTGTAAATACTGAACTTTCTTTCTAATCTTTTTCCTGCTGACTTTTATATTACATTTGTTTGTGATTTTGGTCAATTCAATTTCAGAAATGTCTTCTGTATCTAGCAGATCCTTTCGCTGGCTTTGTTGGGCATCATCTTATCTTATTTCCTTCCCATACCCTTGCTTTTCAGTGAGTTTGTGTGGTCTACTTTGTTTCTAGAATCATACTATTTAAGTAAAGCTGAGGAAAAGTCATTTTTGATGCTTCCCTATTTGCACTTAAAGTTGAAAACACTGTAATTGAAATATTATTGCATAATTTTCCCCGTTCCTCCTTCCAGTTCCTCCCACATGCACCCCCTCCATTGTTCTGTCTCAAAATCATGACCTCTTTTCCCCTAGCTATTGTTATACACATGCATATGCACATGCAAATCATAATGTAAATGCAAAATCCTTTCGGTGTTGCTTGTGTATACTTGAAGTTTTACTTCTTAGCTTCTAAGTAGACAGTATTCCTCACTGAGGTTGCTTCTTTTAGTTGTGGAAGACAAATATATAGAATATTGGCAACTGTAGGCCTGTGTGTCTGACTGCACAGAACTCTAGGTGGCACCCGTGACTTAAATATGAGTATTACAGCCAGAGTTTTCTACTTTTCAGGGCCTAGTTACAACTAGAGAGGAATTAAGATAGGGGTGGAAGAAAAAAATGAAATTTTAAGACACAGGAAAAGTTAACAACTTTAAATTAAGTGCTGAAAAAGGCCTTACTTAACAAACTTACTTAACACTTGAAGAAGGTTAAGAAATAAGCCTGTTAGGCTGTGTCTGTGGGACGGCCACTGCAGGCCGTGTCTGTGAGTTGGCCACTGCAGGCTCTGCCAAGGTAAGGGAGGATGAGCTCTGATTTTTTCTAAGTCTTGTTTTTTTAATTTAAGGCCCAGTTCAAATGTCCCTACTTAAACAGAATCTGTCTATATCCAGCAGAGATTATATATTTTGCTTTTAAAGAATACTTTTAAATGAATTTATTCCTTATTGCGTGAGTTTCTGACATGCCTATAATATATTTTGATCAAACCTACCCCCATGTTTCAGTCCCCAGCTCCTTTCTTACTCTCCCACCACTTTCCCTCTCGACTTTCCATGTTTTTTTAGAAAAATAAAAATAAAAAAGCGAGTCCACTTAGTGCTGCCTCGATATTCATGGGTTCACATGATCTACTGGAGTGTGGAAGGATTTCGGGGGCCACATTGCTGAGGAAAACTAACTGTCCTGGCAGCCACCATCCAGTTGCTCCTTCGCTGGGGTGGGCTTCATGAGTTCCTCCCTTCCTCTCTCTGGGGTTTGGGTTGGCTTGATCTTGTGCTGGACTGATGGCTGCCGTCACAGCTGCTGCTGCTCATGTGTGAGTGACACCCACACCTCTGACTCTCAAATCGCTCCCCCCCCTCTTCCGCAGCATGACTGAGCCTTGGGGGAGGTACTTCTATCAACGTGTTCACCACCATCTTACTCTCCGTGCGCTTGCCCATGCTTCTGTCACGCTGCTTTGCTGAACATCAACTGTTTAAGGACACAGTCTCCTTCATACATCTGTGCATACATAGTTGAGGTTTTAGAAAGAATAGGCACTCCTTGGCTATCAGTTGCATCAGAATGAATTGAAATAGATTGTATCACTGAAAAATTAATGGATTTCCAAGTATTTTAGCATACTCTCTTTGTTTATTATTATTATTTGTTTGTTGTTTTTGAGACGAGGTCTTGTTTTGTATCCCAGACTGGCTCATATTTGCCGTTCTCTTGCCTCTGACTTCAGAGTGCTGGGGTTACAGTCGTATACCACCGTCCTCGGCTGTTCAGTCCTTTCTATGTGTCACCATTATCCTTTGCTTGCAAAGACTGCAGTGATTTTCTGTCTCTTAGCTTAATTGCAGAGTAATGTCCCTAAAAACACTGGTCAACAAGAGCATGTCCATGGGCCGTAAAGTCCCGGAAGGTCTGCACAAGATTGGTGCCTAGCATCCTTTCTTTAAACTTGTGCCAACGATGGAGCATTAGCATAATTCCAGAGGGGTTCCTATGCCTCTTCACTGGGGTTTGTCACATTTTAGCACCGCTTTAGTGGATCTGATTTTTCCATGTCCCCACATATCTGTGTTTGGGGACTTTCTTTTGGGTAGACTGGCTTGTAAGTGGCTGTCACTATAACAATGGCGAGATGACTGACATTCTCGATGGCGTCCTGGGTCCTGAAGAGACGACTCAGCTGTTGAGTCTCTTACTGCTGTATTGTGAAGACTGGGGTTCAGGTCCCAGCACTCATTTTGGGGAGCTCACTAATGTTTGTAACTCCAGCACCAGGGTCCAGCTCCCTCTTTTGGCTTTCATGGGTACCTGCATGCACACTTGAAAAAACACACATGTGTATAAGTACAATTTCTTTAAAAGGCATTCTTGTGTGGATAGTATATTATATGGTTTCTGTGTGAAGGATGTTGAAAACTGCACGGTAGTTGTGAGTTTTACTGAAAGGTCCCATGGAATTGCGCAGTCCCCGACTGCGGTCCTCAGCTGTGGGTCGCAGATGTGGATAGGGTCATGCAACAAGTATGGAGGCCCGTGAAGAAGTAGACCACAGTAAAAGGTTTATAAACATGTGGCAACTAAAATTTAATTCAAAATGTCATGTCTGACATCCAAGGTGTTTCTGACAGCATCACAAATGTTGTTGTATCTGCACTGTAGCCTTGGGTTCCGAACACGTGGACACCATGACTGTGCACTGCGTGTGCTATCCCGCTGACTACACCCACAGAAACGGCCAGAAGTGCCTGGCTCACACTCAGGACCGTCTGTGTCTGGAGCTGCAGTGGTTTTACTGTGCATGCAGGTTTCTACTCTTACAGAAACATAATGATTTACCATGGAAAACAAAGACTTTTAATACTTTCCTAACATTTTCCCTCATCATGTAAGGATCAAGTGAGTTTATTTTTTGATTCTATTGCGTTAGAATGCTGGTTTTTAAACATCTGTTTGAGCTACTGACCTTACTTTTATGTTTATTTTTAAAGCATGAAATGAATTTTAGCTTGTCATTAGGACAGACTTTATAACAGTTTCTGAGATGGCCTTAAGTATTTTTACCATTTTGTGCAACATACTTCTGTTGAATGGTTTTCTTAGCATTGATGATTATAAAATCAAGATATTGATTAGCTCTGAAAAACATTGTGTGTGTTCTCTGCCTTAGAGTATCAAGTACGCAGTCAAGGTTTAATTATTTATATCAACACAAATAGACAATATACTTCATTAGTGTGCAGTTCTACCTTCACCTTTATCATTGGCAAAGTTGTATATGCCAGAGAATAATTTTAAGATAAGTATCTGTATGCTTTATTATAATTTTTTTTCTGAGATTGGCTTTCTCTGTAGCTTTGGAGCCTGTCCTGAAACTAGCTCTTGTAGACCAGGCTAGCTCCGAACTCACAGAGATCTGCCTGCCTCTGCCTCCCAAGTGTTAGGATTAAAGGTGTGCGCCACCACCACCCAGCTATATGCTTTATTATTGATAAATAATTTGTATACGTATCTTACATATCTGTATACCTAGGTAGTATACAAATTTCTTTGGCAAAATTGGAAAAATTTTAAGAAGGCCTGACTTGGTCTGTGATGTCCCCTGAGCCTGTATCTTGTCTCCAGCGCCGGGTTACGTGGAGAGTGCAGTCAGTGAAGATGCTCCATGCTCCAGACAGAACTGCTGAGTCAGCACTGGAGGTGCACTTGCAAAACCAGTGTGTGTAAAATGTGTGGAACAAAAGGAATGTAGGAAACACGTAAAATAGGGAATTAAATGAACAGATTTAATAGTATCAAGTAGGACAAATACGTTTTTACATATTTATGGACATTTCTTAAAATGTTAATAGATGTTTTTAAAGAAGGAATCTTGTAAAAGATTTATTTATTTATTAATGTATGCAGTGTTCTGCCTCCATGTATGCCTGCAGGCTAGAGGGCACCAGATCTCATTACAGATGGTTGTGAGCCATCATGTGGTCTCTGGGAACTGAACTCAGGGCCTCTGGAAGAGCAGGCAGTGCTCTTAATTGCTGAGTCATCTCTCCAGCCCTATCAACGGAATTTTAAAGACAGATGGAATGGTGTCAAGATAGTAGGTAAACAAGATTTTATAGTTAGGTTTATAGTTAGGTTCCTGGGTTGTCAGTGTGTCTTCTGTCACTTTGAGTTTATCTCACTGTGGCTGGCTGGTGCAGTATGTTCTGTTAATCACATTTACCAGTTTATAGTGGTACTTGAGTAATCTTGGTAAGTCATTCCAGTATGATTATTTTCACCTCAGAATTTATCTTTGTATAATCGCTAGTGTTTTACACACACACACACACACACACACACACACACACCTGAACACACTCTGTAGTAAATTTTTACATTTATAGAGATGTATTCTTGTCGGTTGATAGATTTCTGCTGCGGAGTTCTGCATTACAGTCTGTGGTAGAGGTTACAGTGGTCTGTACCTCCTGTTCTTGGCATCTTGTGTTGTGCATGGCCCTTATGTGACAGAGGAGATTTTGCAGATGTGAGGATGAAGAGAAATCCAAGCATGAGAGACCATGCTTATGTGTGAAGATGGAGGAAGGAGGCCTCTAGAACTTGGATATTGTCTTCAGTTTATATTCACAAATGGCGATGTTGGTCTTAGCATCACAGGGACTGAGTTTTACTAGAAGCTTTAGTGAACAAAAATGACCCCTTCACCAAAATCCCAAAAAACAATTAGCTGAAGCTTCCTCTTTTTTCTTTTCTTCTTCTTCTTCTTTTTTTTTTTTTTTTTTTTTTTTTTTTTTTTTTTCGAGACAGGGTTTCTCTGTGGCTTTGGAGCCTGTCCCTGAACTAGCTCTGTAGACCAGGCTGGCCTCGAACTCCCAGAGATCCTCCTGCCTCTGCCTCCCGAGTGCTGGGATTAAAGGCGTGCGCCACCATCGGGAGGCAGAGGCGTGCGGATCTCTGGGAGTTCGAGGCCAGCCTGGTCTACAGAGCTAGTTCCGGGACAGGCTCCAAAGCCACAGAGAAACCCTGTCTCGAAAAAAAAAAAAAAAAGATGAAGCTTCCTCTGAACTGCTTGGCCTGTGTCGTTCCCCTCCGTATCTGTGGCTGTTACTATGTAGAGGACCAATGCAGACCCTAGCGTGTCTGTTTCATTCACCGTATCTTCAGGAAAGGCCGTCAAGGCTATGTTAAAGGGCCGCATGATTATAGTGGATCAGTAAGCTCATGTGCTTAGACATGTCTCCTTACAATCTTCTCTGCAGTCTCCATATGTAGGTAGTGATTGATATGTGATAGAGAATGAATACTTTGTTGCATTAGTTCTTTTCAAAATTCTTTGACCCTTACTCCTACCTAGAATACTGAATCTTTATGAATTCCTTTACTGTATTTTATATTCATTACTTAATATTTCATATGAAGACTCCTTGGTAGCATGGTAGCTGTGAGGTGATGTTTAGTTATTGATTTGCTTATTTTGGTGGGTATGGTGCACACGTGTGTGGGTGCACTAGGCATTGCTTGCATATTTGGAGGCTGGAGATTGATATCACAATGGATTTCTCGATCCTTCTGTTCCTTCTTTTATTGTTAAGATTTATTTTGTTATGTATTTATATGTTTGTATGCACATATCCATGCAAGTGCCCATGGATGCATTGAGGAAGAGTGTGCATTGAAGCATTTGACCTGGGGTTGCACTGAAGAAGAGTGCACAGAAGAGCGCATTGAAGCATTTGACCTGGAGTTGCACTGAAGAAGAGCGCATTGAATCATTTGACCTGGAGTTGCAGGTGGTTGTGAGCCACCCAATCTGGAGACTGGGAACCAAATTCTTTTCTTCTGGAAGAGCAGCAAGCATTCTTAACTCTGAGCAATCTTTTAATACTACTGCATTATTTTTTGAGACAGGGTCTCTCACCTAATTTAGAGCTCAGCAGTTGGCTAGACTGGCTGGGTAATGAGCTCTAGGTATCAGCCTGTGCCCTGTTGTCCACCTCAGTGTTGGGGTTTTAGACATTGTATACACCTGCTATTTTGTATCAGTGCTGGGGATCTGAACTTATAACCCAGGACTTCACACTCAACTAAGTAATACTTTACCCCTGATCCATCTCCCCATACCAGCAATTTGCTTGTAAATTTTACTTTCTTGATTATATTAAATCTGAGCTTCTTTCCCTATACACTGTAGCTATTTGAATTACTGTTGCTATGAATTTGCCTAACTGAAAAAAATAAGCTGCCCATTATTTCTGCCTATTGTTTCTTTGTTGAGTAGACATTTTTATGTTGCTATAGTCAAATTCATTTTTTTAAACATTTGTTTTCTTTGGCCACGATTGAGAAGGCATTCTTCATTGACAGAATACTTTGTAGTTTCTACTGTTTGCTTTCTAAATGTTGTTTTAAAATTGAATTAAAATGTAATTGTATCATTCTTCCCTTTCTACCCTTCAACCTCTTCCATCTCTCCAACCTTTCTTACTTTTTTTTGTCTTTCATTATTATTGATACACACACAAACACAACCTTCTGAGTCCATTTATTATTGCTTATGAGTCTATGGTTTCAGGGCTGACCACTTTGTATTGGATAATCAATTAGGGAGCTCATCTCCGGGACAGACAAATTCTCCTCTTCTTAGCAGCCACTAATTGCCCATAGTTTCTTTGTCTGTGGGTGCCCCCCATGAGATTTACGCTGGCATTAGCATGTCTATTGGTGTTGTCCTTGCTAGGTCTTGTTTAGGCAACCACATTGTCGAGGTGTCATGACTGTAGCTTTGGTCATTTCTAGGAGACCCAATCTGACAGCAGACTCTCTGGATAGCCGACTCTTAAGATCTTTCTACCCCATCTCTTGTATCTTCCTTGAGCCTTAGGTGCATGTATTATGTTGTAGGTGGGCTCCCCACGGTCTGTTGATCTCTGTATTGTGGCAACTATGGTTGTCTGTGATGGTCTCCATCTGTTGTAAGAAGCTTCTTGGTTGAGGGGTGAGAGTTCTATTCATCTGTGGTATATATAATAAGCTTCAGAATGAACTTAGGAAAGACACTGTTTTAGGAAAGAGTATTAGGTCTCCTCTAAGATTCCTGACTGCACTAGTGCCAGGGAGCTGGCTGGGTTTCCAGGAGGAGGCATGGTTTTCACCCTGGTGAATGGGCCTTAAGTCCAATCCCACAGCTGTTGATTTCTACCAAGATATGAATACGACCGTTGGACCATTAGGGATAGATAGCTCATCCTATGGCCATTGCTGTGGTTCAGCAGCAGCAGAGCTGAGTAGCATTGTTTGCCTGGCGTGGCAGCTGGTGTAGCCCCTCCTGGTTCTATGAGAGCTGAGCTTGAGGAAGGAGGATTTTAGCTCACATCACTTCTAGGTCCTGTGTCCAAAGTGTGCAGTCTTCAGCAATGTTGTCTTATCATGTCTGTCGGAATTTAGGGTCTGCTGTCTAGTGAAGAAGCCAAATAGTTTTTACACACTATGTCAGCGCGCTTCTTCTTGTTGATCCCTTCACACTGCCCGTCTTCGCTCCTCCACACTTTCCCGCTGCTCCTCTGCCTTGTCCCTCTTCCCCCTTCTGGTTCAGCTTTTGCCACTAAATGTCTTCATTACATTATTGAGTAGAAATGGTGAAAAGTGGTCATCTTCGCTTTGTTTCAACTCTTAGTGTAAATGTAGGGATATTATACTCAAATATGATGTTAGCTATAGATTTTTCATAAATATCCTCTACTCGTTTGAGGAAATTCTGTTACTTGTTTCCTGAGTTTAAGAATGTATGAATGTAGAGCTTTGACAAATGTTTTTTTCTGCTTCTCTTAAAATAAGAGTGTGTTCCCCTTAGTCTGCTGAATTATGCCAATGATTTGCAAGTGCCATGCTGGTCACACATTGCTGGACTCATCTTTTGGTTTTGAGGGTGATATTCTGTTTATACATTTCTATATCTGATCTAGTATTTTATCAGAGAATTTAAGAACTTTATGTGTATAAGAGATCTTGGTATATGGTTTTCTTTCTTGTAGCTTCACTGACATTGCCCTCAGAGGAATGCTGGCCTCATAAGTTAAATTACCAAATGATATTTTATCTTTAATGTTCTTCAGAAGTTCATATAGAAGTGGATTTTGCCTAGAAATTTTAAGCTGTGGATTTAACATGCACAGTTATAACTGATAGCCATTTTCTTAGTGATATTTAATTATCTTAGGCTCTATTTATTTTGTTTTTCTTAAAAGTGTCTTTTTCATTTTAACATCACCCATTTTAAAAGCATCCAATATTCACCTGCAAAATTTGGTTTTGATATTGATAGTATTAAGGAAAATGCCTTAGTAAAATAAGAGGCACAATGGAAAAGAAAGCCAAAAAGACATTAAAATGGGGTGATTTGTTACCCAGATAGGGTGGCGTGGTAGCTGGCAGCCTTCTTTGTTTTAGCTATTGCTGAGAAAATTGTATGGTAATACCAAAATGGTCATTTTTTTAAAAAAGAATATTTAATTATAACACTAATGTTTATCTTGGATTACTCAGGTGTCTCCTGTTTATAAAATATAAACATTAATCTTTATAGTAAATTTAATGTTTTTAAATTCTTCTTTCCTTGCATTCTGACCATATTCTTCCCCCACCTACAACTCCTCCCAGACCTTCCCATCTCACTTCTCTCTCTCTCTCTCTCTCTCTCTCTCTCTCTCTTTCTCTCTCTCTCTCTTTCCTTAAAAAATAAATCAAACAAACCATCCAACAGGAAAAACCAAAATGAAAACTAGTAAGACAAAAAAAAATACCAAAACCAAAACCATGGAGTTTGTCTGGTGTTGGCTAGCTACTCCTGGGCATAGATAGTTCTTGTCCTGGAGTGACTGATAGGTCCAGTGGCATTCCATGGGAGGAAACTGTTTTCCTTTCTCAGCAGGTATAAATTACAAATAGGTTCTTGCTAAGGGGTGAGATTTTGGTTCACGTCCCTTCTCCTTGTTAAGCGTTTGTGTGGTGTGAACTTGTGCAGGTCTTCCGTTCTCCTTGTTAAGTGTTTGTGTGGTGTGAACTTGTGCAGGTCTTCCCTTCTCCTTGTTAAGCGTTTGTGTGGTGTGAACTTGTGCAGGTCTTCCCTTCTCCTTGTTAAGCGTTTGTGTGGTGTGAACTTGTGCAGGTCTTGCATGTACCATCACAGTCTCTGTGAGCGCATGTGTGTCAGCCCTGCTGGATCTGGAAGACGTTATTTCTTCAGAGTCATTCCCACCTCTGACTCTGTAATCTTTCTGTTTTCCCTCTACATAGATCTCTGAGCCTTGAGGGGAGAGGCACGATAAGAGCTCAGTGCTCTACAGTCAAATATCACCTGTAGTCACTCATAAGTGGCTCTTAGACAGAGAACAAAGAAAACCAGCCTACAATTCACAATCACAGATAATGTACACAACAAAGAAGACCCTAGGAGAGACATACATGGATCTAATCTACATGGGAAGTAGAATAAGACAAGATCCCTTGAGTAAATTTGGAGCATGGAAATCATGGGATAGGGGAGGGGAAGGGAGAGGAGCAGAGAAAAATGTATAGCTCAATAAAATCAATTAAAAAAAAGAAAAAAAGGATAGACAGGCTAGAACTGTCAAAAGGGACAGGAATGATAAAAATTAAAAATAAAACTAAAGTCCCTCACTCTGTGCACACCGTCCCGTTGTGGCTCTGCTGTGACTTACATCACCTGCAGGACACAGCTTCTCTGATAAAGGCCGGTGATGCTTTGGGGCATAGGTCGTGAGGAGTCATTTTGTTGCTATGGTCCTTTAGTACCATGGTTCTCAACCTTCCTAATGCTGTGACCCTTTAATAAGCCCCTCATGTTGTGATGACCACCTCCCCCGAACCATAAAATTATTTCATGGCTACTTCATAACTGTAATTTTGCTACTGTTATGAAAAATCACAATATAAATACCTGATATGCAGCCCATCTGATATGCTGTCCCTCTGAAAGGGTTGTCCGAACCCCAAAGGGGTTACAACCCCTGGGGTTCACACCCCTGCTTTAGCACAGTGATTGTAGGAGTTTTTTTTCCCCTAGGGTCCGCGTATTCTTAACTGATAGTGATTTGTATGTTCATAGAATGCTTCACAAATATTTTGTAGATGGATTTTATTGGCCATGGGCATGAGTTTGAATAGTGAGTTTGAATGTGCCTATTGCTTCCAGCTCAGCATTTCTGGGCAATTTTAATGCTGTATACTATCTTGTATGTTCCTTCCTTTGTGTCTCTCTTACATTTTCTCTTCCAGTGCATTCAGTAAAGCAGTCCTGATATTGGTCAGGGAATAAGATGAGGGCTACCACTAATTTAGGCTGCCATTTCAAGATGAGGCAACCACAGAGACCATTGAGTACAGAGTAGTAAAGAAACAAAACAGAATGTTTTTTTTTTTTTTTTTGGTCTTTCCAGGGCTCATGCCGCCCTGTCTACCTCTAGTGATAAAACAAACAAACAAATATAAGGAGGGAGTTGGTGCCAAAACTTTTTATTTTGTGTATTTAAGTCGTCAGTAATTTGGGAATTTAAGTTTATGAACTTGCTACGTGGGTTGAATATCATGATGAGACACTTGTGTTCTTTTTTTTTTAAATATTTATTTATTTATTATGTATACAATATTCTGTTTTGCGTGTATGTCTCCAGGCCAGAAGAGGGCACCAGACCTCATTACAGATGGTTGTGAGCCACCATGTGGTTGCTGGGAATTGAACTCAGGACCTTTGGAAGAGCAGGCGATGCTCTTAACCACTGAGCCATCTCTCCAGCCCCACTTGTGTTCTTTATATCGCTCATTTGGTGACATCTGCTCTTGTCCTCTGCCTTTCTCCTGGCGACTGCACACAGGCAGTCTTTCTCCACTGCTCGTCTACAGAACATCCCCGTTCTGTCTGCCTAGGGCACAGCTCCTACAGCTATGTATAATTCTTAAAACATGTGATTGGGTAGCAAATACTTGAGCACTTACAAAAAATACTTACTAAACTTCAAAGTTTCAAGGTAAATTGCTTGAAGAGCTGAACAATATGAATAATTTTCATAATTTTATTTCCATTTTCATATCCTTTCTTTAATTAAAAAAAAAAAAACTAAAAACAAACCTGCTCCTAACTGTAGACTGGTCTGATCTTGTGCGGGGAACTGCGGCTGAGATTGATGGCAGGGCTAGAGTCGTGTCCTGTCCAGAAAACACGGGTTCACATGGGTCTAACATCATCTGTCTCTTATAATCTTTCTGCTTCCTCTTCTAAGATGTCCCCTGAGCCTTAGGGTAGGGAGTAGGCTGTATATGTTTCCCTGTGGCTGAGCACCCTTCTTAGCACTTTTACGGGTTGCGTCTTTGTTAACCACCACCCAGTGTGCCATGAGCTCCTCTGATGAGCTCAGAGACAGTTTGTTACTGTGTCTCTTTAGCAAAATAATATCAGTAGATTTGCCTCTAGGGTCTGTAGATTTCCCAGCCATGGGTTCTTGTCTAGAACAACAGCTTCAGGAGGCACGCACTTTCTTCTGTGGAGTTGACTTTAGCATTAATTAGTCTAATTAGACAATGCTTTTTACCCTCACCCCTAGTGCAGCCATGGGCACACCTGGCCATGCTGATCACTATTGTAGCCCACAGCGTCTATGGCTGCCTAAGCTTACCGCTCCCCCCTGCTCCCAGACTGCCTGCCCTGCTCAACACTCTCTAGTGCTAGGAAAGCTAGCCAGCAATGGGGAGCTTCCTGGTTAGTACTAACTCCATTTCTCCATGTCCTATGATCACTGTAGTGTTTCTCTTTTAATTTTGTGAGGTCACTTTTAACACTCGGAATCCTGGAGATTGAACTGAATGAATTAGTCTTGCGCATAGTTTAATACACATTAAGATAGTCTAGATAGTTTAATACACATCAGACTGCTCTTCTCCTAAGATTTGGAGTGCTAAAATTAATATAGAATTGTATAAATTTCCTTAGTAATTTTTAGATACGCTAGTTTTTTTTTCCACAATAAGACAGTATAAATAAATGGTGGCGTAGAGAACCAAACTTATTATTACCTATAAATTCCTGATTTTCTCTCTAGTAGTTATACATGCACATAGGTGATGCAGTTGGGTAGTTTTGAGGTGTGACTTGGAGCTCTGTGTGGGATGCAAGTCTTCCAAGGGTGGCTTGAAGGTTATCTGCGGAGTAGTTCTTACTGTGCTTACCTAATTACACACTGCCTGAGCCGGAAAATTGAACTTTAGCGTGCTCTCCCCTCTCTACTGATGCGCCAGCCCCTTCCGCTTGTTTCTTTTCATTTCCTTGTTTGCTTAATATATTTCCATGTTGGCATTTTTCTTTGTCCATTTCTTAAATATTTTCCTCATTAATATTTTCAGATTCTGAGTTTTGTATCTGTATATCTACTTTAAAATATGCATAAAGCTTACTTAATAAGGAAGACAACAAATTTTAGTTAAATCTTTCAGAAAAAGCATGTTGCAGTTTTTTATATAATCAAAACGGTAGTGTTACGGAGTTTAGGGAACCAAATTCTGATGCAAAGCAACCCTTTTTTTTCCTTTCTGTAGTATAAACACATGTCTGTGTAAATGCATGTGAGTTATTTGGCACAATTGAAAGTCTTGATTTCAGTTTGTGTGTTAGTGTTTTGTTCCTACAGAAAAATATGTCTGTTTATGACAAAGGCTTGAATTAGTCTTTTATTTTTACATTATCTTGTCTCATATAATTCTGGGGCCACTTAGAATCTTCAGCATCAGCATAAAAGTCAGTTGAGAGATTCTGTAGGAAGCTGCTGGATGAGTTGAGACAAGCAAGTTCTGTGCAGGGAGCATTGGTTCCATGCTTGTAGCTGAAGAAATTGTTTGAGTTGAACAGAGTTTGGATTGCTTAGTTTTCATGAAGGGAAGAAAGTGTTTGCTAAGGTCAGATGACGTCTGTTCTCAGGTCAGGTCAAGTGTGATTTGGGTGTTTTGGAATGAGTAGACTCAATCCAGAAGAGCTGTTTTCTGGATGCTTGTTATTCTACCTTCTCCATAAATCACTTGGGGAAAACAAACACGAAACCCAAATCCACTTGTACAAAACAACACATCTCATGTTTGTCTCTTGCAATAGGAGACTTTAGCAACTGTGACATACACCTGGGTATTCATAGAGAGATGAAGATGCTACTCATGGTTTTGAAAATATGGCCATTCTCTTGTGTGATAGTTTCTAAGGGCCAATGCCTGCAGAGAGAAGTTAAGACACTCTGGACACAGACTTCTGGGAGCTTCAACCAGAGCTACATTGGGATGAAAATGTTGGTGAACCTGTGTTTTGAAGGCAGGACTGGTAAACCCACTGATAGTTTGGGTGGATTTGGAAAAAGACTATCAAGGATAGCTCCTAAAAAACCTGGAGAACACGGGGCTGGAAAAGGTCAACCAGGAATTCCTGTGATGCCAAACTGAGAGATGGTTAAATGAGTTGAAATTCAGAAGATGAGGTTAAAGACAGGAAATATAAATGTTTGTAGTTGTGGGACCCATGCTACCTCGGGGGAGTCTGTATAGGTGCTTGTGGTCGTGGGACCCGTGCTACCCCGGGGGAGCCTGTATAGGTGCTTGTAGTCGTGGGACCCCTGCTACCCCAGGGGAGCCTGCAGATGACTATGCATTGTAGCTGTAACAGGACATTCAAGACATTTCGAGATCCAGAACAGCTCACTAAGGACACTGAGAAAGCAGTCGTCATTAGGGAGAGGATGTTCCGTGGTGTTTGTGAAGATGGCTTCTCATCGAGGAGAACATAGCATTAGCATCTGATACCACAGGTGTGGTAGATGGAGCGCAAAAGAAAGATCTGATGTAGTATTTGGCAATAAAGAAGTCATTGCTAAGAGCAATCTCAACAAAACGTTAAACATTGAAACTTGATCATTTAATCCAGAAAAGTCTGTGAACTGAGGAACTGGATGCAATGGCTAGAGACACCTTTCCAAACTTACTGCTGTGACGAGGAACAGGAAAATAGGACAGTACCTACAAGAAAATTTGGGTTCAGGGGGGTTCTTTTAGGACAAGAAATGATTCAGTAACAGAATCAATGGGGTAGAACTTGGTGAGAAAACATGAGTCTTGTGTGAAATCACATGGCTAATAGGCTCAATAGAATACTTTCCTTCTGTGTTTTCAAAGTTAGGGCATAAATAACCTCTTTCATGGGTAGGTGGAATCTCTGATAAATCCCTATTTCTGGTCTTTTTTAAGGGACAGAGGAATTATAATTTTAAAATTGATAAGCTTGGACAGTAGGCTTCCATGGTCTTATTTTCAGAAGGTCTGTTTAGGTTGAACAAAAACTTTTGCTGCTTAGTCTAAGCTGAGGGAAGAAAGGGAGAACCACAAAACTAAAGCGTCTGTTCAGAGATCATTTGAGAACAGGATCTGGACCGCGTGGAATGAATGAACTCAGGTCAAAAGAGTTATTTTCAGGAGAACTGCTTTGAATCAAACGATTACAGGCTGTAGTTCTTCAAACTCGGAATGGAGAGAGAACACACAGTTCATCAGATTCTTTTGCAAACACTGTTTTTCTGGCCACAAGGTCCCCTTCCAGAGTTCTTCACTTGCTCTTTTAATGTGGAACTCAGTCACTTGGTGCCTTTACTTTGAATTTTTTGTTCACTTCTCTTTTGTTTATTTTTTATTCATCTTACATTCCAACCACAGTTCTCCCTCCATCCTTATTCTCACACCCCATCACCTCCCTGCCAGCCTGCTCCCCCATCCATTCCCTGCAAAGAGTAAGGCCTCCCATGGGGAGTCAACAAAGCCTGGCACACTAAGTTGAGCAGGACCAAGCCCCCCCAACTCCTGCAAGGCTGAGCTTGACATCCCATTATAGGGAATGGGCTCCACAAAGCTAGCTCATGCACGAGCGATAGATCCTGGTCCCACTGTCAGGGGCCCCTACTTGAATTTTTTAAAATTTACTGTGTATGTGTGTGGCTCTCACATACACACATGTGGAGATAGGCCAGAGGACAGCCTCTGAGGCTCAAGTCTTTCCCTCTATGTGGAGATAGGCCAGAGGACAGCCTCTGAGACTCAAGTCTTTCCCTCTATGTGGAGGTAGGCCAGAGGACAGCCTCTGAGACTCAAGTCTTTCCCTCTATGTGGAGGTAGGCCAGAACAGCCTCTGAGACTCAAGTCTTTCCCTCTATGTGGAGGTAGGCCAGAGGACAGCCTCTGAGACTCAAGCTTTCCCTCTATGTGGAGATAGGCCAGAGGACAGCCTCTGAGACTCAAGTCTTTCCCTCTATGTGGAGATAGGCCAGAGGACAGCCTCTGAGACTCAAGTCTTTCCTTCTATCGTCTGGGTCCCAGGTCCTGAACTCAGCCCACTATGTTTGCGAGTGGGTGCCTTCACCTACTGTGCCACCCACTGGTTCCTCTCATTTTAACTTCCTCTCTGGGTTATCTCATCTACTTACTAACATCCTAATGTTTCCTGAAGCTCCATCTTTTGCTGATATTTCACTTCTGTATTGACATATTGATTACCACCCTATCTTCCTTTTAAAGTATCATGTGCACATACTTCAAGTTCAGCTCAACATCTCTTCCATTTCTTTCTTTAAACGGTTCCTCATTTAGCATTCTGTCTCAGCAAATTTGGAGACTAATGCCTGGTTACTTAAGAAAGAAGTCTAAGAGCTGTTTCTGACTCCTGACCTTCACACGCTACTTCTTCCTCCTGTGGTCACTGACTAATGCTCTTGGTCCAGCCTCTCCATTCTTAGTCCATTCCTTTTTCCTCTTGACCCTACTGGGACAGCTTTCGTTCTAGCCAACTAATACTTGCTTGGATTATTACTTTATCTCTCAAATTGATGTTCCTGCATTTCCACATAGTAAGATAACATTTGATATACTTATGATTTTCTTCTCTTTTTGTGTCTCTTGTTCGTGCCTGAATCCTCTGAATTCTGACCATCAGGACTTTGGGCATAGAGTAACACATAGGAGAGCTGTGCCACCATAATGCTGAGCTGTGGCTTGATTGAAAATCAGAATCTTTAACCAGTTTTCAAGGTCCTGTGAGATGTGTCTCCTGTTTCCTCTCCAGCTACTTGATTTTTCCTGCCTTAGCCTCTGCTGATTCTTTGACTGGTGTCCTTGCTTGGTCCTTGCACTGCACCCGTCATCTTCTTCCTTGATTATACATGCAGTGCACTGCAGCCGTCATACTCTTCCTTGATTACAGTGTAGTGCACTGCACCCGTCATACTCTTCCTTGATTATACATGCAGTGCACTGCACCCGTCATATTCTTCCTTGATTACAATGCAGTGCACTGCACCCGTCATACTCTTCCTTGATTATACATGCAGTGCACTGCACCCGTCATATTCTTCCTTGATTATACATGCAGTGCACTGCACCCGTCATATTCTTCCTTGATTATACATGCAGTGCACTGCACCTGTCATATTCTTCCTTGATTACAATGCAGTGCACTGCACCCGTCATATTCTTCCTTGATTACAATGCAGAGCACTGCACCCGTCATATTCTTCCTTGATTATACATGCAGTGCACTGCACCCGTCATATTCTTCCTTGATTACAATGCAGTGTACTGCACCTATAAAATCCTTTTCCTTGTTTGCGCATGCAGTACCCTGCACCTGTAATATAATTCTCTTCCTTGTTTTGCTCTTCGCATGTTTGACACTTTATTATCTATGATTCTTATCTGGAATGGTACTTCATCCAAGAGACCATCTCTGAACTAAAGAGTCCAAGGTTATTTCAGGGTTACTGCTACATATTCTCTTTATATTACCAATCTAAATCCTCGGAGAAGCAGAATGTTGCTTGTTTACACTCTACCCCATTAGACTACATGACAGAACTCACGAGGACTAGGACGGTATTGAACCCCTCTTCACTCCATCTTTCTCCTTCTGTCTCCTGTTTCTTTCCTTGTGTGCTCTCTAGGAGTTAGAAATGTGCCGAGAAACTGTAGCTAATCCTTAGCAGACGCTTCTCTAATGAATGATTTTCAACAGTGATTTATTCTTTCAATAATTTATACAACAAAACAGTTTGGATCATTTAGCATTGAAATTCAGTACCTTTGGCTAGGAAATGTTGGGCTGCATCTTCAAGACTGAATACTTGTCACATGCCGTTCAGAGGATGAAGGATTAGAAAGAGTTGTGGAGGCCCATATGATAAACCTCATTTCTTTCTCATGTTCAGGAAGTTATCAATTTGTCAAGAAGCTGTAGTCCTGTTAAATACATTTGGGACTAAGATACGGGAATATTAGATATTAATTTGATATTATTTCTTTTGTAATTGTGGCTGGATGGAAGTAAATGGTTTTTGTTTCAACATACAAATTAATTCTTAATCTTTTAATTGTTTTATTTTTTGAGATAATATAATTCTATCCTTTCTTCTCTTCCTTTTCTTCCTGACAACCCTCCCACATACTCCTTGATCTCATTCAATTTCACTGCACACTACATTTTAGATATTTGTCCTGACATTCACAACACAAAGAAAAAAAATATATAAATTTAATAAATCAGTAAGTATTTTATTAGATGAATGTCTAAGGTCCTTTGCTTGAGCACCTTTATAGATAGCAAGGTAACATTTTTTTTTTAAATTTATTTATTTATTAAAGATTTCTGTCTCTTCCCCGCCACTGCCTCCCACTTCCCTCCCCCTCCCCCAATCAAGTCCCCCTCTCTCGTCAGCCCAAAGAGTGATCAGGGTTCCCTGCCCTGTGGGAAGTTCAAGGATCACCCACCTCCATCCAGGTCTAGTAAGGTGAGCATCCAATCTGCCTAGGCTCCCACAAAGCCAGTACGTGCAGTAGGATCAAAAACCCATTGGCAAGGTAACATTTACCACTGTTGACTGAACCTTCACCATATGACTGACTGAAACAAGACTTCTTTTTAGAGACACTCCAAACACTCTTGTCTATTTTGAATCAGATGGAAAAATAGCCCATTGGGACCCTTTACTATTTATTGCCTTAAGTTTAACCTTCTTAATGGTGGCTGTAGTTCTGTGATGGCCACTGGGGCCTGTAGACAGACAGAAACAATGGGCTCACATAAACGCACACCACAGGCAAAGGACAAACAGTTATGTTCTAGCTCGCTGCTTCCCATCTGCCCTAAGCCAGAGAAAAGCTGTTGGTCACTTTTTCTGCATATTGAATTCAATGTTTTATATAAATGATAAGAATAAAAGTGTATTCTCACTTATGAGAAATGTTCTGTAATGTGCAACTTAATTTGAAAATAGAGGACTGTAATGTTAAAATTTCTTCTTAGATTTCTGTTGATAACTTTTTTCAGCATAGAAACTAATTGATGTTCTTTTAAAAATTTTAATAACATATTACATGAAAAGAATTATAGATAAGAGCTCTCTAGGCCAATATACTATAGACGCCACTGTTCTCATATTTGCTGAAACATGTTTATAGTTGTGACAATGATTGTTGTTATTTTCACATAATAGCAGGTTTTAGTCAGAATTCTTTCCTGAAGAATCTAGGAAAGCTTTGGAGTTACTATGTGGTGAAAGTGCCTTTTGAACTCATTTTGTAAGTTCAAATGGAGTCCCTGGTGTCCCAACGCTGATTTTTGGAAAATGTAAGTCCAGCAATTGAATTGGATCTGATTCTTGTTCAGATAGCTTCTGAGACTATAGTGTTACCAGTGGTTTCTTGTAGCTAGCGGTCCTAACACTGGACAGACATTACCTTTTCCGAAACACTCGTTTTCTTCCTTCTTTGTATATTCTCTCAGTATTACTTTGGATGTTCTCATTTGGGAGGTGATATTTAGTTGGCCTCAATAGCTGTATCCTTGCATTCTGTGAAAAAGTGTATTCACGTTGCTGCCAGCTTTAAGGCGGCTGTCAATATGTCCGAGCTAGAGCCCAGCAGGGTCAGGCTGCATGGGAACTGCCTTTTCTCTTTGAGCCATCCCATCGGCCTTCTTTGTTGCTATTGGATATGTGAAGGGAGCGAGATGTTATGGCCCATGCTTTTATTCCCTATTTGGGAGGTTAAGGCAGCAAGATACGCTATTTTTTTTTTTTTTATTTTTTTTATTTTTTTATTTTAATTTATTTATTTATTAAGAATTTCTGCCTCGTCCCCACAACCGCTATTTCAGGACAGCCTTGGCTGTTCTATGACGAGTTCTGGGTCATGAGGTCAGCCTTTGCTGTGCAGTGGGATCTCGTCTAAGAAGACAAAGTAGCAGGGCCGGTGCGGCGGCTCAGTGGGTAGGAATGCTTGCAACGGAGCTTGATGACCCAAAGGCAGTGACTGGAACCCACGCGATGTTGTCTTCCATGACTTCACGGTGGCAAATGTGGATGTGCACAGGCGCAAACGCGTGCACACATGTACACGTGTGCACAGATGGCAGACACATAAAAGTTAAAGCTAAATGTGTACATTGTTGAAACTCTTACTGTGATCCACCTTAAGATCCAATTTTGAGACACAGAAGAAACATATTTAGACAATAAAACTTGTTTTGTTCTATATCCACATAAATTATCACACTTATTTCAAAAGGGCTTTGATCATAAAAATTAAACCTATCCACAAGAACAGTGATTTAGATAGTTTATCACATATTGTTAACCATGAAATTAAGCCAAAAATAAGAATCTTTAAACTATATGCCTCCATTTTGTAAAAACCGACCGTTTTAAGATGAAAATTATCAAGTTAGGACCAGAGGCCAAAACCACACAGCATGTAGGGTTTCTTCTGACTGAGGTAAATGGAAGAAATATAACCTCAAATTGCTGTGCATTGAATTTAGAAGATGCTTTCTCTTCACTGAGATACCCTGGTTAGGTCACTGAGTAATAGTTTCCTGCTCATCAGGAGAGAATGGCTTGATAGAAGGTTTTGTATATGTGCCAACAACTGTGAAGATATATAGGAAATAGGAGGGAGCAGGTGAATTAGACAAAGTGAAGACCCGTGTCCCAAATACTCCTTAGTGAGGACTCAAACTATGTAGTCATTAATGCCCTAGTTTCCGTTCTCCATAAAATGGTTCCAAAACTAACATACAATATTTTCAGGATAATAACAATATCTAAAAGTCCCTTAAAAACTGAAAATGTATTTAAGGAATGGACATGTGTGTGTTTGACAAATAGCTTAATGGTCACCTATATAATATGAAATAATGACATCAAAATAAGGACACTCTTAGTTTAGGTCAAGCCTCTAACTGAACATCTTAGATCAATGACCCTCTATATAGAACCACCTATTTTCATCGGAGACAGCGCTAGTCACAGAGGGTGGATGCTGGCATGAGGCTGTGCTGAGACCATTGCTGGGACCTTCAGGAAACAGCCTCTGAGAAAAATGCCATGGCTACCATTACTAAAATAGATTGAGAATAGTTGGTAAAATATCTCTCATCATGGTTACATTTTTCTAAATTTATGGGTAAGATTTTATGTAATATGTGCCATTTAGTTGGATTTTAGTTGAGATGGTAAAAATATTTTTCTATAATTATATAACTCATTATATAGTCACTGTGTAGGGCTTTTAGAAAGAAACCAGAATGAACACTATTCACTTAAAAAATAATTTAAGACTTGTTAGAGAAGAAATTAATACGACCAAGAGCACGTGTCCAAATGTGCTGTTCTGAAGAAGCGCAGCGCCGAGCTGTAGGTGGCAGAGCCTGTTGTCTGTCATATTCATATTCCTTCGTGGTATTAAAAGCAGAACAGAGCGCTTATTTTAGTGTTCCAGCCCCATGCAGTGCTTGAAGAGATACAGTTTGTGGCTGAAGTCATTCATTTTTCAGAAAAAAGAAAGCCTGGAAAAATGCATGATCTCTCTTCTTTCCCTGTAGCAACGTTGAGAAGATACCTTGTCCCATTTTTATTACTTCTGAGATTTTATTGCTGGCAGCCAGATGTGCAGAAACTCCTGACGACAGCATATATTCATTGCGTGGCTTTAATAGGCTTAGAGAAATATGAGCAGAGTCCATGAGCGCAGCTCAGCCTCACACTTCAGCCGGGGATGCCCAAAAAGCTTGCTGCTGTTTAGAATTCTTGCTACAGTCAGGAGAAAGCCGAAAGCTACACGAGCTCGGAACCTTCTACGGCTGACTTAGAAGAATAATGACTGTACAATTAGCTACCAACCTCTGCTCATTTAAGCACAGCTTTTACAGAGCTCAGGAGAAATATGGAACTTGATTGGCATGTTTTTGTTTGGTGGTGTCTGCGAATAGATGACTTTTAAAGACAGGTGGTAAGGAAAATAAGGAGGATAAAAAGAAAGAAAATGCAATTTGAGACATTGCGCCAGGTCTGCAATTCTGTTTTATCTCATTTCCATGGGGTTTTTTCATCCCCACCAAATATTTTACAGAATGAGCTTTTTGGACAAACGCTGAACAATGCAAGGTGAGTAAAGCTAAAGTATATTTTTCTAATATTATTTTCAGAGAAGTAATCTTGTATGGTTATGACATTGTTTGCCTTGAGGTATGGATGCTATTTTTTAATCAAATACAGCATTTTACACAGCATTCTTAATTGGATCTTAAGAAGTAAAATCTCTTATTTTTAGGGCATACTGAGCATATTAAATGTAAGTAGATTGACCTCTGAAACATAATACAGATCAGGCTCTTTCCTAATAACTAAAATGATTAATTTAAAATGCCTGATAGGTGTTTTCCTGCAATCATGGAAGTGATTGCATTGCACATGTAAACATGGGACTGTATAATCATGTGTGATTTGTTGGAAATATGAATAAGCAATCATGCATGCTCTTGTAAAGCATGCAGAGGATGATTTCTGGGCTAAGACGTTTCTCTGTGCAGGGAAGATCAATAACCACTCCTGAATAAGCGGGATTGTGGAGCTGCAGGCAGTGCTTTGTATTCGCTCGGCGACTTTGGACTCTGGCTTATAAATTTCTATCGCTCTTTCAGCTGATCTCTTTTGTGGGGAAGGTTGTTCAGTTATGAACATGTGTTCTGGATGGTTTTTCTGGCTCACACCAGCGCAGGCATTTACTGAAGAAGCTTTAGTAATGCAGATTTATCACTGGGTTCTTTCCTCGTTTAAGTTGTTCAGTTTTTGAGACTCCCTCCTGCTTTATACCAAGAATAATAGTCAGGAAAAACATACCCCAATGCAAGGAAAATATGCATGGGAAAGGATTGAGACAGGTATTCTGATAACACAGTAGTGGCCTGAAATTTTCTAGAAATGTCAGGAGGCTAATAGTGCTTAGCATATTGAATGGTTTCATTGGTCTGCTTCTTTTAGGATCTCTGAATACTGTGAGGCAGCCTATTTTCGAGATTAAAAAAGCTCATTATACAATATGTTTCTTAATATAGCAAGTGAAAAGGAGGCCCCTGAAATCTATTGTCATTTAAGAATTTTCTTGGTGGCAAATATACTTGACCTTTTCTTTGTATATAGTGTTTTTTTTTTTCTTAGTGAATTGACTAGTTTTTCATTTCTTGCTTTCAGACTAATCTAAGGAGTGATGGTGTGGGAAATGCCGGGGTAGTCTGCAAGAGGCTCTTTATTTTAAAACGTTGTCTCCTTATTCAGCAACATATCACATTCCTGTCTTTAATTTATTATAAAATTATATACATATATTGTGTTATTTTAAAATAAAAGTAATTTGTGGCTTTCTAAAAATTTCCACGATCAAGCCACCATAAGAATGATTGCTCATCTTTTTATAAGTCTTTTTTTTTTTGCTATGGAGAGTTTCCGTGTGCCTCTGGACAGCTCCCTGTAGAATCTGTGCCGTGGCAGCATGGGGAGGCGCAGGTTTGAAGTTAGAGTTGGCAGCGGACCCTATGACTCTGTCATTACCCTGGCCTTCTTTTCTTTTGTTGTTGACATGTTTATGGTTTCCGTGTTCTTATTAAATTCTGGCATTTTATTTTGGTACAATTAAACAAGAAGTTGTAAAATTTCTAGTGCTTCCGTAAATCAATAGTGTTTAGTTTTCTCAGAAATACTAGTAAATAAGGATTTTTTTCTGTTTTAGAGAACAAATCATGCCTTTATATGTTCTTAATGTCTTATTTTTTAAAAAAACATAACAGTAATTTATAAATTGCTCTTTAGAAACAATCTTCAGAAATAATCAACTACTTCGTTTATTTTTATGATCAAGCAAAACCATTTGTGCATATAGTTATTTTGGAAGTAGGAAGAGTGTAAAATAAGTATTTGAATTCCCAATTTATGTTACCACATCTAAAATTTTTGGTTATATTTTGTGTTTAGATTAGATTAATGGATTGATTCTGTTTTTCATTCCACTTAAATTCTCTTAAAAAGGAATACCAGTGCCAGGACAAAATGTTACAGTTAGTGTCACAGCAAAAACAAAAACCATATATTTTTAAAGTTTCCTTCTTCAATGGAAAAGGAACGGCCGGAGGAGCTGAGCTGTCGTCAGAAGCTGCACATGGGGTAGAGCCTTTGCGCTGGTCTGCAGCCAGGGGCTCTGAGTCCTTCAGTTACATAATCCACTCCAGTTCTGGCTGCTATGTGAGCGGTAGACATTTCTTGTTTAGATTACTTGGATAGAAGATTCAATATTGGTGCTGAGATAGTAGTTATAATATTTGAAGTGGAAGGAAAATAACATTGTAGGTTTGATGAAGTAATTTTGTTCTGAATTACCATTTAAGAGAAATTACCAGAGTACTGTACATCACTTGTGGGAAAAGCCATTATAAAAAGGGTACCCTATCAAGCAGCTTTGAAATGAAAAATTTTCTTAGATAATCAATCATATTTTTAAGCAACTCAACTTTTATCAGCTTTTAGGTGGCAGTGAAGTTGATTTCTATGACACATTAGCAATAAAAGGTTAAAACTGAAAATCTTTTTAATGTGCTCTAAAAGCATTTCTAAGTTCAACTTGTCAAAGAAGGAAAGATTTTATGTATGCAGTAATATTATGCAAATCATAAATCACTGAACTGGAGATTAATATGGATTGCTAAACTGTTAGCTATGACTATAAGATATTTGTTAGTGGAAATGAACTGGAGATTAATATGGATTGCTAAACTATTAGCTATGACTATTAGATATTTGTTAGTGGAAATGAACAGATTGTTTAGACTAGTGTTTGTTTGGGAACCATATGGTTGACTATCATGTTTCAGGCTGAAAGTTCTTAGCTTCTTTTCTTTCTGGTCCTTCAGTACTGCTTTAGAGCATGAAGGAGGTGGAAGAGAGGCTCTGTTCTTCATGCTTAGATGAAGCAGCTCATGATCCAGCCATGCAAACGGGAAGTCTGGGTTCCAACAAAACCATCTGATAGGTTTTGATGAAACTCTGGTTACCTAGTCTTCTCATTGTAAGCTCACTTCTCTTCAAATTGTTTAACCAGGGCATACAGATAATTTCCCATATCACCAGTAACAAGTCCTCACGTACTGAATTCATCATGAATTCTAATTTTTTCATTGTGGTGATCCTGGCTTTGGAATTAAGGTTAAATGTGTCTGGACTCCAGAAGTCTGTCTCTGGCAGAGCAGTGCATGAAATTATCAGTTGCTATGGGCAGCAGATGAACATAACAGCAATGGCTTGCTTTGTGATGAAATTTATGTAAGAGTATACTTTATCCTCTACATTTTCTCTTTGTTGGTCTTGAGCATTGCCATACAGTGAAGAAATATGTCCTTTCTTTAGATGCAATTATTGTTTTGGTCATTAAATGTGTGACAGTCAGTTTTCTGTTCCATCTGACCACACAGGGGCACAATAACACTGGAATTTATTCAAAAAATATACTATAAATATTTTTCTCTTTCTTGCACCTATGTACAATGGGCTATGCAGAATTTCATAAAAATTTCATTTTTAATCTAAGACAAAATAGTCGTAGAGAAGGGACTATTGTTTGGTTGGCCTTTCTAATGGCAAGCACAGGAACTGCACTATCTGTTTGAGCTGAAGCAGACCCGACTTATGCCATTGTCCTTGGTTACTGTCAGTGCTACTCTTCTCTCACAAAGGCAGGAAATGATAGACCGCTACTTACCAAAATGAATTATAAAGCTTAGCTTACCTAATAAAACTACATTATTTCTACTGTAGCATTACAACAGTTCTAAACATCAATATTTTGCACGATTTTGCAAAATGAATGTTTATTTAGGCTGGTAGTTCTTACGGTCAGAAGTACTTAATCCTTTACAGACCATTTATTATTGCTTTGGTTTATTATGAAACCACTAATTTGTGTTCATAAATTTTGGCACAGGCACTGTTATTCATGCCTGCACATTAATGATTACGCTGACATTGAGAGAGCAGCATGCTTTCTTCCCAGAGTTTGGAGGATGCAATCTGCACAGTCTGTGCATAGCTGTGCTTGGCATAATCATATCATAATAATTTTTCATTTTAGGAAATGTATTTCCTGGATTGTCTATATTCAGAGGCATAAAGAATTGAATTCATCATGAAATTTAATTGTTAATTTTTGTGATCCTGGCTTTGGAAGCAAAAGGAAATATGTTTGGATTCTAGAAACTATCTATCTGAACATGTACTGCATTCACTTATCAGTGGATACAATTTATGTACATATTTAAACTTTATTAAGTATATATGTAATCATTATTTTTGTCATAGAAGCTTACATTTACAATTGCTTGTCTTTGATTTCTGAGAAAAATGACTTGAGTCAGATATGTATATAATTGATATTTTTACTAGAATATTTATTATGGTTCTTGATTGTATATCATAATTAACGTAGATGCTTAATAATTATATTGGTTGCATTTAAGTGATTTCTTCAATGACATAATTTTGAAAAGCAACTTTTTTGCTGATAACTGATAGGTTAATATAAATTATAATTTTTCTTAGCAGCTTTTATATGATGATAAATAATCTTTAAAAAGTTAAGCTAATTATTAGTAAGTTTACAAATGTTGATGTTGTTTGTTGCGTGATAAAATTCACTCATTTTTTTGTGTGTTGTTGGTGTAGGAAGTCCTTTTGTATATGTATTGCTTTTATTGGTTAATGAATAAAGAAACTGCCTTGGCCTGTTGATAGGGCAGAGTAGAACTAGGTAGGGAAAGCTATATGAATGCTGGCAAGAAGAAGATGGAGTCAAGAGAAGCCATGTAGCCTCCGCTGGGGACAGATGCAGCCTGTTACCTTGCCAGTAAGCCACAGCCATGTGGTGATAAACAGATTAATGGAGATGGGTTAGTTTAGGATAGAAGAGTAAGCTAGAAATATGCTTAAGCTATTGGCCAAGCAGTATTGCAAATAATATGGTTTCTGTGTGATTATTTCATGGTCTGGGCAGCCGGGAACACTCCTACAACATGCTGTGGTCCTCTACTCTGACTCTATATACAGTTGTGAATTAGTCACAGAAATTTATTTCCTCAAGAAATACGGTTTTTGGAGGCAGGGACAATTTGAATTTAGATTCTGAAATTTGAGAAATTCTATGTGTTTCTAAACCTTGGGTGAACACTTTAACCATTGCAGCATAAACACTCGAGAGATTTTGCCCAGGACTTTTAAGGTCTTCTGCCAAGAGGGTGTTTGTTTAGTGTTTAACTCCACCATCTCTGCTTTAGAATGTGAGACACAGAATTATGTTGAATTACAAGAAACACAGTTTGAAACTTTTCTGGTCCACCATTGTCATATTACTCTTTAACAAATAAAGTCCAATTGCTTAAATCAAACTTAAGACTAGATTAGCTTATATTCATTTAAGCTTTATCATCTTTTGTAAGACTTCTGAAATGTTAGAGATGTAATTAGTGGAAAATGTGAAAGAGAGCTTCCATGCGAACATGAAGATTGATTTTTCCTTGACTTTCTATATCCATTGTAGCTTTATGGTTGGGTAGTGTTGCTTCATGTTTTGGCTTAGTCTCTGTTACTTGAGGGTGCATATGTGCCTACTAGTAAAACCAACATATATGTTGTTATAATTGTAATTAAAACTTATGTGTATTAATGTATATATTCACTTCATTCCTGCATAGCATCCCATTTTATGAACACACCATGCTCTTACACAAATCTTTAGTCTGGACAGATAAGTTTATGAATTTCTAAAACTGGAATTTGTAGATTATAGGGCATTTCTTTGTTAGCTTTATAATGGTAGTTCATTAATAAAATGATTGTACACTGTAAGCTTTTACTAACAAGTCTGAATTTCTGTGATAAAAATACATTGACAAAGTCACTGAATGGAAGGGTTGATTATAGTTCCAATGGTTATACAGTCTGTCGTGGTGGAGCTGGATGGTGATGAGAGCAAAGGCCACCTGGTCATATTATGACACCTTTGGGACGCTGAGAAAGAGATCAAGACACCAGGCAGTGGACAAAGCTGGTGGACAAAGCCCAGGCTCACCCCTGGGTCCATATTTCCTCAAGCATGATTCCATCACTTAAAGAGTGTAGGCGGAGACTGCTCTTTCGTTTCTCAGCCACCCATACCCTCCAAAAATTCACACAGAAACTGTATTAATTATAACACTGTTCAGCCAGTGGCTCAGGCATATTTCTAGCTCTCTCTTACATCTTGAATTAACCCATTTTTATTAATTTGGCAGCTACATGGCATCTCCCTGACTCTGCCTACTCTCTCTATATCTCTCTCAGTTTTTCTGCCTGACTTTACTCTTCTAAGCCATTAGCCAAAATAGCTTTATTCATTAACCCATAAAAGCACCACATATACAGAAGGACCTCCCACATCAGTTCACAAACACCACTGCCAGCTGGAACCAATTGTTCAAAACAGAAGTCTATGGGGACATTTCACACTCAAGCACAGAGAGCTTCGGACACACTGGCCACAGCAGTTGCTATTCCATAGTCTGTATTTGTTACTATTTTGACTTTGAATCAACAAGAGTTCTTGATGATATTAGTTATGCTAAGTTTTGCCATTTTAATGAACTTTTAATGCCATTTTCTTTGATGTCCCCTTTTAATTAATTTTCTTAATAACTGACTATGTGAACAGCTTTCCATGTACTCATTGGCCATTTGTTTCTCTGTTGGGGAATCTGCCCTCTTATTTCTTATAGTTTTTATTTTCTGTGGACTATTTATTAATTTATTATAGTCAACTTCCAAGTCAGAAACTATGTTCTCTTTCCCCTTTTTTAGACTGAATTTTAGACTGATTAGATGAAGCACAGATAAGTTTTTATTTCTATAATGTGAGTGGTGTGTGTGGGAGATTAATGGTTTTCCAGACATATAGTTGATTGTCCTCCTGTGAGTTGCTGAGAAGACTTAAGGACGTGTTTCCCATTGGAGTGTTTTGAGTAAAGCCAACATGTAGAAAATGGACTCATTGGGAAAATGTGGTTCTATTGCTGCACTACCTTTTCTGTGTTATTGGTTTACTTGTGTATTTTATGTGGCCCTAAATCTTTATGGTAAACTGTATCTTACACTTTATTGTTTTCATGTCACACTGGTGTCTTTCTACGTGTATATCTATTCTGACCTCATAGTTCCTCCATCACCTTGTCTCACATTGCTTTTCGGACCTCTTCTTCCACACAGTTCATCTGTTTCCATGACGCATATATCTGTATGTTATATAGTTTGATTCCTCATATGTCAGTAAACAGCTAATATTTTCCTCTCAATTTGGGTTATTTTGCTTAAAATGATGATCCCCATCCCAGTTCCATGGATCTCCCTGCAAGTATTATAATTTCATTCTTTCTGATGAAATAAAATACCATTGTGGAGATATATCATGTTTTCATTTAATTATTTAATCTTTATAATGTGTGTGTATGTATGTTTGTTGTATTTTAATTTGACGATTGATATACATGTGATTTTTGTGTGATTAAAAATCTATATATCTGTCTATCTATCTATCATCTATCTATCTATCTATCTATCTATCTATCTATCATCTATCTATCCATCCTATCTCTATCTATCTATCTATCTATCTATCTATCTATCTATCTATCTATCTATCCATCCATCCTATCTATCTATCTATCTATCTATCTATCTATCTATCCATCCTATCTATCTATCTATCTATCTATCTCTATCATCTATCTATCCATCCTATCTATCCATCCTATCTATCTATCTATCTATCTATCTATTTTTCAGGACAGGGTTTCTCTGTGTGTGGCCCTGGCTGTCCTACTCTCCTAGAACTTGCTCTATAGACCAGGCTGGCCTCAAGTTCTGGGATTAAAGGCTTGCACCACTACTGCCCAGTTTAGTAACAACTTCTTAAAATTAGAAATATGTTTGCATTTCTGAAATTCTTTTTCTGTGACTATTGGAATATTATGCTAGTCCTCCTTACTCTGTTAACAAAGTGAATAATATATTATTTTTAATTAAATCATTACATTTCTGCATAAAATCCCACTTGATAATGGTATGTTATTCATTATATATTGCCGCTTTACATTTTCTATGATTATGATAAGCATTGCTTATTTCTTTGTTCATAAAAGATCCTTCATAGGTTTTTTAAATTAGAACATAACATCTTTTTCAAGTTTTGCATTATGGTTATTTACATAACCAGGTATTAATTTTGAAAATAACTTTCATACTGTTTGCCTTTAAGAAAAAAACACTTGTTTTATTTTTTGTGCACAAGTGTTTTACCTGCAAGTTGTGCCCCTGGAGTCCAGCAGAGGGTGTTGGGTCTCCTGGAGCCAGAGTCATGGTAGTGCAGGTCAGTTCCACTGCGGGAACAGTGGGTGTTCATGCCGCCAAGCTCTCTTTCCTGTGCAGCATTCTCTCTTTTACAAAGAACATTTCTTCAGATTTGAGCGCAATTAGTGATATGCCTGCATCCAGGCATGCTTTATTTAGATATTTCCTTCACTTGGATTTGTTTTCCTGGTGTTTTAAAAGTCGGTGACTGTGTCTTAGAAATCTATTTCATCTGCTCACTTACCTCAGTTATAGTATTCTTAGATTTTGTTGGTTGTACTTTTGCAAACTTAGTCTTTGGTTTGTATCACTGAATGAATCATGAGCTTTTCAACAACACAAATCCACTTACCTGTCCCTTCAACCGTCTATACTGCTGTGTTTTCGTTTCTATGTGTGACAGGCTTGTATGACAGTACTGTGATTTTCCCTTTAGCAGAGTTTTACCAGTCTTTTGTAACTGGGCACCTGCTTCTCACTTCATAGTGTCTCTCTCTGTAGACTCTGCAGCATGGAGAATTTCTTAGTATTTCTTGAGATGCAGATTTCCTCTAGTATTCTTAGATGGAAAACTTTGGTATTCATTCCTTGTGATTGTTTTCACTGTGTGTAGAGTGTTCAGTGGACAGATATGTTGTTTTTATGTTCAAGTTCTGTTGCTAAAGTGGTCTTCACAGTTTCAGATGGATAAATAAGTAATTTGCCATTGTTGTGTTCAGGGTTTTTTTTCTTGATTGCTTCCGAAGTCTTCTCTTCATCTTTGTTCGTAACAGCTTCATCTTGACCTACTTACACAGGGTTTTTGTCATGCTTACAGTTTTTGGATTTGTGAGTATGTCTTTAATTTGATAATTTTTGGCTACTGTGCAAACCTTTTATCTCTTTATAAAGAATTTTATTTATTTTTTATTTGATTCCTTGACTGTTACATGTGTTTTAGAACTTTCTGTAGAATATCTTACAGGGTTCTGTAAGTTTTCAGTTGAATGCCTCTGTTTCCCCCTTTAAAATACTGCTTTTTTAATAAATCTATTCTGATGGTGCTATCCCTTTCTTCAAATTTTCAAAGATCTCCCCACTTCCTCACCTACCCAACTCTGCACCTTCTTTCTCTCTCTTTAGAGACCAAATTTAATATTGAGTTATTTTATTTTCCTTTATGATCAACAAGATAAAAAGCTTAGTGAGTTTTAATTATACATTTTTCTTTTTTAATTACCATTTTATTTTTTTTAAATTTTTTGTAGTTTCCTATCTTTTTGCTATTTCATATCTCATTATGAGCTTCTAATCTTTATTTTCTTGACCATTGTTGATATAGTTAGTTGCTTGAAACATCTTTCTCTGTTAATTTAATATCCAGGTTGTATCTCATTCACTTTCAAGTAGTGACTTTTTAATGTATTAATTATGTTTTGAGTTTTTTTTTTACATATGGAATTGTGTTTTGGACATGGAACTATTTTATCTATTTTCCTGTAGTATGGTTTAATGCATGATCTTGAGCTTTACCACAAACTGTGTTTTCCTTGAGATGATGGTAGCTGAAATATTATTATTTTAATTTTATCTAACTTTTATATAAGTATTTAATTAGATACAGTGAAAAGGAAAAGCAGGACTACTTTTTCCTGACATCCTAATGAGATATGCTTCCAGTTCAGTGGTTTTCTTTTTTTTTTTCTTCTTTTGAGTCAAGGTCTCAGATATATATCACTGGCTGGTCTTAAATTCTCTATGCAGCTGAATATGGGCGCCCACTCCAGGGCTTTCTACATGCGAGGCTAGCACTCTGTCAGCTGAGCTACATCCCAAGCCCATTAAATACATTTCGTACAGGAAGTTTTAGAGGAAATTTCATGCTGTTTATAATTAGAATGAGTAGGCTAAAGATGAAATTCCAGTTTTTAGAACAATGTCTATGCTAAAAATATGATAACTATCTGTAATTATGAACAATCTTTAAAAAATTTAAAATCCCTACACCATATTTTTTTTTTTGCAATCTATTTCTGTATATAACTTTTTTTCTCTTCTTCTTCGGCACACCTCAATTTCAAATGAATTGTGGCAATCATAAGAACAGGAGATGCTGCATTTTCTAGATAAGCTGAACAGCTTGTTCTCAGAACTGTTTACACAGAATGTAAATCTGAAGATGGAAATACTTTCGAAGCTTGAAGCAATGTGTGCTTTAAAGAATATTGTCGTATTTCCCATGAAGCACACACACTGAAGGACATGCTTGTGTGTGTTCTTTAGTGTTGGCATTGTAGCAAGTACATAAAGGAACAGCTTCAACTAAATGACGTACCACAGTTTGATTATATAGTGCAAATATTATTTAGAATTCTTTACCTGCTTATGTGTAAGTCTTACAATTTTATACTTTTTTATTGATTCATTTTCTATTTTGTAACAACAAATTAGCATAAATTTTATAAGTTAAACATTTATTTATTGTCTTGAAGTTTCATAATTATAAACCCAGTTGTATTCAGCCAGATTCCTAGGGCTGAGTTCAAAGCATATAGTGACCATCCGAAAACTTCTAGGAAGCATGTATTGATAATTCCTTCACATACTTGGCAGCCTTTAGTTATTCCCAGTTGTCAGATGAAGTCTCTGTTTCTTTAGGAGTTGTTGGGGTAGGGCTTTTGCTTAGTGTTAGAGGTCTCTTGTGTTCCTTACTTATAGGTCCCTCATCCTTCAAAGCCATTCATGAATGGTTTGTCCAATCCTAATATTTGGAATATTTATTTATTCTTCTGCGACCACCAGAAAATATTTTGTGTTGTTTAAGGAGTCCTGTAATATAGTTGGAGTAACTCAAGTTATGTTTCATTTGATGAATTCTGAGTCAATGGATTACTAAAGTGGATTAAAACACTTGCTAAGAAAATGTCTTTCAGTCAAAGGGCACACTACAGTTACAAATGCGATGCTATGTTGGAGTCATATGGATTGGGTTGGAAATTTAGGATTAGAGATAAAACATTTTCAGATGCCCAGCGCTCACTTTAGCCACCAATGCCTTCTCTCTAGTTTCTGCCATTTGCTTTCATGTTTTTTAAATTGAAACATGTTTTTCATACAGTATATTCTGAGCAAGGTATTGCGTCTTCAGCCCCTCCCTTGTAGTAGGAGGGTACTTGCTTGTTCCCAGCAGCTCAGTCCCAAAATAACCACACAGAAGTTGTATTAATTGAATTACTGCTTGGACTATTAGCTCTAGCTTCTTATTGGCTGGCTCTTACATCTTAATTTAACCCATTTCTATTAATCTGTGTATCATCACGTGGCTGTGGCTTACCAGATAAATTTCCATGCTGCATCTGTCTCTGACAGGGCTACATGGTTTCTTCTGATTCTACCTTCTTTCTCTCAGCATTCAGTTTAGTTTTTCTCGCCTGGTTCTGTTCTGCCCTGCTATAGGCCCAAAGCAGTTTCTTTATTAATCAGTGGTAATCACAGCATACTGAGGGGAATCCCACATCACTCCCTGATCCTTCTCTATCTATGCTGTAGAGCCAATGGCACCTCGGAGAAAGGAGCGGATAATGAGGCAGACTAAAGTCTCATGCAATAGCCAACTTTATTTAGAGCCCCAGACAATTTATACTCTGAGTGTTAAGAACGGTCACAGAAGTAAATTTCTCATGTGTTCAAACTGTATGCAATTATGAGGACAAGCCACATATGGCCAAGCATGTTTCCATAGAGGCATATAAAGGATAATTTAAACATTCAGTTGAATAACAACAGCAAGCAATGGGTAATCTGAAGTAAACTCACTCCTATCAAGGTTTCTTGTTTTCTTGGAGTGTTCTCACAAGCACTCCATTCCTGGAGTATGTTCTGACATTTCTCATCTCCCTACCCACCCAGTTCCATGCCCTTTCTTTCTCCTTTTAGAAAACAGTCAGGCAAACAAATAACAAGCTGTAATTAAAAACAAAAAGCACAAAACACACACATACACACTTACACATACACATTCACACATACACACCATAAGAATACATTGTTAGAAACTATAATATATAAGCAAAAGACAATGCAACACAAATTTCCAAACAAAACACTGTGAGACAGAAGTTCACAAAAATACCATTGAGTTCATTTTACGTTAGCCATCTATTCCTGGTAAATGTAGTTATTACACTCAATGAGGCTTCACTAGAGAAAATGAATTTTCCTTTGTAAGTGGATATTGATTGCAGATATCTTCTTAGTTAGGGATGGGAGCCTTTGTCGTTTCCTCTCAACACGGGGTCCCTGTCTGGCTTGAACCTGTTTAGGCCCTGTATATGCTGCCACAGTTTCTTTTTTTTTATTAATTAATTAATTTATTTATTAAAGATTGCTGCCTCCTCCCTGCCACCGCCTCCCATTTCCCTCCCCCTCCCCCGATCAAGTCCCCCTCCCTCATCAGCTTGAAGAGTGATCAGGGTTTCCTGACGTGTGGGAAGTCTAAGGACCACCCACCTCCTTCCAGGTCTAGTAAGGTGAGCATCCAAACTGCCTAGGCTCCCCCAAAGCCAGTACGTGCAGTAGGATCAAAAACCCATTGCCATTGTTCTTGAGTTGTGAGTTCAGAATGTGTAATGGTTCCTTCGTGCCTGGAAGACACTCTTTCCTTGGTGTCATCGTCCCCTCTGCTCTTAGAACATTTCAGTCTTTTCCTCAAACAGCTCCTTGAACGCTGAGGAGATGGGTTTGTGTGGTAATGGTCTCTTGTGTTTTTCCTGGCCGCCTGGCATCTCAGACCCTAAATAATCATACAGAAACTATATTATTTAAAACACTGCTTGGCCCATTAGTTCTAGCTTCTTATTTGCTAACTCTTACATCTTAATTTAACCCATCTTCATTAATCTGTTTATAGCCACATGACTGTGGTTTACCAGGTAAAGTGCCCAGTGTCTGTCTCTGGTGGGACTCCATGACTTCTCCCTGAACCTGCCTTCTTCTCTCAGCATTCAGTTTAGTTTTTTCTGCCTAGCTAAGTTCTGCCCTGTTATAGGTCCAAAGCAGTTTCTTTATTCATTAATGGTAATCACAGCATATAGAGAGGAATTCCACATCAGGTTTGCTTTTTAATTTAGACTGTCATTAATCTCCTGAAATTCTCCCAGTTCTGAGTGTGTGTATATATATCTTCCATCTAAATCCTGGTCATCTTTAGAACTGTTCCTCTATTGCTTTCTATTCCTATGATTATGGAGTCACCTTCTCTCTCTTCTTATTTATTGAATATAACTTTTTTCTGAGATTCTACTTTGTGTTCATTTAAAGGATCATTTAAAGGATCTGTCAGGTAGTTTCATAAAGGACAACCACATTGCCAAAATTTCATTTTAGGCTTTTCCTGACAGTATTTTCTCTCTCTTTTGCTATGGGACAATGGTCTTGTAGCCCGTCACTTGTATTGTTTTAATAAAATGCTGATTGAGCAGTTGCCAGGCAGGAAGTATAGGCTGGGTGACCAGGAGAATTTTTGGAAGAAGAAAGACACAGTCTGTAGTCATCACCCAGACACAGAGGAAGCCAGACACAGAGGAAGCAAGATGAATATGCCTTGCTGATAAAAAGTACCAAGCCACATGGCTGACACAGACAAGAACTATGGGTTAATATAGGATGTAAGAGTTAATAAGAAGCTTGAGTTAATAGGCCAACCAGTTTATGATTAATGTAGACTCTGCATGTTTCTTTGGGGCTGAACAGCTTTGGGGTCAGGCAGAACAGAAACCTCTGTCATCAAATGGCACCCATTTGTTGATAACAAATGGGGAGGTGATGTGGGATTCCCCTCTGTATGGTATGAATACCATTGATTAATAAAGAAGCTGTTGGGCTGGAGAGATGGCTCAGTGGTTAAGAGCTCTGGTTGCTCTTCCAGAGGTCCTGAGTTCAATTCCCAGCAACCACATGGTGGCTTACAACCATCTGTAATAAGACCTGGCGCCCTCTTCTGGTATGCATACATGGGGACAGGATGTTGTATACATAAATAAATAAATCTTTTAAAAAAAAGAAGCTGTTTTGTGCATGTTACAGGGCAGAATAGAGCTAGGCAGGGAAAACTAAACTGAATGCTGGGAGAAAGAAGGCAGTCAGAGAAGCCATGTAGCCCTGCCTGAGACAGATGCCTGATGGAACCTTGCCAGTAAGCCACAGCCACATGGCGATACACAGATTAATAGAAATGGGTTAAATTAAGATGTAAGAGTTAGCTAATAAGAAGCTAAAGCTAATAGGTCAAGCAGTGATTTAATTAATACAGTTTCTGTGGATTATTTCCGGAGTCTGGGTGGCTGGGAAATGGACGAGTGGCCTCCACCTATACTCTTTGTTGTATTTCTTTTGTCCATTTTTACTTTTGCAATGAATTTTTTCCCCTTTGTTCTTAATGCATGACCCTTGTGGAAACTCAGCTGAGTACCCTGGGATTTTCACAAATACCTTTCTAAGTTTGCTAATGGGACAATTTTGTAGTTGTACACAACTTCAGAAAACTATTCTCAGCTTTTAGCCCTTGGCAGTGCAGTCTATCAGATTCTGGCTCATGTGTTTTTCAGGGTTCCGAAGCATCATTGTCTTAATGCTGATCTGATCTGATCCAATCTCATCTGTTGCTATCACCAGAGGGCTCTTTGTTTTTTAGTTTTATTTTGATTTTGGAAAAGAGATGTGTGTGTGTGTGTGTGTGTGTGTGTGTGTGTGTGTGTTTGCATGTGGGTGTGATGGTGACCAATATGGCCAGGAAGGGCCATCAGATCCCTTGGAGTTGTAGTTACATGCATTTGCAAGTCTCTTTATGTGGTTCTGAGATCCGAACCCCAATCAGCTGATAGAGTAGTAGATGCTCCTGAGTTATCTCTCCATCCTCCAAACTTAAAAATCTTCTTTATTAGTTCTTTGAGAATTGCATACTATGAGTTTTGATCATATTTACCCCACTTTCCCCAACTTTCAGATCTTCTGCTTTCCCATCTAATTTCTCTTTTTTGCTGTGTTCCCATTAAGACCAATTTGTGGTGTCTTAGATGTGTGGCCTTCTACTGGAGTGTTGTTGTTTTATCAGGAGCTACACTCTTGAAAACTGACTCTACCTCTTGCCTTACTTCATCCTTAGCTTCTTTTAGACTTGTGTCTGCTTGGGCTCCTCTTCCTTATTCTCTTCTGTTGTTTATAGGGAGAGGGCAATTGGGAAACTTCATTGCACATACAAATCTCAGCTTGTGTTGTATTTTGTCCACTCTTAAATTGCTTACTTCATAAACTGTGCATAGCTTTATATTGTTTATGGCAAGAAGATAGACCTTAGCATCACCTCTTCAGAAAAGCAATAATGTGGTCAATGTTCATGAATGTACTATCTCATACTAGACGTAGAATAAAAATTAAATGTTTGTTCACCTCATTCCATGGTATTAACTTCTCCAATTTATGCTAATCAGATGGAGCCCAAAGTTCATAATCCTTTTTTTTTAGATAGATTCCCAATCTGTGTGCCCATGAAAAGCATTAGTTGTTTCATTTTTTATAAAAAAGTTTTTTTTTTTGCTTCCTGCTTAATTTTACACTCCACCTATATTGTTCTGGGATGTTCTAGTTCATTCAACTGCTAAATAGCACATTTCCATTCTGGTATAGCACATTTTGTCCATTATTTCTAAAGAAATTTTCTACAGTGTTGCTACAAATATGTTTAATATGTTTCCCTGAGTATATTGGATATTTTCCACTCACATGTTCCAACTGTAGGTGGTGATGCTAAAGTGTTTTTCAACTGGGATTTTTATATCATAACAAATCGTTTGATGACCTCACCAGAGGTGCTGTGAGGGACACTTGTCCATTTGACTTTAACTCTTGGTAATAGGATAAATAAGCTTTAAATGACTTTGATCATACCAGAAGTTTCTTTCTTTTCTATTAGCATATATCAACTAATTATTACTTAAAATAGACTTTAAAGATATCTTCATAGATGTATATAATGTATTTTTTAATCATATTCCCCCATTAACCTCTTTTCATTTTCTTCCTATTTCTGCTGACTGCCCTAACTCTTCCCAGATATTCTCCTTTCTATGTTTATTCTTTGGGGATGACCCTGTACATTCATTCTCTTAGGGTTTCATCGAGGATCCTGAGTGGGGATTATTTGTAAGAACTTGGATCCCTTACAGTATTTATACTAGTCTAAAGAGAATATTTTCTCTTCTTTCTGTAAAATGCCTGTCGACAGCAGGGAGTGTGCAACTTCAGGATCCCCCTCCCCAGTGAATCTCCTTGGCCACACTCCCAGCACACAGGAGGACGATGGTAAAAGTCCAGTTCCTTTCTGATCCTGTGCATGTTGACAGAGCTGCTGGGACAGTAATGCAGCAGTGTTCCACTTCACAGCGCTGCTTCTTCCCTCTCTCACACTTTACCCGCTTTTGTTTACGAGGTGGTCCCTGACCCTTGGTGGTGGGGCGGTAGTGACTGATGTCCCGTTTATGAGTGAGCATTCACCAATCTCCCCTTTTCAACCCCGTGAGTCTCTATTGTTATGGCTACCCATTATAAAAGAGAGCTTTTTCTCTGATCAAGTTTATGTCAGCATTAATATTTGGGCATAAACAAAATGACTTAGTTGGCAATTTTATGTGCATATTTTATCCATCTAGTAAAACAATAGCAGTAGCTTTCCCCTGTGGTCCCTGACATTTCCAGATAGTCACTTCTGACCAAGCTAACAGTCTTAGACATGGGTTCCTTCCTGTGGAGTGGGTCTAAAATCAAATTAGAAAATTGTTGATTGCCCTTATTACTTACTTGCTGCTATTGCACCAGTGACTATTTTTTGCATAGCTGGATCAATAATGTGGCACACAGGGTCCACAGCTCAATAAACTTTTAGGACAGTTCTCTCCCAGCAGTTTTCCCAGTGTCTCAGGCAGAATGTGAGCTGGTCAACAGGGAGTCTGTTATCATTCTGGTTCCCACTTGATTTTTCTGTGTCCTGCTACCAAAGCACATTGTGTCTTCAGCAATAGAGTCCTACCATATGGTTCTAGTGCACAGCCAAGTGCCAGGAGGGCTCAGAGACCTCTCTCACTAACTGCTGGCAGGAGGCAGCCTGCCTGGCACAGGGCTTTTCATTTACTAGCCTATGGTTTCTGGAAGCATCTTTATCCCCAGCGTTGTGTGTTTTCACTTGAGCTTTGCACTTCCCTGTGGCATCTTTGCACATCAGCAGCTTGTGCAGCATGGCTTGCACAGCTGCAGCGTTGTCACGATTACGTCTCCTTAGGGTGGAGTGTTGCCTGAGGACATTCTTTTTTTTTTTCCTTTTTTTTTATTGCGAAAAGAAGAAAAAAAAAAACATAAACAAAAAACAAGTTTCCACCTCCTCCCAGCCTCCCATTTCCCTTCCCCTCCTCCCACAATTCTCCCCCTCCTCCCACCCTTCTCCTCCTCCTCCCACCCTTCTCCCCCTCCCCCCACTCCTCTCTCCCTCCCCCTCCAGTCCACAGAGCAGTCCTGGTTCCCTGCCCTGTGTTAAGTCCTAGGTCCTCCCCCCTCCGTCCATATCTAGGAAGGTGAACATCCAAACTGGCTAGGCTCCCACAAAGCCAGCACATTAAGTAGGATCAAAATCCCCTGCCATTGTCCTTGGTGTCTCATCAGCCCACATTGTTCGCCATGTTCAGAGAGTCCGGTTTTATCCCATGCTTTTTCGGTCACAGTCCAGCTGGCCTTGGTGAGCTCCCCGTAGATCAGCTCCACTGTCTCAGTGTGAGGACATTCTTGATGTCTGGTAAGAAATTAAAATTTTGAGCCCCTCTAGGTCCTTACTGTTACGGTTTGGTAATTATTTCGTTTATTTATTTCTAATTGATTAGTTACTACAACTCCTCCCTCTTACCTGCCTCTAACAGGAAATCAATTCCTTTTTCACTTTTATCTCAAGAAATTATAAATTCTAAGGCACTAAACTTCATTTCCATATTTATTGTTGATTTCTCTCTTAATAACTTATATATGAATTTGCTATATCAATCATCTGTTTTCTTTGAATCTTTGTTCTTAAACAGTGTAAAATTTAGACTTGATGACCTTCTCTCTTGTAAATGTTTGCTGTCAGCAATGAGAATCAAGTAAGATTTCTAGTCTTCACAGCCTGATGGTGTTCTATCTAATCTGTCTACAGCTACAGAAATGCAGGGAGTCTTGTTAGCCAATCAGCTTAGACATCTTTCTTTCTTTACTCTTACAGATGGTTCTGATGTTTGAGGAGTCTCTTAGCATCTGTTTAAGATTCTCAAACTGATTCCATCAAATTTGTTTGAATCCTATTTGTGGTTAGACTTAATTACATATCTGTAGACATTTGATGATTGACATTAAGAAATAGCTTCCTGTTTTATCTGGTACTAACCTTAATTATAGTGCAACTCTAATTGAAGTGAAAAATAAATGGAAATAGTCAAATATGTGATCAGGATGTTTAAAGGAGTAGAACACAATAGGTTTTCTGTGCCTCGTAATAGGTTCTCCGCCAACAGAGATGCCCGCACTTTGCTGGTAGACCATGTCCTCGTGGTGATATACAAATGAATAAAAATGGGTTAAATTAAGATGTAATTGTTAGCCAATAAAAAACTAGAGCTAATGGGCCAAGCAGTAATATAATTAATACAGTTTCTGTGTGATTATTTTGGTTCTGGGCAGCCAGGACGAACAAACTGCTCCCTGCAACAGTAAGCCAGATCAAGCTAGATTGAAAAAAGACAAAAAAAATTTATTTGAGCAAAACAACTCCCAGGTGAGTCCTCCAGTCCCAGCATTTGAAACAGGTGAAGTTGCACCCAAGCTAAAGCAAGGAGCTTCTATAGCCTGTAGATGAGCAGTGATGACATTTCTGCCATAAACTGGGGTTGTGCCTAAGTGTAACCAAAGCTGGAATGCTTGGGCAGGGGGGAGGAGCTTCCATAGCTGTCAAGAATGCAGAACTGGGATTTTTGCTGGCCTCCCTTTATTCAGTGATTCTTTGAGTTGGCGGGGTTTGGAGAGAGAAAGAGGAATGGAGCTTTCTGGATCACACACGGGCGAGCTTGAGGATCCAACCAAACAAAACATAACATCACTTTATAGGAGTTGGTAAAATCTTGCACATAAAGCAAATTCTGTTTTTTTTTTAATTACTTACATTACATGTCTCAATGATTTGGTTTTAGAATAATACTCCTTGACTTCCTCCATATCATTGATAAAAATGTATAAAAATGGTAATAAATTAAAAGCAAGTGTTTTGGATTTTATTATTTTAAGTGTAGCTATGAGTCTTCTCCTTTCTGTTAAACCAATCTGAGTAAACCCCCAGAGGCTTCTGTCTGGGTAAGTTTAGATTTTGTCAAGTTGACAATTCTATGAACAGCAGGACAATGATGGGTGGGTCGGAAGGGAGGGAAGCTCAGGAAGCATTTGGTCTCAGGTAAAGACAAATTCTGACAGAGCCTGGCTAAGTGTGTGTGTGTGAAGACGTATGTCTATAAGATTGAGTCTTGAGAATAGTTCCAGACAGTGTTTTCTCTTTTAAAGCAAAAGTTTTAAAACTTGATATTGCCATATCTGAGGGTTGTTGGCTCGATATTGTACCTGTGGTGGGAATGGTTGCTGTAATTTCTGGTGAAGGAGGGTTTGTATAATTTTCATCCCTGCTTACTCTGGTAGCCAGTGCTGGCAGACACTGGGGGAGGATTTCAGAAAGCAACCATGTCCATGCTAAGGAGAACAAAAGTCATGTTCTTCTTGAATAAAAATACTTAACTATCAGAAAATTTTAGTGATTCAAGACTGATAATATTTAAGAAGCATTGAATATTGTATGTTCGTAGTGTGTGTGTATGAACCAGTGTCACAAGAGAGTGACTTTGTGGAGTTGGCTCTTCTCTCACCTTACATGGCTCTGGGGATTGAGTCAGGTCTCCAGGTCTGGGTAGCTGGCATCCTTACTTCTTGAGCCATCTCACTGGCCCAAAGCTAGTAAACCTTAATATACTGTAAAAATTAGCTCTTTTGTCTAGAGAGTAGGAATAGTTGGTTAGTTTGTGATGAAAAACTTATCTTTTATTATTATTATTATTATTTTTAACTTTCTATTTGTTTTATTGAGAAAAAAACAATTTCCGCCTCCTCCCAGCCTCCCACTCCTCTCCCCCCACTCCTCTCCCCCTCCCTCTCAAGTCTGAAGAGCAGTCAGGGTTCCTTGCCCTGTGGAAAGTCCAAAGTCCCCCCCCCCCCCCCCATCCTGGTCTAGGAAGGTGAACATCCAAACTGGCTAGGCTCCCACACAGCCAGAACATGAAGTAGGATCAAAACCCAGTGCCATTGTCCTTGGCTTCTCAGCAGCCCTCATTTTCCGCCATATTCAGAGAGTCCGGTTTTATCCCCTGCTTTTTCAGTCACAGTCCAGCTGGCCTTGGTGAGCTCCCGGCCTTGGTGAGCTCCCAATAGATCAGCCCCACTGTCTCCGTGGGTGGGTGCACCCCTCTTGGTCCTGACTTCCTTGCTCGTCTTCTCCCTCCTTCTGTTCCTCATTGGGACTTTGGGAGCTCAGTCCAGTACTCCAGTGTGGGTCTCTGTCTCTATCTCCATCCATCGCCAGATGAAGGTTCTATGGTGATATGCAAAATATTCATCAGTATGGCTATAGGATAGGATCATTTCAGGTTCCCTATCTTAATGCATTTGCAAAGAACTTCATTAAAGATGATTGATTTAGGAAAACTTATTGAGTGTGTTCCACACTGGAAAGACCAATTTTTTTTAATATTTGGAAATTTGACAAAATTCTACCTAACGAAATAGTAACTTTTTAAAAACTCACTTTTAATTCCAAGAATTGATTCTGACAGAATACTTACTGTTCTAATGTCATATGACCTCATTTCATATGACAACAGTACACAATGGGAAAATTTCCAAGATGCTACCTAAATTTATTGTTAGAAAAGAGAATGAAATGGTATTCTGCTTTTATGAAAAATAATTTTAGGAAACAGGCATTTAGTTTCAGATCCTAACGTGTACTTTGTGTTGTTGATGTGAGCTGCCACTACTGTCCGCTAGTCCGCTCATGGCCGTCCGTCGTGCCACTGCAGTAGATTTCCTACTGCCTGTGCTCTAATTGGAGTCCAGTTTCAGGACTGCTACATGCACTATCTGGAGGAAGGATCATCTTCCAGTTTGACTGGCTTCCAGGGCCCTGTTTAATTCTCCAGTGAATGCCAAAGGCCAGACACTCTGGTTTTGGGTAGAGGATTAAGAGCCTGGGGACATCCTAGCTTCTATCTTACCTTTTGGGATTTCTTCTTATTCCATGACAATGGCTTTCTGCTTCTACTTAGTTTTATTTTCCCCTAATGCTTCTAGGGAGCAGGGTTGAGAAATAGGTTTGGAGTTTAGTAGGTAAGTCATATATTTTTAATTTGAGTGAATGAAAAGTCCTGGGTCTGCTGTGCTGTACATGGTCATCTTTGTCTGAAAGTATACTTCAGATCATCTATGTGCATATTTATATATCTTCTTCCTAATGTGGTCTCCACTACCAGTGAAGACAACTAATTCTTGAGTATAATATGAATTAACTATTTATTTTTCTCTGTTAACTCCATGTTGTCTTTGAGGCTAATGTTAAGGAACAGCCTAGATACTTTGCTGTAGTTTGGGAACTTTAGTTTTGAAGCTGTTTCTTTAAACTTTCACATCAGCTCTGTGTTTTTACATTCAGATGTAAAGGGAAAGCTGCTTAGGGAACAACTTCTCAAATTCCTTAAGCTTTTCCTCATCATGCAGAAAAGTAGGCCACAGCAGAAAGTGCCCCATTCCAGCCAGACACATAGCAAAATAGGAGTTTTCTTCTTGGCATTCCACTAGAAATAGAGAAGTTGACTCTAAAATGGCTATGGGTTTCTATTAATGTTGAATACATATTTTTAACATGGGCTTTTTATTTTTTGTATTGTTAATCATTATGACGTTGCTCAATAATTTTGATAACTGAAATATTTATAATCTTGGTAAAATATTTAAATTATGATAATGCTGTGGAACTGTTTCTTGAATCTATGAACATACTAAATCATCTGAGGAAAATTGTGTAATAGATTTCATTTTATGTAGTTCAAACTAAGAACTTTCAAATATGTTAATCAATTTTTTTATGTTCCGAAAACAGTTGGTTCCAGTATTTTATCACAGACAGATGTGACCAGATTGTATTTATAGAGGCGTGTGTCTGCATATATGTGTACAGATTGTATTTATAGAGGTGTATGTCTGCATACATGTGTATAGATTGTATTTATAGAGGTGTATGTCTGCATACCTGTGTACAGATTGTATTTATAGAGGTGTGTGTCTGCATACATGTGTACAGATTGTATTTATAGAGGTGTGTGTCTGCATACATGTGTATAGACTGTATTTATAGAGGTGTGTGTCTGCATACATGTGTACAGACTGTATTTATAGAGGTGTGTGTCTGCATACATGTGTACAGATTGTATTTATAGAGGTGTGTGTCTGCATACATGTGTACAGATTGTATTTATAGAGGTGTGTGTCTGCATACATGTGTACAGATTGTATTTATAGAGGTGTGTGTCTGCATACATGTGCACAGACTGTATTTATGCAGGTGTGTGTCTGCATACATGTGTATAGATTGTACTTATAGAGGTGTGTGTCTGCATACATGTGTATAGACTGTATTTATAGAGGTGTGTGTCTGCACACATGTGTACAGATTGTATTTATAGAGGTGTGTGTGCATACATGTGTATGGACAGATGCAAACTGGAAACTCACGAATTGCACTAAAGGATAATTTTTTTCCCTTAAAACTGAATTATCATCTGCTGTGGAAATGGGATTTTACTCACATTATGGTTTTATTTTGTGTATATTTTTGTACTACACAGATATAAGAAACATGAAATATAACTGCATTTAAAGTGAAATCATATGTTGTGATTTGCCATTTCAAAAAAATCCTCCTGAGCAGGGCGGTGGTGGCGCACGCCTTTAATCCCAGCACTTGGGAGGCAGAGGCAGGCGGATCTCTGTGAGTTCGAGGCCAGCCTGGTCTACAGGAGCTAGTGCCAGGACACGCTCCAAAGCTACAGAGAAACCCTGTCTCAAAAAACTGAAACAAACAAACAAACAAAAAAAAAAAAACAAAAAAATCCTCCTGTCTCTCACACCCGCCCCCAAACTGGAGATAGCCATATTGCTGTTCTATAATGCCCTAGCTGCCAGGGGTACTTTGGCATGTAGAGGTCCTCTACTTAATTGTCTGTATTCTTCATCCTTATTCTAAGATAAGGTAGACACTAAAGATATTACTTGTCCCCAAAAATGTTATTTAGAAAGAAGAAGCGACTTAGTAAGATTGTGGCTGCAAATGCCAGCAAGGCTCAGCCCTGTTTTCTCTGCTGGGATTTGGCACGGAATGACACAGTCAGCAACAACGGGAAGAGTCTGTTGTGGGCACAGGATCAATGGGCCCGGAAGACTACAGGAGCTTATTTTAGCAAAGCATTTAAAATAGGTTTCTTTAATTTTGAAAATATAATCAGATAATATTATATATGTTATTCAAACATGCAATTACAAGACCATTTACAGACAAGTTAACTTAATATGTTCAACAGAAACTAAAGCTTTGGTATGGACATTATAGGACAGGACATGTCCTCTCTGCTTTATAGAATTGATATTTACATGAAACTGAGTGATTTCTAAAAAATAGGTTCAGAAGACATGAAAGAACAGAGATAAAAGAGCACAGGGAGAGTTGGAGTCTTGGAAGTTTGTTTAGACATGCCGAAAAACATTTTAAGTTTTAAATAACCAAAGTACTTATTTTCCTATGATCAAATGGCATATAGCTAATGCTAATTAAATACTTTCATTAGCTGTTTGGTTTGCCATCTTTAAATCCTTGCTTGTTCACATAGACAATCCAGTTATTCTCAAAAAGCATTTCATAAGTTTGTTCTTTTTCAATATTTGTATATAATGGAGACATTTAATAAAAATACATTCAGCTTTGGTATTTTTTCCCAGAACTGGAAATTTTCTTGCTAAAAGTGTGGTAATGAGTGAGGGTGTGTAGATAGATATATAAGCTCTTATTCAGGAAAGTCTATGAATTATCAAAGTCTGGAGAAGAAATCAGATAAGAAGTTATTTATTAATGAGTACGTTTCTGCTTACAGGTATATGCTATATTCAGTGGACATTCTGAGCGTGGTGACCAGGGGCTCTGCAGTTTTCACTAAGTCATGTCCTCTTTCCCTTTTTGTGTGTACATGTGCACCCAAGTGTGCACATTTATGTTGGAGTGCACACGTTTGTATAAGTGTGTGGAGGCCAGGAGTTGTCAGGTGTCTTCCTCAATTCACCTCCGTTTTTTGAGAAAGGGTCTCTCATTAAACCTGTAGATCAACGTTGTGACAACACCTGTTGTTGGGCAAGCTCCCATGGTTCTCCTTTCTCTGCCTCAGCAGAATTGGGATTTCAGGTGTGCTCCATTGAGCATTGCTCTTCTGTTGGTTCTATAGATGACTCTCAGGTCCTCATGCTGTTACAGCAAGCCGTTCATGGACCAAGCCAGTTCCCCATGGACATAGCACTGGTAATTCGTGATTCTTCTTATCATTTACATATAGCCATGCTCAATTGTTTTTATTTTGTCATTAATGTTAAGCATTTTAAAGTATTTGTTAGTATGTATTGTATCTTATATAGATTAGCATTTAGAGAATAGTTTTAGAAATGTTTTTCTCCCTTTTCTCTCATGGCTCTTTTTTAGTTTTTTTTTTAAATATTTATTTATTTATTATGTATACAATATTCTGTCTGTGTGTATAGCCAGAAGAGGGCACCAGACCCCATTACAGATGGTTGTGAGCCACCATGTGGTTGCTGGGAATTGAACTCAGGACCTTTGGAAGAGCACGCAATGCTCATAACCTCTGAGCCATCTCTCCAGCCCCTCTTTTTTAGTTTTTAAACACACAAACACACACACACACAGACACACATACTATCTTTTTTCATCTGAGAGAAGCCATGTAGTGTTTGTTTTCCTGAGTATTGTTTATTTTTTATCAGTTAAAAATATAAAATTTTAAGAAATCTATGTTCCTAACAATTTAAACTTATTAATTTTATGAGCTCTAAGGAAATTCTTTCCTCTAGGATGGTGAACTAAGGAAAAAAGAGGAGACCCCTATTCTTCAATCTTTTCCTTTCTGCTCATACACTAATTAGTGCAACTGTTAGATTTCTAGAGCTGGTACTACTACTGAGCTCCTTGGGAGACAGTTGACCTGGAGAGTTCCTGTAGGAAGCTTGGGAAAGCCCAGCTTGAGTGTGGGAAACTGGCAAAGCCATCACCTGTATGGCCATGCTCAAGAAGAATGGCAAAGCTTTTCTTTGAAGTCCAAATCTGAGTGTTTATGCACAGTTGATTGGCATGTACAAAGATTAGCAGTGCACAGCCTAAAACCGCTCCCCTATAGCCATGCAACTGTCAGCTACATTCAGAGGGACTAGTTGGTCCTATGCTTGTTCCTTCTCAGTCTAGCTGGAGTTGGTGAGCTCCCATTAGCTCAAGTAGACTGTTTCAGTGGGTGTACCCATCATGGTCTTGACCTCTTTGCTTATATTCTCATTCCTCCCACTCTTTAATTGGACCTTGGGAGCTCAGTCCAGTGCTCTGATGCGGGTCTCTGCTTCTGTTTCCATCAGTTGCTGGATGAAGATTCTATGGTGATATTTAAGATAACCATCAGTCTGATTACAGGGCAAGTCAAGATCGGGTTCCCTCTCCTCTATTGCTTAGGGTCTTAGCTGGAGTCATCCTTGTGGATTTCTGGGAATTTCTCTAGAGCCAGGTTTCTGCTAACCCTATAATGACTCCCCCAATCAAGAAATCTTTCCTTGCTCCCATCTCTGTCCTTCCTCCATCATGACTGTCCCATTTCTCAAGTTCTCTACATCCCTCTCCTTCTCCCCTTCTCTTCTCCTTCCACCATCCCTTCTTCCCCCATGCCAATGCTCCCAATTTTGTCAGTCAATCTTGTTTGTTTCCAATTTCCAGGTGAATCTATACATGTTTTTTTGGGCTCACCTTATTAGGATCATGAACTATAGGCTGAATGTCCTTTGTTTATAGCTAGCATTCACTTATGAGTGAGTACATACCATATTCATCTTTTCTTTTTGGTCTGGGTTACCGCTTCAGGATAGTGTTTTCTAATTCCATCCATTTGCATGCAAAATTCAAGATGTCATTACTTTTTACCGCTGTGTAGTACTCTAATGTGTAAATGTGCCACATTTTCTTTATTCATTCTCCGGTTGAGGGGCATCTAGGTTGTTTCCAGGTTCTGGCTATTACAAATAATGCTGCTAGGAACATAATTGAACAAATGCTTGTGCAGTATGATTGAGCATCTTTTGGGTGTATGCTCAAGAGTGATTTTGCTGGATCCTGATGTAGGTTGATTCCCAATTTTCCGAGGAATCTCCATTCAAACAATGGATGAGTGTCCCCTTGCTCTACATCCTCTCCAGCATAAGCTATCTTTGCTGTTTTTTGATCTTAGCTATTTTGACAGGTATAAGATGGTATCTCAGAGTTGTTTTGATTATGCATTTCCCTGATGGCTAAGGATGTTGAACATTTCCTTAAGTATCTTTTGGCCATTTGTGATTCTTCTGTTGAGAATTCCCTGTTTAATTCTGTACCCCATTTTAAAATTGGGTTATTTAGAATTTTGATGTCTAATTTCTTGAGTTCTTTATATATTTTGGAAATCAGTCCTTTGTCTGATGTGGGGTTGGTGAAGATCTTTTCCCATTCAGTAGGCTACCTTTTTGCCTTTTTGACTGTGTCCTTTGCTATACAGAAGCTTCTCAGTTTCCAGAGGTTCCATTTATTTATTGTTGCTCTCAGTGTCTTTGCTACTGGGATTATATTTAGGAAGTGGTCTCCTGTTTCCATGAATTGAAGACTACTACCCACTTTCTCTTCTATTAGGTTCAGCGTGGTGAGATTTATATTGTGGTCTTTAATCCATTTGGACTTGAGTTTTGTGCGTGGCGATAGATATGGATCTATTTTCCTTCTTCTACAGGTTGACATCCAGTTATGCCAACGTCATTTGCTGAAGATGCTTTTTTCTTCCATTGTATAATTTTAGCTTCTTTGTCAAAAATCAAGGGTTTATAGGTGTGTGGATTAATATCCAGTCTTCAATTTGATTCCATTGGTCAACATCTCTGTTTTTATGCCAGTACTATGCTGTTTTCATTGCTGTAGCTCTGTAATAGAGCTTGGTGTCAGGGATTGTGATGCCTCTGCAAGTTCCTTTATTGTATAGGATTGTTTCAGCTATCCTGGTTTCCTTTTTCCTTGTTTGCGTCACGTTCTACAGATTTGACCAGAGTGCATCCATTTCATTCTCTTCTGCCTGTTCACAGTTTGCAATGTAATAAAGGTGTATTTATTTAGGGGGTAGACTCACGAAAAAAGTAGTGATCAGCAGTTCTCTGTGTGAGTGGGGAACCTTAGCTGCATCCAGCAGACAAGGGGCTCGTGCATACCCATATGTCTGCATATATAGTACCCAAGACCATGCTCAAAGTGGGCCAGCATCCTGAAGGCCATTGGCTGAAGGAGCTCCCCCAGTACCTGACACCCCGCACCGTTTGCTTACTGTTATTACATGAACATTCCCTCCCTATCTCCAATGTGTTCTGACTCCATACGTGCCCTTCAAGTTTGTGCAGCGTGCAACTCAAGTCAACGTGTGTAGGAAGAGGGCTAGAAGCTTGGGGATCTCCAAGTGTTATTAAATTAAAACTGTAGGTGTCATTCCTCGCCCCCCCCCCCAACCTGAGTTCTTTGGAAAAAACAGTGTAACTCAATAGCTCTCAGTGAGTGATAAGGAATTATTTTTTCTGCTTTATTCTCCTCCCTTCCTGGTGACTGTCCCCTGTTCCATGTCAGGCTGTCTCAGGTCATCTTCTCAGTGACTGTCCCCCTGTTCCATGTCAGGCTGTCTCAGATCATCTTCTCAGTGACTGTCCCCTGTTCAATGTCAGGCTGTCTCAGATAATCTTCGAGCTAAAGAAGTCTCAGGATGAATAATGGGGACTTCTGAGCAACCACTCCTCTATTTCTAGGCTTTTGATTGGCTGAGCAATAGTGTGCTGTGGTAAATATTTGATAGTAAGTGCATTAAAGAAAAAAGGACCCAACTTGCAAGGTTTGAGAACTTCCATGGTATTAACACCTGCAAGCTAATTTTAAGCTATTGATATGACTTCACCAACCTAGGAGTTGTAAGAGAGGCTTCTGAAGGCTCTTGCTTCAATAGTCCTTGAATAAAAAGAGATAAAATGCTATGCTGTTCACTTTGTTTCATCTAAAGTCCCCCCCCCCCCCCGCCAGCTTATATGTTTTAGACAACCTACATTCGTTTCCTTTTCATGGGTGCCTTTCACTCATGTTATTTACTTGTCTTCCATAGAAAGAACAACTAGGTTAGTGCTGGCACTGGGTGCCTAAGCTACCTTCTTTGTCCTCAGCGCTATTCTTACCTCTCCTAACGTAGATCGTATAATCACATGCTTGTGAAGGAAGCTTTTTCTTTTTAAAAAGTTTCCCTAGAGAATCTGGGAGTACAGAACTCCAAGAGAATATGACATTCGAGAGTTAGCAGGATCGTGTATCTAAAGGAGGGGTGCTGGCGCATAGGCTGCACAATAGAAATGGCGGAAGCAACAGAGGAAGCAGAGCTTGCCAACTGGACACTGCTTCCCACTGGTAAAAATAGGGCAGTAGAAACTGTGCCTATTAAACTTCTATCTAAATTTATTGTCTTGTCTTATCATATGACCATTCTTATGATCAAGAGAACCTGGGGAAAAGCAGTTTTTGTATTAGACACACTTCTTCTCTATAAGTAGTCAAGATTCTGTTGTTGGAAGGTCATAAGCTGGATATGAAGCTGGAGACAGCTTCTCTCTCGCCATTTGTCCTAGTTCAGCGCTTACTTATTGGCTTCTTACTATTATTTCCTCCACTTCCAATTTAAGAATAGTATTTTTATCTAGGTGTGGTGGCTCATACCTTTAATTTCAATATTTGGGAGGCAGAAAAAGGTCAATCTCTTTGAGTTCAAGGCCAATCTGGTCTATATAACTAGTACTACATTGTGGGGCACTTTCTAAAAAAATATTCAAAAATAAAATTAATTTTATCTGGTAGATTTGTGATGTTTCCATTCATATATGTATCTATCATGTAACGTTTAAATCAGATCGAACATACCTATCTCTTCAAAATTCATTTCTTTGACATGACATGAAAAATGTCCTTTTTCTAGTTTTTAAAAACTGTATATTATGATATCATTATTTACAATACCCATAGTTATTAAGTAGCATATCAGAATTTAGCACATCTATCAAATATAACTTCGTACATATTGATCAGCCTCTTTCTGTCTCACTTAGTCTCCGGAACTACTATCATAGTCTTGAGAGGTGAACTTTTTCCAGTTTACAACTGGGCCTGAGCTTCATTTCCTAAAAGGACAACAAGGGAGATAGCACGTACTAGGCCTGAGCCACTCCCCATGGCACCTCAAGGCAGTGACCAAAAAGGACAGTTCCTGTAATCTCCCTAAAACATACCCTGTCTTGCCCAAGTTTGCCACCAAATGGCAAAACTATAACCACAGTCAATTAAAGTTGTATTAATGTAGCCACAGCCTGCTTCACTAATTAACTGTGTTTAAGATGACCTTACTGTCCTTAGAGTCTCCCTAGCTAAGCTTAAAGGGGGCATGCATGCTCCTTTCCCGCATGCTGGAGTAAATGCTCTGTCTCAGCATACTATTTGATTCTGGGGGCTTCCTTCAGTGATTCTCGGACCCTTACAGTCTCAGTTTTTTTGGATTAACTTAAAAACTATTTCTTTATGTAATGCTTTTCTGCCTGTGTATTGTTAGCTTCTTCCTTATTAGTTTCCCTTCCAATCTGAAGCATTCCCTTCATGTATTTAATGTCTGGTAGAAATATATTCGCCCACTCTTCTTGGCAGGTGGTCTGAGAATGTGTTTCACATTTCTGTAGTCTACATTTGATGAGTACAGTGTTCTTCCTAGCTGGTGCTTTTCCCATTCAGTAATATGAGCTCTCATGCTCGGCCATGAGATCTGTGCAGCTTTCTGTCAGGTGAGATGTGGTACCCTTACAAGTATTTGCTTCTTTTTCTCTTTCTGCCTCAGAATTTTCATTATTTGATCTGCTGTGACTTTTGACCTTTTGCCCATGGTTATTTGTATTCTTTTCTAGGTTTAGGAAGCTTTCTAGTATTTTCTTCTAAAATAATCGTCCCATTCCATTGGTAGTTTCATTTCCCTTCAAACATAAACGTTACATATTTGCTCTTTTAATGATGTTAAAAATCACCTTAGGTTTTCTTCATTTTTTCTTCATTTTCCCTTCATCTGACTATGTATTTTCAAATAGACTGTCTCTGAGCTCACTGATTCTTATGTTTGATCTCTTCTTATCAGGTTTTAAATGTACTCAGTCTATTTTTTAGTTTAAGGATTTCTGTTTGACTTAAAAGAAAATTTATTGCTCAATTAACTTTGTTTTAGAGTATTAAATTTATGTGTGTGTGTATGTGTGTAAGCTGTTGAATATTCTTAAAATACTTGTTTTAAATTCTGCATCTAGATCATGTCTTACTGGTTACCTTATGGTTGGTGTCTGGCTTATTTTTTTTAACTGTTAAGCTAAGTTAGCTCCCCAAAAGTTTCTGATTCTCTTTCATGTTGTATGGTTTTGGGCACTGATAGAGCAAGATTAGAAACATAGAAGGTTTGTTGTAGTGAGGAACTGTGGGCTGCGTTCCTGCCGCCCAGCTCCCTGCTGCCTGGTTAGCTTATGCCCTGAGAATTTGTCTTTGTTCATTATGCCTATCTACCAGTTCTATAAAGCCTGCTTATTTTCTCTGAGCTTGTTGTTCTATCCCTTCTGCTTGAGTTTGTGTGCCTTATGTCTAGGTTTTGCATGACTTATATGTTATTGTCACTGTTTTAGCATGAGAGGCCACCCAAGCCAAAGTTTGCCCCAAATTCAAAGATTCTATGTCATTTGTTTAGAAATGGATGAGTACCTCAAAAAGGCAGTTGATCCCTGAAGCTTGTCAGTGTGTCCACAGCGGGCCCAGGTTTCTCATGTAGAGGAACCAGCTTGTTGTTAGATGCTGTGGGCTTCTGCCAGGCTCCAGGTAGAACTCAAACAGACTCTCCTCAGCCTCCTGTGCCATACCCCTGGCTACAGTGCTGCCATTCTGAATCATCTGTGCTGAGGAGACTTCCAGGACCAGTTCTCTAGTGAGTAGGTCTCGGGGCCATAGTACATAGGTCACCTGTAGTAATAGGGGCGGTGGGGCTGCGTTCCCAGCACCCCGGCCGCCTGCACGGCTAGCTTATGCCCGAAATAACAACACACAAACTGTATTCATTTAAACACTGCTTGGCCCATTCTCTTCTAGGCTAATTCTCACATATTAATTTAGCCCATTTCTAATCATCTGTGTGTAGCGCCCCAAGGTGCGCTTACCGGGAAGATTCTAGCCTATGTCCATCCTGGGTCGGAGCTTCATCCTGGGAGCGGGGCATGGCGTCTCTCTCAGGCGTCTGCCCCCAAGAGGAGAGCTGTCTAGTCTGAGCTCACTTCCTCTTCCTCCCAGCGTTCTGTTCTGTTTACTCCTCCCACCTATCCTCTAACCAATAAAATGGGCCAAGGCAGTTCCTTTATTAGCCAATGACCTTCCTCCGTCAGTCACCCATTGTCTAGGAGGACTCAGGGTCCTCAAATCCTGCCACCAGCCACAGGTGAGCATGACTAGAGAAGATGGCCAACCAACTTGGACCTTGTCCTGCTACTTGGTACTAGGCTACAAGAGCCTGTTGTTTCTGGGACAAGAACTGATAGGAACTGCTCAGTTTTAGGTTTGACCAATGTGGTGCTTAGTTCTCGGGCAGAGTTCTGTGATCGCTGTCCCTTGATACCTCAGTGCACAGAGATGAGCCATATTATAATTCCCAATGTAGAGTTATTTTTATGAAAACCAATCCCAGGGCCCAAGAATGATGCTAGGATGGATTGAATCTAAGTTATACTTGACCATTTTCAGTGTACACTCTGGCTTATGGCGCACTGGTTGAAATGCAGCAGAAAATTGAGACTGCTTGCTCCTGGGTCTTACCATGGCCAGTGTCCACTGATTGTCAGAGCTGGTCTACGGGTTCTGCCTGTGAGAGAAAATTGCAAAAATTTTATTTTAGATAAGCTATTAATTACATAATATATTTATTTTTACCATAGTATGAAATGTCCCTATACTTATTTTACTTAGTAAATATTGAATATTTTTTTTTATTTTTGATATTGGGATATCCTGACCAAAACGACAATCCCTACTGCTAAAATTCATGCTTTAGTATATGAAGACAAACAATAAGTATGTCATTTCTGAAATGTCATAGTTTTTTAATTGTCATAATTAGATGACTGTAAGTGATTAAAGACATGAAAAGATGAGCAGCTTAACTGAGAACCTGTACAGAAGATGCAGTTGACTTGTTTAATAGGGTGGTCAGGCCCCGCCTTCTTGAGAAATCCAGAGCAGGGCAAAGACTTGAAGAGTGTCTCTAAGGGAGGGCTGGGGTGCCCAGCACTTTGTATCCTGGTGTGGAGCGGTCAGGAAGGGAGGGCAGGACTCCTAGGCTACACAGTGAAACCCTACCTGATTTGCCTAAAGAGGAAAGAAAGAAAAAGAGGGTGGAAGATATAATAAATAAGAAGGAAGTTTGATAGTAATCTGTCGATTGGAATGACTGAAATTTTCTAGGCTTTAAAATTTGGAAGAAGCAAAATATACTTTGGGGAAATTGGTTGTTTTATTTGATATGAGCTGTGGACTCATTTTGGTTGTATTTTATCATTAGTTAATATTCATTTGGAAAATAATTCTATTGAACTTTTATTCCTTTCTTTTGGAAGATTCTACAGATCTTAGACATCTTACAGGTTTTTATAAACGACTCTTGATGGGTGTGTTGGCACACATTTAATTCAAACCCTAGAGAGTTAGAGGCAGGTTGATCTCTGTGAGTTCCAACTTGATCTGTATAGTGAGTTCCAGGACATCCAGGGTTATGTAGAGGGACCCTACGGCAAAAAAACCAACCGAACAAAAACAAAAGTAAGAGAGAGAGAGAAAAAAAAGAGAATCACTCTATTATCTTTACTTATCCCACAATGCTTCTAAGACCTAAGTTAATTCTAGAAGAAAATTTTGTAGATGAATAATGGAGCGATTGAATTGTGCTACCACATATCCCTAGACTGTCGTTTAAACTGAATGATTGAGAGACTGATAGATAGCATAACTGTCCTGTCTCTTTACGCAGACCCCAAACATTGCCTTATTCATATATTATAGAAGTCATTTGGAATTGTTTAGATGCAATTTTTTAAAAGTATAATGTTAGCTTTTAAATAACTAGGTTTTGACTGTAAGGAAACTACTGTTTTGTCTTTATTTTGGGAAGTAAAAGGTTTCAGACAATGAGATGGGCCATGTTTAGATTATAAGTTAAATGAACCAAACTGGATTTATACTCAGTGTCTAACCAGCTTCTTAGTTCACACAGCATTTTTTCTTAAAATTATGAATTTCCATAACACCTGTTCCTTTTTAAATTTTGGGGGGGGGGTAACATTGTCTTTTTAGATTAAAAACATAGTTAAACACTGGAAAGAGTTACAAAATGGGCTTGTTTCGTGATAAAAGCTAAAGAGCAGAATTATTAATCAGTTTTAATGACACTGAATTCTGTCATTTTCAAAGGAGTATAATTTCTATAAGGGAAGTGGTTTGTAAATTTGTAGTGCTCCAGTTTTTAGTATAGCGACCAGAAATGCCTTGGATCCGGATTGCCTTTGGCTCAGTGTTGTGAAGCCGTAATCAGCTAAGTACCGTAATCCTCCTCAGGGTACATTCTCACTTGACCTGCAGCTATATACAGCTGCGCAGAGACAGCGTCAAAATAACCTGGCCTTGCACGTCCCTCGCTGCAGTGTTTTGTGGCTTCCCCCTTGAGTGAATGCTGCTTAACTTTCAGTAGTCGAGGTTTGTAACAATATGATCGCAAGCCAAGAGTCTTTCATGCCATCTGATTAAGGATGGCTCCTGGGATTCTGCTGGGGCTGGAAGGATTAAGAGAACGCACTGCCTGGCGTAATGTTGATGTGTTTTCGTCAGCCTGATGACTCTTGCCGGACAGATGTGCATTGGTAGAACTAAGGTAAAAATATAAATGCTAAATATTATTATGATGTGTAAACATTTTTCATGCTTTTTACAAATATAAATCGACTTGTTCCGCTTTTAGAAGAAGAACTGTATGCATGCATACTGCTTGTTCCACATGGTCACAGATTTGGTTAGATTCATGATGTACCCTAGTTTAAGAGCTTTGAATTTTGACTTTGCAATATTTAATCTAAACTATATAGTCAGCTTTAAAATTGTATTCGTGAACTATTATTTTCATTCAAATTTGCAAAATCCATGTTTCATAAAGCATTTTAAAAGATGGAGGTATCGTTTCAAATTTTGGAATTTTTGAATGTCAGCTGCATAGTCTTTCATTTTTAAAATGACAGCTATTGAATGTAAAATGATGGTAGTTTCTTGTTTCTATATTTTAATGTGACTCAATATAATTTTTTATAAAATTGTTATTAAATGATCTTTACCAATAAGATTTTTTATTGGAATATATAGCTAGTGCTAAGTTGTTGTCCTGTAAAATTCAGATTTATATAATGATATTCAGCGTCACTAAGATTCTTAAAAGTTTTCTATATCATTAGTTAAGAGTTAAAAATATTTTAAGACTTATCTTTTCATGCATTCTCTTACTGTCCTTATAAATGTTTTCATATGTCTTCTGCCCTATTTTCAGAGGTTTGATATTAACTGGTAAATATGGTCAGTATTATTCTGATATTACCACAAGCCAGTGAAGAAAGCCAATGGAAATTGTAATAATAGCATAAAAAATTAATACGTAATATATAAACTGAAACTGCCTCTGGGATATTAGAAAAGTGACGAATTTGAAACAATATATTTTTTGGCATTTTTCTCATCCATCACCATGGTTTTCCAGACATAAAGTTTTAAATAGTTGACATATTTCTTACTCAAATTATCATGCATAGTTAGATAAAGATTTATAATGGAACATCTGGCGCATTGTACAACAGAGTATTTAGAAATAGGCTGGGAAGTTTGTCTGCCTGACTAGCAGTTCTCAGCAACTGAGACAGAAATGCTGCCCTGTGCGGCAGGTAGACATAGGATCTCTCAGGTGTGTCTCCTGTTAGTGGGTGGACATTACTTTAATACAGTCATGCAGGCTTAATACTGAAAAGTAGGTGAGTAGAAACGGGGAATTTAAGTATGTGCTGATATGATGATATCAGGAAATAGGAATAAACAGATGAAGTGGAAAATTGGAAAAAAGTGTACTTTTGGTTCTTAATTTCTCAGAATCTTTGAATGATTAACTCAGAACTTCCTAGGAGAATTGCTTTGAATTATGACTTATGGTTGAATGTTATTATATGCTTTATTATCCTTTTAGAGAAACATACACATTATCATTTATTTTGCTTGTAATTTTTTCCTGAGAATAACAGAAACTAAGGCTTATTTCATAAGCCTTTGTGCAGGCAATGTCCAGATTAGACATATCTGTGCAGTCTCAACACCAATGTTCAGATTAGATATATCTGTGCAGTCTCGACACCATTGTTCAGATTAGACATATCTGTGCAGACTAGACACCAATGTTCAGATTAGACATATCTGTGCAGTCTCAACACCAATGTTCAGATTAGACATATCTGTGCAGTCTCGACACCAATGTCCAGATTAGACATATCTGTGCAGTCTCGACACCAATGTTCAGATTAGACATATCTGTGCAGTCTCGACACCAATGTCCAGATTAGATATATCTGTGCAGACTAGACACCAATGACCAGATTAGATATATCTGTGCAGACTAGACACCAATGACCAGATTAGATATATCTGTGCAGACTAGACACCAATGACCACATTATATATATCTATGCAGGCTGGACACCAATGTCCAGATTAGACATGTCTGTGCAGACTGGAAACCAGTGTCCAGATTAGACATATCTATGCAGACTGGATACCACTGTCCAGATTATACATATTTATGCAGACTGGACGCCAGTGTCCAGATTAGATATATCTATGCAGGCTGGACACCAATGTCCAGATTAGACATGTCTGTGCAGACTGGAAACCAGTGTCCAGATTAGACATATCTATGCAGACTGGATACCACTGTCCAGATTAGACATATTTATGCAGACTGAACACCAGTGTCCAGATTAGATATATCTGTGCAGACTGAAGACCAGTGTCCAGATTAGACATATCTGTGCAGGCTAGACACCAATGTTCAGATTAGGCATATTTGAATTTTGATGGAGTTTCTTTAGTTCCTGAAATTTTAAAATTTAAAAGACAGTATGTATGAAATGATTCATGATGTACTTAGTAGATATTTTCTTTTCCAAAATTAATATGTCAGAGTAACTGATAGTAGATTATTTACTTTCAAGAATCTTACAATTGAATGTTACCTGACTTGGTAGAGTTTTAATATACTAAAGTGTACTGTAGTACTTCAAGTTTTATTTTAAGCATCAGGACCAATAATTCTCCCAATTTCAGATTTCAACCACTATTCCACCTTACTTAAGCCCAATAGAAAGGAACATATATACCATGATTTAGATGCCTTAGGGATATTTCATAATCTCTACAACAAAGTGATTACTAGTTTAATATTGAATTTATGTTTCCTATAGAATGATTAGAAAAACAGCTGTTTTAGCCAGGGACTGACTGTTTATCTTTCTTTGGGAACTGAATTCTATATTGGGAGGTAATTTTTTTTATATGTTGTTTGCAGTTAGGATCCTCTGCTAAGATTATTCACCTTATACTTATTTTCAAAACTTTCATATTGTTTCCTCAAGGTAGGAACAACATTGTTTTAAGCATGATTTGATGATATTCTGCTGGAAATCCATAATACTTAAAGCTTTTGTTTAAACAAATTAGCTTGATGAAGCTTTGGTATTGATGTTATAAGATTGTACTTCCTTAGGATCATTCGGCATGATGATAATTGGGGATAATAATGTTGTATTCATTTACGTGTTCCTAATCAATGATTCAGTGTGCAACTAAAATAATCTCAGTTAAGTGTATAATCCAAGTCTCTTATTTGAAAATACAGACTCTCCGAGATTAGGTGCAATAAGTATAACTAAGAAATTCAGATCCTGTATCTACAGTATAATTTTCATGATATACACTTATCATAATGGGTTTTTTCTTTAGTCATTTGTATAAAAATAATACCCAGAGTAAACTGAATGTTCTATAGTATGTGCTTGATTGCATACCCAGGCACACATACACACACGGTGTTGTGTAGGTTAATATTATAATATTATAGTATTTTTAAGCTGTGTTTTCACAAGACAAAAGACAAAATGATCCGTCTACCTAAATGTATGCATCCCCCTGTCAGTAAACCTGTGAAGTGTAACTTGCTTAAATGTCATCTCAGAGTCTTTTTCTCTGGTTTCTAGGAAAAGAAGTCCATCAGTGTCCAGGGATCAAAATCGAAGATACGACCAAAGTGAAGAGAGAGAGGAGTATTCACAGTATGTCCCTTCAGACAGCACAATGCCCAGATCGCCATCAGATTATGCTGATAGACAATCTCAACGTGAACCTCAGTTTTATGAAGAACCTGATCATTTAAATTATAGGGATTCTACCAGGAGAGGCCATAGACATTCCAAAGAGTATCTTGTAGACGACGAGGATGTGGAGAGCCGAGACGAGTATGAAAGACAGAGGAGGGAGGAGGAGTACCAGGCGCGCTACAGAAGCGATCCGAATCTGGCCCGGTATCCCGTAAAGCCTCAGCCCTATGAAGAACAAATGCGGATCCACGCGGAAGTGTCCCGAGCACGACACGAGAGAAGGCACAGTGATGTGTCTTTGGCAAATGCTGAACTAGAAGATTCCAGAATTTCTCTGCTAAGGATGGATCGACCATCAAGGCAAAGATCTGTCTCTGAACGGAGAGCTGCGATGGAAAATCAACGATCCTATTCAATGGAAAGAACTCGAGAGGCTCAGGGACACAGTGCTTATCCACAAAGGACCACAAATCATAGCCCCCCCACTCCCCGGCGGAGCCCTATACCGGTCGATAGACTGGACATGCGGCGTGCCGACTCTCTGCGGAAACAGCACCACTTAGATCCCAGCTCTGCCGTCAGGAAAACGAAACGAGAAAAAATGGAAACCATGTTAAGGAATGATTCTCTGAGTTCAGACCAGTCGGAGTCAGTGAGGCCCCCGCCACCAAAGCCTCATAAATCCAAGAAAGGAGGTAAAATGCGCCAGGTTTCGCTGAGCAGTTCCGAGGAGGAACTGGCGTCCACACCGGAGTACACGAGTTGCGACGATGTCGAGATCGAGAGTGAGAGCGTGAGTGAGAAAGGTAAGCTCTGCCACGCATGCCCTGCAGAGTGAGTGAGAAAGGTAAGCTCTGCCGCGCGTGCCCTCCAGGGTGAGCCTTCCTTCCCTCGCGTGCCCTGCAGAGTGAGCCTTCCTCCCGGAGCCAGTTTTGCTTGCACTCAAGGATTTTAAAGGCGTTGGCCATGTGAGAAAAATCCTACAAGAACAGCGTGCCTTGTTATCCTTGTATAAAAAAGTCGTTTTAAAAAACACCTTCTTGAGTTTCGTGAAGGCATCCTTGCGTTATTAGAAGGCACACGTACACAAACTTATTAGTTCTAGCTTGAAAAGTAACAGCTTTTGTATTATTTATAAAAGTAGGAATGTGTTCATAATAGAACATTTGAAATATCGCTCAAAGTATTTTAAAGAATGAAATAGCACCTTACCCCTTTCCTAAGAAAGAACTGATGTTGTCCTTAGGTTTCAGCCCCTTTTCTCTGAAAGTAGAGTTTTCAGATTTATAAATTTAGTATCATACTCTACATAGCTTCATGCTTTTCAATTGCTGCCATATAGTCTTATTTTCAAGTCATTTAATATTCTTTAGAAACTTAAGTGACTGCACTTTGTTCTATCATAAGAATATATCATGATATTTACTTGTTTGAGGTATAGAAATTTATTCTAAATGTTATGTAAACAATATTGTCTTGATCTTTACGTATATTTTTTGCCTGCCTCTCTCTCTGTATGTGTGTGTGAATATTTGGTTTTATACTTTAATTCATATTTTATAGTTGCTTTCCAGAAAGGTTCTTAGCATTTTCTGTGCTATTTTCATATGTGCTTGAACTTTTTGTTTTATTTCACCCAATTTTTGTCTCCCGAATGGGCCACACAAATGCCACATCTCATTATCTGAATTTTATCTAATTTTATTGTGATATGAGTCATCTCTTCATCCCTTAATTCTTCCTATCTACTTCTTCTGGATGTTCTAGTTTTCTCTTATTAATTTATGAGTTGTTTTTTGTATTAGAATTTGTCTCTAATTATCTGTTATTTTGTTAAATTTATTTTCTATTTGGATGGTTGTCTATTAATTTCCTTTGATCATTTGGAGATGGCATGCTTAGTACAGCTACAGTTGAGTTTTCTTTGTTGATATTTTTTCATTATGCCCATTCTTAAACACTTTTCATTCATCTTCAAATCTATTATAAAATTAGATATATATGTTCCCCTTAACATTATTTTACCATTAATTTTTTCCCCTGGAATTAATTTGATATGTAATGAAGTATATTAGATTGGTGAGTATCTGACATGAATTCTTCATGTCAACTTCTGCTTCTCCTTCCTTCCAGTTATGTCGTGATGTTTGGCAGATTGTCCTTTTCTGTTTTAGAATAATCAACAGTAATAAGTAGAGGAATCCAGGTCATATAAAATTATAAGTCATATAAAATTTATATAGTGATTTTATACTGTAGCATAAGTAATTAGAAAATACAAATCAAAAGTAGTTTTTTACCTAAAACCAAAACTAGAAAATGTGATTAAAAATAATTATCAAAACATGATGGTATTTGCAGGAAATATGATAAAATTTTCCTCATAACAAAGTAAGAATAGAAGTTCTTTTCTCTTACTATGCGGGAAGACTAACTACTACAATGAAATGTGCCGAACCATGTCATGAGTTGATCGCAGCCGCAGTCTCACTTGGGTTCCCAGTGCCCTGTTTTATAAAGCTAAAGCTGTGGGGATAGCCAGGTGCTGTAGGGAGAAGTCACTCGACTAGACACAAACCAAGTAAAGTAATTGCAAGTGTGGCTTGCTAGAAAAATGGACAGATGTGTGGACTTAATGTAGTATTTAGAAAGTCATGAATACTACTGTCTAAAAGCACTACTGTGCAAAAGAGGACATGAAATTTTAAACAAATAGGTCTGGGAAATGCACATACAATGGAAAAATAAGATACAACCCATTTCATAATTGTTACTTTCAATTGTGGTCCTTGAGTGAACAGAGTTAATAGAAGTGTGACTTCTAAAGAGAACTGTAGGTCTCAGTCAGTTTCATTAAAGAATATGTAGAAATTTCAGTTTCATTGAAAAACATGCTTTAAGTATATTTAATAATGGTGATTTTCCACATTTCATAGGGTATTTATTATAAAAGCTTGTTTTTGGTGGTTTGGTTTCTATTCCCTCTAGTTTGCTTATTCTTTGCTAAAATAACATCTTCATTTGCCAAACAAGAACATATTTTACCAAAACTCATAGAGATGCTTCACTGTAGAGCCTGGAAGAGTCTAGGTGACAGCATACAGGGGTATTATGTCCTATGGTTCTAAAGTAGTGACATTAAAACTCCCATCAATTAACTCTGTGCTTGTTAAACTTATACATGATACAGATAAGCACAAGTTCAATGCCCATCATACACAGGAAGAAACTTCCTGTCTCACTGTGCTGTCTTCTGACTTCTCTCGTACAGGGCCCGACTTAGTGCTTACCTAACAGTTTGTTCTGCAAAGTATGATTTCTGCTAATAGACACTTCATAGGTACAGCCATACTTTCAAGTTCAGCAGAAGAAATAGAAGTAATTAGCTTTTCCTGTTGCATGGTTCTTTAAGAGTAGAGTGGTGGGAAGAAATGTTGAGGCTGGACATCTCTGAGAAGATGCCTGTGTCCTCTCTTGACATTGCGTCATTATAGTGATGTTTTTATTCATGAAAAGTATCAGATGGCGAAGTAAGCACTTTGTAAACATAATCCAAGATCTTAATGCATCGTCATCCGTGCTGTCAGTGGATGCATGGCATTCCCCAACAACCAGAGGGGTTTATTAGCAGCCTCGGAACACATTTTTTTTTTCTCAGAAACTTTTGTGAAGCTGTCATTCTGATGAGGATCATGAAAATCTCCAAAGAGAGCCATCCTTGGTTTTGCCGCCTCAGGGTAACGAGTTCCAAGGACTGTTTCACATCACAGCTAGCCTGACATCACAGCTAGTCTGCTCGTTGTATTTATTTACCTGTTGCGTTTCATTTTTTTTTAAATAATACCAACTCTTATCTTTGCAAAGCAAGTTTGGGCCAAGTAATATAATTTAATTTTTTGTCTAATAATGTATATGTAACATAAACTCTGTCATTGCAGAAAAAAGGCTTCTTCCCAAGCCTTGGTATGTGTCTCCCACATAGAAACTATTTCTTGCTGTTTTAATGATATTCATCTTTCAGTTCAAAACAAGTCTTGATTTTGATTTTTTTTTTAAAAAACTTGCTTTCCTTTGGCTTGACTGTTTTTTTTCTTCTTAGACTTTACTAATACAGAAATTCTTTTGACATTTATACACTACTTAGGTTAGACTACACTATTTTAAATACACAGAATTTCACCCATATTTAGACTCATTGTCATTTTGGTTAGCATATTTTGTTAAGTCATGTTAATAAGTATAACCCATTAGTGATTTTTTAATTATTTGCTTAAAAGTGAAAGGGATATTAAAGAGAAAGTGTATCCATAGTTTAGTCTAAGAGTTCAGTCTTGGTTGTGTCCTTCACTTAGAATACAATCTTTTTCTGCTTTTTAAAACACTCCGTGTCGGGGCTGGAGAGATACTCGGCTGTTCCCATAGAGGACCCAAGTCTGTTCTCATCACCCATTGCTGGCTCACAAGCCTTTGAAAATCAGAGCTAGGTTACCTTATGTCCTCTTCTGGGCTCTGCCGGCACCAGGCATACATGTGATGTACATACATATATTCAGGCAAGACAACCATATATTAGAATAAATAGATCTAAACCTCTTAGGTCTAAGTCCTTATCTATAAATCTGTGAATAAGAATAATAGCATTTTGTTGTAATTTGATTACTAAAGAAATAAAGCGAAACTATCCAAATATACACACAATGGATTAGTAAGTAACTAATAGCTTTAGATTGCTTATTTTATGTTCTGTGGTAGTCAAGAATTCTACAAGTGGATTCTCCAGTGATCATAGTGAAAATGTAACCGTGGTTATGTGGATTGTGTTGATCTCAGCCCTTCCAGGGTCTGCCCTGTGTTGAACTGTTTATTTTTAATTGGTGAGGTGGACTTTTGAGATATAATTCAATGCTTCAGTAAATGTAAAGCATCTATTTCTCATTTTTCTGCCAAGAACTTTTTCCGTGCCTATTATTTAGAAGGTGTTGGATTGGATCCAGTGGAGAATGTAGAGGTAAATAGCATTCTTTCTCACCTCAAGAAATTAAGAATAAAATTACTAGATACATAGTCTTCCGAAGAGTCATTTATTCTATACACTGATTCTTTTCTGTGCACAATTTGTCTTGTAACACTTATTTTTTTTAGTTCAATGTGATATATTTACCATTTAGAATGTTAAATTAATTATCTACCGGATTTGTGTTCATCTAGTTATCCAAAAACTGATTGAGATAAATTATTAATGCTGATGCTATAGTGTCTCTGAATTTATCGATTTAATGTTATTCTCAGAGTTTGGAATGTTGTTCATAAACTTTATAATGTACCCTTTGCTTTGTTATTTTTATTTTCTTCTCTAAACATCACCATTGATAGTTGGGCCTGGATAACTGTGTGTTTTTTGAGATTGTCTTACTGACCTCTGCTTCCGAGGTGCCGCTAACACTGCAGCCCACTTGTGACACCATAGATTTGTCTAGAGACTGCAGCCACCCTCTATGGGACAGAACCCACTCCTTCATTCACCACTTCCCTTCTCCATATGGAGATGGTCACAACTAATAAATATTTTTTTAAAAATTTTTGAAAAAGTGGAGCAGAGCAAAAATATCAGACTAACTCACATATCAGGAGAGTGGTTCTGTAACACTTCCGTTATATGTGTTTGTGTATGTGTGTGCATGCATATGTGTGCGCATGCTCTATAGTCTAACAACATCAAAATACATAATCATTCCTTGATTCTGCAAGCAATTATTCTAGGACCCCCACCCCCAGACCTTACTGTGAAAATTTAAGTTCTTTATCTAAAATGCCAGCATTTGCATGTAACTTGTGCACGCCATCTTGTCTCTCTTAAATCTTAAAACATACCGTGGGCGTGAATGCACATGGTATTAACATTCAGTGTGTGTGTCTGCACACGATGTTACACTGTTTTATGGTGGACGATGAGGGTGTAGGCCAGTATGTGCTCATGGCAGGTATAACCAAAACCAATCTCAGTCTCAGTTGTTTCTTGTGGGGTTGGAATCTTCAGATAGAGAGGTCTCTTCCACGCTCGGGGCTCTGCCCAGCTCCCGTCCCTGTGTTAGACTTGGGGACTTATTTGCTGCAGGTTTCTAGCTCTAGACCACTCTGATCTAGACCTCCATCAGGATTAGGAGTGGTGTTTGATTGCCAACTGGTGTCTTGTAGGTGCTATGCTTTTATTTTTAAAATTTATTTTAATCACAGTGTGGCACATTTCCAACTTCTTTATGCAATTACACCCTTAATCATTTCCCCAACTGTACAAGGATACCCTTTGAAGCACTTACATTCAGTGTGGGCTGCTCAGCTTCCCTTGCATTGGTTTTTAGATGGTTGCTAAAGGTCTTCTTCTTCTTCTTCTTTTTTTTTTTTTTTTTTTGGTTTACCTAAAAAATTTTGAGTTAAGATTAGGTTAGCAAGTTCAAGAATTAATGCATATGGTAGTTTCCTAAGCCATAAATTGTAAAATGCTTCTTTTACTTATTAGGGGTTTTTTAAAGTAAGCAAAATATACTTAACCTTTTTTAAAAAACTAGTGTTAATAAAGTTGAAAAGATTGTACATTCTGGAGAAAAGGCCGCTTTCAGAAAGAAGCAGGTGTTTTTAAACATAAACGTCAAATTCCAACAGTTACCTTTATATCAGTCCCAGCTTAGGTGTTTTATCAGTTGTGAGATTTACCCTCCTGCACGATCTCACATTGCTTACAGACTTTAGTGCATTGACTATAAATACTCACAAAACACAGGCTACTAAAAGGTCTGTATATATTAATAGATTCAAGCAAATGTTACTTTATGATACTTGAGATAATTAAACATGTAAAGCATTCTAAACCATTGGACTCAAAGCTGTTTGTGGAAGTTTTAATAATAAAAGCTTTCCTTTTCTGGAGAGCTATTTTCTAAAGAGAAAAACTTTTAAAAATCAAAGATTTTTGCCATGTGTATTAACTTTGTTGACAAGTAATTTTATACTAAGTACTCTTATCAGTTGTAGTATTAGTTCTGAACTTTTACTTTTAAATAAACAGAACTCACTCATACTGAAGCTACATAGATATAATGAATTATGCTGCCCTTTTATTAGACAGTATTATAAAATCACTGTATCACGTTTTTACAAAGTATAGATACCTATTATGGGTTTTACTCTGTTATCCTGGCTATCCTAAATCTCACTCTGTAGACCAGTCTGGCTTCAGACTCACAGAGATCTGCCTGCCTTTGCCTCCCAAATGCTGGGACTGAAGGTGTATGCCACTACCATCTGGCCTGAAACTTCCTTTAAAATGTTATTTTATGTGTCTTGTTTTGTTTTGTTTGCATGTATATCTGTATGACACATGCATGTACGGTGGAGGCAGAACCAGAGAAGAACGTGGTTTCTCTGGAACTGCAGCTACAGACTGTTCTGAGCACTGTGTGGGTGCTGGGAATCAAACTCGAGTCCTCTGTCTGGAACTGCAGCTACAGACTGTTCTGAGCACTGTGTGGGTGCTGGGAATCAAACTCGAGTCCTCTGTCTGGAACTGCAGCTACGGACTGTTCTGAGCACTGTGTGGGTGCTGGGAATCAAACTCGAGTCCTCTGGAAGAGCAGCTCGTGCTGAGTCATCCTTCCCGCCCCCAAAATATACTTCTGGAGATCGAGTGTTCGTCTTCTTCACGCTAGCATTTCTTCCTTTGTGATGGTGTATCGCAGAGCCTCTGTTCTTGGGTGTTGCGTGATCACAGTTCCTGAAGGCTGCTGGCAGGTCCTTTCCATTTGACTTTCCATCACAGCTACCTAGTGAGCCAGCAAAGAGACTGTCTACAAGCAAGGAGAGAGCACCTTGATATAGAGTGATATCCTGCACCTTTGGAGCAAATCCCAGGTCCTATAAAAAAAGGAAGACTATGAAATAGGGAATATGAAAACCACCTTGCAATCCTTCCTCGGCCACGTTCTAGTAGCCTGGGAGCTTTGCCATGGAGTATAGTTATTAAACAATTGCCCTAGATAAATAGTATCTCCTGTATTGTTGAAGAGACTATTTATTTATTTATAAAAATTATATTATTATTTATAAAAATAACTTTATTATTGAGTTTATGTGGGAATTCCCCTGTGTGATAAATTGACCCCACAGAAAAGTTTTAGCATCAATTCTCAAAATACTGTTTCTGCGAGACATCATCAGAGGCCTCTGTGTTTCATTGAGTGTGTGAAAACCTTGGTGTGATCCTCTCAGACAGCACGTGGTCTTTGTGATCTGAGAAAGATGACCCCAACTCTGCACTTAAGGAATCTATGTAAACATCCAGTTTGGAGTTTTCCAATACTATTTTACCTGGGGCACTGCAAATTAATGAAGCCACTCACATTTTGTAGAACCTGTGTTGAATGGAACATATGTTAGGAAAATACAGCATTTTCCCCAAGAAATTGAAGAGGATGAACTACGGACGTGAGACCTAGGAGGAAAATAGAACATGCTTACTTTCAGTCATAGGGAAGATGGTAGAACTATAGTTTGCAAACTATCTTTGTGATTATTACCCTATTTCAACCTCTCAACAATCTGCAAGAATTAGCAATTAATTTCCTTTCATGTAAATGAGAAAAGGAGACACAATGTGTTAAGTGACTTGCTGAATCACAAAACGAATGAAGGATGAAGCCATGTCAATAACCTAGGTGCTTTAGCTCCAGATATGAAACATGTCATAATATGCTATATTTTTTTTAAAAATTATTGTTAAAATGAGTTGAAGAATGCCTTGGTGCACTACATGACTTAAGTTTCAAATTTTTATTAACCTAATGAAAACTAATGATAAAATGTTTTGAATAAGCTTTTGCCTAAGTTTAAAGATTATAGGAAAACAGTTATAAATAAGGTAATCGCACTTTTTCTCTCCATGTTTAAAATACAAACATACTATTGGCCTAGTTTGTATTGAAAAAAAATCTTACTTTAAGAGCTGAGGCTTTTGATTCCTTCTAGCCAGACCATCATATTCAATTGTCATTTTTCACTAACAGAATAATTGGCTGATCTGGTATGCTTTCTGTGTAACTTCTCGCTGAACCAGTGGTCCTCCTTCAGCTTGTTGACACACTCAGCCCTTCATCAAACACCTCCAGGCTTGGGGAACGGCTGCCTGAAAGGCGGCAGAACCTTCTTCACTTTCACACTGAAGTCAGCATTGGTCTGTAGGAAGTCACTAGCCCAGGACCGCGAGAGCATATGTGTGCCCTTCACTAGCTCTCTCCAGTGTTTACAATGTGTATCCAGAGGCAGAAAGACAGCAAAGACACGGATTCTGTAGCAGCTCCCTACTGTGTCTGTGTATGCACAGACATTATCTAACTCTACATTATAACATTTATCATCATATGCATATTGAGAGCTTAATGTCTAAATTTAGCAAAACAAGAGATTAGTAATTATGACAGCTAATAATAAAACATATTAGCAATATTCTGCATGTAATGAAGTCTCCCTTTGGCCACAGTCAAGGATGTAGGTAGAATGTGGAGGCTAAGGGTGACTTACTTCCTGGGTGGGACAGGGTAAGAAAGTACCCTGCTTAGTCACATGACTCCGACCAGAAATTAAAAACTTATGGGATTTTTTTAAAATTTTATTTTCAGAATTTTCCATGAACAGTTTGGGCTGTGGTTGAGGGTCCCCAATGATCACTTTGATGCCCCCTTTCCAGAGAGACAGCACATTAACCACCTCATTCTTCCACCCCAGAAAGCCGCACAAGCACTGTCTCATTCACAAACATCCCCTTGCTGACACTTTGAGATTCTTTTGTTCCATTTAGCAGTAATGCATGTGAACACGTTCTAAATGTCAATAATTTTTCCTTTTCAATAGTTTCCCCAGCCTTAGTTAATTATTAAGCAGCGTTCTGTGATGTCTGTATGTCTCTTTGTCTAGCTGTTATATATTGTAGAATGTTCTGGTTATTTCAGCTTTGGAGCTATATAAATAATGATACTCTCTTTGATTTTTTAATATTTGTAAAGCAGTCAGTTTTCATTGTTAAGTACCTAGCTTTAGATTTTATGTTGTATTTTATGTTGAGCAAGTTTCTGTCTATTCATCATTCTCTGAATTATTAAAAATATATTTTTGGTGTCAATACATAAATTGATAGGATCATTTGATTTTCTTCTTTAACTTGTATAAATGATGAATTACATTGATTTTCAAATATCTACTCTGTGTTCCTGAAACAAATTCCACTTGGTTGTGGACTGTTTCTTCCTTGATAAATTTTACTTATGAATATTTTGTTAGGTGTTTCCATGTCCACGCTTAGATTTATTGTTTTCACTTTCTTTTATCTCCTTCCTTCTTTCCTTCCTTCCTCCCTCTCTCCCTCTCTTCCTCCCTCCTCCTTCCCTCCCTTCTTTCTTTCTTTTTTGGTTTCTTATTGCTTTTACTTGTATTCCCATGAGTTGTTTGAACATTTTTTGACTTTTTTTATTGTTTTTCTTTTATAGTTTCCATTAATTGCTCTAGATAATGTAATATATTTTGTGTACATTTTACATACTACCAGCAGGCATAGTCAGCCACTTAGAGGTAACTAGAGAACCCTTTGCTCTTGTGTTCAGTTATCTCCCCTCTTATATACCCTTGTTTGTATGTTGAAAGCCAAAAGTTGGCATTATATACTTTGCACTTCAAGTATCTTAAATAATTTAGAAAACTCAGGAGAACAAAATTCTACTGTATTTATCCATATTTTTACTTTCCATGTTTCCCATTCTTCTTTATATTTCCAGGCTCCTTGGCTTTCCATATCATGTAGCTTTTTCTTTTTAATAATATGTCTGCTGGTGAAAAACTCAGCTAGCCTTCTTATATCTGAGAGCGTTTTTCATTCATGAAAGATGATTTCATTGTATTGAGAATCTAGGCTGGCATTTCTTGGTAGTTTAAAACATTGTGCCACCCACTGTCCCCTGCCACGTTCTGATGCAGCTTTTGCTGTCACTGAATGGTCTCTTTCTCACCTTTTCATATTTTTTGTGTTACAATCTTAAGTTTTAATTTTTAGGCTATATCTTTGTATGGATTTTTTGTGCTCTAATTTAAAGACACACATAACATTTTGAATCTGTAGGCTTCCATTTTTATAGTGTAGGAAATTTTCAGCTTCTAACTGGGAATTCTTTTTCAGCTTATTCGTTTTTCTTCTCATCCAGTTAGGAGAATGAGGATCATTTGTCACCATGTCTCAGTCTTTGAATCTCTGTTCATCTTCTGTGATCCTTTAGTCTGGTTCACTTGGTCATTGCTCTGTCCTCTCTACATGCAGTCGAGCCTGTCCACTTTGCTACATTGCATGGTTTTCTAGTTATACATTTTCCACTTGGTTATTTTGTGTCTTTTAACAGTACTTGCTCTATATCCATGAATAGGGTTTTGTAGCATTACCAGATGATATTTTATAATCTTAGTTTGCCCTTTGAAGTCATACAAGAGTTAATATTAGTGACTGCTGATGTCTACACACTGCTCTTTGTGATAGTTTAAGACCCAGTTTTCTATGTGCTTGATGATAATTATTTTATTTAATTTTCAAAATGACACTTGTTTTCACTCCTTTAACAAATGCAATTCAGTGCCATGAATATGATATCTTAGCCCCTTTTTTTCATTAATGAGAGGAATTTTTACTTTGGTTTCAAATGTTTTAAAGTGTTAAACTACTTTGTTGACAGAGTCCAGGGCCACATTTCTCACCTTTGTGCAGTCTTGAATCAGGGAAGCTGAGAGATTGTGAACTGAATGATTCTCTAGCCTTCATGCATATCACTCAGGACTGCGCATTTAGAGGTCTCTTACAGTTTATCTCCTTTAACTGAGAAACATAGAGATGCTTTTGTATGGAACCATAGTGTGTTTTGAGAAGGCAACAGGTTTCCTAAGCTATAAAGACTCTGAGGCTGTTGAGTAGTTCCAAGCAGGGGTATGAGTCTACAATGGGCTGGTCCCCCAACTCTGGTGTGTACTACTGCGATTCTGATTTTTTTATCTGTGTGGTAACATTGCTTAAGAAGCACCTTTCTGGCCCATGGGTAAAGAATAAAGTTCTTCCTGTACATTTTGGCCCAACACATCTGTAGAAGACAGCATCATGTTACCATGACAGTAGACACTCCTACATGAGATCTTAATTGCCTGCAAGTCTTGTTAAGACAGATTGCTCAGCCCCACCAATTCTTTTTGAGTCCCCGGATCTAGAGTGGCATTCGATGCATGCATTTCTAACATTTTTTGAGATTCTGTTGTTGCCATTTTAAGGACTTTTAACGTCTTTTTTGCTGATATTCCCATTCGAATAACTCTTACACCATTCTAGTACTAGATCCAAGCCATCCATTGTTTAATAACTTCTAAGATGTTTTTAAAAACATCAATGTTTTTGCTGTTATGAAGTATGAATTTTATTGCCAGTGGTGTTTCAGATGACTTCTATGTCTTCTCTGATAAAAGCATTCTGCTATGGTTTTGTCATCTCAGACTTGCCTTTTTATTTGTTTCGTTGCTTTGACTAGAAAACTGGATGCCAGCCTTGACTTTCCACTCTTTCTTGATACTAAAAATTCTCAGCTCTTTTTCTTGTGATAGCTACTGTCATTACTATTGTGTAGGTTACACTCACCTCTATCTTTCCCAGAGATTGTTGCAGGCACCTTTCAATTGTAGCTTCTTTTACCCTGGTCTCTATAGAATTTAGATTCAGCCTTTTAAGGCATAGGTTAGGTTTTGTCTTAGTGTTTGAGAACGGTAACCTTTAATATGGCATAGGAAGACTCGTTAAAGCTGTGCTGTGCTCAGTCACCATTTTTGCTTACCACTGTGTCCCCTCATTTCTTTAGGTGCTGGTGTCCCCCTGGCACCCCAGGTTTTTTTTTAATTTTTGCAGTATGGTGTTAATACTTCCTACTGGAATGTTCTTTCTTTTCCTTTCCATTTATCTGTCTCTTTACTTGTCTGCTAAATCACATCTTCCAGTTTCCATCCTAAAAATAGTTACTTCAGAGGTGTCCGGTGAGTTCATATTCTCTCCTAGGATTTTGTTCTCTCCTGTGAGACGCTCATCTCTCGTGTCCCTCCCCACACTCACAAACATGTCTCATTGTGTTACCCCTTATCTTAGGGCTTAGCACGATATAGAACAGATGGGAGGTATTCAGTAAGTATTTTTTTAAGTGAGTGAAAATACTAATATGTTTTGAATTTGTGTATGTATATATGTAGATTGAGAAGAAGCCTCTTTGAAATAGGAAGAAAATAAACACACTATGATTGGGAAACAGATTTTTATCATAAGTTGTTATCATGTAAATTGTCTATCAAAACTGTAACAATGTAATTTCTCAAAAGATTAGTTGTTTTAGTGTAATACTAAGTAAGTTATGTTATATAAGTAAAATTTATGATTTCACCTTTCCTTTCTACTGATAGATATAGAATGAAACTTTTTAAAAGTCATTTTCACAGAAAATCTGTTGCATAACTATTTTTTTAACCACTTAAAATGTTGAGGAGTTTCCATCATTATAAAGATTATCATATACCATTCCAGGAACAATATTTAATTATTTGAATTTAAAATAATATTATTGCTAAGCCTCTGTTTAATTTATAAACATTTAAAAGTCTTGAGAAAAAACTCATAGCTTTAGACCAGCATGCAAAAATAAATGAGCTGAAATCCAGACATAGCTGACTAGCCTTTGTCTTAATTGGCTTCTTCAATAGATTTTGTTTCTACTTTTGCTTATTGATAGCAAAGGTATTCTATTTTTAAATAATTATGGCAAGGCTTCTGTTCTGAGATCTGTCTGGACTACAGAAGCCTTATATTTTGCATTTTATGAATTCTATCGGGAATAATAGCTTTTTCCTGGTATCTAATGACTAGGACAGATAAAGTCTTGAAAGCACCAGGATCCTAGAGTTTGAAATGTTTATAATTTCTCTGTCTGTCCTTTCCCAATGTCTCCTTTATCGCACTCCTGTCTGCCTGGCTGCCACAGGAGACATGGATTACAGCTGGTTGGATCATGCGTCTTGGCATAGCAGTGAGGCTTCCCCAATGTCTTTGGTGAGACATGTGGAGCCTTACTATTTAATTTCCGTTATCATTTCACTTTTCCTTTTTATTTACACCTCTGCATGTTTTCTTTTTTGTATCTTTGTTTTGTTTTGTTTTATCTCACACTTGTAGGGGACAGTCAAAAGGGAAAAAGAAAAACTAGCGAGCAGGGAGTTTTGTCGGATTCTAACACCAGGTCTGAGAGACAAAAGAAAATCATGTACTGTGGTGGCCACTCTTTGGAAGAGGATTTGGAATGGTCCGAGCCCCAGATTAAGGACTCTGGGGTAGATACCTGTAGTAGCACCACTCTTAACGAGGACCATAGCCATAGTGAGAAGGTACTGAGACTGCGCCCCCTTCAGCCTGCTCATTCGGTCTTTCTTCGTTTGCTCTCTGTCACTCATTGAAACAGGACATAATGGAAGGACAGGGCATTTCAAGGTCAATGTAGCATTTCCTAAGGTGCAGAAAAGAAAAACAAAACAACTAAGCCAAAAAGCCTTTTGCTTGCTTGGCTGTTCTCCTTGGTCAGCAGCATACCAAAATCTAAGTTAATGAAAATAAAACCTAGGAACAAAGGAACGTTTGGTGTGCAGTCGAATGAGAGAACTTTGGAATGTTATAAACGATAAATAATTATTTTTGGATTGGCTTATATCTATTTTCCTTGGGATGGAAATCAAATTATGAATAGTGTGCATCCCAGGTGAAAGGGAGATGACCGGGTCTGTTTGCACAGAAGGAGTTGTTTTTCTTTTTTCCCCTTCGCTGTCTTTTGTTCTCTTGTCGCCATAGCGTTCTAATGGAGCATTAATTAGTATTAGATTCATTGCCATCTGCTTTGATATTTATTTTATTTGCTTTTAGTGTAGCATTGTTTGAATCCTTCACCATGTAGATCTGATTGCCTGGAACTTGTCTTTCGCCTGCTACACTTTGCATGGACTTTGCATGCTGCTTTTAGGCAACCATGCAATTACTATGATTACACAAATCATTTATTTTGTTGCCTAGCATATTATTAATAATGAAACGGTTCATCACGTATAAAGCCATAATTCTAAACCCAAGAAAGAAATAGGCCGGTAATATGATTATTATTTATCAATAATTGTCTTTGAATGATCTATTAAAAGAAATTTACTAAGCATATCAAAAAGTCTAAAACAATCAATAAACTTTTTACCAGGTGTGGTGGCCCGTGTTCCTTAATGCCAGCGGTAGAAGTTGAGCTTGAGCCAGGGAAATCACAAGATTTAGAGACCAGCATAGGCTATATAGTAATATCAAGGCCAACTGAAGCTACATAGTGAGTTCCAGGCATGGCTTGGTTATGGAGCAAAAGCCCATTAAAAAAAAAAAACTCAATGAATTTTTGTGAAGTGAGAAACATAATATGTTGATCTTTGAGTAACTCCTGTTTCTTCACACAGACTCAGTAGGACAGGTATTGGTGGTTTACATAGTTTTGGAATTGTAGCTGTAATGTTCATTATGAGTTTAGATTTTATGTTTTAATAGTTTTCCCTTTTAACTTTTGCTAAGATAGAGTATTTTTTTTTTTTTTTGATTTTTTGAGACAGGGTTTCTCCGTAGCTTTTGGTTCCTGTCCTGGAACTAGCTCTTGTAGACCAGATAGAGTATTTTTAAAAATTCCCAAAAGTGCTGGAAGAAGAAATTGTCACTTTTTAGTGAGGCCAATTAAGTAGATTTTTTTACTGTACATTTTCTGCCTGTGAGGTCTTAATTAATCTTCAGCAAGTTGAGTTAGCATATATTTTAAAGAAAATTTCAGACCTATTATCTCTTAGTATTGTGGTAGATGATAATGGAGGGTTTTTATCATTGGATTTAAAAGAAACCTTTGAATTCATAAAACTAGGGTTTATAAAAATCCTGCAGTGTTTAGGTCAGTAATTTGGAATGTAAAGTGGTTTGTGTAATCATAATATTTTAGAATTCTGGAGTTTAGAGATACTGAACAATCACGTAATTTGATATAAAATTAATTTTTCTTATTTGTTGATGTTGTATGTCAGCACCCTGTGACCTGGCAGCCATCCAAAGATGGAGATCGCTTAATTGGTCGTATTTTATTAAATAAGCGTTTGAAAGATGGGAGTGTACCTCGAGATTCAGGAGCAATGCTGGGCTTAAAGGTACGTAATAAACTTTATGCGATTTGGCTCTGTATCACTTTACAGATCTATCAGTAAAGCAAATGGAACTCTTTCTACCTGTGCCAAGTTAGGAGTTATCTCATTTCCATTTTCAAGAATTTAAAAATATTGTCGTTCATTCCTTTGAACTCATTTTCCAAGTATTTTAAAGACGTTTCCAAGGTAGATAGGTGTCAGGAGGTGAGGAAGAAGCCAAGACTCCTGTCCCTAGAACCCACACCCAAAGCCAGGCATGGTGGCGAACCTCTGCAGTCCTGATGCTGAGGGGCAGATGCGCAGATCTCTTGTTCTTCCTGCCTTGTCAGCCTCATCTACTCGGAAAATTCCAGGCAGGCAGTGAAGAAGGACAGACACTAAAGGTGTCCTCTGATCTTTATGTAAATGCACGTATACCCATGCACACTCATAGACATGTATGACTACAAACACATACATCATTCACACTATATGCATATGAACCTACAAACCTGCAAACTTTCATGCATACTCATGTACATACATGTACCTCTGCAAACACAGACAAATCTATGCATACACAACACAGGTACAGCTGAAAACACACATATCCAGATACACTTATGCACATGTATACCTGCAGATACACACATCCACACACATGTATACCTCCAGATACACATATCCAGACACATCATGTGCATGTATGCCTACAGATACACATCATATCAAGATACACTCATGCACATGTATACATGCAAGTACACACATCCAGACACACTCATGCATGTGTATACCTGCAGATACACATACTCAGACACACTCATGAGAATGCATGCCTACAGTTAGACCGCATATCCAGATACACTCATGTACATGGATGCCTGCAGATACACACATCCAGACACACTCACGCACATGCACATTAGCAAACTCACACACCTTTGCACACTTATATACATATACACCTGCAGACACACATATCCATGCACATGTGTATGCATACATGTATACCTGCAAACACACACACCTTTGCACACTTATATACATATACACCTGCAGACACACATATCCATGCACATGCTTATGCATACGTGTATACCTGCAAACACACACATATATGTGCACATAGTAAATCTCTGATAGCCATGATATTAGTTTTTTATACATTTTTAAAAGACTTTGATAGTAACCTGGTTAGAAAATAGTTTGAATCCTAAACACAACGAATGTACTTGAGCTTAAACTATGACCAATTCTGGACATTCTTTCCATTTCTCTGCTGTTCCTAATGTAATGTTTTTATTGTTGCAATTATTGTTGTTGTTTGTTGCAGAATAGGTATTGAATAAAACATTTCTTAATTATACATTTCCTTTCAATAATAAAGTAATCTGTAACTTAAAAACTATCTTCCCTATATTTATGTCAATATTAAAGTAATACTATTTAATTTTTTATTATGCTAACTTAAAAATATATGTGTTAACATCAAAATATAATTTGGTATTGATGTAGTAAATTGTGTTTGTATTTGTAGATTGTGTTTTAGAGAAAACTGTTTTGTACTGGTTTGCACTGTCAGGGTCAAACTGAAGTGCTTATGCATGCTAGTCAGACACTCTACAGCTGAGTTATATTAACCTCAAATATGCCATTGGAAACCCGGAAACCTCTAAATACGATGTCAGGTGCCTGCTTTTCAAGACAGGGTTTCTCTGGAAAACAGTCCTGGCTGTCCTGGCTCACACTCTAGACCAGGCTGGCCTTGAACTCACAGAGACCTGCCTGCCTCTGCCTCGCAAGAGCTGGAATTAAAGGCATGCGCCACCACCACCTGGCTAGGTGATAAAAATATGTGTATATTTCAACTGTATTTTTTAAATATGCAAAATAGAGGGTATTTAGCTTTTGTATATCTAATATATTTAATGAAAAACTGAAATAAAAAAGAGTAAATGTTTTCAGAGTTAAGCCATTGTTATACAAATTGTACTCTAGATATAGTAAATGGTAGGTATTTAAAAAAACTTTGGTGTGGTGTGATTAGATGGTGACAGTGTGCTTGACCCTTACCAGATTATGTCATGTCTCTCGTTGTCAGCTGTCATAGAGGTCATGAGGAGATGGTGGCAATGGTGGGACTTAAACTCAGGATGCTGTGATGATACAGGATGCTGATACAGAGATTAGGAAGACTTGGGTTTGATTCCAGTTAGAGTAGTTACTCTTTTATTTGTTTTAATGGTGGAGGAGGTTTATTGTCGACGAGAGAGAGAGAGAGAGAGAGAGAGAGAGAGAGAGAGAGAGAGCATAGCCAGAGGCGGAGGTATCCGGGAGACAGCATCAGGCATTGTCTACACAGTGGAGACTGTAGCTTTCCTTTGCATGGTTAAAGCAGGATAAAATAAATAGTATTGAGTTCAGTGCCTGGCTTATTATCTCAATTGTGTAATAACTGCCACTGACAGTATAATTATACTAAAAGTAACAGTGATATTAGTGTTAAATATTCTGGAGCAACAACAGTTTTCTTAAAATATTTTCATGAAGATGTGAGGCCTTAAGAAATTTACATTACTGAGTATAACTCACCGCAATTGGGGAATATATGCCTGGGATAAGATGAGGTAACTCAGCAGGTCTAATTTCAGTTATCTTTTGCTCACATTGTAAGAGACAAACCAGTTTACTCCAGTCAATGAATGTAGTCCCTCTTCTTTGCTGCTCCTGCTTTGAAAAGTAGTGATTAACCAGAATCAAAACATTAATTTTGTAGGAGCATGGTATTTTACTATGATTTTGTAGCATTCCTAATGCTTGTTCCCAATTTGTATTTTTTTTCTAAAATAAGTATTTTAATAGAAATTAAAACGTTGGAAAATTAGGCTCCAAATAATTTGAAGTTTGTATTATTTCTGATGAAGCTAATTAATTTTTACAATTTTCTCAAGGAAGATCTATTGACATTGTGGATATTATCAATATGACCAAAACATTATTAATAAAAATACAGCATTCTTTCATCATCATAGTAAAAGTAATGGATACTTTTATATTAGAATATTTGAAATTTATATTTAAAATGTTTATATAATTTAAAATTGAGAAATAGAATTCAATAGTAAGGAAGAAATTGTTGAGTTGAATCTAAAATACTTGTATTTTCAACAAGAAAACTAAATTACAATAAATTTGGAATAAAAAATGTTCCTTAATGCAGACATGGCAATAGTATATTAAGAAATGAAGTTTAGGACGTTAAACTGCAGTTTTCGAATCGTCATTGCTCTGGTCTTTTTCCTTGCACCTTTGCCTGTGCTCACTTTCACAGTGTTGAAGGCTTTGATCCTCTCCTCCTTTACACAGGTCGTGGGAGGGAAGATGACTGAGTCAGGGCGGCTTTGTGCGTTTATTACCAAAGTGAAAAGAGGAAGCTTAGCTGATACCGTGGGACACCTTAGACCAGGTAGGTTCTGCCCACGGGATAGTCACGTGGCAAGTGTCAGCTGGGGAGAGAGGATGCTTGCCTGGCCTCGCAACACCTTTGGCTTTGATCCCTACCACTGCAAAAAGAAAAATTCTAGCCCTGAACAGTTACTAAAAAATTCTCACTTATAAGTTGTTTGAGCAGTAATAATTAGTTTCTTTCATGTGTCTTAAAATCTTTAGTCATTAATGGAAAGCTAAAGCTCTTATTCATTGTTATACGAGACATAATATCCTTTAAATTTCTCTACAGTGAGAAATCAAATGGACACAACCTGTCTGTGGTGTACTTCTGATGACCTCATCTTTTCAGATGAAGTATGCTCTTCTAGCCTAAATTCCTGGTCTCCTTAGTTGTTCTCAACACATATGCTGTTCTGCTAGGGGAATGCGTGCTGTGATTGACTGAAACCCAATAATTGCTTTTACTTTAAGTATATTTGATGGCCTCAGCTTATAGTTATGAGATTATTCCTACCCCTGTAGGTGATGAAGTTTTAGAATGGAATGGGAGGCTATTGCAGGGAGCCACGTTTGAGGACGTTTACAACATCATCCTAGAGTCCAAACCTGAACCCCAGGTTGAGCTTGTTGTTTCAAGGCCGATTGGGTAAGTCAGTCTCGGTAATTTTTTTGACTCATTTTTAAAGATTTATTAATTTTTATTTCATGGGTATGAGTGTTTTGTTTGAATGTGTGTATGGATGTATGTACATATGTATGTATGTTCACAGCATGCATGCCTGGTACACACAGGTTGGAAAGAGGGCCCGTTCCCTGATGCACAGGGTCAGCAAGAGGGCTGGTCCCCTTGTTTTGGTGTTAGGGATGGTTGTGAACCATTCTGCAGGTGCTGGGAAACAGAGCCCGGTCCTCCCGTGAGCAGCCTGTGCCCTGCTCCAGGACCAGAGCCCGGTCCTCCCGTGAGCAGCCTGTGCCCTGCTCCAGGACCAGAGCCCGGTCCTCCCGTGAGCAGCCTGTGCCCTGCTCCAGGACCAGAGCCCGGTCCTCCCGTGAGCAGCCTGTGCCCTGCTCCAGGACCAGAGCCCGGTCCTCCCGTGAGCAGCCTGTGCCCTGCTCCAGGACCAGAGCCCGGTCCTCCCGTGAGCAGCCTGTGCCCTGCTCCAGGACCAGAGCCCGGTCCTCCCGTGAGCAACCTGTGCCGCTGCTCCAGGACCAGAGCCCGGTCCTCCCGTGAGCAACCTGTGCCGCTGCTCCAGGACCAGAGCCCGGTCCTCCCGTGAGCAGCCTGTGCCGCTGCTCCAGCCCTACTTTCAGTCATTTGTGTGTGACGATGACGGCTACTCATTAGTCTGGACTGCAATGCACAATTTTCTGACTACTTTATGGAAATATGTGTTTTTCATAGGCATCTTTTTTCTTTAAAACATTTGACAAATTAATAATTTTTCTTTACCTGATTATGCAAAATAGGTTGCTCATTGCAAAAAAAGAAGAAATATTTAGTTTTTTAAAAACAGAATTATTGTTATCTTAATAACTAGTATATAGCTAAGGTCATTAGTCTTTTGTTTTTGTGTTTTTAAATGGAGATTCTAGCTGACAAAAGAGAGAACCAAAGAGCATGTAATTCCCAGATTCAGGACTTACTTAAGGAAAATAGTTTCTTAAAACTTGTGATTTGCGGGCTGGAGAGATGGCTCAGTGGTTAAAAGCATTGCCTGCTCTTCCAAAGGTCCTGAGTTCAATTCCCAGCAACCACATGGTGGCTCACAACCATCTGTAAAGAGGTCTGGCGCCCTCTTCTGGCCTTCAGGCATACACACAGACAGAATATTGTATACATAATAAATAAATATTTAAAAAAAATAAAAAAATAAAAAAAATCATTATCTATAAAAAATAAACTTGTGATTTGCAATGAAACAGGCACCTCTAAGACATTTTGTCACTGTATTTTATTGCCAATAGTCTATATACTCCAGTGGTGGCAGGAAATTTAACCCTTTCATCTACGCTGTGAGGATTAGTCATGAAGTGTCTGGCAGTCCTTTTTCTGCAGAAACTTGCATTGTATGGTAACATAAAAGGTGCATCAACATTAAAAATGTATAACTGTACGGTAAACTACTGAATGAATTATTAAATTACTGAATGGCTTACAGCATCTATGAATGGAGGCTGCAGATATTATTCCTTGTAATTATGTCCTGTTTTCATTCACTTAGGAAATCATGAGTGGCAACCTTTGCCTTTTTAAAGTTTGTAATATGGCAAAACTATAGTGTATCAGATTAGTATATTAATCAAATTTATTTTAGTGTTAAAGTATACCCAAATTATATTTTAATATTCTAAATAATTATAGTCTTTTTTTAATAAATGATTCTCCTATATCAAATAAGTATAGGTATTTTTGGTGTAAATACGGTTGCAAGGTAATTTTGGAATTTCCCATAAGAATCATGTTTGCTTGTTACAAATGTAACCACTCCTCTTAAAATTTTAGCTATAATTGGAATGTTTTAATGATATTTAATTTGATTTCCAATATAAATTATTTATAATAGAAGGCCAAAATAAAAAAAATGAATTAATATATTTATAAAAAACTTAACCTTGTTGAATACAAAGCATTTTTTATAATAGGTGTTTCTATAGTCAAGCAATAGGAAATAAAGTGTATTTTCATAAATCTGATACAGATGCACCTAGATCTTAATTCTTCTTAGAGTCAGCAGCAAAAATATGATCCTATACTTAAGGGGAAAAAGACCGAACTATGTGGCAGATTGTAGGCCATCTCCACCTCTATGGAAGATCTAGGCCAACTTGTCCAAAACAAAACAAAAGATTATGGTTGGTCGTGTTTTCATAATGCTCCTACTGAACTCATTTTTTCCTATGTCACTTTTTATTTGCAATTTTCATTAAAATAGAAGATGCATCAATTGTTAAAAGTTTATTTTTTTTCTCCTGTTCTGTCATTTCAGAGATATACCTAGAATACCTGATAGTACACATGCACAGCTGGAATCCAGTAAGTTTAATTTATTCTAGGGTATGCCTTCAGCATGTCATTCATCAAAGTTCTAATAGAGAAATTAATCTATTAATATGGAGTAAGATAAGTACAAATTATAGTTTCAAATTCTAATGTTAAATTACATTCAGAATGGAAATTTTTCATATTATTTCTCATCACTGTAGGGAAAAATACAAACTCTATAGTGATTTCAGTATTGTTCCCCTGCTGCCATTACTGTGGTTTTTTTAAGTAGCTGTACTAAGGTGTATTCTAATAATCTGCACAAAAATATGCACTTAAATTTTGGCTACTTATATGCCCAAGTATTGCAAGGAAAAATTATGACCATTCCCCATCACTACCTACTTCCAAAGTTTCCTCCAAAATTTAAAATTTGGAACTTTGTAACTCCACTATCTTTGTCAGGGTGTGCTTGAAGCAAACTATTGAATAATTAAATTTTTTCAAATTTGTATTTTATTGAAACTAAGATAGTAATTCTAATTTTATGTCACAGCAGCAACGGAACAGTAAACATAAATTCAAATAGTCAAATACACAATTATTCTTATTATTTGTCTTCTGATGGACTGCTGATTGGGAAGTAGTTGAGCAGCACTTTAGAGGGTGGCTGTTACGGGGGAAAACTTCACAGGCGCAGGGTACAGATCCTGACAGACAGGCATGCGAGGCGGGAAGACTAGGTACAGGTAAGGAAACAGCGCAGCAGGGCCCAATGGAGGTAGCATGGAGGAAGACAGAAGGCTGCGAAGGAAGCAGCCAGAACAGCAGCAGCCAAATCTCAGTCTTCAAAGCACCTAAAGACTTCCGCATGCCCCGGAGGACACGGGAGCTCTTGGGACATGCTCTCCAAGGGATATTTATACTTATTTGATTCTATCAATAAAGTTATTGGATGCAGTCGATGCTAAGCAACACAAAGCTTGGAAACATGACATGTCTTTTTCAGACATAACTAGTACACAGGGGACTTTCTGGTCTGGCGGATAGGATTGAAATCTTTAATGCTTTCTGTACTTGGACCTCAGGTATCACCGTAGCTGGCAAGTACTACTCCACCTTCCCCAGGCCCATAATCCTCATGACTCTTAGCATCACCTGAATTCCTTCTGCGCGCTTCCCTTTCCCAGCCTTTGCTTACTGAGGATAAAATGCTCACTGCTGTTTTCTATCTCTTCCTCCCAATCCATACTGTAAAGAGCTGGGAAAGCCATTTTCCTCCTATTAGGACATATAATTCCACCAGTGTCTTAACATCTCTATCTGTTCACATTCAAACTGGTTCCTTCAACTGCACAGGAACAAATTCATGCATATAACATTTGGTTATTGCTGTTTCTGCTGTCCTGTACCTTTTTTATAGCCCCTTATTTCAGTTTTGATGGTGTAATATTTTATAGCCTTCAAGATATGACTTAAAAGTCACCCAGAAGTTTTAATAATTTTGGAATTCTAGTACTTATGTTCTAAGCATTTAAAATTTGCGTGTTCTTGAGGTAGTTCACTGTTTTGATTTTTCTTCCTTCTTCATTTTTAGTGTTCTCTCATAAAGTGTGAGTATAGTACACTTCACAACATACCAGGAAATCCTACTGTGCCCCGTCGCTGTCGCAGTCAGCACGGCATTGGTGTGACTGGGTCTGAACAGAATCCTACATTGCACTCATGCAAAACCAGGCCCAGCCACAACAAATGCAATAGTCTGAACCAAGCAGCAAAGCAGTAGCAATTCTCCCTAAGGCTGTTGATAACACTGTAGCACTAAAGCGGTCTGTGTGGAATGGAAGTTAAAGGCTTTAAAGACATAAGCTGAGTGTTCGGAAAAAGCCAAAGGCATTTTATTTTCCTTTGTGTGCAATTGTCATTTCAGGTTCTAGCTCATTTGAATCTCAAAAAATGGATCGTCCTTCTATATCCGTTACCTCTCCCATGAGTCCTGGCATGTTAAGGGATGTCCCACAGTTCTTGTCTGGACAGCTTTCAGTACGTAATCACTCAATTCTTCTCTTTGGGAATATTAAATGATGTTTTTAAAATACGATGTTGAGGCTTTTGTTTTTCTTTCTTTTTGTTTTTTTCTAATCCAAGTTCTTTCTAGAACATAATTGTGCCTTTGCCCTATCAGATTTATATTTTTGACACTTTATAGTTACTTAAAATGTAATTTGGGCTATTTATTACAATGCTTTCTTTTAATTTAGGTTTATAGAGTTTAATGATTTTTATTAAGATATGTAATTCCTGTTTTACCCTTAATTATTATTCCAGAAGTCGAGGTGATGATTTTTACTCTTTGTTTTAAAGACTGGGAATTGCTATAGTTTCTCCCGAGAGAGGAAAATGGTCTATCAGACAAAGATTGTATTAAGGTAGAAACAAATATTTATGTATTCTTCTTTGCTTTTCAGTCTTAAGGAAATTTCGTTTGACTTTGATAATAACATGAATTTTTAATATAGCTCATATATATATATGGATTCTAGAGGGTTTTTTTTTAATCAACAGACAAGACTAACTAATATGAGGGATACAGTAATAGACTCTTGGGTGTATGGAGTAACCTTCCGTTATGTGAGCATTGGTCTGTGCACTTTCTATATTATAGTCTACTAGAAGAGGGTTGGAAATTTAAGTCCTTTTATTACATTATAATTTCCTTATTAGAACACATTCAAGTTCGTTGTTATAGTAATTGTTAATCTGCTAGCAACTGTTAAATTTGAAATTTCCTAGGTACTAAAGAAAAGAACTATTTAAGTTCTCAAAAAACAGAAATTAAATATTGATTGAAAATTATGACATTTAAACCCCAAACTATTATGAAGTTGTATCTTAAATTCCTTAGAATTACCTTCTTGTTAAATAGCTGAAAATTTCTCCTTTTCGTTTTAAGGGGAAAGGCAGTAAGTACTTGGTGTTCTTGGAGGCTGTCTTTCTTTGTTACTTCATTTCCAATTCCAAGATCTTATACACATTGTGTTAGGAGGGTAGGTGGGAGGTCCAGGGAAGGGGTCTGGAGAAATCTCAAACTCAGCTGTTTTCCTCCTGGTTCAAAACTGCCCTGGCAGTAGGACAGGCTGTGAAGGAGTGCAAGTCCATGTAATTGTAGCTTAATAGGAAAAGTATATTTTTTATAGCTTGGAAGGGAAATATTCTATGAATTTAGTTAAAATGTTAAATATTAATTTCATACATTTTAAAATTATGCACAGATACGCATTCAATTTACATACGAACAAGACAGGGATTATTGATATAATTCTTATTTGCTTTCAGAAATCTAGTTAATAAAGAAAAACAAAAAGTAAAATCACTAATAATCCTGACATCACATAGGACTTTATAATATGTGCATTTATTTTAAAAATAAAATTTCATATAGTTTTGCATTCTCTTTTTCCTTTCTCTTATTTTTCTGAGTCAGAATTTTGTTGTGTAGTCCGAGCTGGGCTGGAATCGATATGGCGATGAGGATGGCCTTGAACGGTGGGCCTCTGCCTTCTGCCCCACACATTCTGGGATTATAGGTGTGCTCTGCACACGGCCTCAATTCTCCCTCTTCTCTAGTACTGCATAAACTTTGTCTTAGCTTTAAAAAGTCTTCTTAACTTTATTTTCACATCTATAATATTGCATTTTAGCTTCTAGTTTATATTGCTACTAATAACAATACACTGAAATCCTTGAATGTGTATTAATTTTGCCTATTTTTACTACGGTAAATTACTTTGTCAAGAGAACATTTTAGAAGTAAAATTATAATATACATACTAAAGTATAAACTTGAGATTAATAAAAATCTTCTCTAATTACACCTAACCTATTTTGCTATGTGTATATCCATAGATACAAATAAACTTAAGTTGTGACAGAGGTGGCAGTGCTAGTCCCCAGGGATACAAATGGACAAGAAAGAATGCCTTTCATTATTATATGACTTTTAATGTCATTCACATTTTTTGCATTAGGCCAGTGTAAGCACGGAGCTCTCCTGGGTTGCTTACACATCTGTCTCCCTCTCTGTATGTAGCCTATAGGCAATTTTGGTTTGCTATGATGAAGTGGGAGTTTAGAATATGCCTACCTATATCACTTCTCGGGAAAACTCTTAGAAAGCTGAGCTGTGCCCGTTTCCCATAGCTTCTTTCCAGCTCAGGGCGGAAGGGTGTGTTCTGTCTCAGAGCTCAGGGAGAAAGGGTGTGTTCTGTCTGCCAGCTCAGGGAGAAAGGGTGTGTTCTGTCTCCCAGCTCAGGGAGAAAGGGTGTGTTCAGTCTCACAGCTCAGGGAGGAAGGGTGTGTTCTGTCTCAGAGCTCAGGGAGAAAGGGTGTGTTCTGTCTCACAGCTCAAGGAGGAAGGGTGTGTTCTGTCTCACGGCTCAGGGTACTGCGGTACTGCCCGTGGTGGCAGGGACACCAAGGCCTCAGGAACTTGAGGCAGCTGCTCCCATTCCATGGACCAGAAAGCACAGATGATGTGCTTAGTGTTAGAGCTCGGATCCCTTTCTCCATCTTAAGTGGCCTGGGACCTTGCCCTAGGAATGTCTCACCCATAACTAAGACAGGTTTCTCCTCCTCAGTGTGATCGAGGTCATCCCCACAGGCATGCTTTAACCATCACAGTTTCATCCCCATTTTCTTCTGTCTTTGAACATTTTGCTTTTGAGAAATTTGGTTTTATTCCTCACAAAGTCATGACATTGCTAATGCCTGAGAAGAGAAAGTATTTGTATATATTTGAGGTGAGAAAGGTTCAGAATTATTTTTTTCTATAGGAACACTTTATACTATTGATTCTAATATTAATTATATTTTTATTATACTGTCTGTGATTGATTTATAGATGTAAAGTTACTTTATTGTAACATTTTTGAAATTTATTTTTACTAAATATTACGAGTATCAATTTTATTTGTCCATTTTAGAAATTTGAGTAACTTTAGATTAATTGTATGTATTTCATATGTCCCTTTATGGAATTCCAGAACATTTAAAAATATTGTATTTATGAAGGTATAGGTTTCTCTCTCTCTTTTCCTTCTTTCCTTCTTTCCTTCTTTCTTTCCTTCCTTCCTTCCTTCCTTCCCTTTCCTTTTTTTTCCTTTTCTTTCCTTTTTATTTTTTGGACAGTGTATCACTATGTAGTCCCTAATGGCCTGGGCATGCTATTTTTTTCCAGGCTGGGCTAAAACTAACAGAAACTCCTGCCTCTGCCTTTCTGTTCTGTGCTGGAATTAAAGGTGTGCCCTACTACCCCTTGCAAGTTTTATATTTGGACTTTGATGTTTTAATACTTTATTCTCATAACTTTAACCATATAAATGCATTGCATGAAAAGATTGTCCCAAGGATTATACTAGAAGGGACAGTGAAGGGGACACTGGACATCCACACTTAGATTATGGTGTAAAGTTTCCATTCTCCATTTGCATGAAGCCTGAGCAGTTACAATGTGGCCCAGAGCATCCTCATTCCTGCATCCAGTCCTTAGGGTCTGTAGCCTAGACAGCAGCGGTGGTGAGAAGCAGAGGGACTGCAGGACGTGCAGTGCTTTTCTGGGGTAACGATAAAGGTTAACAGATGGAAAAATGAGAATTTCACAGCTTTCCAGTGCGGTAATTGCTCCTCAGCTTCAAGCCTCACATGGTTATTTGTATATTTTGTCTATTTTGATCCATTTAAAAATTCCACCTAAGAATAAATATATGTTGTAGTCATCTTTAATGTAGAAACATGTGGGTAAACATAAGGATTAAAAATGAAAAATGTTGATTTTAGAAATCTGATAACTGCTTGTTTTAGATAAAGAAAAATTATTTCCTATAAATGGTTGATTTTTTTAAAAAAATCTTTTAAAAGTAGACCTTTTATTTTATGAAGTAATATATGTTTATAAAATTTTTTCTTTTCTTTGATATATTTTATTTAAAACATATATAGATGGTGGCAAGGAAAATGAAATCTCTATATTCCTTTACCCTTCAACACGGCTAGTTAATCTATGGGAACTCCACACCCCGCTTCCCCTACGTACTCTGTCCATGCAGATTTCAGCAGACAGATATTCCCTCACATTCTGTGTCTGAGCACTTCCTCTTTGGGCCTATCTCCATTTGGAAAGGAAGAAAGCTCAGACTTGATACTTGGTGTTTTGGAGAGAAAGAAAGGTGATTCATGGTGGCTAACACACATGCTGTGAAGGTTGTTCTCCTTTGGGTGTTAGGTTTGTTTCTTACTTAAGTATCATGCCTGTCTAGTGATCCTGTCCAGTGATCTCGTACCTGGGCCAAAGCCCTCCCCTCATTCACACCAGTTTCCCTACAGTGGGAGAGATGGAAGGCACCAGCCCTTAACTGTCCTAACAGATGACACGAGACCATGGAATCATGTTGAGGGAAGCAGAATTCAATGGCCCCAAATCCATTTTCTGGAGGCCCTCTGGTTTTATTCTTGATATGATTGATCTATATTTTTTTTTTCAATTACTGGAAATTGTTTTAAAATAAAAGATTAAGAAATTCAGAAAAGAAGTTTGTTATTTTTATTTTTCTGAGATCTCTGTTTATACCCTTCTACCCTGTGAACACTTGGAAGCGCATCTAGACCTTATTAGGTATTTCTCTTCACTTGTATACTGGGGATCAGAACAGTGAGCTCCCAGAGCTGCTGGGAATATCAGGAGGCAATGCCCACACCATAAACTTAAAGGAAACATAGAGAGCTTTGTAACCATGAAGCCCTGAGATAGTGTTGTTAGTAGCAGTGCCCGCAGTTAGTAGTATCTTTGTAACTATGAGGTTAATAGTATCTTTGTAACTATGAGGTTAATAGTATCTTTGTAACTATGAGGTTAATAGTATCTTTGTAACTATGAGGTTAATAGTAGCTTTGTAACTATGAAGTCCTGAGATAGTGTTGTTAGTAGCCGTGCCGCAGTTAGTAGTATCTCCAGCCAGCAGCTCGTCCTGTTCCCTCCTTCATGCTGCGCTCTACTTTGATCTGTGTGCAATTACAATTCCATTTTAGTAAATTTCATATCCATACACTCACACGGTTACGAATCGATTAAAAAATTGTCTCTGTGAACAGCTAATATTAATTTAACTCTAATATTGTAATTGTTTCTTAAATAATAATGCACCAAAAACTTGTAGTATTTCCATTATATTCGCTATTATAAATTATCACTTATAGTCTAGAGCTGATTGAAGGCACAGAGATCCTGTTAATTTGTGCATCTCCTATGCCACTGTTTGTAAAGGATTTGAACATCGGTAGATTTGGTGTTTGTGGGTACCCTGGGACCAGTCACCCACAGATTTCACAGGCTGTAGTGTGTTTAAGGGTAAAGTTTCAATTTTCTTGATTTGGGGTTATACTTTAATCATTTTTTTAAATTATATTATCTTGTACATTCAGTCTTAATTCCTATTATTCTGACTATGTTTTAAGAATATGGTTCAACAAATTATGATATTTATTGTGTTTTGAATAGTTTTCATATATTTTAGCATTGGGAAATATTTATTTTTTATAATAAAGTGATTAAATTAAAAATATTGTCATGGAAACATTGTATTTAAGGGAGAGTTTTATATGTTCATTTTTACTTTTGGTCTTTTGGTTCCAGCATATTGTCCTTTTTGGTTTTGTTTTATTGCTTTTTTCTTTAATTTTGCTTACCAGAGCCAAAGCCTTAGTAGAAGAACATCGCCTTTTGTTCCTAGGGTTCAGGTAAAGGCTTTGTCTGCCTGATAGAAGCTAAAGTGTGTTTTATCCCTTATTTGTATGTTTTTGGAAAATGCGTAGTAGGAACACTTTTTTTGGTATGTTGCTCCAAACCATACTATTGACTCTCAAATCATTTTCTAAGACAGCTTGTAAAATTCTGCATGGAGATTAGAATATTGAATACAAATTTAAAGAGACAATCATCGTTAGTGATTTTGCAGTTATTGCAGTACTCAAATGCATACGTTTCAAAGTTGCATTCCAATTGTGTTTTGGTGTAGATTTGGCTTATTTCTGTAACATTTACTGAAATAGCTAATTTTAAAACTCCAGATATTTTCCTTTACTACACAAAGGTTGCTGTCTCTTTAAATCCCTCATTATACCACGTCACATCCACATTCTCTTGCATTTTCCAAGCAATGGCTCCTTGAGGAGATTGGCAAATATATTTGTACCTTATTTAAAATACGATTTTTTTAAACATTCGATATATAAGAATTAACTTTTGGAATTTGAAAGAACAAAAAAATTCACAATCCAAATGATGTGTATATGTTATTTTGTTTGTATTTCATCATTTAATTTCCTTTTATTTCCTACTTGGGTACAAGCTGTTTGCCTCTTTCCATTAGGATGTTGTTTATATGGTATAGCAATGCCAAATAGTTATCTTCAAAGTAGTAGTATGCCTTCCCTGCTTTGTTGCATGTTTTTAAAAAGAATGGTGGCTTTGGATAATACTTTTAAATAATTAAAATATTAATTCCATTAGATATCATATAATATAAAATATGTTAGATGCTAAATTTCTATTGTGAAGAGTGTAAATTGGTTAAATGCTGAAGCTGAGAGGATAATCATATTAAACAATAAAATAGTACCAAGATTTTTATTAAATGATTTAATTAAGACTTGTCAAGGATAGAATTATGAGGTATTTTTTGTATTTTAGGGAACAAATAAGTTAAGTTTTAAATATTATTTTTAAAATACTGCTTTAAGAATATGTTAAATATCATGGATAATAAAATATCTATTAAAAACCCCAGTAATGTAATGAAAACTCCACTCTGTAATGAAACTGAAAGTCAGGGCTGTTTGTAAGTGCCCAGCTCAAGACAATCTCAGAAACAGTCCGATTTTGATCTGATGTAATGGGATAGGTTCTTATCAAATAGTGGTAATACTCATATTTTTGAACAATATAATTTAGTTAACAGTACTGTACAATAAAGCTAATGTATGTTTATGTAAGAAAGAGTGGTAAGGGATAGTGGTTAGCTCTAAATTATCTGAAGATAATAGTTTATGGAAAAAATTAAACTTGTAAGAGTTGCTGTCGTTGGTGATAGTGGAGATTACATAAATTAATCTGACCTTCATCACAGGTTTTAGAAGACTCTGAGACTTTCGACATTACCTTCATCCCACGAAAAATCAAATATTCTAATTTCTTTATTTTTATCTCTTGGCTTTTGTGAAAAGAATAGCTTATTCTCTCTATCTTGTTATCCTTATCTATATCTGTAGCCTAGTATTGCTCAGCATGTGAATTTAAAAGTTTTTTTTTTCTCTTTTCAAACTTTGAGTCAGTCCCCAGCCCCTCCCTCTTCAGTTTGTGGTTGTTTCTCTCCTTGTTTGAGACAGGCTTTGCTCTTAGCTCAGATTAGCTTCAGTCTATAGGTTTGCCACAGCCCTTCTCCTGTGCTGTCACCATGTCTAGCCACTAAACCTGTTTTCCTTTGAAGGGAGTGGTGGTCCTCGATCCTTTGAGTGAATGCTGCAATTCTTAAAATTCTAAGATCCCATTTTAGTTTGTAGGAGAATAGCCAGCCTAGAAATGTGTAACTTTCTAATATGCCAGATAAGAGTACTTTCCAGATATTTTTTAAATGCAGCTTAAGGCAATCTTCTTGAGGGTCTATTTTTGAACTTCTTAGCTGGTAGAAAAATTTTGTTATACAATAGCAAGATAAAACTACTTTAAAATTCAAGACAATAAACCATGAAAACTACTAATAGTTACTTTTAAAATTTGAATATCTTTTGTTAAATATCCTGTAAGGGGCTCGTCCATTTTAACCCTGACAGGGCAAGAGCAGAAGTAATTTTGTATCTTAGGCTGTCAATCTGCCTCTCCTGACTCAGCAGCCTTTGGCTCTCTGGAATATATACAGAATATATACAGAGGGACCCGCCAAAACCACCGTGGAGTTGGAGCTGAACTGCTGAGCTTCATGTATAACTAAGACATGTCGTTGTCAAGTTCCATATTTTTGGTCCCATTTCAATTTTAAGCTGACGGTAGGAGATGCTGAATCTTAGGTAATATGGATCTCTAATGCAGATGCAGACAGAAAGCTCAGTGAATGAGGAGTGAAGGGTTGAGGTGCAGAGAGATGCAGCTCTTAAGAGAACCCAGGAGCAGCATGACTGGAAGTCACAATTCCTAATTATTGCAGCAGAATTATGCACATTTAATTTTAAAGTGAAACTTTTATTATTTTAAGGATGTTATGTATTTTCTTCACTGAAGAAGGAACTATGCCTCTAAAATCTTTAAAAGGTGAATTTATTATCATTTCAAACATAAACTTGAGGAATCTATTAAAGCTATGAGTAAGCCTTCTATCCTTTGAGATGTGTTTTACTAAGGAGACATGAAACATTTGCTTGTAACCTCCCTCTGAATAAATACCTTTTCCTTGTTTCTGTCCACACACTGCATTTGGAACACCCATTTACAACTCAAAATGAACAAAACGATAGTGCTTCTTGCACAAAGATAGAGTTAGGAGTTATTGTGTACAAAGTATGTAATCCAGTAGTATAATTATTATATGACCATTGCATCCAGATAGTAAAAGTCCAATTGATTCATCAACGAAACTAAAACATTAGCATCAATCCATCTATTCATTGAAGTTATTATAGGATATCCTGTTATTTTAACACATCACATTTTACTGGGGAAAATGTTTTCTCTTAACATTTCAGTTATATCAGTATTAGAGAATGCTATAAAGATTGGAAATGTAGACATGTATTGGAAGTAAATTTTGAGCTAATAATGAATGCTTTTGCTTTTCAGATCAAACTATGGTTTGACAAGGTTGGTCACCAGTTGATAGTCACCATTCTGGGTGCAAAGGATCTCCCTTCCAGAGAAGATGGGAGGCCACGAAATCCTTATGTTAAAATTTACTTTCTTCCAGACAGAAGGTAGGGATTTGAAATTAAAACATATATGATCCTAAAAATAAGCAGGGAAGTAAAGAATGTTTCAGTCCTGTGTCATTCAGTATTTCACATCATGACAGTTGGATAGCTGTGAAATTTTAAAAATATAATCGTTCTGATGAATCAAAAATTGACAGTAAGTATTTGAGATTATTTTAAAACTTGGATTTCCTATATATGATTTTATTTAAATATTTAGTTTAAGCCATCTGCATATTGTATTTATTAAGTAATATGTTTCTATGTCAAAATTATTAAAATTCATTTTTTAAAATACAAATTTTAGTAGGTTGTGTAGTAAACAAAGTTGGAACTGAAACGGCTTGTGCTCATATTCTTCTCCACTTTTTCCATCCACACCTCTTGACCTGAGGAGGGGTCACCATTTGGTGGGTTTTCTTGGAGGTGGAGTCTGGATTGCAGCCACTCCCAGGGGAAGGGGCTCAGAACTTTTCACCAAACATTCCAGACTCCTTATATATATGAATGCCAGGGGGGCTGGGGTGATACTTCCAACCAAACAAAAGGTTTACAGAATATAGGGGGTTAAAACATCTACATGAAAGCTTTCCAAGGAGGGAAGGCTCAAAAGCTCCGTATCTGCCACCATAAACACCAGATTTCCAGTGTCTGAGCATCATCTGAGCAACGTCAGTCAAGAAAAAGGTGATGTGAGCAGGTAATTAGCAATTGCAGTTTACTTGATACATGTTTAAATTGTTTACAAATTTCACAATATGTTAAGATTTCACTATATTTAAAGTATGGGAAACTTCTTACTCCATCAATTTTTCCTTTAAAAGTAATCTCGAAAAAACAAAAAAAAAAGTAACTTGAAAAAAGGTGTTGTTTCTGAAGATTTAGATTTTTTTTTGTCCAGAGATGCATGTTAAAATGTAAGGAAGAAAAAAATTAACCATATTGGAGTGGTCAGATAGAACCTAAATTTCAGCTGAACAATATATATCACAGCAAATCATCCACTACCCTGGCAGCTTCTCCTTTAGCACACAGTAGTTTGTTATTATCAAAATCCATGGGAGGGATCGACACAGACCCACGACCAATATGGCACTCAGCTCGGCCTTATTCTCAAGCTACTTAGCTTTCAACAATTCATACTCTTAAAGAAAATATTTATTGTATTTTTATTTTAAAATTACATCATTATTTATTTGTCTGTACGTGTGTTTGTGTGTGTGTGGTTTGTGCACGTTCTAAAGCCCTCACATGAAAGTCAGACAACAATGTGATGATCAGTACTCTTCCTCTCCCATAGGCCCTGGGGATTGACTCTGGTTGTCAGACATGGGGAGCAGCGCGTGCCATACCCCGCTAAGCTGTACTTCCCCACATGTAATTATTATGGTGCTGAAAGTTTACCACGTCTTTTTCTTTTTTTTTTCTTTTTTTGGTTTTTCGAGATAGGGTTTCTTTGTAGCTTTGGTACCTGTCCCAGAATTAGCTCTTGTAGACCAGGCTGGCCTTGAACTCCCAGAGATCCGCCTACCTCTGCCTCCTGAGTGCTGGGATTAAAGGTGTGCGCCACCACCGCCCGGCATGTCTTTTTCTTGATTGACTTTATTATTTAGTTTTGTATGACTTTTCCCAATTTTTCTTGCTTTTTGATACAGTGGGGTTAAAATAAAAATATCTCTCCTTACCTTGCCCTTTGTATCCCACGTACAGTGTGTCTTAGGGTTTCTTTGGCTGTGTAGAGACAGAATGATCCCAGCAACTCCTATAAAGGAAAACATTGAATTGAGGGAGCTCGCTTACAGTTTCAGAGGTTCAGAGGTTTCAGAGGTTTGTCATGGTGGGGAGCCTGGCAGCATGTAGGCAGACATGGTGCTGGAGCTGACAGTCCTACATCTTGACTCAGAGGCAGCAGGAAGTTGACTGACTGTCACACTGAGAGAAGCTTGAGCGGAAGAGACCTCACAGCCCAACCCCACAGTGACACACCTCCTCCATCAAGGCCACACCTCCTAATAGTGTCACTCACTTTGGAGTCCACATGTTTTTCAAATCCCCAGATAGTGCTAAACTTTCTTTTTGTAACCTCAAAGAATGTAAGAGCTCTCTGAACTTTTTATTCAGGTCGTTTCTCAGCCACTTGTCCGATACCAAGATTTGTGTGCTTTTCAAGCTTACTTTGTTGGATGGGTTGTTCTGGGATTTTACCTCTAAATGGGAGGCTGGGAGGAGGCGGATACTTTTTTTTCCTTTTCTCAATAAAAAAAAATAATTTTATATACTCAGAAAGTTGCATTATCATGTTGGCTTTTTTTCTTTTTTCCTTTGACCCAATTTTTATCCATGACTATGACAATTCATTTAGTTTTTCCTGAAAAATTTTTCAGGAAGAAATCTTGAATATATAAAATAACAATTGATATTTAGTTTAAGATTTCCCAGAATGTCCATGAGACAAAGAAGATATATCTGCTCTAAAATTCCAATTATGTTAGTCAGAAAACTACTTTTTATTTAATGTTCCATGTTCTATAAAAGTAATATTTTGAAGTAAAGTTGCTTATGACCACAAATATATTTAATCCTTTTTTAAAAAATTTGGATGCAAATGTCAAGTTTATGATTGTTACTTTAAGTTAAACTGAAGGCAAAATCCTAGCATGAAAATAAAGTTTTGATTAGATTTTTTTGAGCACATGTTTATTGTATTCTCAATAATGTAGAGATTAAGGATTTATTTTAGCTATCTATTTAAAATATACCCCCATAGATTAGTCTTTGTTAAGTACAGTTCTTCCCTTTGTACTGTTTGACTTCAACTTTATGACGCACTTTCAGGGCTTCATTTACACTTTTAAGAAAATCAAAGCCTATTTCTCTACTTTGTTGAAAATAAGGTTTTTATCACAGTTTATTTGGAGGAGGAGGTGGCGCTGGCAGAGAATCTGCTGTGTGTGCTCTGTTTTGAGGGACTTGAGGAAGCATTCCTTCTTAGCTCTTAGTTATGTGAGAGCTCGTTCTTTCTCTCTTTACTTAAGCTTAAGACTTATTCTCCCAGCCTTCTTCTGATTCAGTTCTAATTAGAGCTAATTGTCCATTTACCAATTGTCCATCATTAATTTCTTATTTTAGTATATTTTAATGCAGCTAATGTCATAATGATATTATAATACATGTTTGTAATTTATAAATGTAATTTATAATAAATGCATTTAATGAGTGACATAGCTTAAAAATATTTTCTAACTCAAGCTAGTCCATCAAAGTAAGTGTGAAAGCCTCCTACCGCTGGGTCCAGTATGTCAAGATGATTGGCTCCTGTTTCCGTCACATATTCCTCTGGCTTCCTTGCATAGAAACCGTGTTCCTTTTGTTTTTGTCAAATAAACTAATAGCATTTCTTATTTGAGATAGAGTTACTTCATAAAATATGTACTACGATTGCTTGTTAGCTAAGCTAAGCTAAGCTGTTTGTATATGAAGTAAACATTGCTATGTTTTTTTTAACAATTAAACTCTTAGCTTAAGTGAATAGAAGGTTTATTTGAGCTGTTGCTCATACTAAGTTACAGAGATAATGCGATTGTATCATAATATAACTATAAGTAAAAGTTTACATTAACTTCAGAAAACAAATATGTGATTTCACTTGAGCAATTTTAAATGGATAGAATTTAGAGCGAAATCTTTTTATGTAAGCATGCATAATTTCTTTTTGTTAAAATAGTGATAAAAACAAGAGAAGAACAAAGACAGTGAAGAAAACACTGGAACCCAAATGGAACCAGACCTTCATTTACTCCCCTGTCCACCGAAGAGAGTTCCGGGAGCGAATGCTGGAGATTACCCTTTGGGATCAAGCTAGGGTTCGGGAAGAAGAGAGTGAATTCTTAGGAGAGGTACCTGGAAGTAGTTAAAGTTGAACCTTCTCGGACCATTCTGTTGTTAAAGGACTGTCACTGGAATACTTAGGAATTTAAATGTCTGAAAAAATATATGCATAGTTTGTTTATTTATTAGCAGAATGGATTAGCTGCCTTAAGATAAACCTTAGCAACACTAAAGAAAACAATGTTCTTAAAACTCTTAGTAAAACTGGATGTGTAAGTGTTACTGTATGCCTATAATCCCAGCTACTAGGAAACTGATGCATTTGATTCATGAATTCAAGTACAGCATCCTAGTGAGGCTCTGTCTCAAACCAAAACCAACAGCAAAACCAATAAAGAAAACCCCATTAACATAAGCAGCATGGGGAATCTTAGTATGATGACAAAGGTTTGATTTACACTTGATAGAGTTATTGTCTCATATAGTGTTTTCTGCTTCTTGTTATTTTATTGGCCAATTATTCATTTATTCATGGAATACTTTGTAAGCCATATAAGGTATCAGACAGTTTTCCACAGGCCTACCTCAAGAGTGTAGAGTTCATTGTGGATTCAGATATTGCTATGATATTGAATATGTAGTAGAAATACTGAAACAGCCAAAGGAAGTACCAATAAAGAGTAGACGTTAGCTTAGTCAAGAAAGTGAGGTGTCTGAAGAGAGTAGCACAGCATCGGGTTGGCGGAGTTTAGGTCCCTGCCTCAAATTGGCTGAGGAAGTGATAAGAAATGAAACCTCAAGGCCAAAAGGACACAGAACATATTCCCTATATTAATCCCCTGACTAATGAGGACAAAGATTGCCTAAATTGTGAGTTGAGAAAAATATTTCCAGTTGTAATGTGGAGAGCAAATTCCAGAGGCGTAAGAGAAGTGACTTTCTAGCCATTCGCATGTAATAGTGAGAACAATCAGTTCTTCGCTTCCATTTGTTTATTCTACCTAGTTTTCCTGATTAGATGAAAGGAAGGACATAGAAATAGGAACTGAATTATGTCACCCAGAGAGTTACTAACCTTGCCAGGCAGTGGTGGTACACGCCTTTAATCCCAGCACTCCGGAGGGAGAGGCAGGCCAATCTGCAGAGCTAACCTGGTCCGCACAGCTAGTTCAGGAACAGCCAGAGCTGCACAGAAACCTCGTCTCGAAACAAACACACACAGAGTTACAAAGCTATGAATGATTTTGAGAGAAGAGCCATACAGTTCTGGAGAACAATGGGCCTTGACTGTTTGTGGCACAATCACTTCCTCGTCCTCTGTTCAACAAATCGATCTTCCCCTGCTTCAGTTTCCCGTTTGGCCCTGTGTAAATAATGCCAGCATGCAGCAGTTCCCGTCTAGTAGGGCGTTAAGTAAGGCTATAAGGCTCGTATGTATTGCCTTGTGTAGCATAGCGCCTCTGCTATTGGATGTACAGGGCACATGTAGACACAGTGAAGTAACAGCTTGCTTGTTTGCCTGTAGCTCAGTATCACTGTGACTTAGCGGTTTATCTTCACACGGTAGATCCACTTCACGTGCGTGAATACCCACGTGTAGCATGAACAACAAACCCACTCACTCTTGCAGAGCCCCAGGAAGGAAAACTAACCCATCTATACAGACTGATTTATTTTATAATTAAAAAATTCATATTACATCATCATGTCATACGGTATATGTTAAGCATCCTTTCTTGACTTTTCCTGTTTCTTTCTGAATGACATATAGCAGTTGTACATTATTAGGGGACTGGTGGTGTGACGTGTTGGTTTTGAACTGTCTGCAGTACGGTTCAGTGTACATCAAGGCTTAAGGAACATAACAAGCTTATCTGACCCGAGAGAGAGGTCATTTAGCCTTTTGTAGCTTTGGCAATCTGTCCTATAATACAAAGATAGTTATTTTTTATACATAATAAAGATCAATAATGTGACCCGGTTGGTTATTAATAGATACTTTAAGTTAATTATTTTCCCTCATTTATTGATTAATATGAAGTTATTTTTCTACTAATAACTATAAATGGAAATGCTTTTGAGTTAGAAAATAAAATATAAACATTAGTTTTCATAGACATTTTCAAAGTAAAAAATGCTACTCATGTCATGGCAAAATTGATATCCTCTTAATGGGGTGATCAATAGATGTGTATATACAATAGATGTCAGTATTTAAAGTAGAAAATCACTCTAAGTTTGGAAGGAAAAGTATTTCTCATTTAGTTACTGTCAAAACACGCTGACAATTTGGCACTGTTGAATGTCCTTGTTTTGTTGAGACAGCATCATTGTAATAATATTGTAAAAGTTATAACACTGCTGAGGAGAAGTCTTCACCATTGGGAGACGAGGTCTTTGTGTCTTCGGTCTGTAGATTCTGATAGAACTGGAAACCGCGCTGCTAGATGACGAACCGCACTGGTACAAACTCCAGACCCACGACGTCTCTTCATTACCCCTCCCTCACCCGTCTCCATATTTGCCACGAAGACAGCTCCATGGGGAGAGCCCGACACGCAGGTTACAAAGTAAGTTTGCAAACTTTATCATGCTTGCAGTGACTTTTTCTATCATGATTGTATATCTGACAGAATTTGAAAACAGCATTATAGGTGCTAATAGGCATTTGTTAGTGTTTTTATGGCTACTATTGATGCTTTTTTAATAATTTAAAACAGTAATATTAATCATGTCTATAGCATTCACATTCACAATATTAAAATCATTTTGGTTGCATATTATATGCTATAACATCAAATAAACACGACTTTTGGGGTATTAGTATTTAAACTCTTAAATGTAGGAATGAGAGCTAACATTAGCTCCCATTAATAGGTAGCTGCAGATACCTAAAAATATCACAGTTTATGAATACATAAAATGATAGCTTTGACATAGTGACTGAAATTATGTTTCACATCTTAAATTGATTTTTTTCCATTTTATAAGTTAATGACTTGAGGCAGATGATCTCTCTATACTTAGATTTTCTCCTTTATCAAATGGAAATGACATTACTTACCCCATGGTATGGTCATAAGGGCTTTTTAATTTTAGAGGCTGGGGAGCTTGCTCTGCCTGTAAAACACTGTGCAAACGTAGGACGTGATTTGAAATTCCTGGAAACCTCTTCAGCAGCTGGTGCACATCTGTAGGCACAGCTTCCCGCTCCGTGAAAGCCAAGACAGGCTTGTGAGCCCTGAGGTTCACTGCGCAGCCATCCAAGCCCTACTGCTGAGCACCAGATTCTGTGAGAGACCATGTCTCAAAGAGGAGTGCAGATAGATTTCTGGTCTCCACACGCATGCACACATTGCCTTTGTAGCCATGTGTGGGCAAACATGTGCATACAAACATAGCACACACATGCATACACACATACACATACCCACACACAGTACTGATTAATTTTAAAACAATCCAGTGTGTTCTTTTACTAACTACTAGCAATTGTGTTAGGCCCTTTTACATTAGTTTTGCACAGTTTAATAGTGTTTTCCAGATTTAAAAATGCTACTACTAACTTTTGTACCACCACTTAAAGAGCTTAACATTAGTTTGACATCTTCTGACAGTTGATAGAGGGATGAGGTGAATGCTCGCTGCTCTGTTATTTATGAAGTGTCTTCTTTATGTGTGGTCACCAGGGTTATGGTCTACCATCATTTCCGTGTGGTCACCCGGGCTCTGGTTACCATCATTTCTGTGTGGTCACCAGGGTTCTGGTCTACCATCATTTCTGTGTGGCCACCAGGCTCTGGTCTACCATCATTTCTGTGTGGTCACCAGGGTTCTGGTCTACCATTATTTCCGTGTGGTCACCAGGGTTCTGGTCTACCATCATTTCTGTGTGGCCACCAGGCTCTGGTCTACCATCATTTCCGTGTGGTCACCAGGGTTCTGGTCTACCATTATTTCCGTGTGGTCACCAGGGTTCTGGTCTACCATCATTTCCGTGTGGTCACCTGGGCTCTGGTCTACCATCACTTCTGTGTGGTCACCAGGGTTCTGGTCTACCATCATTTCCGTGTGGTCACCTGGGCTCTGGTCTACCATCATTTCCGTGTGGTCACCAGGGTTCTAGTCTACCATCATTTCCATGTGGTCAGCCGGGCTCTGGTCTACCATCACTTCTGTGTGGTCACCAGGGTTCTGGTCTACCATCATTTCCGTGTGGCCACCAGGCTCTGTCTACCATCATTTCCGTGTGGCCACCAGGCTCTGTCTACCATCATTTCTGTGTGGTCACCAGGGTTCTGGTCTACCATCATTTCCGTGTGGCCACCAGGCTCTGGTCTACCATCATTTCCGTGTGGTCACCAGGCCCTGGTCTACTATTATTTCCGTGTGGTCACTCGGGCCCTGGCTTAGCATCACCTCTGTCAGGTGCTGGATCACTGGCATCAGTGAGATGTCAAATGTGTCCAATCATGAGAAAATACCATGATGTTACTTGTTGACTGTGTGAGACATTCCTGGCAGTAGCGACTGGTTTCCCATGGATCCTTTCTGCTGAAGGTGGCCACATTAGAAATCTGAAAGCTGTTGGCTATGTATAAAATTAAAAGATTAGTCCTCTGAAAGTCACAGGAAAACCCAGGCAATCATTATTATTCTTTTAAAAAATTGATTCTCTAATCATCAGAATTTTATTTCCATTAAGCATTATACCAGATAAAATTAAAAATAACTTCTAATATTCTTTTTTAACCCCATGAGACCATATACATTTATACATCCCTATTTGTAAATGTTATTATAACTTACTCTGTTGGAATAATTACAGTATTATTCACAATGAACTTGTCTATTCTTTCTGGCCGCTATTTTTAGTATACTCCTAAATTCCAGAATAATGGTTAGTAATTCAGTTCATTGTGCACTAATTATTATAATGTACGCATACAGGCTGCTGATGTCAGCCAATGCTCTTTCTTACACCATTGGAGAACCTCCATCGGCTTCAGTTGTCTGTAGTTATGGGTAGGTTTGAAGCCTTAAACCCCTCTGTGTTCATGCCCCTATCCAAGCTCTACAGCAGTTTTTCTTGTGTCCTTTTTGAAAAACTTCTGGTAATTTATTTAAATTTCTTATTTGAATGAACATATTTCATATGTTTCTCATTTTTAGTTTGATGTATTTTGCCCTTTTGTTTTTAAAATATTTATTGCTTTAATTGCATCAGCATTAAGTACCTGTCATACTTATTGGGCTTGATAGTGTGACTGGCCCAAGACACACCTTTTAGATAGGAAGTGTAACTCTTTCACCAACATGATATGATATACACTGTTTAAAAAATTATATCTAATGCAATGTTGAGATACCTTTAAAGAGCTTCTTCCTAGAGGTTTTAGGAAGCCTAGGAAAGGATTCATTCAGAAGTTGCTCTTCATATTTTATCCACATTGACTTCATTACCATGTCCCAGGGTCCAGTGGCTAGTTCCCTAAGCCACGTTTCGGCATGCTAATCCTCCTAAAGCCACTTGCCCTGGTCCTTATGCCATAGGCATAGCACATTTGGAGTTACTTAGGGTGATGATACAGTATTGATGGACTCTAGAATTTTCCAGAGACTTAGTCTTTGTTATTCACAGAACATTTTCACCCTCCTCTTTACTCGTGGCAGGGAACTGTCCCTCTTGATGCCTGCAGTCTGCCTTCCTCCAGGGCACACTCTTTCCTTCTGCTCCTCCCAGGGCAGCCTCAGTCCCTACAGTGTTGACTTCAGCATGGCAATAAGCTAGGGTCTGCAAGCTTCGAAACACATACCCTTAATTCAGAGAGGAGCCACGGGAGACTTAGTGACTTTTTTTTATATGATGGGAGACAGGGCACGCATCTTTAATCCCAGCACTTGGAGGCAGAGGCAGGAGGATCTCTGTGAGTTTTAGGCCAGCCTGTTCTACAGGGCGAATTCCAGGACAGGTAGGGCTAGACAGAGAAATCCTGTCTCAAAACAAACAAACAAACAAACAAAAAAAGCAATAAAACCCTCAAAACAAACAAACAACAACAAAAAGCAACCAAATGGTTCCTTGTACTTACTTTTTAGTCTGTTCCCACGGTACTCCAAATACTGTAGCCAGAAAAGAAGTTCTGTTTTGTTCTTCAAAGTATCTTATGTTAATTGATCTACTGTGTAGGCTTCCAACACAGATAAGTCCTGTGAAAATCTGGCAAATTAATTTATTTCCTCATTTGCTACCTTTAGAATTATCATTACATTTTTCAAACTTTACTTCTATGTTAGAAAATAAGCCTCCTTAGTAACTGTGCTGCAGTGTTACATTCTCCCCATAAGAAATGTCAGTTGTATTATAGAGAAAAAAATTGTATGCTTTTTCTTTTTGATGATTTCCACACATTTTTAAAATGATCTGTTTAAGTGACTGTATCCTTAAGATTTTGAATGCTTGCCTTTTCTAAAAAGGAGGTCAGCTTTAAACTTGCCATTTTTAAAACCTAGAATTCCAAAATGAGGAATACTTTTCCTTTAGTTTCGGTTCCCTTGTTGCTTGCTGCTCTGTGTCCAGAAGTTAGCAGCTGCATTTAGGATTCTGTCATAGAACTGTGGTCCCCACAGGAGCGCTGTCGGGCAGCTGTCATGAGTGTCTGATTTGGTCTATCTCCTTTAGTTTTCGCTCCTGTCGCAATACTTTAATTTAGTCAGAATTTCTATAAACTTAATTTAAATTTTTATTCATATATAATGAGTTTCTGTCTTATTCTGAATTGGTATGGTATTTTACACTTTTAATACTTTGAATTTTATTGTCTGCAGTATTAAGTAGAAATGAGATTTCCACAAATTTAACAGTAGCTATATCAGTTGTATTTTTGACATTGTCTCCACATTGTTTTCCAGATAAAGCCTTGTGTTCATGTAATTCAGGTAAACACAGTGTGTGTAGCGTTGAATGCATGTGTTCATATTCACAGTGTAGTTTACTTTGTTGTTTTGTGTTTTGTTTGGCTGCTGTGCAAATATTAAATCCTAGCTTAACATGTCAACGGCATTTCCTTACTGCCTACGGAAAATTTCCAGTACCTTCATGTTTATGTGTTTATTATTTTGACACTAAAACTTGTTTTTTAAAACAGATTTTTATTTCTAAATTTGTGTCTAAATTATATCCTTTAGTATAGTATTATTTTATCAATAAAGTATATTTAGTGTATTTTGTTATATTTGGCTTCATAAAACTTAATTTAAATGGATATATTTAGAAATTTTCATTTATTTTTATTTTGTGTGTGTGTGTGTAGGTGTGTGTATGCCATTGGTGTGCATGAAGGTCTCAGGACAGCTTGTGAGAATCAGAACCCAACTTCATCCTTGGTTCAATAATCACCTTGTCAGACTTGGTGACAAGTGCCTTTATCATTAAGCCATCTTGCTGGCCCAAAGTGGATGTAATTTTAAATGTCTTGTTTTGCTTATGAGTGGCTGGTGTTAAAAACATGAAGCATTTTTTAATTAAAATGCACATGAGCTATCTTTGCTCATGATCTGTGGTAGCCTGCTCTATAACCCCAGCATTTAGGCCACAAAAATTGCACAGGAGTCCCAGGTCATCCTTGCCTGTGCACAGATGATGAAAGCAGCCTAAGCAGTATGGCAGACCTATTTCCAAAGCCAAACAAACCAAAGCTACATTTGCTATAGGTATCATTTTTTAGCAATTTTGTCACATAGTACAACATATTGTACTCAGGAGGTAAACTGTTTAACTGTTCATTAAACTTATGCTGATTTTTAATAACTTCAATTGGAAAATATTTTAATATGCTTAAACCTAACAAAATTCCATATTTATACATATATATTATATAAACACACACATTTATCAGCAATGAACAAAGTAAAAACCTATATGATTTTAAATTATGTCAAAATAGAGAGTACTTAGGGATGAATTTGGTAAAAGTATAAAATACTTAATGAAAACTTAAACACTGTTAAGAAAACAAATTAAGCAATAAAAATAAATAGAGAAATATATTGTGTGAATGGGTCAAAATATCAGGATTATGTCACTTCTTGCCATGCTGATCAATATAATAAAAAAAAAATGCCAGCGGGCCTTTTTATAAACTGAGAAGTTATTCCAGATTTCATCTAAGAAATACTACAAGTCCATAGAAGAAGCATTCAAGTTTCAAGGTGTGAGTGCTCCAGTCTTTGATTTCACCATTTATACAATTGCAGTAATAGAAGTCTCTCAAGGAGAATGGCATGGCCTAGGGCAGACAGAGACAGGAACACGGGGACAGAGTACTTCTGACAGAACCTTGGCCATATTGAAAGTCCTCAGACATCTCGCTATCTCTGCTTTGGAAGCCTTTTGTGTTGAGAGCTCTCTGGCTTTCTTTTTGAGCTATATAGGAAAGCATTTGTCTCCTAAAATAGTGCTCAGTGAGTGGTGTGTAGCATGTGATGAAAGACAAAAACGCATCAGTCTGAGAAACTGCAGCTCTGCCAAAGTAGAGGAAACCTTAGGCAGAGGTCCGTTGCCTAGTGTGTCCATCCTGAGACGCCGTAGTGCCGTCCAGAAAAATAAGTGTTGACCATGCGTCCTTTCTGTGCAGGGTACATTTCGGGCTTAAGTGAGAGTTGTGTTCATCTTGAGACATTAAAATTCTGTTTTATTTAACTTAATGTTAGTTTTGCTATATTGAGGTTAACATTAACATTTCCAGAGATGGACCTTGGCAGAGGCAGGCAGATCTCTAGGAGAGAAAAGCCTGGCTGGTGAGTTCCAGGACAGCCAAGGTTGTGGAGTGAGACCTTACCTCAAAGACAAGAACACAGAAGTTACTTTATGAAACTGTAATGTAATTCAGTTCTACAACTGATTCATGCTCTTGGGCCACCTCTTGGGAATCACCACTGCACGACTAGCTCTTAGCTTTATGTAGGATTCATTTCTTGTCTTCTTGAACCAATGGATAAAACAGATAAAATAATGAGAAAGAAGGATGGATATTCTATATGTCATGCATCCATTTCTGTTTCTGAAATTCTCAATGACCGTGTGTAACAAAATTAGGCTTCAGAGTTCTTAGTTATCCATATTAAGAAGTGACATGCTAATGATTGGAAAACAACCTAATTGTGTTTTGAAATATACCTCGGTTATGTGCCTTTGTTTCAAAGCATCTAATGTTAACAATTGTTTTTCAATAGACTTTAATTATATATTTCATGCTTAATATAGTTACAGACCTTTACCCTTTTAGGAATTTTGTCTTACTTGCTTTCGAATAGTTGTATTAATGTTGCCTCTTTGTGATTTGTTTTCTAACCTCATGAAATGCCCGTGAAAGCCATGCTGGTGAGCACATGGTAGCTCTCTTGCCCTTCCCTCTGTCTTCGGGTTTAATTCATAATACTTTCATTTATTTTTCAACTTTCGTAGATTCCCTTTCTATTTTTTCTTTGGCCCGCCGTAAAGTTTACTGACGTCTGTCACTTGTTTGCAGGGTCGAAGAGAGTGAGTGACAGTGAGGTGTCCGACTACGACTGTGATGATGGCGTTGGGGTCGTGTCCGGTAAGAACAGTATTGTGAAGGGTAGTGCAGTTTGCCAGTATTCATCACTGAAATAAATCAAGAGACAAACACAAATTTGTCTCCCATATAAATAGTTAAAAGTGAACATGTCATCCATACTCATACTCAAGAGCAGAGGGAATGAATGCCTGGATGCTTACACTCACTCCCCTTCTCCATTCTTTTTTTTTTTTTATTGAAAAAAAAATTTCCACCTCCTCCCAGCCTCCCATTTCCCTCCCCCTCCTCCTGCCTCTCTCCCCCTCCCCTCACTCCTTTCCCCCTCCCTCTCCAGTCCAAAGAGCAGTCAGGGTTCCCTGCCCTGTGGAAAGTTCAAGGTCCTCCCCCCTCCATCCAGGTCTAGGAAGGTGAACATCTAAACTGGCTAGGCTCCCACAAAGCCAGAACATGTAGTAGGATCAAAACCCCGTGCCATTGTCTTTGGCTTCTCATCAGCCCTCATTGTCCGCCATGTTCAGAGAGTCCGGTTTTATCCCATGCTTTTTCAGTCCCAGTCCAGCTGGCCTTGGTGAGCTCCCAATAGATGAGCCCCACTGTCTCCATGGGTGGGTGCACCCCTCGTGGTCCTGACTTCCAGCTGATCTATTGGTTTCCCTTCTCCATTCTTATTCGATTCTCTATTCAGGGACGAGTGTCTCCCATAGCGGAAGGATCTTCTCACCTCAGTTAAAGTAATCAAGAAAATTCTATGCGACATAGCCACAGGCAAGCTCGATGTAGGAGGGACATTACTGAGACTGCCTTGACAGTTAGAGACAAGCACCAGTTTCACTCCACTTGGCAATAACTTCAGAGGACTTTCAGGATTCCTCGCTTTCCACAAAATGCTGAAGTTGAACCATTTTGGTTTTTCTGCACTGTGAAAGCAATTGTGTGTTGGGAGAAAATACAGATTTATTTATCTTTCACATTTGCTGCAGGATGCTTCATTCGAGAGTGTAAGGAAACTACACCACATGAAGATAGTGCTCACTTGCCAGGCAGTGGTGGTGCATGCCTTTAATCCCAGCACTGGGGAGGTAGAGTCAGACTGATCTCAGAGAGTTTGAGTGCAGTCTGGTGTAGAGTGAGTTCCAGGAGAGCCAGGATTACAAGAAGAAACCCTGTCTAGAAAAGACCAAAACCAAAGTTAACAAAATAAATAAATAAATAAAGATAGTGTTCACAGACCTAATGAATTTCCACTTATCCATGTCTAGCTTCCTAAAGCAAAATGTTTTCTGGAGTTACTTGCAGGAAGATGGGTTAGTCAATGATACAATTGAGCCCCATGGGCAATTTCTGGACAGGTACGCCATTGAAGATTCTCAGCCCAATTAGTTGACACTCTTATGTAATCTTAGTAAGGGAAAGACACCCCTTGAAGTCTCCTGAAGGCTCTGTGAGTTTCAGGACAGACACTGTTTCTCCCTCCAGAGGGAGCAGCTGGGGCAAGGCTAGAGCCCTCTAAAGCCCACCTGCAACGACATGGTTTTTCTGGGAGTTTTGTTTTCTGCGTGTGCCACATCTTCCCCACACAGTGCCACTAACTAGGGACAAACGACTGGAGGAAAATTCCTCGTCCAAGTGCAGCATTTGGCTCCTGGATCTACATCTCTTTGGTATATCATGATTTATATGCATTTAGTCTAACTTCAGAAATTCTCATAGTCTCTAACAGTCTGAACCCTGTTCAAAAGTCAAGAATCTAGCTTCTTTTTAGACAATGTAATGTCTTAAATGTGATACCATTGCTTCTAATATACACTAACAAGAATGTTACTGTTTTAAAAGGAACATATATATTATGTATACACACACACATTTTAAAAGGTGTGTGTGTGTGTATGTTGTGTTGGTTTTTTGAGATAGGGTTTCTCTGAGTTACTCATCTCCAGGGTTCTGCTAAAATGTTCTGTTAATGAACTGTTTCTCTAACATCTAGGTTCATTTTCTTCTGTGTTGCAGGCCAGATGTTTCATCTTTTGGTTGAGATGACTGTCTTTGCTTAGTCCTTTGGCAAAGATCAGTTGACTATCTTTATGTTGCCTTTTTTCTTCTTTGTTTCTTTATTTCTTATTTCTGCGTTCCACTGTGTGCTTTATTCTCTGGTCATTACTGCAATGTTCCGACTGTTACAAATTTTAGTAAGTATGTAATGTTCCTACAGTCTGTCTCCAGACTGTGGTAATCAGGGCTACTACATTCTCGACTGTTTGCTTCTCCACAAAAGCTTTCAAAGCAACTTATCAGTACCCACAAACTGTTAGAATGTCTATTAAACTGATTTCTTCATAATAATGAGTTTCTTGTTTTGTATCTCTCCCTTTATCATGTCCTTTCAATTTTATTATTCATTATTGATGATTTCTTCATACATATCTACTTTATATTTTGTTAGATTGCTCTCAAGAATTTCTTTATTAAGAGATGCGCTATTATACTTGGTATTGGCTTTTTAGTTTCAAATTCCAACTTTCCTTGCTAGTTATAAGAAAGCGATTGATTATTATTTTTTAGCCTTCTACTATATGATTTCCTGCAATCATCAGTTCCTGGAGATTATTGATTTGCTCCATCAATCATAGTTTAGCTATTGTGCTGAGATCACTACTATCATTTGGACGGTTTGTTGAGCATCTGTTAGAGGGGTTTGTTTTCATTGCCATTGTTTTCTTATCCCTGTTTTTTTTCTGCCTTTTTGGTTTTAACTGAGCATTTCTATGACTAATTAATTTGGGGTTTTTTGAGACAGGTTTTCTCTGTGTAGTCCTGGTTGTCCTAGAACTCAAGCTTGTTCATTTCTTAGCTTTAACTTTAAAAAATGTGCTTCCCATGTACTTGATCTAGAATGCGCGCGCGCACACACACACACACACACACACACACATTTTAATCCACTTTCAAATAGTCCTTCACAGATTATGTAACTTACAACAACAAATTCCTTATACTTTTCTCTTTATATGATTATCATTTGTTTACTTAAAAAGCATATGTAATCATGTGTGCATACACATGATTATGTGTATGTTTTGTCTCCAAGCTTATGAAAGTGATTTTGCACATGGATAAACATGTGTGGAGTTTTTTCTTTATTTACCACAGTGTAACGTGTGTGTATATGTACACAGAAATATGCCCTTACTAGCTGCTGCCAATCTCGGTTGCTTAGAATTCACAGCCATTCTTGCCTGAGGCAGTTTGTGTTTAGATAAATAGAATCTGTCTGCTACATAATTAAGTACCTTGCCTTTTTTCTTTCATAGTCCCAAACCACTGTTTGTCTTTAAGAAATTAAAAAGTGTATTCCCTTTACGAAAACCACAGCAACTAATGCCAGAGTTTTCAGAGCGATTGGAATAAGCCTACAACCTACTGAGTTTAGTTTCTTCCCTTTCAAAATTTCCTCTTCTATTTCCTTGGGTGCTTCTTCAATTATTTACGTCTTAATCTTCTGAGCTGTCCCATGGCACCAGTCTAATACTGCAGAACATCAACTTACTGAGAAGAGACCGCAGAGGAATGAAATGGCTTCTCTGAGTTATGTCTGTTTCCAATCGTTTAAGATGGATGTGGACCAGGGATGAACCTAGGGTCTTCTGCATGCAAAGCCCATGTGCTGCTTCTTAGTTACCCTCAGAGCTCCTGAACAATCTAGGGATGCAACTGCAGCAATGTGTTTTAGGGATGCACACTGCAGCAATGTGTTTTAGGGGTGCACACGGCAGCAATGTGTTTTAGGGATGCACACTGCAGCAATGTGTTTTAGGGATGCACACTGCAGCAATGTGTTTTAGGGGTGCACACTGCAGCAATGCGTTTTAGGGGTGCACAAACACTGCAGCAATGTGTTTTAGGGATGCACAAACACTGCAGCAATGTGTTTTAGGGGTGCATAAACACTGCAGCAATGTGTTTTAGGGGTGCACACTGCAGCAATGCGTTTCAGGGATGCACACTGCAGCAATCTGCTTTAGGAGGCCCCCATCAGATATCTTAGTGGCGACATGACCAACTCCTGACAGCTGCAGTGAGCATAGTGAAGATGGCCACAGTGGCAGCAATGTCACATTCCCTATTCAACCTTACTCACGCTTCTCCACTGCGTACGTACTCTACACACGTGCAGCTTTAGACAAACGGCATTGGCCTCTTTCCTTTCCCACGGCTTCTCCACATGGAACTGTTGATTTTCTGGCATGCAGGGTCACTTCCCTCTTCCCCTTTCCAAGTTTCTGTGCCTTCTCATGTTAACTTCCGTGAGGATGGTGAGTCGCAAGGCTAGTCCTCTTCTTAGACAGTGAATGTTGTTTTTGGACTCCTGTGCTTTCTTAGCTCTGCCGCGTATTTCACAGCATTGAGTGTTAGGTAACGTGGTTAACCTTGTTTAACGTGTAAGTGCAGATGATGAAGCATAGTATGAACTGTGAATATTAACAATATCCAAGAAACATTTAAGTTTATAGGGGTGAAATATTTTTAGGACAATCTTGATTCTGTTTTTTTAAAAGAGCTTAAAAATTTTCCTTATCCAATACAGCGAACACAGTGACTACCAAACACACAAACTCTCAGATAGAGACTACCACGGTAACTATCAGATAGTGACTGCCAAATTTAACTAGCAGATAGTGACTACCACAGTAACTATCAGATAGTGACTACCACGGTAACTACCAAATAGTGACTACCACAGTAACCATCAAACGTCCCTCCCTTTTCATTTTTGTGCTTACAATGTTTCAACCATTACTGTGTTTGTTATACTTGCAATTATCACATTAAAAGTATGTCAGGCTCACTAGTATTTTATGTTTCTTAGTGCAACACAAAGAATTGGTGTGCAAATGATTCCTACTTCATCTTCTGCCCCTAGATTATCGTCACGATGATCGAGACCTTCAAAGCTCCACATTGTCTGTGCCAGAACAAGTGATGTCATCAAACCATTGTTCGCCAGGAGGGTCTCCTCATCGAGTCGATGCTATCGGAAGGACTAGGTCATGGTCACCGAGTGTGCCTCCTCCACAAAGGTAAGTTAGTCTGTAAATTTTGCTTATAGCTAGGTAGTTAGGGTGAATTTTGCCTAAATTACCGTAATAACCTCTAAAAATAAATTATCCTTTCAATCATCCTTTTAAAGAAAAACAAGACACCATTGGGGTGGGACTCAGAGGTGATATGGGATAGTTGGTTACCTGGCATGATTTGTGTATTATTTGCCCTAAGAGTTCAAAATAGTTAAGAAAACCTAGCTTTAAATTGCATATAAATATTAAGCAGATTCATTTAGAACCAAATAATTATATTCATGAATGATATAGTAATTGGTAAGTTGAAAAGTATTTTAAAAAATCTTTGAGAAACTAAAATAATGCATGAATAGTGAGAGAAATGTCATACCAATTTGTTGCTCTAGGTTTTATGATATTAGAATCTCTGACCAACCTAAGGACCAAAGCGCTACATGGAATGTAAACCACAGACATTAATGTATGTGATTTACACATGATAGAGAGTTCAGGAAACATACTAAATAGAAAATATGTATAATATACAAAGATATAATTTAATAGATATTAACTAGATAGGACACTGTAGCTATATATTATATAAATTTGCCTGTGTGTTTGTATATTCTTCTATATACAAGCATAACATTGCAGACTAATGGAAAAATGTGGTTTGCAAAAGCAGAAACCTCGTCCATCACCTAGAGTGAGGATTTTAGCTTTCATTCTATGTTTTCAAAGAACCACCACATGCAGAGTAGATGAGGGCAGGAGTTGGAAAGATGACCACTGGACAGCTATAATTTAGTCACTCACAAAGGTGGCAGACTAGGCTGGCGTGCTGCCAGAGAGCATGGTTCCTACTGTATAGGTACTGAGATTTGAACTCAGGTCCAACCATGCACAAGGCATCTCTCCCACACTGTCTAGCATGGGCCACATTGAACCTATCTTCTCATAAATCTTTTCCTCTAGTATGTATTATATCAGTGAATTTGATTACAGAGATTTGGGTTGCCCATCAGTAAGGTATGACATTGTTTAAGGATATTCTCTTATTGGGCTCTTAATGTATCTGTAAGATCAGCCAGATCTTCAATTAACTGTTAATCTCCAAATGAAATTTATTCCATCAGAGATACGAATAAACCAAAAAACAGATTTTATTATTATTTTGTGGGGGATGTGCTATAGATCAGTCAGGTGTTTAATTACCTTGCTGTCTTAGTAGGAACGTGGAGCAGGGACTGCGAGGGACACGTGCTCCTGGTCATTACAATACGATTAGCCGGATGGACAGACACCGGGTGGTGGATGACCATTATTCTCCAGACAGAGACAGGTAAGCGCAGTTAGCTCTCACTGAACTCTGCTGCCTTCAGGAAGGGTTCTTACAAAGATCTTACTGGTCCTTTGTGTCATCTGAGATTCCAAACGCTGCCTTTTCTTTGCTCTTTCTACAGTTTTTCTTAAGATAGCCCTTTGTTTAGAAGGAAAGGTTAACAAGTGTAATTGTTCCTGATAACATAAGCACAACAGGATGAACCTGACTATCACGGTCACCTGAGCACCATAGCTGCCTGATAGCTTGCCTGAGCACCGTGGCTCTCCTGAGTACCAGGACTCAGGTTTAGAATCCCGGCACTTGGGATAGAGATCAGGAAAGTCACAACTAAGAGGTCCGCCAGTGCTGCTTGACTAGTCTCTGTCAAGACAAGATTATATAAAAATAGCTAGCAAATTTGCATGAGACATTATAATGATAATCAGGATGTAAATATTTTTTACCTGCACATAGCAAATTATCGTGTGTAATATATATCCATAGGCCGATAGAGATTGAAGTCTTTAGCAGATTTCAGAGAAATAGTGTGGCTTTTCCTATACAGAAATCTTAAACAGAGTCTAGTTTGTTTAGGAAACCTATATTATAATTCTCCAAGAGATTTTCTCTCATGTCCTTTAGTAATGCTTTAATGTCTTAAAGAACTACACTTGCTGTATTTGCAAGAATTCTCTGCATTTGCCCCTTTAACTGTGACTAACTTGGGAATAACATGGTATGTTAAAATGGTTACATTAATTACTGCTAAATTTAAGAAAATTATTTAACTTTCTAATTCAGTTGGGTTATATATAGGAAATACCATTGGAATTTTTCAAACTCTCAAATGCGTTTAGGATAAGGGCATGATAAAGTCCACGCTAGTATTGAGAAAATATGACATAATACATTCCTTGTCACTGAAGTCCACAGACATGACAAGTAACTGTTAGGATGTATAAAGAAATTGTTTGATTTGAATAAAATTGATACTCAGTCCTTGCATGTAATTCTCTTTTGTCCCCAAAGAAAACACACAGATATCTTCTACATTGATAGTGCCAAGAAAATACTGATTTTTGTGTGTAGGATCAAGGAAGAAGCCAAATAGTTATTAAATTAATAGTTCTATTAGTGTCAGTTTCAAAACTATTTAACTTTGTTGCTTTTTAACTTTTTTAAGCTTTTCATGTAACCAGTCCCCTAGGGGTGGTTATGAGCGTGCTGCCTATCTGGAGACATGCTTATCAGCACAATCATAGTGAAAGGGAGATCACCACGGTGGCCTGCCTCAGACTGGGAACGTGTCATAAAAAGCATCAATAGCCGGGGGGTGGTGGCGCACGCCTTTAATCCCAGCACTCGGGAGGCAGAGGCAGGCGGATCTCTGTGAGTTCGAGACCAGCCTGGTCTACAGAGCTAGTTCCAGGGTAGGCTCCAAAGCCACAGAGAAACCCTGTCTCGAAAAACCAAAAAAAAAAAAAAAAAAAAAAAAAAGCATCAATAGGTATTTTGGTTACCTAATAGAATGTTAGTGAACTTTATTAGCTTTCAAATTATTTATACAGCTGTCACAAGCTTCTTAGCCACTGAAAATCTGCTTATTGAGGGAATAAAATTGTCTAAATGACTTTAAATTTCTTATAAGCTTACATAAAATTATCATTTAATGAAAAAATGTTCTCAATATGAAGCTCAAAAATATAGACTAATCCTAATAGAAAGTAATAGAATAAAATTGCAAAATAACTGTTTACTGTTATATTAAATTACTAATATTTTCAGTATTTTTTAGTACATATTACTAGGTTTAATGACCACAAACACAGGACCATTTGCCTTTAATATTTTTTAAAACCCAGATAATTAATTCCTATTTTATGTAGTCATTATGCTTTTCTTCTTTATGATTCTTATGAATCTTTTAGTGTAGCAATAATATTCAGATGTTTATCTGTGGAAGTTTTAAAGAAGATAGATCGATCCTTGTGATTTCTTCTCACTTTTGTAAGGAAGGATGCAGATGTGCAAATAATAGTCATTCTTTGTTGGGATCTATCTCATGCCTTTTTAAAACTATGTAAAGTAAAATTTCATTTCAATAGACTCAAACAGTAGAAAGCCTTTCTAGTATTACTTTATCTATGCAATTCATTAATACAAGAAGCAACATTCACTGAACAATGTTCCCTCTTAATGTCTATTCCGGTCTAATATTCTTAAGGATTTCCAGTCATCAACTGCATCCGAATGTCCATTATGTTTATGAATATCATTTTATAGACTTTTGAATCTATTCAATTTAATTGGGTTTGATACATGTCTGGGTGATTTATAAAGCCACTTTTGTGTGGTTCTGGGGAATTTCCGGGAGGTTGGATAAGAGAGGAAGACCTGTCTTGAATTTAGCATAGGTGGTTTCTCAGTAGGCTGTGAACCTAGCTAGCGGAGAGATAATGAGGGAACCCTGCTAGGGTAGGCCTTCCTTCTCCGTCTTCTGGCTACCTTAGATGAACTGTTTTTGTTCACATCACCATCTCTGTCGTGGTGGATTAACATCTGGAACTGGTTCAAAATAAATTTTTCATCTTTGAAATAAGTTTTATCCAGTGTTTTGTCATAGTGACCAAATTTGACCAACACAAGAATCAATCAGAATGTATTAAAAGGCCAAGGAAAGAATTTTCCTTGTGTCAGTCATTAGTGTAGTAGCGATGTTAAAGCATGTGCACATCAGCCTCCTTATAAAACCTAATTTGTTGAATTAGAAACTCATATAAGTGAATGTACACTTTTTTCATGGGGTGTGGAGCCAAGTGTTCTGTAGAATTTTAAGTATGTTTGGAGAAAACCAAGCATTTGATTTCTGTATCTATAAAATTTATTATGTAGAATTATATGAGTTAACTGACTCTACCTCCAATGAGACTTTTATATTCCTTATCAGACAACCAGTTAAGAATCAGACAAAGAATAACACATAGCCATATTTTATCAGAAGTTTGTATTGTTAGTTGAGCAATGTAAACGGAGATTGCTCGTTCATTTTCCAGTAACCCAGACCCGAATAATCACATAGAAACTATATTAATTCAACACTGTTTGACCAATAGCTTAAGCATATTTCTACCTAGCTCTGACATCTTAAATTAACCCAATTTCCATTAATCTGTGTATCACCACTAGGTTGTGGCCTATTGGTAAGGTTCCTACATTATTCTTCTTGGGCAGTTATGTGGCATCTCCCTGACTCCCGCTACTCCCTCTCTCTCTCTCCGAATTTCCCACCTGTCTTTATTCTGCTAAGTCATTGGCCAAAACAACTTTCTTCATCAACCAATAAAAGCAGCACATATACAGAAGGACATCCCACATGAGAGCAAGGCAGTGTGTATATTGTAATCATGGTCTTCACAGATAGTGCAGGAGGTTCAGGTGTTCAAGTTAGCTAGTTCAATGAGAGATTGAACTGTAGAAGATACTCTTAAAAAAAGAAAGAAAAATTTATGGTAGCTAATGAAAAAATGTGCCATGCATATAACATTAAGAAAACATCGACTCTCAAATATTTTATAGTTAATGATTAACAACCTGAAACAACAAAAAATGGCAACAAACAAAGAAAAATTAAAAAAAAATGAGGAATTAGTTGATTCAAGTATTGTGGCCAAGTATAGAAGATGGCACCTGAGTTGGGCTTTGTCACCAAGAGCAAACTTACAGAAACGAAATCATCTACATCATGGAGTTTGGTGTAAAATATTTGGCGACATGCTGAGAAATTGTGTGTGAAGGATTTTACACTGATCATATCCCATGTGATATGTAGCTATTTTCATTATATTATACTTGATTAAATTCCAGTGGTGATGCATGAGATATAGCATCATTCGCTATCTTTATGGGTAGTGTTTAAGAATTCTGTATCTATATTCTATTGGCTCTTTGGTTCTTTATCTCTCTCTCACTCATTAGTCTAAATCTTACTCTGTTGTGAAAAGTAAATTTCAAATTTACAAATAATGCAAGCACTTGCTTACAGATTATTAGTTTAATGCATTCTAAATGGAAACTATTTTATTTCTTATTCCCCCTCTCTCTGCATATTTTGATTCATTATTTCTTTAGTAAACACTGATAACTATTGTTTCCTTAGTAACCCTGGTAACTACTACAGCTGTGAGCATCATTTTTGAGGTGATACGAAGATGTGGCTTTAAAACAGGATATTTTTAATATTTTAGTTATAGGAGCTAACTTACTATTAGAATATATGTAGAGAGTATTATATATTTTAATAACATCATAGCATATGCAGTACATATATATACATATACATACATACACACACATATATTTGGCTTTTGTTTGTTTAGGGTTTGGGGTTTATTTGTTTTAAAGACAGGGTTTCTTGTGTATCCCTGACTGTACCAGAACTCACTTCTGTAGACCAGGTTGGTCTCAAACTCACAGAGATCAGTCTTCCTCTGCCTTTTCAATGCTGGGATTGACAGCGTGCACCACCATCATCCAATTGCAGTATATTTTTATATTGGTTGTTTTCATTTCCATAAGTATGATTTTAGCATCACAAGCAAAATTTTAGAATCCGAGTTGGTGGAGTAGAGGAGGCATAGCTCCAAGCTGCCTCCCCCCCTCATCTGGAAGGTTCCCTGTAGTCTGTTAGGAACCTCAGCTCTGTGCTAACTGAACGGTGTGACTGATATGGAGAATAATGTAAGGACTAGTCAGTTTTGGGATTAGATAAGTGATATGTTAATAATAGTATTTAAGAGGAAAGTGAAGGAAAGAGTCCCTAAGAGTCACCTTTCATTGTTTATAGAATAGTCATTTACACCATTTTAGTGGCTTCCGAAGTTACTATCTTCAATGGTCTGCTAAGGGGTCTAAATCAGATCTCAGGGTGTTTCCAGGAGGATTCCTGTTGGGATGACACATGCTAAGATCAAGGCATCAGAAAGTAGCATGACTTTACAGCCCACAAAGGTAGCAGCCTGGTTAGAGCATCAGAAACATCCAGGGGGAAGAGTGAGACCTGCCATGGCCTTGCACATGCGGGCCTCATGGTTGCTTTCTGGTGTTAGTGTAAGACATCTGTCTAGCGAAGAATGTTGTTTCATGTTAGCAACTCTCAAAGGAAAGATGATGGTGCTGGAGTTGGTGCTTCTCAGCTGGCAGAGCTTTCAATTAGATTTCCTTCCTTCCTCGTGTCCCCACATTTCTTTCCTGTCTTCTGCTTAACTATCAGAAGAGAAAGGATAAGTTCTCACATAAGGGATTTATAAACCTCTAGGTACCTCAGATACTGATGCAATTTTCTTTTCTCTGTTTTGGCTTTTGGAGACAGGGTTTCTCTGTGCTGCTATGGCTCTCCTGGAATTTGCTCTGTAGACCAGGCTGGCCTTAAACTCACAGAGATCTACCTGCCTCTGAGCCCCGAGTGCTGGGATTAAAGGCGTGTTCCGCCAGCACCTGGCCTTCATTCATATCTTATATCAAGGCAACCATTTATTAAAATGTGATGTCTACTCATAAGTACGTGGTGGGGCATCCATTGTGTACAAAAATTTAAAAATGGCACTATCTTGATTTATTAGACACATTATTATATATTTACTAATCATAGAAAGTAAAATGCTGTGAGACTGAGTCTCCTATTGTCAGAACAGAAACAATAGTTAGGAAGAGAACAGCTTGTTCAAGTTTATTGGAAAAGGATTCAAAGAGAATCTGGACTTTAAAAATGAGTAGGACTTTGAAAGACAAAGAAGTGGAGACAGGCTTGGAATGATGAACAAACTGTGGTTGGGGACCACAACCTGTCCTAGAGGGCTCCAGGGCCTGTTGTACCTAGATGGAAGGCAGTGGCATGGTGGGTGAGAGAGGGCAGGAAGGTGGTGAAGAGTGACCTGGGTCCTAGCAGGGGAAGGGTTTGCAGGGAGGAAACTTGTTCTAGTGGATGCAGAAACCTCATGTAAGTGGTCAGGAATGGAGCAGGAAAGAAAAATGGAGCCTCATGAAATATCCTAAGCATTGTAGATATTAGATGTCATCTCTGAGTTCTTACGCTAGCTGGTGGTTTTATTAAATTTTTTTTCTCACCTTTTCTCCTTAAAAGAAGGAAAACATCTTTGTAATATACCATTTGCTTAAAGAGGGTGCTCAGTATATTGAAGTAATACTTAATTTTATCATTTAATTAAAAATCTAAATGTTCTATTTGGTTGCATTTTATTTTTAGAGTATTTGGTTTATTTTATCCTTTGCACTGCCATATTCCAATGGGCATTGAGAAGATGGCCAAGCTTTCTAGTAGCAATTTCATTTGCTTTGCTTACTATCTGATTAGCTGTTGGATCAGGCTTTTAGAACTAAACTATACCTGTTCGCTTCTTTCCCGAGTCTCATTTTCTTCTTGTTTCTGCCACGCTTGCAGTCATTTTCTTACTCTACCTCGCTCCAGATACAGTCAGAGCATTGAGCATCACCACAGGGATGGAAGGTATACTTTTCTTACACTTGAGTCTGTGTGTAGAGTTGCATGCTTCTGTCTGTGATAACCACTTTTAGTTTTGTTTATCTATATATACATGTGTGATTATTGATGAAATACAGAAATAGTACCCTAATACTGTAAAGTAAAAGTATATAAACTGTTTGAACTAGAATGTCACAAATACCTTCTCTTTGGTGGGCTAAAATCATCTTTTTATTACCCAGAATATTATTTTATTAGGAATTAAGTAAACTTTGCTACCAAAAAGGAGAATAGCAGTAGAATTGATGTCCCCCTCCTTTGCTAGCCTCCCGGTCTGATATGTAATTAGCACTGGCTTATTTGTACGTGCCTTCCCAACCTACTCCCCTGCTTCTTTGCTTTTCAAGAGGACACTAATTTGAAGTGTGTTGACCTGGTTGGTCTGCGGTTACTCGGTCTAAGACAGCTACCTACTACACAGTATAGATAAGCTTGGGTCTCAGAGTGCTCAGTCTGTGGGAACAACTCTTTCATTTCAGCCTTGTTCTAACTTATTCTAAGGAAGGAAATTTCCAGTGAATTTGAGTTAAAATATGTCTAATACTTAAAAAAATAGATTTATTTTAGTGAGAAATATCACTTGCCTGGCATTTAGCAGAATATGGATCTCACTGGGAAGAGAAGGAAAGAAGGTGTCTAATGTTCATTAAGTTCTCAAGGCCATTTGTAGCTTAGGTTTTTTTCCTGTTTGTAATGATATTTTACTTATTTTTTCATAATTTCATACATGTATAATGTATTCTGATTAAGTGCCTCCCTTCATCCTCTCTTAGCCCCCCTCCTATTCTTCCAAATTCCTTCTTTTTTTCCAATAAATGCTCCTTCTCCTTCGATGTCTTTTTGTGGTATGCATGCTGTGTGAGTGTGTGTGTCCATGTGTATCTCTGTGTGTCATGGGCACGGGTGGAACTGAATCACTTGATACAGACAACTTCTTGGTGAGGTTTATCCTCTTCCTCAGCAACCTTTAACTGCTTTCAAGCCCTTGTGCCTGGGTGGGGCCTCGAGATTCCTGCTTCCATCCATAATGGAATGTTGATGTGATAGTTGAGTAAGTCTTGCAGATAACTGTCTCTTCTGAGAGTTCCTGGCTGCAGCTGCCTTGCCGTATCCTGATGACAGGTTTTCATGGTACTCCTCCCCGCATCTTGTTCTTCCAGTCTCTCTGTCCCCTCTTCCTGAATGTTTACTGACCCACCCTTGGGGGAAGTGACTGGAATTTTGAGCCACTTCACTGACAGCATTTTCAGACCAGTTAGGCAGAGAAGAGGATTGTGGTGATAGCGTGGTGATGTGTTTACCTCGAGTAAATCAGGAATTAGATGTTATGCTATGTGTAACCTTTTTTGATCCCTGTAGGAGCTAGTAGGAGTTGATATTGATATGCAGAGTTTTAAAAGAAAGTACAAAAAAACTAATGGGTAAATTCTTGAATCTTGAAATCACATAGACAAATATGGAAGGAAATCCAAAAGAAAACTTTGATGATAAATCCTAGCAACCAATTTTGCTGATGTTTTTCAATAAATGTAATAGAAATTGGGTATCCTACCTGCTTTAGCAGACCCTGCCCTCCCACCTGCCTTAGCAAACCCTGCCCTCCCACCTGCCTTAGCAAACCCTGCCCTCCCACCTGCCTTAGCAAACCCTGCCCTCCTACCTGCCTTAGCAAACCCTGCCCTCCCACCTGCCTTAGCAAACCCTGCCCTCCCACCTGCCTTAGCAAACCCTGCCCTCCCACCTGCCTTAGCAAACCCTGCCCTCCTACCTGCCTTAGCAAACCCTGCCCTCCCGCCTGCCTTAGCAAACCCTGCCTCCTACCTGCCTTAGCAAACCCTGCCCTCCCGCCTGCCTTAGCAAACCCTGCCTCCTACCTGCCTTACCAGTCTCACCTGTTCTTCCTCATCCTCAAGGGAACTAATTCTCAGGAATGTTGTAACTACCCTTAAGATACTTTCTTATTTAACGAACTTCAAGCTTTATTTATTTCTTCTCTTGCACAGTGAATAGCTTTTGAACTAAATGCCCAGCTTTTTGTTAGCTTAGCTGATTTCTTTAAGGGAAAATTCTGTTTACATCGAAGCCTGTGAAGAGAACAGCTCTCATCTCTAAGAGGCCAGATATTTAGCTTATTTTTTGAGATAGCTTGTACTCCCATCTGATAATTCTTCTATAAATATGTAGTTATATATTTAAGTGGGCCATTGTATGACTATTATAGCTAGAAATTTCCAAATGTAGTAAATAAAAACAATTTTTCTTATTTATGATCATTATCCACAAGATAGAACTAGCAGGAAAAACATGGAGTAAAGGCATCCAATGTGATACTGCATGTCACGGTGTCCCCAGTCCCTGCCTGGTCACTCAGAACAATCTAGGCTTAGGAGACTCGACATGAAAAGCCTGTTTTCTTTCTTTGGGGTAGAACAATAGAAATATAAATGATATTTGGTATACTTGCTACTTCAAGAAAGAAATAATAACTAATTGTAGGTGTGTCATTTCTTTTCTTTCTTGTCTAATAATGGTGACTATTATTTGACCATTATTTGTTAAAATATGTCCTCTCTTGATTAAATATCCTGCCTCCCTTTTCCTCTGCTTACATCCCTCTTTCATGGTGCTGGGGTTGGAACCCAGTGCTTCCCAATGTTCCTGCAAGTGATCTGACATTGAGCTGCACCCCGATTGTGTCTTGTTATAATCTTCAGTGGAAACAATATAGTTTCTAGAAACAGTGAATGTATTTGACACATCATGAAGTGTGTGAAAATTGTACCTTTGAATTTGAGTCATATGTTAGTTGTTATATTAATACAAATACATGTACATGTTTTATTAAGTACCCCTTCAATATTATTTTAAGGTTTCTAGTAATGTCCTGTGGTTTTTATTACTTTGGCAATGCAATTACCATCCAGAAAATTTCCTAGGTAGTCAAGACATTTTTAGCAAAAATGTTCCACCTTCTGCTATTATCATCTTATTACCTACACATATGCAAGCCAGTAAGAGTTGTCTGCCTGGAGACTGGGATTCTTTCTACACAGATATACTCATTTTTTTACTCATTTATTTTCTTGAGATGATGTTTCCATATATGTCCCAGACTAGAATTGGCTCCCACAACTCTTTTTCCTTCAACTTTCTAAATTTTAAAGTTAAAGAGACCTGGGGGCTGGAGAGATGGCTCAGTGGTTAAGAGTACTGCTGCTCTTCCAGAGGTCCTGAGTTCAGTTCCCACCACCCACAACCATCTACAGCAGAATCTGATGCCCTCCAAAGGTTCTGAGTTCAATTCCCAGCACCCATGTGGGAGCTCACAACCATCAACAGCAGAATCTGATGCCCTCTTCTGGCTTAAAGTCATACATGCAGATAGAGTCCTCATAAGAATAGCAAATAAATAAATCATTTTTTTAAAAAGAAGTAAAGGGATGCACCACTATATACAGTTTGTATCTTTTCTTTTTAAATTAATTTCAGGGCCAGACATGACAGTGCACACATGTAATTTACATTCAGGAGGCGGGGATTGCCAAGTTTGTGACCAGTCTGTTCTAGAGCAGGGACACCCTGTTGCAAAAATAAATAAATCAAACTAGGGTTATGGCACACACCTGTTATCCCAGCACTCAGGAGCTAAAGCAAGAGGATCAGGAGGTCAAGGACATACTTATTCACATAGCAAATTCAAGATTAATCTGTGCTGTATGAGAACTTGTCTCAAAAAGAGGAAATTAAAAATAGAGAGATAAATGAATTCAAATAAATGAATTCAATGAAATGAATGAATAATGACTAAATAACTTTATATTCCACAGCTTTATTTTGAAGAAAATCTAAGTGTATTCATGAATAGTTTATAATATAAATATGAAATTTCTTTATCTGTTTTAATGTGTACCAGATTGTCAGTCAAAAGTTAAAAAGCAGCTGACCTTCATTCATTTCTGAATATTGCTTTGAAACATTTTATCATGCTGGTTGGTTTGAATTCCTTTTAAGATTTATTTGTTTGCTTGGTTATTTATTTAATGTGCATTGCTGTTTTCTCTGTATCTATTGTGTGTGTGTGTGGGGGGGGGGCGGATTTCAAATGTTCTGGAAGGTTGTGAGATGCCCTGTATGCTGGGAATTGAACTCAGGTCCTCTGGAAGAGCAGCTAGTGAGCCGGGCGGGGGTGGCGCACGCCTTTAATCCCAGCACTTGGGAGGCAGAGGCAGGCGGATCTCTGTGAGTTCGAGACCAGCCTGGTCTACAAGAGCTAGTTCTAGGACAGGCTAGAGAGAAACTACAGAGAAACCCTGTCTCGAAAAAACCAAAAAAAAAAAGAAAAAAGAAAAAAAAAAGAGCAGCTAGTGGTTTTAACTGCTGAGCCATCTTTCTAGCCCTGTTCTGAGTTTCCTATTTTGCTCAATATCCAACTTGCTTTGGTTTGGAGTTGCATCCTGGAGTGAGTGGGCACATATACAGAAGTGTGTCATAGGAAGGAATCCTGCAGGCTGGCTCTGCCCTGGAAGCTTTCATAAATCTCGTGAATTATAATTGAAAAAAAATGGCCCAAGGTAGCAAAAGTGATTGAATGAGTAAGAAATTGTAACAGATACTTTGAAATTTAAAAAATATTTTTTCTTTTTTTAATTATTATTACTTTATAAATAATACAAGTCAAAATTTACACTTCCTCCCCTCCTCTCACTTTCCTCCCGCTCCCCCACATACCCTTCCCCCCACCCCCTTCCAGTCCTAAGAGAGGGCAAAGTACCCTGCCCTGTGGGAAGTCCGAGGCCCTTCCCCCTATATCCAGGCTTAGGAAGGTGTGCATCCAAATAGACTAGGATCCCAAAAAGCCAGTACATGTAGTAGAAACAAATCCCAGTGCCATTATCATTGGCCCCTCAGTCTGCCCCCATTGTTAGCCACATTCAGAGGGTCCAGTTTGATGCTCATTCAGACCCAGTCCAGCTGGAGTTGGTGAGCTCCCATTAGCTCAGGCACACTGTCTCAGTGGGTGGACCAGCCCCTCGTGGTCCTGAAGAACCACTTGTACAGAGAAAATGTTCCAAGACTAAATTTAGTTTCACTAAATGTCCTGAATTTTCCGCTTAAACATTCTTGAAGGATTACTAAAACTTAATGCGCTTTCATTTTTTTAGATTATCTGAATTGTTTGCTTCCTCTTTTAACTTTTTGAAATTAGAACATAATTGTATCCATTTGCCATTCCCTTTCCTTTCTTGAACTATTTACATGCACCCTCTTGCTTTTTCTAGTATACATAATTTTTTTATATATGCATATATTCCTAAATATATAAACATCACCTGCTCAGCCTGGATGGTGTTACACGTGTGTAAATTCTTGCTTTCTTGTCCTGGACTGTTTCTAATTTGTGTCTCAAGCCGCATACGCTAGCTGACTGCCATGGTGATTCCTCTTATGGTCCTGAAACTCAGTGTCAGGAGACAGTTTCCTCTTCAAATGCCGTCAGTGTCCAGCACAGCCCTTTGCATAGTGAAGCAGAGGATTGGATAAATCCAGAAAATTACAAATCAAAAATTCAAACTACTTTAACCCTTGATTAAAAATTTAAACTACTCAAAAATGGAACTGGAAGGGATTATTAAATCACTTTTTAAAGTACAGTGGAATTGTTTCCCTAAAGATTTAAATGGACAAATGGAGTTTTCTTGTTGATATGGTGTACATTTTGATAAAACAGTGGCTACCCTTCTTAAAACAATGTTTCTATGTCTGTAATAAAATGCAGTAAATAAATTAGGATTAATAGGAAAAATGCTTCTATTGTGGTACAAACCAAGCTTGAGAACTCCAATAAACACGGCAGCATGTTAAATCTAACACTTATTTCTGCTCCCTGCCTTCCGTTGTTGCTGTTGAGATTACACGTGCATTCTTGTCATAAAGGAAGGCCTACTCCAGTGTAGCCAGAGACGCTGGGCTTTCTTATGTCCACGCTGGGGTGATCCCTGTGGAACCGTGGCTTCTCTCAGTGCTGCTGTGACTTTTAACCCCAAGCCTTAACTGACTGCTCTATTCTTTGCTGGTGCTGGGCACTGAAAATGTAGCTTGACCTTGTATGCTGCACAGTTTAAAGCATGACAGCTTCGGTTACTGTGACAGCATTTATTAGGAAACTCTGCCTCCTGCTGTGGTCTTTTCATCTTTCACGTATTAGCCTATGTTCACTCAGTATGTTTTGATTATATTTCTATTATTTGTGGTAATAAAGATGTCTACAAACAGATGAAAATTCCTTATAATTATCAAAACATTTGCACTAAGGAAAGAAAAATCTTTATGATGGGGTATTTTTTCCTAAGGTGGGGATATTCTATAAACGGTACCTTTTGATACGCGCGCGCGCGAGTTCACACACACACACACACACACACACTTGAGAAAATGCTTGGTTAGGTGCGAAGAGTTGAGCTTTCCGACAGTGAGCGGGTGGCAGTCTCCTGTTGGGATCACTATAGACACTTGGCTAAGTTTTGCCACCAAATGCCGTGTGGGAGAAAAGCTTACCATTACCCTAAGACCACAATTAGTCTTTGAAACAAATGTAAAGTTTGGTATTTATCATTGCAGGTTTTTAGGGATGTGAGAAACAGCGGAAGCTAGTTGTGAACCTCTTGTTTTCCTGACCTGCTGCAGGGGGCCTTGCACCAAGACACGGGTCACAAGTTATCGACCACATTTATTTCCAAAAAAGTGTTTCTTCTAAAATAGAATTTCAGAAGAACAGAATTATAATTTTATATTCTAATTCCATTTAATTCATCTTTTTATTGTAATCAGATGTGTATGAACTTACATTTGCTCTCGAACATTATGACATTTTTGATCGTGACACTGTCCTCTATGCCCAGCATGCTCTCCAGCCCTTCCCAGGTTTGGATGAACTTATGTAAACATATTAAACTTGACATAAAAGTCACAGTTTGATTCAATAGTAAAAGGTTTTAAAATGATTTTACTTCTGTTTTATTCTCTGACTTTAAAGTATTATTGAAGACATAAAATAATATAGGATGAATCTGGTACTTTTTCTAATAGGATTTGTTTTCCATAACTGCATGACATTTAATTCGTGATACTGAGGATAGTGTGTCCTTCTGTCTCCTTACTTTTCTCCAATTGCCCATTTTTTCATTTTCAAAAATCAGAGTGTATTTCTAGGTAAAGTGGGACCACTCATGACATTGCTTGCGCTCCCTGTCATCTATAGGTACTTTCTTTACTGGAGTTGTAATAGGCTCAGGAGGTGGCTGTTTGAAATAGATTTGGGTACATATGCTTCTTTTGAGTTCTAGAGCAAAAGTTAATGTTTTTAGATTTGTCTTCCAAGTCATAGAACCAAATTATATCCACTTATTGATCTCATTATGCATCTCATTATGGTGTATAAACATTATGGTAGCTGCCAAGAGATGTGTCCATCATTTTTTTGCCATATAGGTGTAAGTATTCTTGCTTCAACAAAAGTTGAGTTTTAGTGGTTAGACAGGTCTGTTTTTTATTTTTATGTTGGAATTCCAGTTTGATCCAATAGCTGTCTGGGCTGTTGGGTCTAACTGAAGTGCCTGAGATGGGTGGGGAGTGGTCAGTTCTCTGCAGTGTTTGCCGTGACCTTGTGTTCACGCGTCTGCTGAAACCGTCAGGCTGTCAGCGTGCTCTGACAGTGCTATTAGTGCCTTTGTATCTTGCTCTATTTGCTGATAAACATCCTGCTTAACTTTCTCTTCTGGAAAGTGCGAGGAATCACTGTCTAATGTCTTTAATCTAGGATACCCCACACAGTTCACGTGTTCTCTTCATTTTGGAAAGCAGGTAGCTGGGGTTGCAAAGGTTATAACCATTTTGAGCAGCTCAGTTATAATTCAGCTGCTGGTAATTACTAGTAAAATCAGACTCAGGTTCTTTAGAACTTTTTAAGCTTAGTCAGAATTTTCAAGATGTGTTGGGAAAAATTCTTTTTTGCATACACATTAATTTTAAGCAATTCTTTTTTTTTTTTTCAAAATCAGTTTGATGCATCATGACCGAGTAGCAGAAAGGCATTAAAGATCAACTGAGCTGCTTTTTGACTAACATTTCAGGGATTGTGAAGCAGCAGATAGACAGCCATATCACAGATCCAGATCAACAGAACAGCGGCCTCTCCTAGAGCGGACCACCACCCGCTCCAGATCCTCTGAACGTCCTGATACAAACCTCATGAGGTCGATGCCTTCATTAATGACTGGAAGATCTGCCCCTCCTTCACCTGCCTTATCGAGGTGAAAGATAAATCGATCAGACTAACTTCCCTGTCTGCTCTGCCAACACGCCATTTTATTTTCCCGACAGCTAACTGGTCTCTGTCATTTCTGGCTGGTCACCAGTCTGAGTCGATACTAACCGTGTCCGTGCGCACACACTATTTATATCCGGCGGATATGATAGTGTCATCACCACTGTGGTCTGGTTCTCAACTGTCCGGGTTGCATTTGTTCTGTGGTTTCTCATTAATCAGGAGTCCTGGGTACATCCTGCCATAACTATCATGTTCTTCCACAGAATGCGAAATGACTGTGCTCATTAGCCATGACCTTTCTGATAGTCATCGTGACAGTAAATATTAGATAGAATTAGTTTCTACGAGCATTAATATTAGATATCAGAATTTTCTTTAGCTGACTTTTAAGTTGCTCAGGATTTTTTTTTAGTAGATTTGTGAGATGTTTTCTAATAAAAAGGAGTATTTAGTATAAAAAGTAAAAATCTGATTGGGTCAAAGGAGGAAGGTTAGTTTTAAGAATTTGTATTATGGAAGAAAAAATATAAAGTTTAATTTTTAACTTGTAGAATTTTCTACTTGCTTTCTCTTAAATAGATTAGGAGTCTTTATCACTAATTTCATGGGTTTTACTACAATCTCTGTGTGCATGTATGTGTGTATGTATTCATATTACACCAAAACATAAACATTTTTTGGTGTTTAAGTAACTGTTCAAATGTCCATACTTTGTCCTGTTCTCCTTTTAACCAGCAGCAATCCACGTTTAAAAACCCCGCTAATACAGCTATTACGTAAACCAGCTAATACTGAATTTCCTTAGCGCTTGCTGAAAACGTATTGATGCTGCATCTTGTAGGTCTCACCCTCGGACCGGGTCTGTCCAGACAAGTCCATCCAGTACTCCTGTAACAGGACGGAGGGGCCGGCAGCTGCCACAGCTCCCACCCAAGGGAACGTTGGAGAGAAGTAAGTTCTTAGTTTTCTAATTATGTCATTAGGAGATACACAGGGGAGCTGGGGTGAATCGAGGTTCCTAGTGCCGTTGTGCTAATATCTCCCTGTATTTAGCTGTGTGTGTGACCTCATTTGACAGTAGTTATATTTGTGAATATAATATACATTGCATTTAAAAGTTTTACTTGGAGATAAAAAGAAGCAATCTTTACACTTCAAATTCGAAAGTAAATTTAAAAGTTAGCAGTAGTCTTCTAGAAGCGGCTGGATTATAATGTCTTTGCTACATCTCGGATTATGTAATTGTGGGGGATTATGCGAAGTTTATTAGTAATTAGCTAAATCAGTTTTCACACACTGCAAAGGACTAGTTAGCTGGTGCGCAACAATGGTGATCCTTCTCGAAAGCGGAATGTAAGCCTCAGGTAACCAGAACGCACACTCAAAGGTGCGTGTTCAGCTGCTGTTTTCAGTTGTACATGTGCTAGAGCTAAGCTGACACACTTGAGCACTTCTCAGGCAGCTAGAAATCTTGATTCAGTTCTCTCTAAAAGTGTGGATAACGGAGCAGAATAATTTTCACATCTTTTATATCACAGTCCCTCTTTTTAGTAACTGTCTTTCAAGGCTGTATATACTCAAATCACCATTTAAGTTTTCTTTAATAGATGGTATATTCTATAACTTTGAAATTTTCTTTTGTTTTTAACACCTATGCTTTGGTTCCCCGCCCCCCCCTTGTTTTCATTTTATTTTGTTTCCCTAGACAATGGAGTCAAGGAGATAGACCCTTATGAAGGTCTGTACATAAAGAAGGATTTGTTTTGTACTAAAAACCTTTTGGGGGGCTGTGCAAACAAAAATAAACCCGACTGCAATTGATGTCTCTTCACTTATATAGTTTTTATACAATTAAATTATTTCGTTTCTAGTTTCTAATAAAGTACTAAGATTTTATTTTCTGTGAAAAAAAAAACCACCCTGGAATTAAATTTTGATTCATGCAGGAACTCAAAGAGTTTAATTTCCTTTAAGTAACTAGATAATATTTGTTCTTATAAAACATTTAATTTACCTTTGGAACAAAAATCTGGATTTTGAATAAGATTATAACCAGGGATATCAATTGCAGTCTGTGTTTATGCCACTGAGGGCACAGACATAGTCTTGCTATATTTATCATTTTATCTTTCATTTTATATTTCTGATGATCTTTTTATTATTAACTTTGACTTCCTACAAATGAAGCTATTGAGTTAGGTAGTGGTTGTGGCTGTTACTTGTAGCAAGTCTGCTTAGAGTGTATCAAGGATGAATATGATGCTTTTATGCATTTATTACCAAACACTGCAACGTATCTCAAGAATAAATACTGAGTCGTAGTGTGTGGACTGCCATACATTTGCTAGTACAATAAAATCTGCTAGTTTTAGAATTTTGAAACTGCTGGCTGTATTTTTTACTGCTGAGTCTCCAGCACATAGAATGATGCTTGACTGGAACAAATATTGATTGAGTTGAAAATGAAAGACGGTCTTAGAAAGTGAAATGGTACCTCAAATGGTATATGGATTGCCGCAGAGAACTTGAAGTGTATGTTTATGGGCATCGTAATGTCCACATATGACACATTTACAACCAATTTATACATGGATTGCACCGAGCACAAATCTATCTTTGTCTTTCTGATGTAAGTCACGCTCTTGTTGGTTGTGACTGAGTGGCTATCCGCGTCTGTGGTTGCTTCTGCTTCTCGCCTGCCGTGATCCTCAACCGCGCAGTGCAGTTGTGGTTGACACTCTCATGGTCAGTCGATAGAAAGACATCTGTGGCGTTGCCGTAACCCTTGGATATTTCCATAAGACTAAAGGCTTGTGCTTTTAAACTATTTTTCATTAGAAAAGTTCAATAGTGTGCCATTTTTGTCCCCTCAAAAGCGTTAAAGCTTCCGCTTTAGAATCTTTCATCGTGAAAGTGTGTTGAAGTCTGGATAGCTTTATTCTGTGCATTGTTAGGTATGGAAGAAAACCATCCTAACTGGTGAAGGGAAATGTAGGCTGACAGATTCAAAGATGTTGTCTTTACTGGTTTGGTTTTTCAGGTAGAATACATTAAAACCACTAAAATATCATCAGCAATTTCCATTAATATCTCTAATTATGATTTTATTTCATAATTTGTATTACTTTGTGGTACTGGCTGGTGTGTAGCAGCATTTGCAGACATGCTAGTGTTGAGTCTTCAGAGACCCATGAGCTTGTACCTCCATCAGTTTTAAAGAACACAGTGAATCCCTCCTCTGCAGGTGTCCAACCTCTAACCAAAGCTGAGGGTGCAGTCATCCAAAATAAACTATCAATTGATAGTCCAAGGTTTTGACCTTCTTCTGAATGCTTGTTAGATCTTGCCACTAATGACATTTCTACTTTAAACATATGAAGTATTTATTCTACCTTTAGCAACTAAAAAAAACTCTAATCTAACTATGCTTTAAGTATGTTGTTGTCTAGTAACTAAATTCATTAAAATATTATATATTTTGGTATTGAGGTTGATGTTTTTTCAAACTCTTTACAAAGATGTGTAAAATGCGAATTCTACAGAAAGTGAGATGTATTTCACAGTGAAAAGCGCTATGGTTACTATCTTCTCATCCTACTTGGCTCTATTGCCATTTTGTAAAAATTGGAGTTTATACAGGTCAGGTGGTACTGGTGAACCACATCTTTAATTCCAGCACTTGGAATGCAGAGGCAGGTGGATCCCTGTGAGTTCAAGGCCAGTCTGGTCTACAGAGTGAGTTCCAGGAAAGCCAGGGGCTACACAGAGAAACCCTGTCTCACAAAACCAAATTTAAAAAAAAAAAAAAAGGAGTTTATAATGTTATGGTGTTCTTCCTAGAAGCAAATGTATGTAATATTTTCCTAATAATATGCGTCCTATAGAGGTAAAGAACTGTGCCTTCCTTACTTAGCCACCCACATATTGCAAATCTCCTAGGGGGGATAATGGTTTGTTTCCCAAGTCAGGACCACTGTGACTGTGATGTTTCATTATCAGTACACAGACTTGCTTTCAAAGGCGTGTCTGAATGCAATATATTACGTGCTTTTCTTGTTATAAATATCCACTTTTCATGAAAAATTATTTGTTTGTTAATATTTTAAACTAACAACCAGACCCCTGGTCTTGTCTTTTTCTTTCACTTTGGCAAATATAGAAGTTAATGAAGAAATTGGGCATGTGGAAGAAGAGGGGGTAGAAAAGGAGGGAGAAGAGGTCAAGGAAGGTCTGTTTGTGTGTCTTCTAAATAAGTTAATGTCAAATTTCATAATTTCATAAGAAATACTTTAGGACTATCTCATCAACTTCAGAGTAATTTGGCCAATTGTTTGAATAGTCTTTTTAAGATCCAAATATACTAGAATCATAAACAATATCTTTGGCCTAAATATATACGTTATTTACCTCAGCTTTTCTTTACATTCTGGTTGCTTCTTTACCTCTTAATAAATCACCGTGGTCACCTCGCTCCTAGAAAGCTCTGTTTCCCTTATGCTTCCCTGAAGAAGGGAAATTCTATTTTCTTGACTAAGGGTTACAAATGTTCAAGAGGCAAATTTTAAGGACATTTAGAACTAAAGCACTGCATTTCTTTAACATTTCACAGACTATGGTCACTTTCCCACTGTTTCACTCCTAGATAAGATCCCTTTCCTCTGGATTTCCCTTCTCTGTCCAAGCCAGGTACTGCCATGCCCTGTCTAACAGCCATTCCTCTCTACGTCATCTGCTCCCTGGAGGGTGTTTGGGTTTGGGGGTCTTCCGTTTTGTAATCACAGTATAATGGATGTCAGAGTCTGTCAGAGGAAAATATTATATATTCAATGTATTCACAAACATATTTATCTAATTTTATTGACTTGTCACTATATTTATTTAAATCTCAGAATTGGATGCTGATCTTCTCTAAATTGAGGTCTTGGATTTTAACTTTCTATGAAGTTGGCAGAATAACTTTAAACCTATTTTCATTAAGTCTTTAATGAATCTTTTCTCTTCTCTCACTATATGAATTTATGTGTGAGTTTTAAAGTTAGGCTGTGCCCTTTCCCCTCTTTTCATCGTTGTAAGAATACAATGCCCTTGTATGTATTTACTCAAGATATAGTTTCATGAATACGTTCTCTGAATTTGTAGCTTTTAAAACAAAAAGACATTATGCCAATAATGTTCTAATTTATCAAGAAGAGAAATTATCAATATGTATCTAAAAATAGAAATAAAGGTGATGTTCTTAGTTTCTTGGTTATAGAAATATATACTTATATCCCATTCTGAATGTCAAATAGTCTCAGCACTAGAATTCCAAATGCCTTTCATTTCCTGACTGCTACAGAGTTAAAGTTTACTGAACTGGTGTGCTATAGAGTAATTTCCATTTTCATTTATTTGAAGAGCTAATGTTTCTGTTTTCCTGTCCTTTTAGATCTCAAATTAATGCACTCAAGTTCTGAGTCTTTCACACTTTATGAATTGGCCTTTATCGTGATTTTAAAGATAGCAGTAAATTAAAGATTTCTGCAATATCATTATCTCTTTTGTTTTGTCCCTTAACATAAAGAAGAATTACATTTTTAAAACCAGTTCTTTACCTGTGGTTTATTCTCAAGTAATTAGTAAATTACATCACTAGTATCATAGCAAAACAGAACTATCTAGCACACAACTATAATTCAAGATTTTTTTTCATGGTAACTTTGGCTCCTTGTGCTAGAGACTAGGGAGCCTATGCTGCATCTGCTTTATTCTGTGTGTGCAGTGTGTGGTGCCATATTAAATGCATGCAGTTATTTTTCCAGTGCATGTTTTATTCTTTTTGGAGTGCTTACTTTTTATTTGTATTGTTAATGATCTTAATTACTAATTATTGTTATCTGGTTTCAATGTTAAAGACAATGGGGAAGAAACATCAAGCTTACCTAATAATGGGAAAAAAGGCAAGTTGGAATGGCTTTCTGTGTAATAGATTCATTGTCTCATATGTACATGTGTGTGAATATACTTTTGTAAGTTGTGGAGCTATAAGCCTTAGTGTTCCAACTTAAGTTATTTAGCATTAAAAATACTTGCTTGTATTTATTTCCAAATAGCTATTTAGCCTCTAATAAGTTGACCCCGGGCTGATGATACAGCTCAGTGGCATAACATTTGTCTAACACACATGCACGCACGTACGCACACGCACACACATACACGATGAAATAACTTAATTGATGCTAATCCAGCCCTACTTTATTAAAATGTTCAGATTAAAATTAAAAAGATTTTTGTTTTGTTGCTCACATTTTGTTGCAAAATTCTGAAGAAAATGGTGCTGGTACGTTATTCACTTTAAAACTACTATGTCGATTTTTTTCAATATAGAAATTATTTTAAAATAGCATTATTTAAAATACATTCTTAATATAGAATAAAGAATTGTGAGTTCAATAGTGGCCAAAATCATAAGCATAAATAATCATTTATTTATGTCGGATTACCATCTTATATACATGGAATAAAATCTGGCTGAGACAAATAAAAAGGTGACTGACTTTTAATATTTAAATTGGTGTTAAAATTGCTAGACTCAACTTCATAGCTTAGTATAACTGAATTCCAAAGATCAGACCTGTGTTTTGAGTAATTAATATCCAAACATAACTACATATATTTATTTATAATGTCATAATTATAATTATTAAATAAAATTAACAGTCTTTACTATAAAATTTGACCTTTTGCCATGGAACTAATTTATGATATGAGTAATTTCTATTTTAATAACTTAGTTAAGATGACTTTTCATCTAAAATAGTGGTTCTTAATCTGTGGGTTGTGACCCCGTTAGGGGTCAAATGACATTTTAACAGGGGTTACCTAAGACTTTTGAAAAATACAAATATTCACATTTTGATTCATAAAAGTAGCAAAATTACAGTTATGAAGAACCAGTGGAAGTGATTTTATGATGGGGTCACCACAACATAGGAGCTGTATTAAAGGTCATAGCATTAGGAAGTTGAGAACCACTGCTCTAAAATATATTCTTTTTTCTTGTTTTTTTAATTGATTGATTTTATTGAACTCTACATTTTCTCTGCTCCGCTCCCTACCACTCCCCTCCCCTTCAACCTTCTCCCATGGTCCTTATGCTCCCAGTTCACTCAGGAGATCTTATCTTTTACTATTTCCCATGTAGATTAGATCTGTGTATGTCTCTCTTAGGGTCCTCATTGTTGTCTAGGTTCTCTGGGATTGTGAATTGTAGGCTGATTTTTATTGATTTATGTTTAAAAGCCATTTATGAGTGAGTACGTTTGATATTTGTCTTTCTGCATCTGGGCTATGTCACTCAATATGATGTTTTCTAGCTCCATCCATTTGCCTACAAATTCAAGACGTCATTATTTTTTTCTGCTGTGTAATACTCTATTGTGTAAATATACCACATTTTCCTTATCCATTCTTCGGTTGAGGGGCATTTAGGTGGTTTTCAGGTTCTAGCTATGACAAACAGTGCTGCTATGAGCACATGTCCTGGTGTTATGATTGAGCATACTTTGGGTATATACTTAAAAGTGGTATTGCTGGGTCTTGAGGCAGGTTGTTTCTTAATTTTCTGACAAATCGCCATACTGACATGCAAAGGGGCTGTACCACCTAGAACTCCCACCAGCAATGCGGGAGTGTTCCCTTACCCCACAACCTCTCCAGCATAAGTTGTCATCAGTGTTTTTGATCTTGGCCATTCTTACAGATATAAGATGGAATCTCAGAGTTGTTTTGATTTTCATTTCTCTGATGGCTAAGGATGTTGAACATTTCCTTAAGTGTCTTTCAGCCATTTTAGACTCCTCTGTTGAGAGTTCTCTGTTTAGGTCTGTACTCCACTAAAATATATTCTTCTCTGTATATATTTTCGTGAATAATGTTAACTGTGCCCTACATAAGGTATAATTTATTATTTATGTTCATAATTTTTAATAATATAGACTGATGATTATTATCTGTTCTGTGATATGATTTAAAAGGTGGGAGTAATGTAAAAATGGAAATGAAATTTAATCACATCTCATAATATGAAAAATTCATATAAAATGGAAATGTGAACTCTCAGAAGTGTATTTTTGACGCATTTATTGACCTCTGTGATGTTTCTTAGAACCTGTGACAGGAAACCTTCCATGTGTTCAGGTATCAACCAGTGGTCTGGAGAAACGCATCTTCATGTTTTCTTTTAGCGCGTGGGCTGCACCAGCTGTCAGCGCATTTGCTGCAATCTTGGGCTGAAGAACTTCTAAGTTTGTTAAGGTGGAATGTGGGTCAAAGACCTTCAGCTGTGACAGCCTCTTCTCTCTCCCGTTACTAGGATCCTTCCCTAAGCTGTCCAACCTCTGCTCTATGCCGTCGGCTTTCCTTCCCTTTCCCTGTGTGTAAGTGTTCCTCTTGATGATTATGGTCTCCCTTTTTATTCCTTACAAACATCTTTGCCTTCTGTCCCTGGAAATGTTTTTATCACACACGAAGATTAATAGTTTTACTTGATCAGTCCTGTGTGTGCTATAACTAAGTCTAGCAAGACATAAATGTATAATGTTTGAAAGATAAGAACTTCAAATGTTATATAGGTAATCTCTCATTTTAATTAATATTTGGATCTTTGTTTCTACCTATTATTGAGGTCAAGTTATCTGCTGTTACATTTTATTGTGTTCTTGTATAGCTTTGTATATATGCTTAATATTTATTAATATTCTAAGAGATAAGTAAGTTTTGAATAGTTGTGATATCTGTACAGTTGTTGGGCACATTTACCCTCTATCTCTCCTATTACTTCATATTTTTCCATTTTCTAACAGCTTATTTGAATAATGCAAAGTATTTAGAGTTTCTACAACATTCAAATGGGATTATCTTTGAGGGGTCACCTGTGCTGTTACTATTATCACTTACATGTCTTCATGGGAATCAAGTACCTGTGAAAAAACCACACCATGAGTAGGGGATTCTAAAGGTGAGGGGCAGAGTAGTAGCATCTAGGAAGGATGAAGATGACAAACTGTCTGTTCTGTAAACTTACTTGCTGCTTAGATCTACTGTACATTTTCTTTTTGAAAATAATTTAGCTTATTTAAATTTCTTCAAATCATATTTTCATATAGTAAGTACTATGTTAGTGTTAGCTGTTATTACTATAATTTCAGTGCCAGTCTTGGATGCTCTGAAGATGTGAGTTTTAGATTTAAAGTCAGATTTCATTATGACCATCATACTGAGTCAACTCTGTTGTTTTATACACACACACACACGTGCACACACACACACACACACACACACACACACATGAATAGGATTTTTGTTGTTTTATTTTTTGAGACAGGATTTCTTTGTGTAACAGCCCTAGCTGTCCTGGAACTCACTCTAGTAGACCAGGCTGACCTTGAACTCACAGAGATCTGCCTCCCTCTGCCTCCCAGCCTCCCACAGTAATTCTTTGCTGGTTCTATTCTTGATTAGCTAATTCAGATAAGAAACAATAGCAGAGTAGAAATAAATGGATTGGGTTAGAACTCATGCTATTTTATGATGATTTAATAATTCTCTGAACTTATTTCTACATGCTTTGTGTGTGTTTGAAATTAAGATACAGAATTTTTTAATACTTTTGTGACCCAGTTCTGTCTGAGAATTTTCCAATCCACTATTATGTTTCAAGTTTTACACTGTAAGTCAGATTTCTTGACTCTTCATCTTAGTTTTCCTTCTAAGACTTTGGGAAGTTTGACGAGTCTCTTAATTCCACTGGGCTTCAGTGTCCTCTCATGTCAAATAAAATATCACATAGGATTTTCATTGAAACATGGTGGTTTTGGAGATATAGATGATGGAATCTAATGTCTCCAGCATTTTTATTTCCAATTAATTATTGTCTTGTTATTGTTTGATGAAATGGCATCATTTTAGAAAATTAGTGCATACAACTTAACTATTAATGATTAACTATGATTGTTTACCTTACCATTTTATTAAAAAGCTTTTCCTGTGAAATGTGAAATGAGTTATAAAAGAATATTTTGTTTCTTCAATGTGTACTTTTCAATGTATATTTGTCTATGGTATTTCAAATTTAGTTAACTTTATAAATAAAGAAATGAAAACTAGATAGAAGGAGGGAAGAAAGAAATAAGAAAGATAAAGGAGAGGAGGAAGAAACAAAAGGCAGGTTACTAAGGAAATAGGCTGATAGCCTTGAATTCCTTGTAATAGCTGTTTGCTGCTGTATGTTATTTGGAACTTGTCAATATTTAGGCTGCTCATAATAGACAAGGGTGTTGGTTCTTATCTTTGTTTTTCTTTTTGCCTTTTTGTATTCTTACAGATGAAGTCAATGCAAAGAAATATAAATAACATTATTGTAATTTTAAAATATAATTGATATCTATACAGGAGTAGATTTTATTTGGAGTTGGGCAATATTTTCTGAGTACCTCATTCTCTTCCAGTGTAGATAAATCTCCACAAGTCTAAAGTTAGTACAGGAGTCAAGCATACTTTACAATATCAGAATTTTCATCTTGTGCCTTTGGGCAGGATGGGTACTCAATCACACCTATATTTATGGAAAAGTAGCAAAATGGACTTGGAAGATAATATACTAAAGACATATAATATTTTGGGTGTTTCAGTCTAATATTTTATGGCCCAAGGAAAGCAAAACTTTCAATAAGGAAGAAGAATATATTTAAGATTTTATCTTTCCATATATAACTGTGTAGCTAAATAAGTATAAACACATATTTTCTCATTTCTAACCTTAACCTTTCTTTCTGTATTTTTTAGAGAAATCTTGCCTCTTTTATTTTACTGTCTCTGCCTTTTCTCAAATGATTTTGTTTATACTTCCAAATTCTTCTGTAGCTACCTAGGTTTAGGGAAAAGTTCCTTCAAGTTCAAAACTTCACATCTAACAGCATTGTTCTCTTCCTAAATATAATTTGTAGAGCATCTTTCCTAGAATCTCAAAGGCAGCTTAATCTTGGGAGATGATTTGGTGTAAAAGAAAGAATGCCCCAGGATTGCCTGTTTTGTGGGTTCTTTTGTTTCTGTTTTTTGAGAGAGTCTCACTGTAATTATAGGGTTGAACGTCAGAGGCTGAGGATCACTGCAAATTGAGACCAGCCTGGTCTACAGAACACCAGACTACATAGTGAGAACCTATCCCAAAACTCAACACAGCCCCAAGCCTTCTTGCAATTAATTGAAATACCGGTATTGTCTTCTACTTGACCACCCCATCCTCCTGGTTGTTAGCAAGGCCTGCACTTTAGAACTTGGGTTCAAAGCTCTGTTTCACAGTACTAGCTCTCTAGACCCTTAGTTTATTAGTTCTTCTGAGACTAGGAAACAGCACCTTGCTTCTTTTGCCCGCTTGCTACTGTGAGATGAGCAAACTCAGGTATGTGAAATTACTTGTTGACTAGGATAAGTATTTTGTTCTTTTTTTAATTGATTTTTATTGAGAAGTATTTTGTTCTTATACCTATCAATCAGGTGCTTGGTTTCACAGCTGTTAAAACCAGCTGATGGAAGCTCTCCTCTGTGTTGTATAGCGTCTGTGTGCTGTATGAGCACTCTGAAGCATATAAATCATAATCTAGTCAATCCAGGAATCTGTGCTCTTCAATCAGTTTTTATAGGAGATTATCTGATGTGATGAAGGCTTCCTGAAATGCAGTTGCCTTGTAGATAATGTTCATGTCCTGGTTATATCCTTGTAACTTGTCTGTCTTCAAATTAGCTAATTTAGTTAACCAATACTTAGTTTTCTCATCTATAGACAAAAAAAATACTAAAATAAAGTAATAATTTAGGAATTTCATATTTTAATTTAGGTTTACAATTGAATATCTATCAGTGAAATGTACAATTGGGATCTTCACAAAAATAATTTAGAATTTTACTAAATAAGCTTTTCTATTTGGTGATCCCTAATACTTTTTTTTTTTTTTTTGAAATAGGGGTTCTCTGTAGCTATGGCTGTCCTGGAACTCGCTCTGTAGACCAGGCTGGCCTCGAACTCACAGAGATCCACTTGCCTCTGCCTCCCAAGTTCTGAGATTAAAGGTGTGTGCTATCACCTTCCAGGCATTTCCTAATTCTTATTAGGGCATATTGACACACTCATTTAAAATAATATTAAAATTAACTTACATTCTAAATCTCTTACTTTCACTTAATAATGATATGATAGGGGTTATTATTTCCAGCTGTGTTTTGTGTTTCCTAGCCTTATAAAATGGGGAGTGTTCTGTCATGTAGAATGCAAGGTAGATAAAGGACCAGAGCCTTATGTGTCTGTGGTGAAACTTTGTGGAGCTTAAATGTATATATCAGTAACGGTGCCATTCCCGTACAGAGAAGGAGATATGGATAAATGTATATATCAGTAGTGGTCCCATTCCCATACAGAGATGGAGATGTGGATAAATGTATATATCAGTAACGGTGCCATTCCCATACAGAGATTGAGATGTCGGAATAAGGAGAAAGCTGGAGAGTGTGAGATACCTCCGTAGCTACAGGATCTTGCTGATAAGCTTAAGGGCCTGAGTTCAATCCATTAAACCCACGTGGTAGGAAGACTAAACCAATTTTTACAAGTTGTCCTCTGACTTCCATACGTGGTCCTTTGTGTGTGTGCTTATGAACACGTGTGAAATTGAGCATGTGTGCAAGGGCAGACACACACACTGCATGCATGCATGCATGCATGAATGAATGAATGAGATGTTTTTTAAAAGAAGGCCAGTGAGAAGATTGTTTGTGAGCGCTAATGTGAAGTTAAGTTCGGTGCTGACAATGAACTTTGGTATATGGCCAACAAGTTGCAATCTTCCCGACACCATTCCCTCCTGTCTCCTTCCTTTTGCTCTGGCTTTTGTGCACTCTGCTTCATCCACAGAGACCTCCTGTTGTTCTGAGCTGCATCAGACTTATTCTCAACTAAAATGTTTGCATTTAGACATTTTTACCTGTAATGTCTCTCCTTTCCCTAATCTGAATTTGCCTTCTTAGACAGGACATCCTTGACCATACCATCCAAAATCCCATCATGATTTAGATATTCCGTTTCCTTCTTACTTCTGCTTGTCTACTTAGGGTTCATTCTGAGTCACTATATGTCCCATGTTCATGGCTATGCGCTCTCTTCCATTAAGTTCTAAGTTTTATAAAGTCCTTCCTGTGACTATGGATTTGCCTGTTCTGTCTTCTGCTGTTTCCTGGGTACCCATGCACGTGCCTACATTATAGAGATGCTGAATATCTATGAATGAAGGAATCTGAAGATTATCTTAGACAATCACATATGCCAAGTATTGTATGCTCATGATTCCAAGCTATTACTGCTTTTGCCTTGTTTTATCAAGTCATTCACTGAAGTGTTTCATAACGTAAGATATTTTCATTTAACAAAGATAATGAATACAGTAACAAACTAAATAGCTGTTTTATTTCATATTGAATGACTTTTCTCTCATGTATAAAAAATCTTTAAAATTGCATAGAAATATTTAATTTTGCCAAAATAAAATAATTCCTAATAATTTTTACCTCTAAAACAAAGTCACATTTTTATTGTCGACAGAGTAAAGGCAGTGTACGCTCTCTGAGAGAATATATTTACATCCTCGCTCGTTATTTTCTTCATATTTTGAATCCACTCATTTTATTGAAAATAGGTGAAAAGTTTTCAAAAAGTATCATTTAGTATTTTGGAGAATTCAGGTAAATTTTTCATTAGAATAATCCCGATTCCTGAAGTACTTTTAGGTTCTTGTTATGTTCTCTGTTCTTACAAGCTCTGATGACTTGTTTTGTTTTGTTTGTTTTTATCTACACTAGAAGTTACATGGGAAGACCAGCAGGGAACGACGCTAGGTACACTAAGTGATGACAAACCCTTGCCGACACAGAAACTCCAACCTGAGCCAGGTTTGTCAGGGTTGGAAACCGTGTGAAAGCATGAGGCTGTAAACATTGCATTTCATGCTTTTGAAATGCGTGTGTCCTTGTACTTCATTCTCTCATTCTGGTGTGAACTTTACCATGTGTGGATCCCATGTAGAGTACAGTGATAAATACTTGACGTTATTTGTTTATCAAATTGACCTCATGTTTTTAAAGAAAAACCTAATTTAAAGGGGAAAAGGCCAATGTAAGCACAAGTGACTGTCAGCTTCACATATGCGACGGCACCTTCATGGAGAATCCTCACTTCCACAAACAGGGCCTTTTATTGCATTCCTGTGTTTTATTCCACAAATGCCAGGGGTTAGCTCTACTGTAGTGACCTAATTACGGCTTCTGGAGTCAAAAGTTACTGGGTATTGCATGAAAGGAAAAGGCTGGCACAGTTTATGATTTCAGCAAGTGTCTCTTCAAATCACTGATGTTAGCAATGAGCTGAAATAGTTTGTTTTCCTTTCTTCTCACTTCTTTTTTGCAAGCCCTCACCCACATATTTTATGAGGAACAATGGAAAGAAATGCAGGTTGTGAAGATCAATTCAATAATCAGCACTGCCTAAGTTTGTAATGAGAGGGATGAGTGTACAATAACATTTTATCAAGTTTAAAAGGAGAAAAGTGGGGGGAGGGGGAGAGGGGCGGGAGGAGGGGAAGGGAAATGGGAGGCTGGGAGAAGGCGGAAATTTTTTTTCTTTTCAATAAAAAAATAAATAAATAAAAATAAATAAATAAATAAATAAAACTAAAAAAAATATTTGAATGACGTTTTTACTTGCTACATTATTTTAACCTGCTATGGGAAAATGACAGTGTATTTTTATGTGTTGACTTACTTTTTTCTGAGAGCTTAAAAACTTATATTTTAAACATGTCAATGTAAGTTGAAATATTCATTCATGGATATCTACTGCCATCCTATTGCATGCTAACATCAGGGCTGACAAGGAATTACTGAGTGCGCAGGAGAGACAAAGGCACCATGCACCACACACGGGTTAAGATCTGGCTGCAGTAAGTGCTGGAACGTTACAGTAGTGACAGTGGCTATGAAGAAGACTGGAGTTCTTGGAGAAAGCCTGGTCTATCATAAGGCTAGCATGCCAGGAAAGATGGCAGAGTCAAGTGAAGATGCAATAAAATAGAATTCATTTTAAAAATTTAAATCTATTCATGAGAGCTGTAAATAGAAATCTTAGCCTTATTATTGCTTAACTGAAGAATCAGTTTGCTTGAAAATAGTAATTATCTTAAAACATCTAGGGAGATTGAAATATAAATACAAATGTAAAATTAATTTATATTATGATTTATATAATAAAAGCTATCCCTTAAAAGCATCTCTCAAGCTAAAGATTTAGTCCAGTAGTAGAACGCTTACTTTTGGTGAGTGAGATTCTGTGCGAGATTTCTACCAATATACAAAAACAAATTGAATAATTTCTTCTCCTTATAGTAATATGAATTATCATTGGTCAAAAATCATTATTTGACGTCATACCTGATACATTATGTTCGTGGCCATATAAATCTGTGTTCCTATATCAAAATCACAAGACAGTGCAATGTTTGCCTAGAGGAACATAAGTCTTACAAACATGAAATTTCAAAGATTAATTTAAGTATTTTCAGTTTATTCACACTTAACTATGTAAGTACAAATATGTGTGTATATCATACTTAAATATTATGTAAAGTTATATAAACCTTTAATTGAACAAACCTACTTACAAAGAGGAAATTATTGAGTACTTCAAATCTTTATAATTATTTAAATTTTACGTTTTGATAGTTGTGTTTTATTATATGACAACGAATTGTCCAAACCCAAACCCTGAATTTAAAGAACTTGTTATGCAATATCCTCTTAAAGGAGAATAAATGTTGAATATTTATGTACCAAACTTTTTCATAATTTTAAAGGCATTATAGAGAGTATTTTTAATGTGGAACTTTAGAGTGATGCAGTGGGAGGAAAATTGGCTTTGCTATTTGGTGCTGATTGCTTTTAAACTGCACGTTATAATCCTTTGGACGACATGCTTGGTGTAATTTACCTTTAGGTAAATCTATGATATCAATAGTCTATTAGCTAAAATCAATGCTCAGATGTGGTTGTATTCACTAAAATTAAAAGATCACCTTTTGTGAATTATCAGAATTCCTTATCAGACATTGATGTGGTAAAATAAGATGTTAGAAAAAGTTTCTGAGCATATGAACCTAAACGAAGAATGGGAAGAAGTTCTTGGCATATCGGGAATACATAGTGTTCTTCTTTTCAAGTGCCCTTCTGTGAAAACAAATACAAAAATTACTTATAATACTGGAAATTTTGCCATTTTAGGAAGTATGTCAACAATAAATGTGATAAAACCTTTAGGACTAAATTACTAATTGGGTGATGTAGATTAGAAAGTGAATTAAATCCTGTCTCTAAAAAAAAAACCAAACAGCAAGATCTAATGTGAAGGGTAGCTGCAGAACTCGAGAATGCTGGGAAAGCGTAAAATATCACACTTTGAATATGTCTTTAATCCCCGGATTTACTGTTTAGTCGTTTATATTCCCTATCAAGCATATCCCATTAGCTTTGGTTTAGGTGGTAAATTTAGTGAAGGTTTTTTTTTTTTTTTTAAATTCTGAACCTAAGCTCTAATAAACACTAGGCAAAGCCCAGCCTAAATATTCTTAATATAAATGGAAGATTCATAATTCATACTTTATTTTTCAGTGAACAATCTTCCTTTGTTTGTTTGTTTTTGTTTTTGTTTTTTGAGACAGGGTTCCTCTGTGTAACATCCCTGGCTGTCCTGGAACTCAACTCTGTAGACCAGGCTGGCCTCAGACTGACAGAGATCCGCCTGCCTCTGCCTCCCACTCCTGGGATTAAAGGTGTGCGCCACGCTGCCAGCTTAATGAGCCATTGTATTGCAGACAAGAATGCTATGATCATTGCTCATAGAGTGAGGATTATTAAATATTGAAAACAATGTTAAGTTGTTGGATTTCTATTTTCTTTGTGGGTTGATCTGCCCTCAACAAGAACTAGAAATGCCCTCTGAGAAAAAGCATGCTTTTACATAAAACAATTTAGCTTTACTTTGTTTTGCCACACAGGAAATGTACTGAGAACGTTAACTGGGTGACTTCTTTATCCTTAATAAATGTTTGGGAATACTACAGGTTTAAAGATTTTCACTTGAGAAAGGCATGGAAAATTAGTCTTGGATTTAAATCATTCAAAATGTGTGAAAATAGCACTTTCGTGATTTCTAATATGTTTAGTGATTAATTAATACAATGCATGAGAGGGTTTGTCACTTTCTGTGCATGAGTGTGTTACATCTAAGAACTGTGTGATCCCCTCCTTACACGATGACTGGTCCTTCCATTCACAGTCTTCCTGAAAGTCACTCTCTGGGCCTTTGTCTTGCCTTGGCTTTTTGGTTTTTGGGTTTTTTGTTTGGTTGGTTGGTTGGTTGATTGATTTTTTTGTTTTGTTGTTGTTTCTGTTTTGTTGGTTTTTTGAAACAAGTCAATCAAACACTATATTAGAGTAACATATATTATTTTATGACTTAGTAATATTCAGTGTAACCACTTAGGCTTTACCAATTACTGTAGAACTATTGTTTAAGTTCTACTTTAGCGTTATATGATTTGAGTGTTAGTTTTTTCCAATCTAAATGTTTTCATGTCATAATATTTATGTGACTAATTTATGTAACTAATGTGAAAAATAGAGACTTTTTCTTTGGAATTATGCTTTATAAATTTATCTGTTTTTGGTGTATTAAATTTCACATGTCTTAGGTATTTTTATTTTTTATATCCTTATTTTATACTTTTGGTTTTGAATGCCTTGAGATTTTTTTGAAAGGATATGTATTCAATCTACAGAATAATTCTAAACTAGTCTTCTAATTTGATATCTTTATCCGTTCAATCTGGGAAGATTAATCAGGATTCTGTTCCTAGTGACTTTTTGCATAGTTTCTGATAATTTATGGATTCTGATAGAATTAATCATTTTTTCTTGATAGAGAAAGATTCATGTAGGGCAAATTAAGTTAATGTTTAATAAGATTCAAATTAACAGGTAAGCTTTAGATTTGAGTGTTATTACACTTAGAAATAAAGATAGCCATGGCTTGATCCTCAAGGGCCTAATTTCAGGACATCACACAAACCCCAGAATCCAGTTATGTTCCTCTTGGCTCGTCCCTAAGGCCATCCGTCCTGCTTCAGAATGTGCTCTCCAGGCTTGTTCTGGAAAGATCTATCTCTTTCATGTGCCACTGTAAATCACATTCTGCTGCTGGCTTTGTCCTCTAAAAACCTTAAACTCTTGGTGCTTCCTTCTCTTTGTGTTGGGAATGTTTGGCTAGAGTGCTGGTTCCCGAAACTTGCCTGTGGACTCCAGGCTGGTTCTTTCCAGCACAGTCTGGCCAGTCTGGCTGTACTGAGCTTTTCTCAGTGCTGAGGAGGAGGAGCCCCACTAGCTCATCAACAGAGCTTTAGGATGATGCTTAAGGCCTCTGGTGAAAGCGGCCTGTTATTAATATATCTGATATTTTGTGGTGTGTGAAAGCGGCGGATAACTATCTGCTTTTTAATGCAAAGTTTCTTATAGATGATGATGTCTGTTTGAATTTTTATATATGCTCAATAGAAATATAAGAATATAAAATATCATTTACAACAAAAAATATTTTGATTTTCTTAAAATTTTACATAGCAGGGATGGTTATCTAAGCACATTTTCAACATCTAGCTATTTATACCAAATGTAGTTAATGAAAATAATATACAATAGATTTTTTAAGAGCCAAAATATCTGAATATTTAGCCAAAATATCTAGATTTTTGGTAAGTATGTGTGTATATTTTCTTGAGTTAGAATCAAAAAATAAAAAAAAATCAAATCTTTTTCTGATTTATAGCTTGATGGTTCTTTACATTTAAAAATATTTCCTGAAAGATACTTTTACATAGTGATAAAATGGTGCCTACATTTTTATAAATCAGGTTTGATTTCATTGTAATTTGTGAAAATATTTGATTTCCTGTGCTAGAATGAGGACAAGAGCAGATGGTGAGCATGTACTTGATAAGCTCTTTGTGTTTGCAAAGTCTGAAACAAAGCTCTAACCATAACTGCGGCACAAGTCAGCACTTAGCAAACAGGGTCCTCTTTGCTCTCTGTGATGGCTCTTGCCTGGCTGGTTAAATGAAGGCCCTGGTTTGCTGTCTTTAGAGGGTGTGGTAACTGGCTGTTGACTGGAGTGGAAAGCCATTCTTAAATTACCATCGACACTGGGAAGCATAACATTTGTGTCACGGCGATGATCAGATGAGAGCTACAGAAACAGGAAGTGCAGAGGGGATGCATAAAACTTCTTAAAAATTGACTCTATCGTTAACAACTTCTTACATGTGTAAAACGAGCTATACATATACCACCCATTGCCTTCTCATTCTTACCTCATGCCGTCTCCCAAATTCTTTTCTTAATAACTCATTGGGAACATGGGTGCATGGAAACCTACCGGCTGACACAGAGCTTCCTCTAAGGGCCAGTGGGTATTAGCTTGACAAAAGATGTGATTGCTGAAGTCTGATTTGTGATTGTTTCTTTTAAATGAGACTGTTTTAACACGCACTACATATATAACTGTAACCCCAAGGAAGGCAAGAAAGCCTTCTACAACACTGGTAACTGATTCTACATGGAGGTTTGTTGATTTGCTCGATGACTCTGTCTGTCTGAGTTATGTTTTATATATACTCTTTTGACCTGTTCATCACTGTATCATAGTGACATAAATGATGAAAGTGATTTAATAGACACTTTCTGTCAATAGTAAAATCGTGCTCAAGATATATCCTTTTTATTTGCTTTATGAATAATATAAAATTTGTATTAAAGGATTGTCTCTAAGAATGTAGGTCCTGTGCTATCTTTATGAAATGAAAACATCCTGGGTAACTGGTCATGTGTGGTGTGGGGGTCTCCTACTGAATGTCTAGTTCAGGTCTCTCGGTGAGAAGGTTGGGTCTTTGGTTCTTCATCGTTTGATTTTTTTTTTTTGTCTCACAAGTTCTTGGGGGCATATAGCATTGACTAGAAAATTAGCCAGTTAATCAGGAAAAATGTTTATTCTGTTACTGATCCCGCCACTGTATGGGTTTTGTGACGTTGGGTAAGTTCCCTTGAACTCTCTGTGTCTTCTGTTTACTAATAATGAGTGAAATCAAGAAGAAATTGCCATTTACAGAATAATACATAGTATGAAAACCATATCAATTAATCCAGTGTACGGGAAAATGCTCAGAAAAGAAGGAATCTTAATTAATTGCATTTCTGAAAGAAAAGAGATTAAATTGAGATGTTGTTGTATCTGTAAACAATCTTTTTTTTCTAATTCTTGCCAATTTACTTTTAAGTTGTTATCCTTTTAACTATTTTAGCACTGTGTTAATGTTTTTCTATAAAATGTCATATCAAAGAATAACAATGTGACAGAAAGAATTCAGTGTGGGCCTGTTATTAATATATCTGATATTTTGTGGTATCTCACAGTGTGGGTGAAATGGGCATGGAAGGGGGAACATGGCTTGCTCATGTTGCTATACATGTATATGTGTGCATTTTTGAAGGGCATCGATATTTTTTTCTTGTGTTCAATTATATTAGGAGCCGCTAGCTTGAAGCACAGCTGTGAGGAGTGTCTTGTCTTGATACATGAAAATATGCTTTCACAATAAAACAACATTGCTAGGTATCAAAATTGTCCTTCCTTTTCCAGATATTTTATCTTTCAGCTTCTTCTAAGACCTCTTAGTGCTTTTCTTATAATAGGAAGATTTCATTTCTTACCATCTGTGAGAAGGAGCATTTGTTTGAAGAATTAATTACTTTAGGACTTAAAATTTAATATATTTGTATTCCAACATGTTTTTTTCTTCATCACCCATAATCACTCAAAACCCATAATTCAAACAATTAGAACAGTGATTTTTAAGAATTTTGTGTATTTGATTCAGAAATGAGTATTTGATTTCCATAGGAGATTATGACTTTGTGTTAAATTGCCTCCCTGTGTCAATTGTGCTAGCACTACGTCACCAATATGTTGAAATTTTTCTTTGGAAGCTTAGTTTAATGGGCTTTTTCTTGATTTCAAATTGCTATATAAACCAATGTCTTTTCAGATTCTCGGGTAATAGTTAGAATATTCTTTCCCAAACGTATGCCCTATCCCTTCCAGCCCATAATGGTTTGCAGGGGTAAATGTTATTGTAGTAACAATCTATAATGTGACATTTGTGAAGATTTTCAGAATAGATGCTTATTATAAAGGATTGTGGTCAAAAGAAATTTATCAAAAGGTAGTGATAAGCTACATCCTTATATTTCATCCACTGTTCTTATGATGAGTTGTGTTATATTTTATTATTTTGTATTTTTTTATTTAAACATTTAACTAGAGTGAAATTATGTAATGAGATGTTGGCCTGATAGACAAACTTTTTTCTGATTAACTGTAGAAACATCACAGTTTGGGTGGGATGCCATTTTCTTTTTAATGAAATAACTCAATTTAATTCTTTTTTAGATACTTAAATATTGAAGGCATTTTCATGGGTTTTAATTTAACTCAGTAATGTCTAAAAATGTGGACATAAACAATACTGGCTTTACTAATGCGATTTTCCTTCAGTGTCTGTATTCAAGATTGGCTGTCCTTAGATTACTAACTTTTTAGATCCTCTCCTACACACTAACTTTATTTTTCTCATTCTGCTAACCTACAGCTACTTACCTACCTTGCCATCAGTCCTTGCACTTTTTAATGCTGTGACTGCCCAGGATTTTCCCTCCAAGTGGCGGGCTCTTTTCTTCAGTGTCGTGTTCCCCCTGAGTTCATCACTCACACCCTTCTCCTTTGTCTATGTCTGTTCATTCTGTGCTGTGGCCGCAGACCACGGGGACTCCGCAGGGAGAAGATGCACAGGTCTGTCTTGCCTACTGATTCCCTTTGCTTTGCTTTTCATATAATCTAACTTACCCTGCCTGGAAACATTTTGCCATTTTTTACTCATTTCATAAAATTTCATTTTCTAATATATGAAAATATTTAATTTTGCAGGTTTTTAAAGTATTACTTTTCATCTTTTTACAGTAGCTGCTCCAATATGGTGGATAAAAGTAAAATAGTGAATTTCATACAATGTGTATACATTGTCTTTCTATAACTAGAAATATAACCAGAGATATAAAAGATGCATGCATTTTTATGTATATATGTGAGTATGCCAGCCAGATTAAATTAATAAGTTAATCATAATTTACTCCCAAATTTATTCTACACTTAAAACTCAATTTGTTCCTCTTTTACATAAGTTGAAAAAAAACTTTTTAGTTATATCATAATCATCATTGTTCTAGGATATGAGGGTACCAAAGGCCTAACACAGGCCATGATTAAGTTTATTAAATTTATTTTCTTATTCCTATTAGTAATGAGCAGATGAAGATAATGTGCTATGTAAACATGCCAGTATGGATGGTTTGAACAGCGCGTTCAAAAATTTACACATGCAAATAAAATCTGTTTAAAACAAATATTCAGGGGAGAGCTGAAGCTAGAATGTCTATTAAACACACTTTCTCTAAGAGAAGTCGCTGGAGTGCCCTGCTGGATGTAGGAAAGATCCAGGCAAACACACACGGCTGCAGGGATTTTCAGGGCTCATCCAACAAATAAAGGCAATAATTAGTTATAAACACTGTTAATAATGTGAGAATCACAAAAAAGTGATATGATCATTTCCAGCAAGATTTGGGTTAGTTCAGAAGTAATTGTTCTAACGAGTTGTATATTAAAAGCTAGAAAATGTTGACTCTCTCTATAAAGAATGTTTCAAATTGATACGGGAACAGGGAGACTGTGATCAAAGGCTTCAAGCCTTGTGAACGTAGAGACTAGCAGACAAAGTCAACGTTCACAGAGGTTGAGTACCAAAACACGTTAAGCAATAGGATTACTAACGTGGGTGTTTGTTTCTAGAAAGACTGTTGTGGGGGCAGTGTAAAAGAGCAGAGTAGACAGCTAGTGTTGGTCAAAGGAAGGACGTGAAGTCATGTGACGTCATGGATAGATGCAGACTTTTCAAAAATTTCTGAGAAAGAAAAGATTCTGTGAAATAATTAATTAGATATAATAATAAAGACAAACCAAAGAAAAGAGAGTATTGTCAGAGCATAATCTGATATTTAATTTATTGTGTTAGATATTTACAAATAACATAAAGAGGGCAAGCTTGGTCCCAGGAATGGGTTTCTGAGGTAGAACATACATGGTGGTTGGCAAGGGGGTGGGGGCGGCAAATAGACTTTAATGCTAGAACTTTGTGTATGTGATTGAAGCTACTGAGTGTCCATGATGGATGAAGAGAGGTGTGGGACTTTGCTTTGGAACTGAATGAACATAAAAGAAATTTACATGTGATCAGAAAGTAAACATGGAGGAGCAGAAATGCAGGCCTAGAAAGTAAGGGTCTGTTTCTAGCTTTGCCTCACACCTGCCCACACCTTCTGCGTGCGTGCGTGTGTGTGTATGTGTGTGTGTGTGCGCGCATGCCTGGTGCTGTAAGCGTCAAACAACGTTATATCAGCATGTTTCTGAGACAGCTAGTATTGTAGCGTCAGCTTTCTATCTTGGGTAAGAGTAGAAATGGCCTTTCTGTTTAGAAGCAGAGGCCACACTGCGTTTTAGTGTGAAGAAATGGATGTCAGAGTCTTCTGGAGAAACTAAGAATGTCTCTTATCAAAGCAGAAAGATTTCGAGAACAAAGGTCAGGACTTTTAAAGCAAACAAAGTGGAGTGGGAATTTTGTAAGAAGAAAATGAGTATTAAGAAGATCAGAGAAATGCGCTACATAAAGTTTTAGTGGCACTTCGAAGGAGAGGGTAAGTTACGCTACTCTAAGGGAAAAACTCAGAGCTTCATTTAGAGGTTGTCAAATGAGTGTGTGTGTGTGTGTGTGTGTGTGTGTGTGTGTGTGTGTGTGACAGCCAGAGGGTAGAAATAACTTGGGAGAGGTCAGAGGTTCTGAGGCAGAGAGCTGGTAATGAAGGCAGCACTCCACAGAAGAATAGATGGTGTCTAGTAAGCACGCGAATTAGAAGAATTTAAAGAAAAGAGAGGAAGAGTTAGAAATGATAGATACTCGTGTATAAAATTCTCAGAAAATAAATTTAAAAATTCCCAGAGAAAAAGATGTTTTATTGGCTTCTGATATTGTTATGAAACAGGTTTGTTATTAGGTAACTGAAATCTGAAATCTTTCTCAGCAAACATTCCCCCACTGTGGTGGGTGATAGGTCTGTCATGGTGAGATGCGGACTCTGCCGCTGATCACAGTCAGCACACTGCAGGGATGTCTTGCTCTGCACCGCCCAGAGCTGTGTTAGACTCTACAGACTCAGGCTAGCGAGGGGTAGGAAGACTAGTGCGTTTTGTCCAAAGCCAGGAATGACAGACGGACCAGCAGAGGCACCAAGAAGAGCCTCTGACGGCAGAAATGCTGTTAGTAGGTTATTGACTAGCAGGTCAAGGTGATGTTTGCGGTAGGTAAAGTGAGGTGGTGTGAATGCTTTGCTAAGGTTGAATGAAGTGTTAACCAGTAGGTTAGTAACTTTAGGATCCTAGACACACATCTCCCATGATATTTGATGTTATTTTCTTTGTCACTATAACCTATAAATAGCTTAGCCCAAGATATGTGGGAAAATATATGGAAGTGTTTTTTTCTGTTATATAGTATTATTTTTAATTTATATATTTTTGTATTAGTACTTATTCTAAATTATTTATATTTGCTATTGTTTCTATTATTTGCTTTATATGCTATACTTAGCAGGTTATTAGTTTGAGGCTACTAGTGTAGAGTGCAGTTGTCACGTAAGTGTGTGGTCCTGAGTTTTTACCACACACTACCAAACAAGCACGCTACTGTAATTGTTCAGACAGCTTTTATGAGACAATGACTTGTTCCTAGCTTTCTGCATATTTTCCTTTTCCATGGTAGTGTTTTGTTTCATTTTATTGGGATTTAATTTCTTACTCTTAAAATGTTAAGTATTCTATCTTATCCAGCCATTAATTTTATTCTTATGTTGAATGAAAGCAAACACATACACACAAATATGTACAATTTAATTTAAAATTTTTCTCTTTAAAGAGTCCTTTTAATGTTCATTATTCAAACACCTTACTGGTTAGTTGGTTGGAGATTATTAGTGTGGTAAATTTAGTGTCAAAACTGTAATACAAAAAGCTATGGGTTTGCCAATAATGAACACAGAGTAGGTAAAAATTAGACATAATTTTTTTCTGAAAAATAAGCTTGGAGATTTTGTCATGAAATCCTAAACTGATGGCCAAAATATAATATTAATAGAATGAGTTCCTCAGCCATTTAAAGCTTCCTCTTAATATTATAGACCAAACCTACACATTTTGTATAATTATAATAATTCTAGATTTAATGTTCTTAATACTGGTAATATGTCTATTAATACAGGAATAAAAATGTAATAAAGTCTTAAAAATTCTTCTTTAAGTAGCCATATGATCAACACACTTCATTATGTTACATTAAAGTTACTCCCTAGTTACATTGATGTCATATTAAATTTATGATACAATGTAACTGACCTATAAAAGGAGAAATTATTCATAAAATTCTTAACCTAGGACTGTTAGAATTCACATCCTGCAAGCCCATTTTTTTCAAGGAATGTTTACAAACATTTCTTCAGTAGCTAAAGCCCACAGCCCTCTATTATACAATGTTTTGAACAGCTAAAGACTCAAGCTGTCTGAGAAATTTAGGCTGAAGTGATCAGCCCAGTCCCACCTCCAACATACCTGTAACTTACATAACACCTGCAGCACATTTAACAGCCAAAAATGGATCCAGCATGCAACGGGTGATCTGGGAAAGCGGACTGAAGGGCTGAGATGAGGAAAGCGAGACAGGAATGTAGAGATTCCAAGTGAAGGACACCCCAGACACTCCAGTCCTGCTTTAGGCTTTATTGAGGTTCCTCGATGTAACTTGCGTGGGAACTGCTGGAAAGTTAACTTCCATCCAGATGAAGTCACCTGCCCAGATGGTTATTCATCTAGTCCTTCAGTTTATTTCTCGTAAGAGTGGCCTCAGCTGGGTTTTATTCTTCATTGTTACTATCCACTTTTTAGATGTTCCTGTTTGTGGGTCATGAAGTAGGGTTAAACGGCATGACATTCTTCTTTGTACATCTGTGACCAATTAGCAGCTTGAGAAAGACGCACAGCGTGGCTGCCAGTCATGAGTACAGCTGAAAACCATGCTTCCAAATACCTCCTTTAACCGTTGGCATAACTCTCCAGCTAATGGCAAGCCTAAATCTGACTAAAAACCTGAATGTCACTTTGTGAAATGTTTATTTAGACACCATAAATAAAACATATAAATTGTTTATTTTCTTTTGATGTGAATCAAAATGAGTGTCTACACCCCTAAACCTCTCTCCTCTCTACTTCTTCCTTCTTCCTTACAATGTTGCTTCATAAATGTTATGAGTTTTAGCCCAGCTCATGTTCCAAATATATAATTACCTTTAGGAGGACAACATGTATATTTAGAAAGAAATTGTTACTGCACTGGAAACATCATATTTAGGGTTTGCTATCATTTAATTTAGCAATGTGTTTTTAGTTTAAGTAGCAAACGTATTCTCTACAAGTTTTCTCGGTTAAAACACCCACATTTTTCTTATTTTATGTCTTTGTTTGATATAGTATTATCATTTTATTTAAATTATGATCTAAAACCTTGGCTAATATAATTTTATTTTATAGCTAAGGGCTCATAAGTGTCTTTAAATGTTGAAATGAAAAATATAAAGGAAATTAAAATGAACAATAATCATATCACAATAATTCTGCAGAACATTTTTGTTGGAGTTTGTTATATAATACAAGTTATATAATGTTATATGATAACATTAGCGTTGTTAATACGTCTAGGACGTAAAGCGGTGAAGCTCCTGAATATTCTGTGTTAGCTACCTGCCATGGTACAAAGACAAGCAGAGACAGAAGTCTCCTGCATCACTGGTACCTTTGTAAAATGAGCAGAGATGGACCTGAAGGCACATTGCTGTAGTATCAACACACAGCAGGCTGGAGCAGCGGATTGGGAATTCAAGTCCAGTTTGAAGTATGTTATGAGAGCTTATCTTAAACAAAACAAGACAAAAACTGTCTACGTTCAGTTTATCTGTTGGCCTACCTTTCCTCATCTATACATGATTTTAAGGTCCATTCTTTGTTCAATCAATTCCCTTTCCATTTGCCTTGAATCTTATTAATTATTTTCATCCCGAGAAGGGCAAATTTAAAAAGGGTTAAATCTGAATGAAACAAAAATATTATTTCTGGATTGCTTTCCTTTGATTGGGTAAAAGTCCAGCAAAGAAAAATTTATTTGCTAGTGTGTAAATGAAATAAAGAAATAATAAGAAAGGAAAGGACATGATCATACTAGGTATGGTGGAAGAGAAAGTTTTTTATAGATCAAAGGGAGATAAGCAGAGACAGGGACATCTAAGAGAAAGTGGACATGACCCTGAGCCGTCTGAGGACAGGGGAAGAGAAGGGAACCAGGTGCAGCAGCCAGGAGACCCAAACAGGGTAGAGTCCAGGTAACCAAAATAGTTGGATTGTATAGGGAAGGGAAAGGCAGCCCCTGGAAGGGAGAAGCTTGGGGTAGCAGACTGGGTATGCCAGCCAGGTCTGCTTTGATATGTTAAACAGGCACCTTAGCCCTCTGTCCAGAGTTTGAAAGCTACCAGTGGGAACTCTTTATGGTGAGTTTATTCGTGGCTCTTCCTCTCTGAGACTTCATATAAGGCATATCGATTATGGTATGGTGTTCATTTGTCCTACGGTTTATTCTAGAAGATTTCAAAGTTACTGTTGGGGGTTTATTAAATCAAACATGTTAGCTAATGTGATCCACTGAGATGAATTGTTTTGGCTAGAATCAGTGAATCCTCTTGGGTACGTTCTCTAAGCGGTGAGTATTTGGAGAGAAAGAGCTAGCCTGGAGATTGGAAATTTGGTCAATATAGTTAATTATAACAAATAAGGGTTAGTATTATTCTTAGCACTTGCAGTGGTCTGTTAAATTCCAATAATGATACAAGAATCTAACCATATATTTTGTGTGTGTCCATGTGTGCTCACATGCACCTGTGTGCATCTGTGTGGAGACCAGAGGCAACCTTGGCTGTCACTCTTCATCTGCATTCGCTTCTTTTTTTTGACGCAGTCTTTCTCATTGGCCTGGAACTTGCTAAGTTAGGCTGGCTGGCCATTGAGTCCAAGGTCCCAACACGGGAACTGTCAGTGTGCACCACATGCATGCATTTCTTCATGAGCTGAATTCTGTGCCTTGAACTCAGGTCTACTTGCTTGCAAGTCTAGCATATATCCAAGCTATCTTTCCAGCTCAGATCCTATGTATTTTTTGATGATTGCTAATGAAGAAGACCCTTTTGCATGTAAAATTAAACCAGTATGACCTAAATCTTGTTCCATACTTGTTTTATAAATGAAAGCTTTTTTAAAGTCGTAAGTGTTGTTAGTTATGCAGGTTAGTTCATTTTGCCCATGGCTTCCGTATGTGGAATACTGTACTGTGATCATGTGTTCACTCCCATCCACCCCTTCTATTATCCGGTCCCTCCCCACTCCCTCTAATTTCTTCCTCCTTCCATTATAGACCCTCTTTTTAGCATCATCTTCATGTATTTTTTAATTTTGTTTTTCTTTAAGCTTCACTTATGAAAGAAATCCTGTGACGCTTGTTTTTCTGGTATCTGGATTATACATTTTGCTTACATAGCGTCCTCCCGTCCATTGTCTTCAAATGACACGATTTCATTTTTCTCTAGCTGACTTTATGCTACTATGTATATGTGCCATGTTTTTTATTTATTTTTCATTTGTTGACAAGTTTCCCATCTTAATTTCACAGCTTGACTGATGGAACACAGCAAACTTTATGTATGAGCTTCATTCCCTTCAACCAGATACCCACCAGTAGTGTAATTGCATCATATTCCAGTTCTCTTGTGGTTTTTGTTGTTTTGATTTTTAAAAGTAACTTCTCTACTGCTTTCCTAGTGGCAGTGTTTACTCACTTTCCCACCAATTATGTATTAGGGTTCTTTTCTCCCTGTGTTTCACCAACATTTCTTACCCCCTCCCTAAAATAGTAATAATATTATTAATGTAAAGTACAGCCATGCTCACCGTTTTGAAAAAGAATTTCAATGTCATTATGATTTGCAATTCTCTGGCAGCTAAAGTATTAAGTATTTTTCATTTATTTCTTAGCAACTTATATTTTATTTTTGCTTTTTCATTTGTCCTTTTTTTGAAAATGTTTGTTTAGATCATTTTCTCATTTTTAATTGATTACTCTTGTTGGGTGTTAAAAGCATTCTAGAGATCTTGAGACACGGCTCAGCAGTTAATCAGACTCCACTTTACAGAACCTGCAACAGTTAGTTGTTACTCCAAGTCCAGGGCATCTGATGCTCACTTCTAGCTTCCCGGGGCTCTTGCATGCGCAAATGTGCACACAGATACACACATTATTAGAAATAAATCTTTAAGGATGTTTATTGTTTTCTTTGTGTATTCTGTAGTTAATCCTGTTAGATAAATATCTGGCAAGGACTTATCTTTCGTTCTTTAAGTTGTCCGTTCATTCTGTTGATTGTTGCATTTGCTGTAAAGAAGTTTGGAAGTTTATATGATTCAATATTTAAATTCTTGATTTTGTTCCCTAGGATTTTGGAGTCCTATTCAGGAAATCCTTGCTATAATCTTGACGAGTTCTCTTGTTCTTTTCAACTATTAGTTTCAAGTCTTTCATAAAGGTCCGTGATGCATTTTCTGCTGGTATTTATAAAATTGGAGAGGTATGGGTTTGGTTTCAATCTCCATGTGATGTCCAGTTTGCTTAGCACTGTTTGTCTGATGTGTGTTTGGGGATCTTGTCAAGAATCAGCTGCTACTGTATTGATTTGGTTCTGAGTTTTCTAGTCCATGGTTTCCGTGTCTGTCTTTATCAAGTAGCGATGCTATCTCTATTGCCCATAAGTGCGTTTGAAGTCAGCTATTGTCATGCATTCATCATTGGTTTTCTTGCTCATCACAGCTTTGATAATTTTGAGGTTTCTTTTGCTTATAGTTGAATTGGGTTGTTTGCTTGCTTGCTTGTTTATTTTCTAGTTCTGTGAGGACTCCACTGGTATTTTCTTGTGGATTGCATTTAATTTGCAGGGTTCTTTTGATGTTATGGCTATTTTAATAGTATTAATTCTCTCAATACATAAACAAGGAAGTTTTTTTTCATATTCTAGATTGTAGCAACCCTTCATTTCCTTGATATTTTCATTCCTACGTATTTCATTTTAATCTCTTGATGCTATTGTAAATTAGTTGTTGTATAGAAAACCTATTAATTTTTATGTTGATTTTGTTTCCTGTTGCTTTGTTGGTTTTGTTTATAGTTCTGCGAGTCTTGATGGAGTCTTGAGGGCGTTACAGGTGTATCATACCATCAGCAAATAAGGATGACTTGGCTTCCTCTTTTCACTGTCTTCTTCTGTTTTTGTCTCTCACCTAATTTTCTGGTTAATATTTCATTGGTGTTTATCTGACGTGTTGGACAGTAATAATGAGAATGGACACTCTTCTGTCTTTAGACAGATTTAGTATTGCTCACTGTGGGTTTGTACAGGACACAGCCGTGGTCATTTGTATAAATACCGCCCGTGGCTGCTTTTCACTGTGACATGGCAGACTTGCAGCCAAGTTAAAGTTTGGCTATGAGCCAAATCAAAAGAATCTGCAATTCAGGACTAAGGAGCTAGCTCATTCAGTATGCTGCTTGCTCTGAGGGCACAAGACTCTGAGTTCCATCCCTGTCACCCAGTCAAAGGATAAAAGCCTGGAATGGTGCCCTGTGCTTAGGTCCCTCTCACTGAGCAGTCTCACTGAGACCTCCCTGGCCTGGCACCTAACATAAAGGATGACCTCAGGCCAATGAGAGGCCCTGTCTCAAAAGCAGGAGTACAGTACCCCTGGAGCTGGTCCTAGGATCCAGACATGCACACGCTCTCATGCACTCGCACAACGAGCACTCCACCACAGGGCCATGTGCACACACATGCGTGCGCGCATACACACACACACATCCACCTACAATGTATATTAGTATTCTCTTTTATACGGAAAGTCTGCCGTTCCTCCCTGCTGTCACTGGCTTCTCAGTATTCAGAAGGAACTAAGTGTAGCTGTCATACACATCTCCCACACCAAAAAGTCTAAGTATTAGAAAATTCTTATGTTTATGTGTGTGTTTTATAACTACATCTATGTGTGCTTACATTTTCTTGTCAGTTGGTATTATTTGTATTTAACATTCTATTTTTCGATTGTGATAGCAAAATGAAAATTTTTTTAAAGAATCTTTCCAAGCAAAATACTTTCTCACTACACATAATTTTTTTCTCATATAGGGCTAATTTTTTTATTCTTTTGCTGTTGGAAAACAGATTTGTTTTATATTAGAGCACAAACAATTTCACAGGGGTAATTTAATGGAATAATAGGTATTATACTTGACTATGTTTCATGTCACAGGTATTCATGTTTTAATATATCATTCAGTTTATCTGCAATCCTAAATTTATTATGGAGTCAATTATATGGTTATTAAAATATGACTATCTTAATAGTTTATTGGTTACTTACTGAAGAATTGATTTACGTTTGATGGCATAAAAATAGAGATAACTCTATCACTTGGCTGGGACAGAAGTCTATGGTTGACCTAAACCTGTCTCATCACACAGCAGAAATTTGATGGCATATTTGGAGGTCATATCATTTCACTCTTTATGCATACTTTTGCCCAAGATTTTGTTAATCTTTCTGGAAAATTGTGTTCGCTTTTATCTTATTTAATCAGTTCTCCACTTAAAATTTATTAGCAAGACTTCCCTGGTATATAATGAAATTACTGCAGAGCAGAAATAGTGTTTTATGAATCACAACACTGGCTGAGGAGAGGCTTCTGTAACTGCTAACACTGTTGCTACATTTCCAATCCCATTCATATTATTATTCCTTTAGATCAGGTAAGTATGAGATGCTTATTTTCACGGGTACATTCTTGTCTAGCTCTCTTTACTTCAGCTTTAATGTTGTGATCTTGAGCAAAGGGCATGTATGTTTTTTGTGTGTTTACATTCCTGTCCACATTCATAGTGCTTATGAATTTACATGACAGTGTGTTGCTATAGCCACCAGTTGAACTCATTCAATTCATTTTCTGCTTTTGTGTTTTTCAATGTATATATTTTTGAAAAAAAAATGATCTTCCCATGAATTCTCTTTATGGAAATCATACTTTTAATATGTTCCATATATTATATATAATATATATATTAGGTTTAGCTAAATGAATTTAGTTTTAAATTCCAATCAGAATTTACAAACCTATCTAAAATTGATTGATTTTGACATAATAACCATTACTGAAAACACTGATCTACGTTTATAATGGGCTTATCATTCATTTTTATCAGTTATATATTCTGTTTTAGTTGTTTTCAGTAGTATTTTGTATATTTACCAGCATGATGTCATCAAAAGTGCATTCCATAAACTTATTTTTAAATTTTAATTATAGAAATTTCAAATTCACAAGTTCCTGATAACCAGATTTCTAGTGTACTCTAGGAAAACTGGCTTTAACACAAAGCCTGATTTCATGGCAGTAGTTTAGAAAGAAGTTCAGGTTGAAATTGCATGTGGGAAACAGTTAGAAACCAACGCAAACCAATTAGATTTACATGGTGGATTGAGAGCCAAAGTTCTTGTGCCAAAATTGTGTACTACCAAATACATTCTTTACGACAGAGATGTACCAGTGTATTTTATCTAGGTTTTTTCTCTTCTAATGCAAGTATATTTTATTCAGGTTGAAGTTATTATGTTTAGTAGTCATGCTTTTATTTACCAAAATGCATAGTTTAACTTAAAATATAGCCAATACATTTAATTTATATCTGCTACGTTGAGTGGATATAGCATACCAGCCTCACGTTCCTTCTTTTATACATCCTGATTAGGATTTGGAAGTAAGAACTGAAAATTAATTTTATGGGTTTTTTTCTACTTGATAGGTGCTATGGATATAGAGGAGAGAAATCGTCAAATGAAAATTAACAAATACAAACAGGTAGCCGGATCAGATCCCAGACTGGAGCAAGATTACCATTCGAAGGCAAGACAATTTTCTTTTTAAAAGTTGTAAACTAGTCAATCCTATGAAGCTGCCTAGATGAGTCAGACACAGCATACATGCAATGGCCCAGTGGGATGAAGTGCTAACATGTGTAATGTGTTTGTGTACCAGCTCATAGGGATATACTTCTCCTCCTTATTAGAATTACGGTATTATAGAGCACATAAAGTAAAATATCTAAAGATCAAAGCTTTTAGATTTTTTAATTTTATAAAATTTGTATCCCTTCAAAACAGTTTAGGGAAGTCTTCATTATTATCCTGTAGTGTGTGTGTGTCTGTGGTTTTTTTTAACACATAGTTTCTCTTTTACTACTTTGGTATTTTAGTTAAATTGGGTTTATTACTGAGTTATTGGAGCAACCATATGCTTAGGAGTTTCAAAAGGTGTTTTAGCAAGTATATTTTTAAATTATCTTCTGGGTATAAGTTGAGATAAGCGGTCTAGCCAGGAAGAAAATTAAAAATGTTATTTATCTTTCTTTTCATAGCCTTTATATTTTTAAAGACATTTTAGAATCATATTTTTGTATAACACGAGTTTCCTGTTCACTATAATTATTGCATATCATATTCTCAATAATATCATCATTTTAGAAAAGAGTGTCATAAAAAACAAAAGCCAGGACAAAGTGAGGGAAAGTATCTGGAGATGTTAAGTTGATGACCAAGTGTGACAGGCAGCAGAGGGGGTGGGGCTAGAGGGGGTAGGGCTAGAGGGGGTGGGGCTACCCGAGTGGTAGAACACTCGCCTACACTAAGATGCTCTTGACACAATCATTTGTTCCGTTTGTAAACAAACAGCAAATAAATGAATCAAGGAAGCAAGCAAAGGCAAGCAAGGCAGAAGTACAGTTGGTCGAAGGAGCTGCACCACTCATATAGTCAGAAATAAGTCCTAATACCAGCACTGGGGAGGCAGAGGCAGGCAGATCTATGTGAGTCGGATGTATATGAGCCAGCCTGGGCTACAAAGTGAGTTCCAGGCCAGCCAAGGCTACACAGTGAGACCTTGTTTGAAAACAATGAACAGTAAATAAATAAATGAATAAATAAGCAAGCCAACAAGTCCTCTAGAAGCAGGAGCAATGGTTCTCAGCAGGGTCCCTAAGAGTCCAGCTCTCAAGAAACCCTTCTCAGGGTCCAGTCAAAGACACCACAATAAGCGAAGAGGGGTAAAGTCTCGGAGTTAAGAAATCTACTCATAACAGAATCTGTCTGTCCATGTTTCTCTGTTCTTCCTTTTGTTACAAACGTTCCCGGTAATATATACCCTTAAAACTCAGCAATTCCCCAGCCCCCCAGCTCCCCATAAAAAAAAAAAAGAAAAAGAAAAAAGATAAAGGTTTTCACACACACACATCTCTGGCTGTCAGCTCAAAAGTGGGAGTGGCTGGTGCATGTCTGGTGAAACTCCTTAATGAAGAAAGAAATAAACCATCAGGGGTTTATAGAGGGGAAAGTTAGTGCATTATTCTACATTCTTTTAGATAAAAGAGATAAAACGTTTGGATTCAGTAAAGTTATGAATAGGGCACAGATTGTATTTAAATCAGTGTGCCTCTTCTTTTCTCCCAACAAGCATAGAGGATAACTAGTAACCAGGCAACCTATATAAATAGTCAGGCTCCTGATCTGATTAGCACCTTCACCCTCTGCTCCAGACCTATGGGCCTAGCTCTGGAGTTTACACTTATTGCTCTAAGCTGTAGAAACAAAAGACTATATTGTCAGTTCCAGGGTGTGTTGCTATCGGCCACTCTGATGGTGGGTGGGTGGTTGTGGGTCCGTGGCTCCAGCAGGAAGTGAGTCTTCTCAGGTGCTGTCAATGATCTCTTCCGCTGTCCTTGAGAGTGAAACACAAGCAGTAAATTTCCTGAACTAAAATCATCAAGAACAGGGAGGTGAACGTGAGCATAAGGAGTTAGGAATCGTTTAATGAAGATTAATTTAGAGTCATGTGTTCCTTGTCTATAAGTGACTTAAGACCAGGACAGCAGCTTGGGCAAGTAGTAATTCTATGTCCTTGAATATCTGTGAATATCTTAAATAGAATGATCTTGCCTTGGACCTAAACACTGATCAAATGCCTGCTGATAAAGGTAAGTGCAGGTAGGCAGATCTCTGCTTTCACCTAGGAGAGAGGAATGGAGGCCAGGCAGTGAGAAACTGTTTTTATTTAAGGGTAGCTAGGGGAAGTAAGCCCCAAAGGCATAGGAGACAGTTTTGAACTGTGGGAATTAATTCCCAAATATGTAACAAAAGGGGAGTCAGCTACAACAAAAATCTACAGCAAAAAACAGCCATTTTATTTACGAAGCAATAACGCCAAAATTTCCTTAAATATGGTTTAAGCTTTACCAGGGCTCCTGGCTCTGATAAGTCACTCATGAAAAGACAGCTGAGCAATTACTGTATTGTTGTAGCTTGTAGCAGGTTCTTATTTGAAATACCTGACAAGTTTATTTCAGATTCTTGGAACAAAAAGATGTTATAGGTATGGCTAAGAATTTTTGTTCCCCAAAACATAAATTTGAAGTCCTCACCACTCTTATGTAACTGAATGCTTAAAGTTCCAAATTTTTATTACCTTTGAACTAAACATTTTAGGTTTGGATAAAGCTTGAGTACTAATATAGAACTGGTTATACTGAGCAAGATAACTTCATAGTTTTCAAAGTGTAATTCCACAGCACCTGGGGACATTTTAAAAGTGCAATTCTCTGCATCCTTCATGCCCGAGAAATATCCCTTCAGATGATTCGGACATAGACTAAAGTTTTAAAACTGTTGTTCTCCTGTGAAGAGATTCTGAAATTTAGTTTTTATAATGGAAGTAGTTGGCTAGAAACTAGAGATGAATTATTATTAAAAATTGGAGTCTTTATTTTTAGAGTAAATTATCTTACTTTTGTAAGACCTCATATGGAGTTTGACTAATCTACCAGAGCTCAACAAAAATCACACCATTCCTTCTCCTGCTGCTAGGATTTTGTACTCAGCTCACTCTAAAATATCATCCTGTCACTCAGGGACAGCTGCACTTGCTTCCTAGTGTGGAACTCTCCTTGCTTGGTGCACTGACTCCAGTGACCTCTAGGTTAGCCTTGGTACCCTGTCCCCAGTCATCTCTAGGTTAACCTTTCTTTATTAAAGATAAAAAAAAATTACAGAGTAATTTCTCAGTCAAGATTAAGTTACTTTTAGTTTCCATATTAATAGCTTTTTAGATCAAAATTTTAAGAACCATGTCTTCTTTTGAACAAGAGGCACTCACACCTCTAGTCTTTCCTTACCGATTTTGATTTTTTTATGAGTCACTTGCAAAAGCAACTATTGGATTATGTATTTCAATATGCTATATCCAGTACCCCCCAAAAATTCTAACCTAATAAAGGAACTACTACAAAGTATTGTAAGTAAGGTAATCAATTGTTAAAAAATATATGAAGTTAGATTTTTGACTTATAAAATAATAGAAACTTTAGTAGCCTGTTACAAAATATAGAAAGCAGGGATATCTACTGATAGAAATGAAGAAAGGTTAGATAACTTACTGTTTTAAAATATAAAAAAAATTTTGACTGTAAATATAGAGAGATGAGGAAATAGCTTACAAAACAGAAGTTGGGTTATGTCATATATAATGTAGAGAGCTTAGGTGAGCCACATTAGAAAGTTGGCTTATGTCATGTATAACGTAGAGAGCTTAGGTGAGCCACATTAGAAAGTTGGCTTATGTCATGTATAACGTAGAGAGCTTAGGTGAGCCACATTAGAAAGTTGACTTATGTCATGTATAACGTAGAGAGCTTAGGTGAGCCACATTAGAAAGCACAGGGAGGCCATGCACACGAGCCTCAGTCATCCACTGATCCTGGGAATGTTCTCTATAGCTCACCCAGTTTGTCAGTTTTGGGATAACCGGCATGGAGCTGAAAGCTTTCCACGTATAAAGCACATGCTACCCTTTTAGCTACAATGCTGGAGTGTTGCTGACGGTATTATCAAATTCTGTATCGAATCGTATTAAATATTAGTCTAGTTTTTAAAATCCCTAGAATCTACTTTGTTACCCCTCTCAGGATTTCTCAAGTCTTCTGTGTGGATAATTCTAAATAACTCTTAATAAACCCACAATAGTAACAAACCCTCCTTAGTGATTCTCTTTCAAAGCATCCTGCTAAGCCAAAGTCTTTCTAGAAACATTTTTCGTATTCTCAGAAACCGGAAGCAGGCGGTATTTTTAATAAGAATATAAAGGAATATGTACATGTGATTTCTATTTAATCAGATTTTCTCATTTTTCCTCAAAGAAGAGTATGACATTCCAGTCAATGTATTAGTCATGAATTTTCTCCCATCTTGAATGTGATTCCTTCCATTCTTGGCAGTGATTTATTGATTAACTTATTTTTCATCTTCAAAATTCATGTTCTCTTCTTTGGTTCAGAAACATGTAATTTGTCTTTGTAACTTAGCAGCACAAATGATAGTTGATCTGTGACTTATAGAGTGATAAATTAGCATAATAATTCATAATTAAATATTAAATAGCATGGAGAATTATATAATATTTAAATATATAATATTTATTTTTGAATTAGCTTTATTTGGCATTTTGGATCATTTTCAAAACAATTCAATAAAAAGATTTGTTTTTACTATTTTACAAATAATAGCATACAACTCATTAGCACAGACTTATAATGAACCTCAAAGATTTTTCTCTATAATAATGTTCTTTTTTAGAGGACATTTTATGGGAAAAATTGTCCATTATCAACATGATGTTATCTTCTATTATAGTATCTACGCTGTAATTTTATGATTTTACCACACACAGTGAAAAAGCAATATAACTCATAAATTGTTGCAGTATATTCAAATATAGATCAAAAACCTATAATGCACTTAACCTATAATCTCAAAGGCTGTTCTATTCATCGAGTTCAGTGAGTTGGTTCTGCGGAAGACAGGATGGTTCATCCTTCACTCATGCACAGCCTGTTGTCAGACACTGCCTACATGTGTCTTGTCATGTGCCCTTAAGTTTCTACTTTGATAAGCAGTTGCTCACACCTCTCATAAACATGCGTAACATATTCCAATTAAATCCATTTAAATACAATGCAGATACCAGTACAGGTACATATTTAATAATAAGTACAATTAAAACTAAAGTTAATGGAGCCATAAATGCAAATATTTTAGACAATTTTCAAAATTGTCACAATTAATTTAACTGTTATATGTTATGACAACTAATAGAGGAGATCAGCTGACGCTTGTTAGGAGTGCTGCCACATGGGTGTTAGGAGTGACCACACAAGGGTGTTGTAGGAGGCCGCCCAGACTCCCCAAATAATCACACAGTAACTATATTATTTACATCACTGCTTGGGCAATCACTTAAGTGTATTTCTAGCTAGCTCTTACATTTAGTATTAACCTATTTCCAGAATTTTATATTTTACCACAAGGCTCGTGGCCTACTGGCATGGTTCCAGGGTGTCTGCCTCTGGCGGAGGTTCCATGGCTTCTCCTGACTCTGCCTTCTTTCTCCCAGCATTCAGTTTTCTTTTCCCTGCCTACCTATATTATGCCCTGCCCAGGCCTAAGACAGTTTTTTTTTTTTTTGCGTTCACAGATTTCTCCTTTTTTTTTTTTAAGACAGTTTTTTTATTAACCAATGCTATTCACAAGCATACAGAGGGGAATCTCACATCATGAGTGTTTATGCATAAATTCTTGACAAGTTAAGCATAGTCCCACTGGGGCACCAGTTCTGAAGTCCAGCATGGAGCCAAGCAGACTTCCCTGGGTGGTTTGGGTGACTTTGGCCCTTTACCCTCAGTTTCTTTATCTGTTAATAGTATTGGGAAGAAGCTTCATGGGCCAGTGTGATGGTAGCTATAGGGAAAGATGTGCTTTGCGCTTAGTAAGTGCCCAGTAACGACACAGATGGTATTGGTTTTCTGCTAATAGTGACGTAATTAAATATAATAATAGGCGATGCAAAGGAAGTGATGGATCCAAATAAAATTCAAAAAATAACTGAGCCAATGGGGGAATCTAGGGTGGGACAAATACCCTTAAGTGTTTCCTTCATTCTATAGTAGATTAAATCAACCAAAATATAAAAGGAAAATAATATAAAGTGTGAGAATTCATGAACCTTGAAATGACATCCAAATTATAAAAAATAAAACAGCTTTAACACATGATTAGTATTTATAAACAAAATTCTGAAGTAAGAAGTTATACTGCCAAAGTTGACATTCTATCCTGTAACGTCCCTATGATTAACAGTACACATTTCACATACTTAATTCTGAGACTCATAAATAAACTGAAAGCTGATAGATTAGACTTACATAAGGCAAAATTTAAAATACAGATTAAATACCCTTATACAGATTATTAAGATGTATAAAACTCATGAATTCTAGGTAAGATTTAGAAATAGAACAATGAATTTCTGTATGAGTTCTAGAGCACTGACTGAAATACAGTGCTGGGGGAATCTTTCTCTTAAGTAAAATGTTTGAGCAAGCCGCCCAGTGAGTCTGAGCCAGGCTTTACTTCTACTGGAGAGGGAGTTGTGACACACCAGTTCTCAAGAACCATGACAGTCGGGTGCCCATGGGAGCAGGCATCAGTAACGCCTCTCCACCCAGGTCCTCAGGACTCTGTCGTGACGTCCCATGGGAAGTAATGAGCTTCTCTCCCTTCCAGTAAGCCAGTCTTACGCAAAAGTAGGACTCTCATTTTTACAGTTCCTCTCGGCCCTACTCCAGCCTGAGGCCCGACAAAAGACCACACCTAAATTTCTGAAAACTTCTATTTGCCTTTGTCAATTTTTTCTGTTATTGCGTTCATTTTAATAAAACCCTGCACTGAGCAGATTCTATGTCAAAAATCCCAACATACTTCCAGAAACCAGCAGATCTGCTTTGGGGCTGCAAGGAGGCACACAAGGTAAGTGACGCTCCTTGGATGAGTTCTTTCTGCCAAGCCAGCCAGCTAGCCTCCGGGAAAGCCAGTGTGCTGAGTCATGAGTGCTGCCCTTTTGTAGACTACCAAGCAGAGGAAGAGTCAGGAGGTACCGTGTGCGCGGTGGAGATTGCTTTCTCTCTGCTCCTCCACCCTAGCCAGCGCCACACCTTTAATTAATCACCGTGTCCTTTTGCACTCCGCTCTGTGGTCAGTCCTTTTCAAGTGTATTTATGAAGAAAGCTCGGACGAGGCTTTACAGGCCAGTCAGTAATACTAATGGCAGCATACGCAGTACTGTTCTGAGCATGCAAAATATCTACATAGCCGCCCCTTCCAGCCCAGTAAAGAAAGCGTGCACTCCCAATGTTAAATTTGAAAAGTGCCCTAAAAGACAGTCATACATTGGGAAGACAAAGCATTCAGTCATATTTTGAAAATCTTTTTGTCTTATTCTTCCTTTTCTACGTTTATTTTAATGATCTTCTTGAAGGGATAGTTTCCATTTATCTTCAACATCCATCAGATTAGAGTTTTCAGCTAACTAAACATTTTCTGTATTTATATCATTTTCTTATTATTCTTGAAATAAGTAGTAGAAAGGATGAGTATGTCACTGAGGGCAAGGAAGTCTTTGGGCATGCATCCGTTTCTGTTTCCGTGTGTCATCAGTGTCTACAGTAGCAGCCGCACTCGAAGCACTGTGCAGAAATACAGATGTGTGGACAGTTTGGGAGCATCACCCCTAGTTGGCTAAAGAGAACTCCATGGTAAGCTACATAGTCTCCCTCCAGCCCTGCACAGCCTGAGGGGAGTTACCTAGTCCGCTGCAGAGTTGTTTTCCCAGCTGAGTCTGTGTGCACAGAGAGCTGTTACCATGGGGATGTGAGCACCAGCATTATTGGCCAGGACATGGCACTAGCAATGGTGGTGATGGTGACGAAGAGACACTAAGAAGAAGAATGGCCATTTCCAGCAAGCCCAGAGCAGATAGGGAAAATCATCTTTAAGGCAAACATAAAAATAAGGAAGGAGAAAATGTAAAAAGTTACAGTTTTTTGAGAAACCTAAAAGCTTATTTGAATGTTCTTGTATTTTTCCAGTCTGGTCAAATTAGTGTGTTTCTTTCATGTTCTCTGTTGAGCTGGATATCCTTCAATTTTATTTCAAATGTCCATGTGCTAGTATAGTTAGCTAGAAATGCTTGTTTGCACATAATTTATATATATATACCATACAGATACAACACACACATGCACACACACGCACATACACACATGCGCACACACACGCACCATAAAACTGAGCTAGTGAGTTTCTGTCTTTGATGTTTTCATTGATGGAAGCAACTTCTAGTCAAATCTTCATTTCATAGGAATATATATAAAATATTCACAGTAAATAATTTTAATGAAATGTTGGACATTTTATATTTTAATATGTAATTAATCTTTGACTTTCTTTTGAAAAAGTTAGCTTTAATTTCCCCTTTTCCTTAACATGTTGTGTTCATTACTTAACTAAGCACTGTAGATTGAGTAACTTAAATTCCAGGTGTGTATGCCCTCAAGTTTTTGGATGCTAGAGATTTAAAATCCAGGTTAAAAGTTTTGCTTCCTCCCAATGTCCTTCTTGACTTTCCAGTGTAGCCTTTCTCTGGGTTCTCCCCATCTTTTCTCTTTATGCTATGTCCCAACACCAGTTTAAATGGATTAGGGCTCAGCCAAATGACCTCATTTTATCTCCGTCACCTCTAAAAGTCCCTGTCCTCTAATGCAGTCGCGTTCTGATACACTGACTTCCATGTGTGAATTTGGAAGCAGCTCAAGTCAGACCACATCAAATCTTTACAAATTAGCTTATGGTCATTGAAATGACCACTTGGGGGGCTGGAGAGATGTCTCAGGGGCCAAGGGCATACACTGCCCTTGAAGGCCTGAATTTGGTTCCCTCATCCTCAGCGTGACTTACAGCATCTCCAGTTCAGGACCTCCAAGTCCCCTTTCTGGTCTACATGTACCAGATTGTAGGCACTATGCAAGGCTTCCTTAGTATAATGTGGGTGATGGTATTAACCCTGCTAACTGAAACTATAACGGTTTGAGCATTTTGGTTGATTTGTTCCTTTTTTTCTCTCTCTTTCTTCCCGTTTCCCATTCTGTCCTCTGAGATCCTTAGAAAATATTCTGAGTTTGTTCCTGAAAGTTCACTTTAGAAAGCTTCTTAGCTCTGAAATCACATCCAAATGTGGTTCTTTCAACTTGAGTTTTATGCTGACATTCAAGCACAGACTTACTTCTCTCCACTGTTTACCCATTTCCACCTGCAGGCATGCAGTCACGTTTAGTGGTAAGAAGTGCCAACAGAATCTTTTCTTATGAAGAACTTGTTGGAAATGACTGAAACAGCAGCTTATACTTTTGTAGCACCATCTAAAGTGTAATTTCTTATTTTTTCCGTAAATATAATGTTCCTAAAGACTAACAAAAGAAAGAATTTTAAGTAAATTGTATCTGGCTACCTGCAGTTAAAGGGTCAGCCCATGGGCAGTAGCACCATGTGTTAAAAGCACAGTTTGTTCCTGCATTTTCTAAGAATACAGGGAGTAACAATTCTCTTTTACCTCCAGAAAAAAAAAATAACAATTTGTGCTTTTCACATTTGATTTTATTGATCTATCAGAACTGGTGATTTGCTAACATTTAGAATACTTTTTAGGAAATGGCTGAGATGGGCCACAGAAAGGAGTGAAATCTTGCTTAATGTAATCAGGAATTATATTAAAAATAAAGGATAAATGCAATGAAATAATATAGTAAGGTTATTTCATGTAATCTAATAAGATAAAGTGTTGGTGCATAAGTACTACAAACATAAAAATATCAAGAATGGTTTTTGAACTTCTGTCATGGGTGGGTCCTCTCTGAGGACTATGAGCAGCTAGTTTGTATGAGGAGGGTGTCCTTTTCTTCAGTGACAGTCACTGGCACATTGCCCTTGCTCCAGTAAATAACCTCCCACCCACTATCTGGTAAGAAGTAAATAAATAAACTCTGTGGGCACACACAATGGAAGATGTGAAAGTAGGAGGGGCTTCTCGGGAAGAGGGGGTCCAGCAGGGGGTGGGGCAATGATGACTAAAATTTCTCACATAGATTATGAAACTGTCACACAGTTAAGAAGTAAGACATAGAAACAAAAAGAATGTTGAAGTAACACATGGAAACCAATGGATCCTCTGAACCAGTTATGCCCTGGGTACCTGATGGTTATGCGTGTTTTGTTCTGAGTACTGTGCAGCTCCTGATTCTTGTATTTCCAACTAAAATACGCCCTTTTGAGAACAGACAGCACAATTGTCTTTCCAGTTCCTCCAGCTGTGGGCATTGGATGGGGCTAGTCAGGGGTCAATAGGATATTCTTTTTTAGTTTATGTTTGGCTTTCTGAGTGAACATGGAGTGGATAATGAAGGCAAACTAAAATATTATAAACTTATTTTGGGAAAGATTTTGAAAGTGACTTTTTAACATCTGTCTTAATCAGGGTTTCTATTGCTGCAATAAAACACCATGACCAAAAGCAAGTTGGGGAGGAAGGGTTTATTGAGCTTACATTTGACCAAAAGGAAGTCAGGACAGAAACTCAAACAGGGCAGGACCCTGGAGGCAGGAGCTGATGCAGAGGCCATGGAGGGTGCTGCTGACTGGCTTGCTCAGCTGGCTTTGTTTAGTACCCAGGACCACCAGCCCAGGGATGGCACCGCCCACGAGGGGCCGTGTGCTCCCTCAGATACTATATTTTAAGAATACCAGTATCTGTATTATATCCTTCTATACTGCTCTTCTAGATTTTTATGAATTTTATAGTATTATGGGCTTTGAAGATTTTTAAGGCAGTCACTCTGACTAGCAAATGTGTGCCTTTAAAACAAAACTCTACAGAGTTCCAAGAAAGCCAGGACCACGCAGTGAAACCCTGTCTTGGAAAACAGAAAGAATAAAATGCTACTCTAATAAAATATTAAAGATAACAATGAAAGTTAAAGATCAGGAGTTCTGTGTAGAGGCTACCGCCCTGATGCAAACATACCTGGCAGCTGTTCTGTCCAGAACGGTCTCTGTGGAGATCAATCTAGGACTCCTCTTTCTTGTTAAAGGTTAAAGCAGTAGATCTTCCATATTCCCAACACAGTGTTGCCGTGTCTGCCACCTGCTTAGATGTAATGGGCCAGAGGGATTCTCAGGCCGTTTTAAGTTTCATTAATGCCATGTAGATGTCAGATTATTAGTTAGCCTTAGTTCTCCCAGATACAAGTACCTATTCTATTACCTTCCAAGGTACTGATATTTGAAATAAATCCCTACTTTATAGCCCCACTCATTCTATTTCTTCTCTACCTGCCTGCTTCAGATTCTCATAGCTGTGGTCCCGCTGCTGGTGCTCCCATGTCTTATTTCTATAGCAACCCTTGAGATGCTAGCTGGCCACTTCACACCTGGACATGATTAACAAAGCTTACCTATTAGGGTATCTCTTTTCTTAATAAAGCACATAGATATTCATTCTCTAATGAATTGTAAAATTAGGCAGGCAAGTCATGTAATACTTAAAGATGGCTACAGAAGACCAAGTATAAGTTTTTGTGGATTTGGCCAAGTTTCTTCATATTCCTTTTTAATTTTTTAAAAATTAACATTCAGGGTCTTAACTTTCATTGTGGCATATTTCATTTTTTTGTTCATCTTCCTGTTGCTGTCTTCTTACCAGTCTTCCCGTCTGGTGCCCTTTCATCCCCAGTATCTGTCCTCTCCCTTTCATGTCCTCAGATTCTGCTCTTCCCATCCCCATCTTCAGCCCTCTGCTGTCCCTCTCCTGCTTCTCTTTCTAGTTTCTTGATTTGAAGTAGACTGTAAACGTTTCTGACCTGAGCTTTTAAAGAGAGCATCACTGATCCAATTGGTGAGGTGCTTCTGCTATGTCTGGGTCCTTCAGTTTGGACTGAGAGCTGGCATTTTATCCTGTCCTCCTTTGGCTTCCGTGTGCATGAAAACGTTTACTTGTGAGGTTCCTCAAAAGGAACAAGTGGGGTGCTGTCTCATATCACAATAGACTATTACTGTTAATGTGGCTAATTCTTCAGTGTCTAAGAAAAGCAGACTCCACAGTTGCAGAGTGTTGCAGAAAGTTCAGGTGGCATGCGTTTGCAGTTCCACAGCACAAGAAAGGAAGGAAAATAAACCTAGATCAGTAAATGTCCTATTGCTGGACTCTAAGTAGATCATAGGTAATTAGTATATTTTCTATATATAGGTAGAATTTAAAAAATAACAATTATCTTTTGGGAAAGGGAAGTGATAAATTATCTAAATTTATTTGTAAACCATAATAATTATTCAAACTTTAATTAGTTGTAGTCAAAGGTTGTTCTTTTCTTGATTTGAAACTTTCCTTAGAATCAAATATAGGTATAATTATAAGTCAACTGTTTGCATAATGACTGAACGTGAATTAGCAAATTAGGTTTATTTTGTTCTTTTATTGTGAGAAACGGGGTTAGAAAATAATTTATAAAGGAGGTCTCTAGCTAGTTTCAAGGTTTTAAGGTCAAGATATTTGAAGTTAGAGCTAAATGGTTGGCAAAGCTCAATATCCTGACAGTGGGCTTTGGTGTCTTTGACTGTGGCTAACTACTGTCATGGTAAATATCTACAGAGATAAGACTCTCGGCTCATCTGAGGCTCATGCTGCCAAGAGACAGTTAATACAGTTATTGCTTTGATCTAGGCTCAATGAATCAACCAACTTGCTTGAGATTGCATGACTACTATAGTAGGACAGTTCTATACATATCCATGTCTTTCAGCTCTTCACCCATGGGCACTATAGTATGCTGCCTCTCAGATTCAAAATTAGATGACCACATTTTGATTTTCATTGATGTTGTTTAGAGAATATGTCACTAGCCTGAGGTTAGAAAATATATATTTTTTTGGATACACACTAGAAAGAGTTGTATATTGGTGTCATGGTTGAGGTTTTTATTGCTATGATAAACACCATGACCAAATGCAATTTAGGTGGGAAAGGATTTGCTTCATCTTACAATGTCTAGGTCACACTTTAGGAACCTGGAGGCAGGAACTTATGCAGAGGCCATAGAGGGGTGCTGCTCTGTGGTTTGTTCAGCCTTCTTTTTATTGCCCCCAGGACCACCAGCCAAGGACCACCTATAGGGAGCTCTGCCCTCCTACATCAGTCATCAGTCAAGAAGATGAAGTATAAGGTTTAGCCATGGGCCCGATGGATGGGAGTATTTTCTTAATTGAGGTCCCCTCTTCTAAACTGCCTCTAGCTGTGTGAAGTTGACAAACACCTAGCCAGCACAATTCTTTAGATTTGCACTCAGCTGTTCATCCATCAACAACAAAAATAGACAAAATTACCAAAATCAGTCAAAGATGGTCTTTTTTTTTTTCATTCAACAAAGACTGCAAACAGCAGTCCAGGGCTGGATTGCTACTTCCTGAAGTATTCTTTCCGCTCCCTCCTTGGAAAAGCCTTTCATTGACAGAATTGCTACTGCACAGATGGATGCACAGTAAGTTTCCATCAGAGAAGAGGGAAATTTCAACAGCCATCCCAGCAGACCGGCCCATTATAATCAGAAAAGTAATGGCTTTCTCCTAGCCCCATCCTCTAGCTGTTCCTGCATTAGTGGTCAAATTAGTGTGACTCTCAGCCTAGCTGTGAAGGCTCCTGGAAAATGAAGTTTTGCTCTGCTGTTGTCATGAGGCTGGAGTGCATTGTTAGAGAAGGGAGGAAGAGGAAACATGTTGGGTGCGTGTTCAGCAGTAATGGCCACCAATCCGGAAGACCACGAGCCTACTCATTAGTCCCAATGGGCGAAATACTGAAGTGATATTGGTGTCTCTTAAATGAGTAACCAGTATTTCTTGATGATTAAAGAGGAGAATTCTGGGGAGAAGTCCATGGTAATTCACAGCCACCTTTATGAAATCTACTCAAATTTTGTGTCTATTAATTAGCACAGAGACTGAGAGCGATACAGAAAGGGCTGTTTTGAAGAAAAGGAGAATAAATTTGGCTTTGGCCGTATTGAATGTAACTGAAAACCGTAAGTGGGAGATAGCCTATTAGTGTGGACAAGTATGAGTTGAAAGTTTGGGATATTGGTCAGGATATAAGATAAAAAGCCATTAGTCATTATGTGATCATTACTACATAAATAATGAACATCCGTGGAACAATATAACGAAAAGAAAAGAGGATTTCGATGGAAAATTTTGGCAAATTATTAAATAAGGATAAGAAAAATGAAGCCAGAAAAAAAATTATTGGGAAGGAATAGTCAAGGAAGTGTGGGAGAAACCACAGGGGGCCTTGTCTGAGCAGCCCTTCCAAGAGCCTGTCAGGGAAAGAAGAAAATGAGGAAAGCTAAGAAGTCACTGACTTGCAGCAGATAGCACATTGCCTGTAGAGTAGTTTGCGCAAGTGTTGCAATAGAATGGGCTGGATTGTTATTGCTTCTGAAGAACAGAATGGTAACTCACTTTACTAATGCAAACCATGGGCTCTGCAGCTACCTGAGCTCTCTAAGCCTGGGCTTTTGTTTTAGAAACTGGCATAGGCCCTACATCTTGAAATTTTGGAAAATTAATGGAAATGAATCAAAGATATTTTGCAACCATCATCTGACTGTCAGTAGAATACAGAGTTCTCACAAGGCCAGGTTTTAGGAAAGCCAAAATTGCCTACTGGTTCTACGTCTTCCTTTACAAATCCTCTAGGAAAAATACTTTACTCAATTGTTTTTCTTCAGACCAAGCGATTGCAGCTGGGTTCTCGAATCGGTACTGGCATACATGCTACCCTTTTGACCCTGGTTTTCACTTCATGCTGCTACTGCTGTTTGTGCTCCAAAGATTTCCTGGGATTAGTATATTACAGATATTTTGTTGACCTTTACTTGTCTCCCGGGACTCTTGGTGAATCCTGCAAGCAGTGCCCATATTTCTAAACCCCATCCCCCCTGGTGTGCCCAGCTCTGTCTACAGCGACTGCAGAATGAATTGAATCAACCACACATTTTTCTGTTTTGTTTGTTTGTTTGTTTGTTTTGTTTCATTTCATTTAGTTTTTGAGGCACAAGGATTTGGGTCCAGAGCTTCACACATGTGAGTTTTCTACCTTATGTCCATGGTGGAAACTTTCAAACCACAATTATAAACAATGTCTTTCTATTACAATTGTTGCCTCCGGAAAGCTGGTTGGTTACGATCTGCCAGAACACTGCTTCCTACACAGTCCGTGGGACTTTGACAGATCAGGGAACTGCATACTGGTACAGCAGCATCTTCTGCCCTGGTTTGATGCTTCATGGTGAAGAGAAGACTCTCACTCACTGTCAGCATCAATGTTAGTTATTATCTTCATCTACATTTATTATTTATTGATTTTCTTTTTTTTTTACTAGGCAAGAAAATCTAGATTACAGGGCAACAAAAGGAATAAGTTTTCCTTCAGGGTATGACAATCTAGGAAGGCAGATAGTTGGAAAGGTGAGGGAAATGGGGAGAAATGATAGCAGACCAAACAGAGAGACATGAAATCAAATGATAAAACCACAACAAAGACTTCGTTTTAGTCATTTAGGGTCACTCAGAGTAATGTTTGATTCTCTGTGAACACTGAGAGATTTCATTTCTATTTAGTGTGCAATGGAATGTTGAAATTCGTCATTGTAAGAGCTTTAAGTACTTCACAGGAGAAAAAAGCTGGCTCACGTGAGAGATTAACTATTATTATGTAGTTCTGAAGGGACAACAGATACTCTTTCTGAATTATGATATAATATAAAGGCATCATGGCAAACATGATCCCAACCCCTACTCCCACCATTCACTAATTGTAGTAGAGCCTTTGTCCCTGTTCTCTGCCCTGCACCCAAGCTGACCAGAAGTCTTGACCAGGCATTCCCCTCCCTCACTTCCAAATGTTGTTAGTCCTAATTGTTTGCCTAACCTTTAGGGCTATGTAGTGCAAATAATGAAAACCCAGAGACAGATATTGGGGTTCAAGATGAAAGAACAGAGAAGCAAAGCAGCCAACCACTAGAGAGCTCTTACCTCTATGAAATCTTCAGACTGAAAAGAGAGTGAGTTTCTATCTTATCCCTTCTATTCCTCTCTAGTACTGGGATTAAAGGTGTGCCCCACCACCACTGGCCTCTATGACTGACTAGTGTAGCTAGCTTTGCACTCTGATCTTCAGACAAGCTTTATTTATTGAAACACAAATATAATATCACTATAGGTCTACTCATTATTTTTTCTTCATGTCTTAGTTACTTTTCTCTTTTTATGATAATGCACCATTGTAACCAGAGACAGCAGATTCAAGTAGTCCGGCCTCCCAGATCCAAGTAATTACACAGAAACTGTATTAATTACAACACTGCTTAGCCTTTTAGCTCAGTCTTCTTGTTAACTAACCCTTACATCTTAAATTAACCCATTTCTATTAATCTGTATATCGGCATGAGGCTGTGGCTTACTGATAAGAGTCCAGTATCTCTCTCCTTTGGCAGCTACATGGAGTCTCTCTGACTCTGCCTACTCTCTTTATATATCTCTTTCTGCCTGGCTATATTCTGCCCTGATATAGGCCAAAACAGCTTCTTTATTAACCAATGATAATAAAACATTTTCATAGCATACAGAGGAGAATCCCGCATCATACCATAATCAAGGCAATTTATTGAAGAAAGACTTTAGTTACAGTTCAGAGTGTGAGTCTATGATCATAACAGCGGGAACCAGGCAACAGGCAGGCAGGCATGGTACTTGAGTAGTAACTGAGGGCTTACAGCTTGACCCACAAGCATGAAGCAGAGAACGCTAACTAGTAATGGCCTGGACTTTTGAAACCTCAAGGCCATGCCCCAACAAGCCTACACCCCCTAACCCTTTCTAAACAGTTCCACCAAGTAGGGACCAAGTATTCAAACATACTGGCCGTGTCAGTCATTCTCATTCCAACCACCACACACCCTAAATGTGATTTAGCAATTCTTCCAAATACTACTTGATTGATACATAAACTTACTTTGTTGTTAATAATGATGATATTGTTTTCTGCCTGGCAATTGTAATAATTCCATAGACTTGCATTTTGTGCTACAGATTACAGGGTTTAGTAAGACTTGTTAAATTGAAGCCAACCAGTTCATGTACGAAAATTGAAGTAGTCAAAGTTGATGCAACACTATGGGGGGTGGGGGGCAGCAATAATAGTCTGGGGAACTGCCCAAGCCTTCAGATGAGGACAAGAGTGTGGAACTTTTATTTTAAAAATTCAATTTTTATCAACTATTTCCTAATATTTTAATGATTTCTGGCTTTTCAATAGAGCTTTGCAGATACACTGTTACTTTCCACTAATTTTAGACACATGGGAAGAACATTAGCTTTTCCAGGCAACTGAGGTCCCACTAATTTTAGATACATAGGAACAACATTAGCTTTTCCAGGCCACTTAGGAACTCCTGAGAGTCTGGAACATCCTGAAGAATGATAATTTCCTGTAAGTTTCTGTAGTTTGTGCTCTGCTTGATATTAGCATATGAAATATCAAAATATTGCCGGGAAAACCTTACCCAAGAGTTTAGTGATCTCCAAGCAGGGTAGTTTTCAGCTAAGATTATGAACCTTATGATTTTGCTCCACTAAATAGAATAATGAACATTCCTTGTTAGTCTGACAGCTGTGTCCTGATATATTTGATATATAATGCAAAGACAACAGCAACTATTTTCTGGGTAAACGTATTATTCATATTCATAGCTCATTTTCTGGGCATAATAATAATTGAACTGATTTTGTATCACTGTTAAAGTTTATAATTTTTCTTATCCTCTGAATAAAAATACATTAAACATTTTTAACATAAATTATAGTATCAGGTCATAATTTTATGGGAGAGATTGAATTATATATATGATTATGTTTTATTCTAACTATATTTAGACTACATCTTTTTTATGTTGAATAACTTTTTATTTTTCATTGTTTTATTCTTGGTAGCTTCATACATGTATACAATGAATTTCAGCCATTATCAACCTCTATTGCCTTCTCTAATACAGAATGAACATTAGCCATTTTCTTCTTCCAACACTCCATTTCCAACTGAAATCCTTCTTTCCAGTCCCCTCCCCACTTACTCCCATGTTCTTCCTTTCGTGGACAGTGCAGGCATGAGTGTCACCAGAATGTTATTCACTGGAGTATGAGCAACTTGTCAGGGTTGCTGTACTGCAGAGAATTCCACCGTCCTTTCAGCGGCCATTAACTGCAAGAGTCCCCATGAATGAGTGGGGCCTCATGGGGTTCACTCAGCATGCCTGACGAGATAGACTTTGAAGTTCTTAGTGTTGTATAGGTCTGGTGCAACTTTATGAATGAATGAAGTGGAATATCATGTCCAGGAGACATCTTTCTGGCGCACATCTTCCTTTCCTCTGTCTCTTATATTTCCATCCCATCTTTCATAAGCCTTTAAGAGGTGGTATAAATAAATAACCCTCTTAGGGTTTAGGCTTCACTGACACTTATTCTAAGCACCTTTACCAGTTAGGAGTCTCTGCATTAACATCTGCCCATTGCGAGGCTGAGAGAAGCCCAGATCTCTAGATAGAAATGAGTGTTTGGAAGGCTTCTTGACAATATCTTCATTTAGCAAAAAGAGTAGGTTCCCAGCCAGGGCCCACGATTTCCACAGCCAACCAGCTCTTGCCTAGACCTGTGGTGCCAGGCATGCCTTCCCTCTTGTATAGTGACCTCAAATCCAGTCAGAAGACAATAGGTTGAGTTCGTCACTGTCCTTCCATGGTAGCATCAGAGGTCATATCTTGTTCAGTAGATGGTTATCGTAGTTCATAGGAATCATAGCTAGGAAAGACTGCTGATGACTTCTATCCCTGCTTTCTGTACTGTGAAATGCATGCACATACTTGCACACAGATACACACACACATACACACACACACACACACACACACACACACAAATAATGTAATTTTAAATGATTTTCTTGTTCCGACTTTTTAAGTTTTTCATTCTGTTTATACGTGTCTCTTTATGGTTGTATACACGGACATCCCTGTGTCTTCAACATGCTTAGTTGCTTAGAAGTCAGCAGAATGGTACAGTCTTGAGTAATATACCAATTCTACCTTCAAGCTACAACTTTTAGCTATTTGCTGTTCTTGATACAAGCGATATCATTTAATTCTTTCTCTTTTAATTGCCCTATGCCTTAGGCACTGCTCTTCACTGTCAGCCATTTTCTAGGAGACTGCTGAGTGTTCTTTGTAATTTTGTTAGGCAGTCTTTCTTTGAAGCCCAAGCTGGCCTTGAATTTTCAGCAGTCACCTGCTTTATCTGCTAAGAGAAACACAAATCGAGGAAAGTATTTCCCAGGCCTTCAGCAGTTTGCGTTCAAATGTAAAGTTTAGAAACAAAGTCTCATTTGCGTTTAAACTGTTATAATGTTTAAATACTGCACTAGCCACGGGCACTGCTCTGTTAATCCGTGCTGCAAGCCTGACAGAAAGGCACTGTTTTAACACTGATAACCGAGACACTCATAAAAGCACTTGGTCCAAGAGCATAAACACACTAATTGATACGGCTGGACTTCAGTCTCACTAAGAAACCTGGCGCTTAATGACTGTTATTGTCTCTGCTTCCTGCTACAATTAGAGCTTTTTGTTTTTCATTTGAATTCAGATCTAATGGTCTCCTGAGCAAAGGCAAGTAAGAAATATAATGCTAGACTGCTTTTCTAATTATGATATAATTACACACACAGAATAAATGGTAGCAGCTAGCCTCTCTTTATTTATAAATTATAGAAATGAGAAAAATAAAGATTCCCCCCAGGTACAGTTCAATATCTTTGAACAATTAAAACATTTTTTGTAATTGAAATTTTAAAAAAATACATGAATAAAATTGAAGATTTGCATATATGTCTCAACTTCAGGTCAATTTACCTTAAATTTAGTGGAAAATATAAATATAATCTATTACAGTTGTTCACACATATATTATTTAGATGTACAGGTAGATGCATAACAGAAAATCTTGAATGTACCTACTGAAATAATACAGTAATAATAGTAAGTTAAGTAAATTGGTACTTTTAAATAGATTTATTTAAAAAAGAATATTACGAGCTAAATTTGTACCAAATAAGTGAACTAAAAATAAACAATGTTATTCTAGCTAATAAACAGTATCATTCTCTTTGTATAAACATTTCCTGGGTAAAAGGGGCAGCAGTGTTTTGAATAATGTAATTGGGGTTTTTTTTGATAATTAAAGTTGAAAAATAAGGTGAACCAAAAAAATCGGTTGCTAACTCATTTAATTACGAATTTCTAGATAAATAAATTTGATTATTAATGTTTTATAGCATCTTAGAAACAGTCCCTTTATTTGAAGAGTCGGTTTTTAATAAAAACTGTGAGATCCAGAAGAAACAGAGCAAGTCATTTGGTTATAAGTGTTTAAGCTATAGCCACTTGCCATTCAAGTGGTATTGGCCAAAATGTTTGTATCTGTGAAATATTTATGCTGAGCCACTATTTATGACCTTTTTACATATTTTTCAAAAACTTTGTAAAACTCGCCTGTACCTATGTTTAGAATGTTCTCCAGAACTAGACTAACAATGATTCTTAAAAATAAGACTAGCAGGTGCTCTCCTATGCAGCACCATGGACAGCAGCAGCCGCGCTGGGTGGATTTCAGAGGAAGACTCCAGCTGGTGATAACACAGTCAGAATATGTCACTAATTTACCTGATACGAGGTGCAATATAACAGAACACATATTGTTCTAATTTTCAAAACAATCGTGCAAGGAGGATATGATTATTCTTGTCATTTAATGATAAGAATATTAAAGATTAAGGAATCTGCCCAATTCTGCTCAGCTAGCGAGTCTCCTTTGCGCCAAGATTCCAGGCGCCAAGGTCCACATCTTTTCTTTTTTTTCTCTTTCTTTCTTCTTTTCTTCCTTTAAATTTCAGCTTGAGGACTCTTGGCAACTGATCTTTTGCTGTAATAAAATTAAATTGTATCCATTAGTTTTAACATTAAATGTATTTTATGAGAATAGGTCATTAACATGAAATATTTATGTTGGTTTTCAATTTACCAGAATATTTGAGCTCCTTAGAATCCCCTGAACCCTGACTTTGCTACTTAACTATCTAATTATTTCCATTCCAGGAAGATTGAGCTGTTGGTAAATAATAACAACCTTTTCTAATATTTCTAGGGTTCGTCCAAATTCCTACAACTGCTCAGAAATTAAACTTCTCTTTTCTCTTGGCTTTTCTAAAATCGCTAGTTTTCATTAATTAGATTTTGTGTTATCTCCAGGTTTTCAGTGAAGCGCAGTGGATTAAAGATAAAGTTGATTTGGTCTTTATAGCTACAGAGACAACTTGACCAGATCTTTTTTCTTTCAAATTTTAATCAGAAATTTAAGAGTCGCGCTCCCTACTGTTAAGCAAAATGTTTATTTCCCAGATTTTAGCTAAATGTTCTTCCCTGAGGCCATTGCTGTTCTGAAACTTTTAATGGCCCTCATTGGGTGTGGTGGAAATGCTGCAATTACTTTGCTAAAAACAAAGGTTTCATATAAATTTAATTCTTGTTTTAGGACAATTACCGTTCACTTTTGTTTTAAATGCAACTGAGTGGGGTATTGCAGTGCCTTCGTGGACAATTAAGAGCTGAAATAGGAGCAAGCTAACAATTGCCTTGTGTGGTAATACTGACAGCTTGTGCGTGTTTGTCAATCTGTGTCAACAGTATCGATCAGGATGGGATCCACATAGAGGGGCAGATACTGTTTCCACTAAATCCTCCGACAGTGATGTAAGTGATGTATCTGCGGTATCCAGGACTAGTAGTGCTTCTCGTTTCAGCAGCACAAGCTACATGTCCGTCCAATCAGAGCGGCCGAGAGGAGACAGAAGAATCAGGTAAGGGCACTTGGGTGTAACTGCTCATGTGTATCAGAGGGTCCTCTTTCTTTGGATAAATATAGAATATTGGTATAATCTGTAAAAGCTATAGGATATTCTGTATGTGTTATTTTTTTATCTTGGTCAGTTTTTATGGAACTGATGACAGTTCTTTTATACTAAATTGCTTGAATTATCTCTATGCGTGTAACTTAAAAATTAGACTGCAATTGTTAGATCATTATTAAATTAAAATAAAGGTTAACTGAAGGTGTGAATTTAACATTATGATGATTATGGAAAACAATTTTTTCTGGGGTGTTTTTTATGGTTGAATGTATTTTATTGATTTAAAAGAACTATTACTTTTTAATAAGAGGCTTTCCTACCCCCTTGAAAATATCAAAATACATGGAAGCCTTCTTCACTGCCTCAAGAAAATTTAGTATATCTTTCCGTTCTTTCTTGTCTTGTTGCTTCGTGGATATTGGAGCTCTCTCTGCTGGAGAGACTGCAGACCCAACCTGATTCCCATGGTTTTTGTAACTTAGGATGCAATTTTAGAGCTAGCCTGCTTAGCCATTGCTTACTATCTTTGATATGCAGTGAGAAAATGCACTCAACATTTAAACGATTTACGTTTCACCTAAGTTTTTAGTGTCTTCATTGTCTCTGTTTCATTTCACTTGCATTTGTTTTTCTTGACTTTTCTTTTTTCTCTTTGTGTTTCTTTGCATGCCTTCCACTTGTGTTTCATTGAAAGGACAAAGGGAGTAGAAGAGGGTGGGAAAGGAGGGGCTAAGCAAGAAGAGACAGTTCAGGAAGAGCCAGCGGTAAAGGAGGAAATAATTGATGGAGCTGGGAGAGGGAAGGAGAGTACAGAGACAGGCAGTGAGGAGAGAAGCAGAGAACCAGGAGATGAGGGGAAAGCCCGAGATGCTCCGGATCCAGGGGCAGGAGGACACCGGAGTAAAGAGCCCTTGCAAAGGAACCTCTCCCAGGACGACGCCAGGTAAAGCAACTCGGTTGTGTAGGGGCTGCCCGTTAGTAACAGTGCTTCTTTCCTTTTCGTTCACGTTCAAAGTTATCTCATCTTTTGCTGTGCCTGTGTGTGTGTTAGCTTCTACCACAACTGACGGCTACATTGGAATTACCGTCAGGCTGGTTTGCAAAAGTCTTTGATTTATATCTTCTAGATCTGAGAGTCTGATTGATTCCATTTACCAACAAGTTTAAGTTTGATTTTAATTTGTGTTCTTAGCGTGAATTCACAGTTTGTTTTCCTAGCTTTCTTTTAAAGATGAGTGAAAGTAGACCTTGCAAAGCCTTTTTACCAAGAGTGGAGACTGTTTGGGGAAAAGAAGGCAATACCCTTAAAATAAGATTCTAAAGGGCCTAAATTCTGACATAATTTACGAAAGGTAATTGCTGAGTTGAAAAAAAAACTTTAAAGATTGGAAAAAGCTTATTAAGTCTCTGTGTCCCTTGGGATTTACTGGTTTCCTGGGTAGCGCAGTGCGGTTTGAGGCCTGAGAACAGTTATCCAGCAGGGGCAGTGTTCTCCATCTTCTGGCATTTGTTTTTCTTGCTGGTTTTGTTGTTTGAAACAGCACGTCACTCTTAGCCCAAGGTGGACCTGAACTTGCTATGATTAGCCCAAGCTAGTATCAAACCCATAATCCTCCTGCCTCAGCCTCTTAAATGCTCAGATTCCAGGCATGCACCACACCACCTGGTCCATGATTCTCTGAAAGAAATGGTAGCTCCCAGGTCGAGCTGGAGGACAGGTGCGTTAGATCTGCTCCTCTCCCTGTGGACTTAGTTGGAGAGGCTGGGAGAGCAGGAAGGCGGCCTGGGGAGAAATTGCAGGAAGGCATAAGAGCAATTGCTACCCCATAAGGGAAGCCGCTGAGGTCCTGGCGTACGGAAGCCGCTGAGGTCCTGGCGTACGGAAGCCTCTGAGGTCCTGGCGTGTGCCGTGCACCGCGGAGTCAGCAGAGTGCAGGCAGGCTTCGTCTCAAGACGAAGTGTTTGCTTTAATTACATCTATTTGGAAGGGAAAAGTGCAGGAAATGTCATTTTTAAGCGCAATCGAGCTTTTTAGCAGAATTTGATTTTTATATGGCACAAATTTTACTTGTGAAGCAAAACCTGTTTATATGTCAAATTTAAATTAATATATCAAAACCCCATTTCTTATTGTGCTTTTCTCAAAATGAAGAGAGGATGGTTGGCATAGGCGTTTTCCCACTTAGTATACCATTCATTGTGTATATTTCCTTTCTTCTTTAAGATGTATCTGTACTCTGTCAGGTCTTCATAGCATGCAGTAAACAGAAAAACATCTTTAGTAAAGCGCATTGTGTGATTTGATGGTAAGCCAGTAATTACGAGTCTGTTTTGTTACATATCTAACTTGATAGTTACATTGAGTTGTCATATAGTTGAAACAACCATTTTCTGATTTGTGGAAATTATGATCATGTCACAGCTAATTCATAGAGGACACTTTCTGAAAGAGTCTGTTTCTTCCAAGAGCATAGCAAAGAGTGAGTCTCGTGTGTTGTCTCTGCACTATACAGAGAAGACAGGAGCCCTGAGGCTTGCTCAGAGCCAGAGCTTCTTACTGGTAAACCTGGCATGGTGGGCAAAGCTCAGAAGTGCATGACATAAGTGCCCACCTTTTCTTGGTTTTTCGAGACAAGGTTTCTCTGTAACAGCCCTAGCTGTTGTAGCTCTTGTAGACCAGGCTAGCCTCAAGCTCACTGAGATCCGCCTGCCTCTGACTTCCGAGTGCTGGGATGAAAGGCGTGAAGCGCTCCACTTTTAAATGCTGCTATCACCGTTTCTTCAGGACAAGAAGACCCCTTTATTTTCTGAGGGCAAGGGAGATGAGTATATGCTAATGAGATAATTACCTTGTACTCAGCTTACTGCGGGTGCCGAGTACAAGGTGCTTGTGGACCTGTAAATTTTAAGGGCCAGGTTGATGTCTCTAGGAAACTTATATTTCTTAAGATAACAAGAAGTAACTACTACAATTTCTCATAAAAAATGTTGCTGTTACCTGTTCATTAGGACAACTTAAATTCTTAAATTTCCTTTTATTTTTTAGGATCAACCTAACTATCTTTATTCTGAGGAAAAATATGTATGGTTATTACTAACAACTTTGTGTTTTGATACTTGATATTACAATCATGGATTGTTTAAAACTAAATGTAACTTAAATTCTTATACAACATTTTCGGAAACTGTTTTATTTTACCGTAAACCAGGGATGTTTCATATCTTTTATTTTGAATTCAGGTTTTACAAAGAAAAAGAATTGTCACTAATGAGTATTTATCCTAATTCTAGTCCTTACCATAATGACTTTAATAAACAAATGCTGTTATGATTGCTATTATCTTTGCAGCGATTAGACCTTGTAGTAGGATACATATTTCAGTGTAAGACTGTAGTGTTCATTTGCAGTGAGTCACATTAAAGTAAATTTGCTAAATGTTAAAGAAGAAAATGGATAGCAAAAATAAATTTTAAATGGTTCCTTAAATGTTAGGTTTTTATATTTTGATTGATAAACGATAGCATTCATGATTGTTTATATTTACACAAATGTATGTAGATCTGGCAAAAAGTTTTCCCATTACCTTAGTGATTGCACATGGTATATGTAGAAGGTACAAATATATTATATTCATTTTCTGATAATGTTACATAATATGGGAAGAGAAATAATTAGGACTAGATAAGATATTGAGAGATGAAGAGAAACTATTTAGTCAACCAGTATTTGTTTAGAAAATGTCTCATGTACTGAACTGATAACTGAGACAGAATGAAATTCCACATTTCTACACTGGAGGATAAAATGGTTTCTTACTTAAAAACAAAACAAAAAACCTCGTTAATATACCTGTCAGAAAGCCCAGGGCTACGGGAAAAGGGATGGAAGTTGAAAATCAAACAAGAAGAATGGTTTTTCCCATCACCGTATTGATGGCTTTGTGTCCAAACTAAACCGTATCCATTCTTCCATGTCCTATTCTGGGGACGTGAAACAAAGATTAAAAATTAAGAAACTTGCCAGGTGGTGGTGATGCACGCCTTTAATCCCAACACTTGGGAGACACAGGCAAGTGGATCTCTGTGAATTCGAGGCCAGCCTATTCTACAGAGCAAGTTCCAGGACAGCCAGGGCTACCCACAAAGAAATCCTGTCTCAAAAAATAAAAACTAATGAACCCAAAAGACAAATATTTTCAAAAGGTTTAGTAATTCTATATTTATAAATGCTGCACAAAAACACTTTTCCTTTTTAATGAAGATTGCTCTTCTAATAGGAATTTCTTGGTAGAAAACATTAGTTCTAGGTTCAAGTTTTCGTGATTAGTTGTTTTTATCAGAGAGATTTACACCATTGAATTATGGAGGCAGGAGAGCAGTGGATATTTGAGTATTTATACACAGGTATTGCTGATGAGATGCTAGTTTTACATTGCAGTCTACGTCATTGGTAGAACTTGAAGGCAGACTTTACCACTGTAATGGAGAAGCAGAGCAAGCGCCTGAAATCCTGGCACCTGCAATGCCAGTCTTTGCTGCAGAGCCTGGCCCTTTTCAGACGAAAAGGGGGAGGGAAGAAAAGGGCGGGAGAGAGGACCAGAGCAAGATTTCATGTGAAGATAACTGTGATTGGGGCGCTAAAATCGTGCGTTCTCAGCTTCATCCTGTGCTGTGTAGCTGCCTTGCCCTCCTCGGCATGTGTATCTTGTCAGTGGTGCCCTCTTTCCCAAGGTTTGAATGCACACTGTACACCGCAGCAGGAACGTGGGCATCATTCCATTCTGATGATGTGATCAGGAACTCAAGGGGTAGCTGGTTCCGTGGTTAGCCAAGAGCGCCAAGAGCAGCGAATGTGTTTCTATCGATTGGAAGGTGACATCAGAATGTATGCACCATTGTTTAGTGCTTGACTTATCAAGTTCATTTTTCGTTTGTTTTCTGGAAGTATTTTTCCATGCTGCCTCATCTCAGAGGACACCGTGGACTGTCCCCTTCTATGTAGTTGTTCTCTTTATTTTTTCCTTTCTCCATGAAAGTACAGCTTGCCTATAATAATATGAGGATCTTATTCTAACGCGATCTTCTGCTCATGTATAACCCTTAACTGAAAAAGAAATAGAACTACTTGGGCACCACCCCTACAGTTGTGATTCCGTATATTTAGAGTAGGGCTCGGGAGTGTGTGTACTGAAAAAGGATACCGCAGGTGACGGAGACGCTGTGTTTTCTAACTAATCCTGACATGAGCGTCTGAAAATAAAGCAAATGGAGCTTTGATAGACGTTGGGATCAGTCACTGTCAAAGTTATTGCCACAGTTATTTTTAAAGATATTACAATTTTTTTAAAATATTATTGTTGTATGTGTGCTGGCACATGTCAGCGGAAACCTGTGGAGTTCTCTCCCATGCATCCCAGGGACTGAACTCAAGGTGCTGGGCTTACACAGGAAGCACCTGAGGCTGAGCCAGCTCCCTGCATGGAGCATTTCTGCTGTTTTTATGATTACGTTTTGCAGTTCACAAACATGAGATGTTGTTTTATTTATTTTTTCTTTACTTTCTTGCAATATATTTTTATTTTTAGTGTAATCATCATATGCTTTTTAAAAAATCACTCTGCACATTTTGTTTTTGCTGCTGTATAAGTCATTGCTAGGATGTGTAAGTACAAATGATTTTTGTTTACTGATTTTGTATACTACAGTTTTCTGTGACTCTGTATAAGAGTCATCTGTGATTAAAGATAATTTCGCATCCTCTTTGATAATCTGAAAGTGTTGATTTCTTTCCTGTGGTAATTGATCTGACTAGACATCCATTATACTCTTGAACAGAAGTGTCTTGAAGAAGTCCTTAAGGCAACCATTTAAAATTACCTTTGCATTAGCTATGAAAGATTTCTCAAGATGCTGCCTTAATGATACTTAACCATGTTAGAAAATTTTTGTGATCATCTTTCTTTAAGAAGTCATATATCTGCCTTTCAGATGTGAGGACAAAATGGCCCATGTATTTTCCTGTTTCCCTGATCTATCACAGATATGAGTTAACATCCAAAAAATACTAATTCCATTCAATGTTGTGAAGCATGTTATTCAACTATATCACTGGGAAGTTTTCTCTTTGCTTCATTTTTGTATATTAGACTATATAACTTAATGTCCTGATTTTTCTTACAACACATATACATACTGAAATAATCTCTATAATCATGCAATTGTGAATTGCATGACTTTTGTTAAAACTGCATAGAATTAAATAGGCTACTATTTTTTATTTTATTGATTTTTATTTAATAGGCTACTAAATTTAGTTATCCACTTCATATTTTATCAGGTATGTGTGTGTGTGTGTGTGTGGGATTTGAGGTGAAAGAGAACTCAGAGTGACGGCTAATGTCTCAAGGATTTATTTACGGTGTTGGTTTACTGAAGCAGGTAGTATTGATGATTGCACAACCCTGCTAATATTAAAAAATATTATAATATGTTAGTTTTTAAATGCTGGAAGAAGAAATGTTTTCAATAAGTATTGTATGTAGATATTAAAAATTCAAGCATTTATTTTATCAAGCATATTTTCCTCAGTCCCAACATGCCTTCAAAGATTGCTTTCTCAAATTTTCATTCATACCTTTCTTTGCTCACTCCTGAACATATATTTCTTTTCTCATGGTGCAAAGAAGTCAAGCTTTATTTCCAGGAGCAGGTGACAGTTCCTTCCCTTCCATAGCCCGTTCTCATCCTTTGCTCATCGATCTACCCGCTGGCCTCAATCTCTACACTCTCTATATTAACATTTTTCAGCAAAACAACTAAGATCATAAAATTTTAAAAATTAAGTATAAGAAGTGTCACTAACCCATCACACTCTTTTCTGTGCATGACAAAGCTGAAAGTGCTTGTCCCAGATTTTGGGGAGTCGGTCTCCAGTGCGGACACAGAGGAGTGAGAACTCAGGCTGACCCTGGTCTGAGGAGTCTGTGCCTCTGAGAGCAGCACTAAGAAGGCTCAGTGAGTGGAGGAGAGCAGCAGCTGGAGGAGGAGTTAGAGGAGGAGCTGAGTTGGGTGCACTGGCTCAGTGGGAGATAGAAAGGTGTGCTAATAGAAACTAAGTAGGTATTAAAGTGTGCTGTTACTACCCAATAACGTCCATTTCTCCAGGCGGTGAGATTGTATCTTTTGACATGTAAATCCAATGTTTCTCCCACTTCTCAATAGGATGCCTTTAAATGGTATAGCCTGAGGCTAGAAACAAACAGGCTCTCACTACTTAACCCTGGCTTGCTGTCTCTACTTTTCAAGTGCTGGGATTAAAGGCGTGCACCACCATGCCCAGGCAAAGGACTAAGTAGATTTCATAGGAAAGTTTCTCAGAAAAGTCATGATTTATTAATAGCTTCTAACTAAACATTAAAAGGTTATTCATTTAGCTTATTTATTACTTTATTATTTCGTACATATCTATAATATTCTTTGATTAAAGTCTCCCCTGTCTTCATTTCCTCTCATCCTTTTCCTCCTCCCACAAGATTCCTTCTTCTCCAAGGCCCTCCCCTGCTTGTGTGTGTGTGTGTGTGTGTGTGTGTGTGTGTGTCTGTCTGTCTGTCTGTCATGTGATCTGTTGTATTTCTTAAGGATTGGCTGCATGAGCATGGGTCAGGAGTGACTTACTTGAGTAGGGTCAGATGCCAGTGCCTACACCATGAGAAATATGCAACCTTTAACTTCCTAAGAGTTCTTGGGAGGAATGGGACATCCTTCCCTCCCATGGCGGAGTGCTGACGGGCCTGTGCTGTGCAGATAAAATGACGGAACAGCCCAGGAGCATGTTTGAGAAGCTCTTCTAGTGTTGGTGCAGTCTGAGCATGAGACCAAAAATGGATACTTATTAAATGTTCTTCATCTTTTTGCATAAATTTATGGGTTCCTCTATATGAGATGTCTTATTTTTTCATATGATTATGTAAAAGTACCTAGCTAAAATCAGTCAGTAGGTTAGTATAGAGGGTATTAATTCTTAGAAACATAAAGTTCATTCTCTTAAATCAGCATTGTTCAAGTATATTCTCAGAAAAGCTGATCCCATGAATATAGATAGTTGTGTGTGTGTGTGTGTGTGCATGTGCTGTCAGTAGTAAAAATGCATGTGCATTTTGAGATGTTCTATAATGAGACAATTTGAATTAGTGTTCCTAATCTTCAGATGTAACTATTTTATGTAATACTTTTGAAATTTATTTCTGCAGGTGTGCTTAAAACTTAATGGTATATTGTAATTTTATATTTAGCTTGTATTTTTAATGTGAGAAAATATGTTATTCTTATTGTGTTTAAATGTAGGATTGTGGCATAAAATTTAGGACTATCAAAAGTAGTCTTTAAAACTTAAAATAACCATGAAGGATGATATAGGTTAGCAGATGGGCGGAACTGTGGAAGGAGTCAAAACCTCAGATAACAGTCCACACATACATCCACAGGGAAGCTTATCCAAATAACGGAAAATAAGATTTATTCCTCAAATAATGACACCAATAGAAGAACTTTATAAAAATAGTTTACATAATTCAATAAATCTTGTGAACACTGAACATTTTTGCTGACTTTTCACATATTTGAAAAAGTAATTCATTTTGCTGTTCGGAAAATAACTTCAAATAAAACAACCCATAGCACACAAATATGAAATAGACAAATTACCTACTTTCTTTATTTTCCATACTTATATCAACTTATTGGCTGGGGACCATTAGTTAATGAGATCAAAATTTATCACTCTCAAATTCCACTTAGGCTGTGTGTGTGTGTGTGTGTACAAAGCTGCATCTAATGCATGCTTAGCAGAATCTCTCCCAAGTGCTATCTGTACAAACTGCACTGTTCCGTTGCTGCTGTTACCTGTGTCTTTGTTGTTTCTCACTTTCAGGATCCTTCAGAGTTCACGCTTACATGAGTCCATGATTCCTACATAAAGTATTTTAATGTTATTAAACTTTGTCCACCATTTATTGGAATATACTGTCTTGGTGAAAAGATTTTACTCTGTGCACTACATGGCAAGAACAAATAAAATCTTATTTTGAACCATAAAATAATCAGGTTTTTTTTTCAGTTTAATGATGAATGAGAACTCTAGAGACTATCTTTATGCTTTTGTTAAGATGATATATAGCTGTCCCATTATCCAGTTGTGTTTGCAAAGGCTTGACTTTGTAGAGAATAACGTTGTTCCGTCACTGGCGAAAACTTTATTTCATAAACCATGCACATAAATATATGACATATGGATATCTTTGCATTTAAGGCATGGTATTCTGTTTGTTAGTAGTTCCATACACCTTGATATGTCATTGGACTTACACAGTTAGGTTAGAGAGGGGTGGAGTAAGCAGCCGCCTTAACGTTTTAGATGAAGATTCTTGAGAATCTGGATTCTGTTCACTGTGATGGGAAAATGTACAGTTTAAGTTCCGTCTGTGCAGGGGCCACCGCCCGTGTTCCACTGGTGTCCTGTGGGGACCAATGGTGCTGCAGAGGTGGTGGGCTTTCAGCCTTCTGGAAGGAGCATGGTTTTCTCTGCCTTCATGGAGCTCCTTCGTGAGTGTTGGTTAAACATGGGTGAATAAATGAACTCCTTGCCCATACACCTAAAAGATGGGGTGTTGGCATTAATATACCCAGACCTATGCAAAGGTGAATCTAAAAGTAAAGGCTTTAGTGAGGAGCTAAATTAAACTCACTGCCCTTTTCCCCAATCATTTAACAGCTGTGATATTTTATAGTGCTCTAAAATCAGGTTCATAAGCAAGCCACGAGGAGAGATTTTTCAAAACAAATTCTCTGAGTGTGAAAAGCAGGAACTCCTTGTAGTACTGTAGAGCTGACCATCCTCTCTTCCCTCCTATGAAGCTGACATTCCAGTCTCTGCAATACTGTGGAGAGCTGACCCTCATGTAAACCTGACCGTCATGTCTGTAGTATTGTGTGGAGCTGACCGTCATGTCTGTAGTGCTGTGTGGAGCTGACCGTCATGTCTGTAGTGCTGTGTGGAGCTGACCGTCATGTCTGTAGTGCTGTGTGGAGCTGACCGTCATGTCTGTAGTGCTGTGTGGATCTGACCATCATGTCTGTAGTATTGTGTGTAGCTAACCATGCAGTCTTGAATAGTTCACTCTCTACCTTATGCTGTACACTTAGAAATATGTAATTATTGCAAGCTTTTCCCAAGGCGTTTCTACTTGGCTTGTGACCTTTAAAAGGACACACATTTTAGCTTGCAGAGTCATCATGAATGTATTAATTTGAAGTTATGCTTTCAATGTGTATGTCATGCACTTCTTTGAATTCATTACATATTTCATGATTTCAAAATCCTGAAAATCAAAATGAATAATTTTGTCAAAAATTACTGTCTTAAACTTGAGCCACGTTCTGTTTTAGCCCACTGACAGGTGCAACAGATGGCTCATATTGTGCACATACACACGTGTTCACTATTACATAAGCACATTCTTTTATTGTAATTCTTCATAATATTCAAAAATGGTTATATCATGGCCCTAAACTAATGCTCCCGTATTATGTTTTCTATAAAGTACACTATCTAATTTTGTTTAGGCCCACACAATACTTAAGCAACTTAGTGACTTTTTTAAATTTAAAATTGTCAGTTTTTCTAGTACAATGTGACTTAAGATAATGGAATAATAGCATAAAATGGGTGAAATTAACCAGAAATAAGGCAAATGTCTTATTGCCATTCCTTCTGTAGACATGTGCAGTGTTGAAGCTAGAATCACCCGGGTGCTGAAGAGTTGGGCTTCCCTGTGGCAGGAGATCATCTCCTGGTTACTGGACGGTCTAGGCCATCTAATCTCACTTGGTTGGAGTATTCTTGTTAATGAACTCCTTCATTTTGAAAAAACTAGCATGTTTTTCCTGATTTCCACAATTATTTTACTCAGTAGCGTAATTGCTGCTGTGGGGGACAGCACAGCCTCCACACACCTACAGGGCATGTTTGCTTTAACTTTTCTATTTTTCTAGTCAGTTAAAATTTAAATTTACATAAATGTATAATATACAATAATTTTGGGGTGCTTTGTTTTGTTTTGTAGTAAGGGATGGATTAGTAAGGGATGAGTAGTAAGGGATGGAGAAGAGGGTGGAGATGGTGAGGGTGTGAGCAGAGGGGAGGACAGGGTGGAGACGGTGAGGGTGTGAGCAGAGGGGAGGACAGGGTGGGGATGGGGAGGGTGTGAGCAGAGGGGAGGACAGGGTGGGGATGGGGAGGGTGTGAGCAGAGGGGAGGACAGGGTGGAGATGGGGAGGGTGTGAGCAGAGGGGAGGACAGGGTGGAGATGGGGAGGGTGTGAGCAGAGGGGAGAACAGAGGAGACGGGAGGGTGTGAGCAGCAGCAGGGAGAACAGGGTAGAGATGGGTCTCACTGGCGGGGAGTCAGCAGCTGAGGGCAGACTGAATTGCCAACAGAGCATCTCCTTGTTCCCAGCAGCCACTGAAAGGATAGAGCCCATGCTTCCTCTCAGTTACTGTAGCAGGCGAAATAGGAAATGCCTCTGCTTTTGGTCAAGTTGACTTCTAGACACTTGTAAATGTCACTAACTAAACGATGTGTCCTTTATGAAAGGTAAACCTCACTGTAAGACACAAGTGTACAAACTCTGAAACATGCTGCTTATTTTTTTCTTTTTGATTCCTGATTGTAACACATGCCTGTAGTTTGGGTGTTTTTAAATGTTTACATTTGTTTATTTACTTGTTAATTTGTGTGTGCATGTGTGTATGTATATACATGTGTGTGTATTGTGTGTGTGTGTGCGTATTAGCTGTGGAGGTCAGAGGACTACCTGCAGAAGTTGGTTCTCTCTCTACCACGTTAAACTATGGTGTTGCAGGAAGTACTTCATCCTGCTCAGTCATCTTGTCAGCCTTACCTTAAATTTTATGATTCTCTGTCCTATATTTAAGTGGTATAAAATTATTCATATTATAGATTATTAAAAATTCTTAAATTATTATAAACAGTCTACAATAATGCTTAGCAAAATGGTTATTGTTATTGCTGTTATTCACACTTAAAGGCAAACTTAAGGAACCTGAGTCAAATGCCATCAGACAGCAACCCTCTAGAAATGTGCATCCTCGCACAAGTACTGGTGCTTCCCTTGGCTAAACAGTGTGCAGAGCACCTCGCTTATTTTTAAATTTTCCTTTCACTTTTCTCTTGTGCAGACAATTTCCCTATTTGCATAATGAAGAAACAGTATTTGGAAAGGTCACGAACTGATATGCGGCTTTTGCTCACACCCACATTTACAGAGCTCTAGGGGCTACTGACTAAGTCCCATGATGCTGTTTCAGGGCTGGGTGCCCACCAACAGGGTCTCTCAACACGTTATTGCTCATAGGATTATTTTGTTTGTTCATGTGAAGTAAAGTCTTTCTCTGTAGCCTGGGCTAGCCTGGAACTTGCTCTGTAAGCTAGGCTAGCCTTGACTCGTGCTAATCTTCCTTAGTCTCATGAGTTTCCTGCCTTCCCATGATTGTTTTAAAAATTGGTTTTTATTAGGGGCTCTATTTGTTATCCAGTAATCAAAGACTTCTTCTATCTTCGAATGAGTTTATAAGTTGTTCAAAAAGGCAGGAGAAGAATGTTTAACAAGGGACATTCAAATGTTTGACAGTGTCAGAAGCTATTGTCTTGATGTAGTGGCGAGGTCAAGATTTTTATAGGAACCTGAAAACAAAAGGCACATTTATGGCATAACTAAGAATCTGGTTTTTTTCTTTTAATTATTTTTTGTATTTAGATAATTCTCCCCGCCCCATCTCTCCCTTTGACAAGAATACATTACACCCAGCTATTTTGTATTTAGATAATTCTCCCCGCCCATCTCTCCCTTTGACAAGAATACATTACACCCAGCTATTTTGGCCTTTCAGTTATAAGACAGAAACCCTATGCTGTGATGCCAGCAAGCGACGTAAGATCAATCTAAGAGGAAGCGCAATATTTCACGTCAGTTTTCATCAGGACCTCTCTTGTAGCTTGTGCTCATCAGTCTAAAGATCCAAATGTTCTGAGATCTGAGATCCGGAGAAACAGACAAGATTTCTAATTGTTATCTTGGTCATCAAGTAAAGACTCCATTATTCAGTGGCTTGTGTAAAGGGCAGGAAAATGTGTGATACCAAATATTTAGACTAACAACATATGTACACATAAGCATATACCACAAATACACCCAAAAATTAAATCACTAGGAATAAGTACGAGTTCAGTAACTTCTTTGTGACTCACACTGGGCTGTGCTAAAACACAGAAATACATATACACTGCTGCTTTGGTCGTTTACCGCCTCTGTACTCAGCGAGAGAGAAACCTATGCAGCGGCGCTTCACTGGGCTGTGCTACAGCAGCACCCTTTCCCGTAGTCACACGTCCCTTTCATAGGTTGATGACTTGATAAAAGCAGAAGATGGGACTCTAGTCCCGAGTGAGTCTCTGGAGTTGCTGCATTGGGTCGGTTTTACCCCAGGCTGTATAAACAGTTACTTGTAGCTGGCAGAATCTTATTAACCACTCTAATTTTACATGTAATGGGGTGTTCCTTCTGAGGCTAATGGGACAGCTATATCAGAATACAGTCATGTATATCCAGAAGATCTAGTTGAAGGGAGGAAAGAATGAAACAACTTAAGTTGATGTATTAGGTGTGAGTCAGATCACTGCTTTTTTTGTAGGCCATGTAACAGACTTTCTGTCTGATTCTAGAGATGAAGGGTCTACTACAGAAACTTGTGGAAGGATTTCTATCTGTAAAGGCCACTATAACAGATGCACAGAAACTCAATTTCCACTCTGTAAATTAGGGCCAATAGTGTAATTGTACTTAGTGACATTGTGTGACTTAGAGAGAAAGTGATGAAATATGTTCCCGGAATCCATCATGGAATAGTGATATTTCATGTGTATTTTAATAAATAAATAAAGCTTGCCTGAAGATCAGAGAGTAAAACAGCCACATTGGTCAGCCTTACCGACCAGGCAGTGGTAGCACACACCTTTAATCCCAGTAGCCACACTAGTTAGCTATAGAGGCGGGTGGTGCACATCTTTATCCCAGCACTAGAGAGGATTATAAAATGGGAGGAGAAAGGTCTCAGCTCAGTCTCATTCTGAGGATTCATGGTGGCAGGATCGCTCATTCAGTATGAGATTTCTCAGTGGGAAGAACTCTCTAGTGGCTGGCTGTTTTGCTTGTCTGATCTTCAGGTTGAAACCCAGTAACTGTCTCTACGATTTTATTATTCATGCTACATTAGTGAACGTTGTAGCTACTTGTATTTTCATGTTATTACCAGTATTTCTATAATGACTGTAGGGAGCAAAGGCTAAAGCCAGAATTATACAGAAATTAAACCAATTGCAACAATTCAGTTGGATGGGAAGAGTATGGGTGTTGCACAAGTTCTAATTGGCCATAATAATAAAACCCCAGAGCCGGATAGTGGGGCAAATGCTGAAAGATCGGAAAGGGAAAGGAGCAAGCCACAGCTAACTCTTACCTTGCTAACTCCTCAGCAGGAATGGGGCCAACTTTCTGTCTTCTACCACCTTAGATTCCTCTCTCCACCCAGCCATAAAACTTTCTGTCTGTCTATCCAGACATCCAGACCTTTATGGTTAATTGGTGGTTAGCTCTGTCCTCTGATCTTCAGGAAAGCTTTGTTTGTAGAGTACAAACAAGATATTACCATATTTCCCCTTTTTGTCTAAAATTTAAAAAGGTTATAACTAATATAAGAAAAAATATACAATAAGTACAATAACTATAACAACATATACAGTCGAGAATTACATTAATAATGTCTAGTCCATAAACATTTGATAAATTCAGAGGAAATATTCCATATCTATCCTGTCTTGATGAGTTCAAAAGTTTGTACCTAATTCACTTTCTATTCTAACTTGCGTTACTAAAACTTTTTTTTTATGTCTCTCAACCTCATACACTTTACACCTCTTTAGTTAAATTCTTTTATGAATCTGGTAACAAGGAAAACTATGACTAAAGTATTCAACTCCCTCAGAGACCTGAGAAGGAAATAATTTTACCTGAGTAAGCAGGAAATGCAAGCAAGAGAATTTCAAAAACTGTGAGAAATGACAGAACCCGCTGGCTGCCTGGACAGTCACCCAAAGTTCCTCTGCAACATTGGGACATCCATCTTCAGCCTACAGGCCTAGCATATCTGTCAGAGCTTTCTGTGAGGCAGGACATTCTGAAGGGCTGTCCTATTTTGTCTTGGCAAAGTTCAGCAGTCCTTCCCTTTGTGTCCTTCTTGTCCAGTTAGGACAGCATACTGTCAGCAGTCAAGGCAAGGACATTTTCTTCTCAGTGGCTTACTTTTGTGACAAAGATAGTGTGGACCATGTGGAGTTTCTTCAATGCCCATCATCTTCTCTGAAATAGATTGACGCTGCCAGGAGCAGACATGCCTCATTATAGAAAGAAGGAAAGAAAGAAAGAAAGAAAGAAAGAAAGAAAGAAAGAAAGTTAGTTATTGAGACATCTTAAATGCAATATTCTGTAGATCTCTGAAGTGTTTGAAGATAACCTATCTAAAACATATCTTTGTTTGACCTTGAAAACATACCTAATATGACTACAAGTTTGATTGTAATGGCTAACTATTTACTTGCATTTCTTTATATCCTAATTATTAAAATCAGTTCATGCAACATATGGGTAAAGAGAATAGATATGTAGATTTTTTTTAGTTTCAGACATGGGCAGTTAGATAGTGTTTATCAGGAATAAGACCAAGTGCCTATGAATGCACACATTAATAAATTTAAGGCAAATGTGGAACAGTCAACTAGTCATTTAACAGGCAAAAGTGCAGGTGAAATAAGATCATCAGGATTTTCTTTCATCAGAGGAGGTGGAAGCTGCAGAAGGCATGGGGTATATGAAACTAAAACCTCAAAAGACAGTCTACCCTGCTTGAGAGGGCAGTGTTGTTTACATAAAGAGAAAGACAAGAAAGACAAACATTTTACAGTGTAGGTGACAGACTGAGGCAGGAGCTGAGCACATGGCTTCTTGGGGGATGTGTTGAAATCATTGTTTTCTATTTTCCATCCTGGAGACAAGACCAGGGTCTTGACAAGGTCCTTACCACTCACTTGCACCCCCAGCCTTTAACACAAACCTTTCCTAAATTAGACTTTAAACCAAAGAGATTATTTATGTTGAATAATATACACATTGTAAGACTTATGTCAAAAAGCAAATAATTATAAGTAGTTGGCAATGTTTTTAATTTTACAATGATTATAGAAGTAGAATAAATGGGTAGGCTGGAGAAGGAAGGTAGAGAGCCAAGTATTTAACTCTGGCTAATAATATATGTGGGGGGGGGGGTGTTAGTGTATCTTTTCACTATTTACACAAATAATTATGTTATTGAGGTAAAGATTTTTTTTCAATACCTTCCTTTTTTAGAAAATTTAAGAAAAAGTTATTTGCCAAGAGCAAAGCAGGTGTGGGACCAAATTGAATGAAGCTGTGTAAGGTGTGACGGGTGCACAGAGTGGGTGTGAACTGAATGAAGCTGTGTAGGCTGTGATGGGTGCACAGAGTGGGTGTGAATTGGCTTTTAAAGTAGATGATAGTGGATTATGCTAGGATCAGTGTGCCCTACTGCCAGGGACCAGCCCCAGCAGCTGACAGATCCCAGAGAAGAGGTAAGGGGTTGGCAAGGGAAGGATAGGCCAGGCATGATGGTCGAGAGAATCTTGTAGCCTAATTAGAGTGCTTCTTTATTTATACAGAATTCAGTAAGTGTGGATTCATGTTGTTCCCAATCATAGTTCATATCATTTTTGTTTGTGAACATAAGTTTAACTTTTTCTCTTGAACATCTGGGGTCATACGTTTAACCATCATTGATGAACCATGAGAGAACGGAGTTATCTTTGACAATCATTTTCCCCCAAGTTTAGTCATCACTGATAAACAGTTATCTTTTATAACCATTGTTACTCATCCAATCCTTAAGAATCTAGAGGCGTATAATAACAGCCTGTTCTCAGGCTGGCAGCTTTGTGACTTCAAGGACACTAGACCAAAACAAAATCTCCAAGCCAACCTGGGCAGATTGCCATGGCCCAAGCAGTGTGTTATTAATTTTAGTGGTCAGAACGCCCAAGAAAAATCCTCAGGCCATAGCTGCTGCAGTTATTATTCAAATTCTGGCATAATGTAATGTTTACATTTTGTATCTTTTTAGAACTTATTTGTATGTCTAATTCTGATGTTCTTTTGTTCCTTGCTCATACAAGACCACAGTGGCTCTGCATGAGCTAACTTTTCTAAGAAAGAGAGTACTTAACACCTCATTCTTTTATCATCTTTCCACATCCTTCTTTGCTCGTCAGGGTGAGTCTCTGTATAGGGCAGAGGTAACTCCAGCTAATCCAGTTTTGTCTCTGTGTTTGCCCTGTAACCACCTGGGTGTATGGGAAGAAGCTTGTTATCTGGTCTTTGGCCAGCTCCTCTCACCCACTGAATCTTATTGACCTTTTTAAATTGACTTTATTTTAAGTATCTTGTTCCTGAGTAAGTATAGGGACAGACATAAGAATTGCTCAGCCTCGTAAAGAGACCCTGGCTTCTTCATGTGCATCACAGTCTCTGAGACAGAAGAAAGACCTTCATGTGGATAAGACTATCTCCCTGAAAGTGGGAGGGGTAGGATGCTCAGAACTGTTTTGGGGAAGCTTAGAAGCTGAATTCCTGAGAAAAGGCATAAATGGTTCATCAGAAAATGTCCATCGATTCAATATCCTCAAAGTGTACAAATATTAAAAGCCCCCAAGCATGCAACAGGTGGTAATGAAAGCCAGAGGGGGCACAGCAGCCATCGCATAGCTTAGCATTGCTGGATCTTTGCCAAGCAGCTGTGCCGACTTATGATTTTTTGTTGTTGTGTTTGAGACAGGGTTTCTCTGTAGCTTTGGAGCCTGTCTTGGAACTAGCTCTGTAGACAAGGTTGGTCTCGAACTCACAGAGATCCACCTGTCTCTGCCTCCCGAGTGCTGAGATTGAAGGTGTGCACCACCACTGTTCGGCTAGGCACATCCATCAGATATGGCTGCGACACCCCAATAAAGGTTTTTTAACTGCCTAAATATTGAAACCTATGCATGGAGGAGTCACATGGTAGGGATTTATCAAGGAGTTAGCCATTTGGAGGCCATAAGAAGAGCGATTTTAATGAGTGGAGGGCATTTACGAAAGAGTGATTGAAATGACTGGGTGTGCCACCAAAGATGGCTCTGTTTAAATGAGTACGAGGGAACTAAGGATGGGAGAAAAGGCAGAGACATTGGAAAGTGGAGCTTGCTAGTTAAGTGAGCTGGGGAAAAAGGAGACAGAGAGCCGACAGCAAACTTCTGTGTAAGTTTCTGTCATCGGTGCCCCTTTTCACACAGTGTGGCAACCTGAATCTCACTGACACCTTTGATAACTCAGTCATACGTGACTAACAGCCAGGCTAAAGTGTGTGTCGTAAATAAGTCAGTTAGCTTCTACTAGATGATTGAATTCCTTACGAGATGTGTGACTCCCAGGTGACCTTTGCTGGACTTCCTGCCATGTATGTCCCGGTCACAGTGATGACCTCTATTTGAGGATTAACCATTGCCTGCCTTATGTCAGGTGACATTTCTGCCTAATCTTAAGTGTCTTAGTCAGGGTTCCTATTGCTGTGAGGAGACACCATGACTATGGCAACTCTTACAAAGGAAACATCTAATTGTGGTGGCTCCTTCACAGTTCAGAGGTCCAGTGCATCGTGGCGGGAAGCATGGCGGGGAGTGTGGCGGTGTGCAGGCAGGCGTGGTGCTGGAGAAATAGCCGAGTGGCCTACATATTGCAGGCAATAGCATGTCCACTGACTATTGCACCAAGGAAAGCTTTAGAAAAAGAAAACTCAGAGCCCACCCCACAGTGACACACTTCCTCCAATAAGACCACACCTACTCCAGCAAGGCCACACCTCCTACTAGTGCCACTCCCTTTGGGGGCCAGTTTCTTTCAAACCACCATATTAAGTAACATTTAGCTAAAGCAGTTTCACCCCCAGTTAAATTGTTATTCTTTCCATGTAAACGGAGCATTTGAGAAACTAAAGTAATGCAGTGTTTGAGGGAGAACCGTCTATAAAATAAAAATGGGGGCAGGCATGATTTTGAAACCTGAACTCTTGAGCAACAGAGTTCTTGCTTCTTGTTTCATGAGTAGTTTACTCCAGGATATAAGGACATGCTTAGGGTGGAGGCTTGCTCCTTGACATTCTTCATGAGTATATTTTATTTGTTCATTTGTCTATTTGCTTAATGGGGTCACAGGTAAAAATACCTAATACTTCACATTTTTGTTAGAAATTCTTAGTAGAGGAAATATGTTTAGCTTCAGAAAAGTCTAGCAATGTCCCATTTTCCTTCCTGCATTCTCTTGTCATATCCTTCTTTCCATCATTCCACCTTATAATTAGATTAGAAAACTCTCGACACTGTGAACTAGACTAAAAAGTGGCTCACCTAACTCCCATAGATCAGTTCCAGTCCTGTTGATTTCGTAACCCTGAGAGACTAGCATTCTGACAAGTGAGAGCTCACTCCAGAACAGCAATGCACAGTCTTTGCAAGGTGGATTGACTTGGGATCTGGAAAGAAGGGCAAGAGCTGGCAGGTTGGCTCCACAGGTAAATGCACCTGCTGCCAGGCATGGGGACCCAGATCCTATCCCTGATAGAAGAAGACAACAGACTTGCAAGTTGTCTTTTGTCCTCTACACATGTAAATGAAAAGGATATAAAAAGAGGGGACAGTGTTGGACATCCAACATGCTGTCGGTCTTCTTTTAGCATGGTGATTGATTGGCAGAGGAAACAAACTTATACCAGGAAATTATGACTGACATATTATCTAGATGCACAAATATTTGCTAAGCAAATATCCTAAACCAGGTATTTATTGGCATGTTTTTAAATGAATAATATTTTCTCTAGTGGTCAATAAATAAACAGTAGTGGAAATTTTATATATGAAGTGATTCAAGCTACAGCTACTAGCATGGTCCAAAAAGTGATGCTATCTCCCCAGCATCACTTTTAGAGGACAATGGTGATTTATTTTCTTATGGACATGAAGAGGTGGCTCAGTAGGTAAGGATACTTGCTGATCCTGCAAAAGACCTGAGTTGGGTTCCCAGCACCCTTGTGGCAACTACAGCCATCCATAACTCCACTTGTATGGCACCTGATGCCTTCTGACCTCTGCAGGCAGCAGACACACATGCATACATTTGGGCAAAATATTCATATAAATAAAACAAATAATTGGGAAAGTTTTAAATGTGATTTTTATTTAACATTCCTATTTCAAAAAATACACACTTTCTTTTTACAAAATTTTAACCATTAGTGGTCTTTTATAATAAGAATAGTGGAAATGTAAGTTTGTACCTAAAGTTATAGGAAAAATCACTCGTCTTTAATCCTAGCACTCGGGAGGCAGAGGCAGGTGAATTCGAGGCCAGCCTGGTCTACAAGAGCTAGTTCCAGGACAGGCTCCAAAGTCACAGAGAAACTCTGTCTTGGAACAAAAAACAAATATGATATATATCTTTTAATACTTTGTCAGAGGTTTATGCTATTTTAAATGCTATATATACTTGTGGTAAAGCCAGAAAAAGAAGCTCAAAGAAACATAAGATGGAGAGAAACCTGTCTCTGCCCATGACATTTATATAGAGAAATAATTGGCTTTAGTCATTTTAATTGGCCTGAGTCTCAAGGAATAATAAGGATCAGTTCTAGTACAAAAATAAAAGAGCATTTTGAAAAGTAAATGATCTGTGTTTTCTCCAGAACTAAATGCTGGTAAAGAATTGACTTAAACTGGAGCAGACTTTTCAGTTGACTGGTAATGTATGTCTTAAAGGAGGTGGAGAGAAAACATCAGCATTGCATGATACTCAGAAAGGTGGTTTCGAGATGGCTCAGCGGTCCCAAGCATTTGCTGCTCCTGCAGAGGATCTGGGTTCAGTGTTGAGCCCACATGGTACTAACACCAATTCTAGGGCATTCAGCCCCCTCTTCTGGCTTCCTCAGGCACCAGCCATACATGTAACCAAAACAGTCATACACATGAAAGAAATGAGCACATCTTTTAAACATGTCTTTTTGTGCTGAAGTTATTTCACTGTAAATCAGAGATAGAGACTCTTAGAAACTTATCTTTTATGTTTTCCTCTGCTCCAAAATTGAAATCATTGAAAGTAAGCATATTGTCTTAGTTTCTAGACTTTTGCTTGAACTCTTAATTGAACTGAAACTTTCTATAACAGGTTTTAATTTTCTTTTCCATTTGCTTAAAGTGCTTCAACTTTTTCAACATAGTGACTGTTTCTTGTTTTCACTACAGAACTACAACGGCCAGCAGGCCAAGTACACACTAGAGAAAGACGTTCTTCTCCATAGAATATTAAAAATAAACATTTGCTTCGCATAGGCTGACTAGAGGACGTTCTCTTGGTATGGGTTAAACCAAACACTCTCTGTCCCCTTCCATTTCCGCCCCCTCGTCAAGAATGTGGAGAGGAGAGCAGACCCCAGTTCAGCCCCCACTCACTCCCTTGGGACCTGACGTCAAGTAAGCGCAAGGGCGACATCAGCCAGAGGGACCCGTTAATTGGCACTGAGATGTTTACTGTAGCTGAAAGTAGCTGAGTCAAGGAATGTTGGGGGGCCAGTAATTCAAGGGAGAAGGAGGTAAATTAGGTCATGTCTCTGAGGATAATAATGCATTGGCTGATATCGGAAAATGTGCAGGGCTTTCAAGATACATGTTATAATGAAAACATTTTAAAATTCTGACTCTTGTATAACTTGGTTTTTAAGCTAACAGTGAATGAAAACAGTGACACTTCTGCTTTAAAATGAATATTTTAAATGTAGTGTTGTGGGAGTGTGGGGGGATGTTATATATGTACATGCTCCTGTGAACTACATGTACATAGTGTGCACATGCATGTAGTTGTACTTGTGTGGGGGCGGACCAGAGATCAAAATCCAGAGTTTCTCTCTACTGCTCTCCCTCTTACTTCCTACTCAATCCGGCTAGGCTGGTTGGCCAACGAGCTCAGAGATCCACCCGCCTATGCACAGTGCCCACCGCGGTGCTAGCATGACAGACACACACTGCGTGTCCAGCCTTACATGTGTTCTCGGGGCCTCCAGCACTTAACCAGCTGAGCCACTGTCCCAGCCCGGCTTTTGTCTTCCTTATTTATCTATCTATTTGTGCATTTAATGAAATAATACAGATAGAGTCTGGCAAAGCACAACCCATATAACAGAAGACACTGACAATCTGAGTTTGGCAAAATAGATAGGAAAGCTGCCGGCTGCCAGGAGCCGGGAGTTTGAGACTAGAGAGTCCTCCTATCTTACAGTTCAGGGCCAGCTGGGCAGTGTAATAAGACCACAGGTCAAACAAGGATAGAGGAAGAAAGTAGGAGCAGAACCCTGAGCTCACAAGTTCATTATCATTTCCATAAGTAACTCTCTACAGTCATGGTAGAGTGAGGATATATGTTTCTAATAATTCAAGAAAATGTGTATAAATTCGGGAAAGATAGAAACAGACTTAGTTCTAAGTAATTGTAAGTGTCCAACTAACTAAGGATTACTCCTAATTGCGTTAATGATTTGACCTTCACAAACTCTCCAGAAGCCTTTGACAGTGTGTGCCTCCAGAGATAAAATACTGGCCTAGACCCCAAATCTTCTGGCACAACAACCTATAGAATCTGTGTTCTCGTGGTCTCAGGTCTCGGCTCTGGGGTAACCCCTGGGTTGCTCATTCATAAGAATACGCATTTCGAGCTGTGGTTTTGATCTAGTGCTTGGAGTCTTACCCTGTGCTTTCAGCCGCGTAGCTTTATAAAGCATCTCCCAGCAGCCCTGGGCCCGCCTCATGGTCAATGACTCGGTCGATGTCCTTTCTGCCTGGATCATCCTTACTGTTCCTGGTGTGGCTTCATCATTTAGGATTCAGCTCATTTCTCTTCAGAGAGCTCTCCCTAAATCACCCTAAAATCACCCAGGATTTCTAGTTCATCAGTGTCTCTCATCTGTATTTCCCATATCACACACCATTATCTGCTATATCATCTGTTTATTATCTTACTCCATAGAAGCATAAAGGAAAGTTTCGTGAAATCATTCTGAGGACAAAACCAGCCTCAAAGTAGCCACGAAGTAAATATATTTTAAAGGGACAATCAGTCCAATAATATTAAATCTTAAACTTTAAGGTTTTGTCATAATTAAAATCAAATAATTGCTACAAGAAAGTGTTTTTACATATACTTCGGAGAGATTTTCTTCAATGCTTGGCCTTATCATGGTTTCTTGACATGTTAAAATTTCAAATAAGTTCATTCTTCTAGTTGTTTTCTTTGATTTTTTGAGATTATAATATAGTGATATCATTTCTACCTTGCCTTTTCTCCCTCCAGTCCTTCCCCTATACCTCCTTGGCCTCTCTCACTTTTATAACCTCTTCTTCATTATTATTACGTGTGTGTGTGTGTGTGTGTGTGTGTGTGTGTGTGTGTTCCTAAATGTCACCTTTCAGTCTGTACAGTGCTACTCATGTTCACTTTCAGAAGTGATTACTTGATGCTGGATAACCAACTGGGGTGTTCACGGCCCCAAACCCACACAAAGACCTGTGTAACAAGGATGCTGAGAGTGGAGAAATAGTTTTCTCCAGAGAAAATGTTTTTCTAAAGATGTTTAGTGTATTGAAATTTTACGTCCTAGCTAGCTATTGAGAAAGGAATCTCAGAAATTCTGGACTTCACGTGTGTCCCTTAGTTGATCTCAAGTAAATAGTGAACCTTCTGAGACCCTGGAACGTTGATGGCTTCCTGCCAAGAGACCCAAGACTTGAACCCTTAAAGAGTCCTTGCTAATGACTATAATCAAGGCAGATATTTTTGGCCAAAAATACTTTGTTTCTTAGCTAAATATTCTTCTCCACCTCTGGCCATTAACTTTGTGGTATACACACATACTTAGCACCTCATCACACTGAAAATTCCATTCGAATACATTGTATCAGTTTAACAGAATGTATTCACATCCAGGGCATCTGATAAATATTAAAATCTTAAACTTTAAACTTCTGTCATAACTGAAATCAAAGAATTACTCTGAGAAATTCAGGTTTTTTCCAGTGCTTCAAAGAGATTTTCTCCAGTGCTTGACTTCAGCAAGGTGTCTTGACGTTAGAGTATGGGTTTCTGCTTAAGCTCTGCCAGCGTTCTTTACTTGGTCTTAGCTAAAGGCTGAGAGGTGATCTGCCAGCATTCTGATGCACCCAGTAAACGATGTCATCATATTGATGATAATTAATATTCCTTAATCACTGTTCAGTAAATGATTACTATTGTTCTGGCTCAGATGGTCATTTGAGCTAAAGTGAAGTGAAGCTTAGTAAATAGTAAATTAAACAACTTTAAATTGCACCCATTAGGAGAAGAATGGTATGTAAGACGCTGAGGTTTTTAAATAGGGAATTTTAAGCAGCTGCAAGATCCATGCAGGTTCTAAGGTAGAATTCTAGGTATGAGTCTAATGTCTGCTCAACAGCTGCCAAGACAGCAATTAAGAGTGAATTACAGGGCTGAGGAGATGGCTCATTGGGTGGGATGTTTGCTGTGCATGCACAAGCCCTGAGTTTAGCTGCTCAGCACCCGTGTACAAGCTGGGCACAGCAGCACACACCAGTAATCTCAAAGCTGCTAGTCAGAGACAGGAGGCTCCCAGAAGCCGGCCCAGTCAGCCAGTCTAGCTGACTGGTGAGCTCCATCCATGTTCGGTGAGAGACCCTGCCTCAAAAGACAAGAGAGAGAGCAATAGAAGAAGACATCCATCACTGACTGATGTTGACCCTAGACTGGTTACATGGATAGACGGGCACATACATCCTCACATATGAATCAACCACACAGACATCTACATACCTGAGTTACATCTTAACAGATTGTCTCTTTACGCTTGACACCCAAGAACGAAACAGTGGGAAGGAAGACAAGATGATCAGGCATGGGAGCTTAGCTAATCCCACCTCCATTGTTTTCCACTGTGTATCTTCCCGGCTGTGCTTTCCACACCCACTGTACTGTGGGCTAGACCTTCTGTATCTCTATCCATCAAAGCCAGAGATGCACCATTTGCCAAGTCTTTTGTAAGTTCCTCCTCACTTCCCAGATTTCCACATGACGAAGTCCTCGTTTACTGTGAAAACATCTTATTTACAATGCTTTATTTCCTACGTCCATGTTCTTACAAATCATCATTTTAAGGCTAAGCCCCTTAGCTGTAATCTTTCAAGCTTATCAATTGCTATATTTTATCCAGCATACTCATATCTTTCTATGTGGTGTACGTCTGGGCAGTATTTAAAGTGCTTTGGGAGAAGGAGATATTACTTTCCTTGAATAACACTAGATTTGGCTTTGAATTTTATTTCATGATTCATCTTAACAGCTATAACTTTGTTAATTGACAGTTTTATATGCCTAACTTTAAAACTGCAAAATATATAAAGTCTGTATTTTCTAAAGCCAACCCTTAGAAAAGCACAAACAAAGCAATATTTAGAAATAGGGGAACCCTATCTAGAACCAGACCGCTGCAATCAGTCAGACTGCAGCCTAATAACCCAGCAGGACAGTTCCAGAGCTGTTGTCTTCATTCATGGGAGAACGAAGATTGATACTCTTGCTTATGTGGGAAACGTGTGCTGTTGGTCCCTGCTTGCTCTTTTCCTCTGCCTATTCTAATTTATTCTATTGTTGTCATTGCTGATTCTTTTTATGTTTGTTCTGGGAAATCAGAGTAGGAAAAAAATGGATATTTTAAACAAACACTGCTGAGAAAAGCTAAAGCTTTTTTTTTAGTACAATTCTATCTATATACATAGGTATTTCCTAAAATATTTGCCATGTATTTATATTTTTATCCATATATTTATATTTTCACTAAAATAATCATTTCTGAAAAAACAAATAGTTTTGTTTATCTTTATATTCCCTTTGTTCCCTATTATGTACCTAATTGGATCACCTCATGAATCTAGGCTTCCCAGATAGCCTGGTCTAGCTATCCAGTTTTCATTTCCTGTTGCCGTGATAAGACAGCCAGGCAACGCCAGCTGAGTGGAGAAGGGCTTCCTCTTAGCTCGCAGTTCCATCTTACCCACCAGGGCAGTAAAGTAGTCAGAGGGGAGGGGCCACATCGGCATCAAGGGCAGAGACCATGAATGCTTGTGTGTCGTGCTCAGCCTCCCAGGACCCATAAACAGACACCGGCACCACCAGCTTCAGCAGTGTCTTTCCACATAAACTATGCTGTCAAGACGATCCCCCACAGACATGCCTCAGACAACCTATTCTAGATAACTCCTTATTGATACTGCCTTCTAGGATTTTAATTTGCCTGTGTCCTCTTAGTCGGGCAAATCCCTATTTAATATGTGTGCCAGCAAAAGGAAGCCACAAATATCTGCTTCCCATCCCCCACCAAGAATATCTCATGTTAGTATTATTTCCATACACAGTTTCAAAGCGTAGTCTTCCCTACTGATGATCGATTTTAAACTAGACATTAATAGATTTGTTCCTTTGTTTTTCTTTGTTTCCATTAGGTTGTTTTTACATTGTTATTGATTTTGTAATGAATATAATTACACCTAAATCTGTACTGCCAAGTTTCCCTTCAGAAACCTATCAGTGGGCCAAGCGCAGAGCATGCACACCTGTGGTCCCAGCACTTGGGAGGCAGAGGTGGGAGGAGTGCCCACAGGTTCAAGGCCAGCTTGGTGTAAATACTGAGCCCAGGTCAAGCCAGGGCTACAGAGCAAGACTTTGCTCAAAAGCAAAGAAACAAAGCTAAAAACACCACACAGCCGAACAATAGTAGGAAACAAACAGAAGTGAGCGACACTGGCGCCCACCAGCGTTGAAATTTATCACACAGTGACTGTTCTAGAAGGCCACTTGTATGACCATTTATTACCACCGGGAGCTCAGAGTCAGTGTTCCCAAGCAAAGCGTCTGTTTGATGGCTTTAGTTTTCGTTGATATCTAGTGAGGGAAGGACAGGGAGCCTCTCCAGCCTCCTCCAGGTACATCAGTGGCTGCAGCTGCTCAGAAACATAGCCCTGCAGATGCTCACGGTCACGCTAAGGTGGAAGTGTGTCTCTGTAACCACGGTGACCTCACAGTATTGATCTGTTCATCTGCAGACTGCTTCCACAGGTTCATTACCATTTTTTCTTGATTTTGGTTGTGGCCTTTGTACCATCCCGCTGTGGAAACCGAGATGAGAGACCGTGAGAAGCAATGGGAAGTATTGTGTGTGTTACTTGCCTTCTTGTACAGTAGAGTAAGGTGTGCATGCCCACTGCATGGGCCTGTGGAACTATGCGTAGTGCTGTTTATACGGCTATTAAAAAATAAGTTTTTATTTTAGAGCCTTTCTCTCAACAGAACTCTGGCCTTCTGAGGTTATTCTTTTCTAATAGGAGCATGCTCCAAAACTCAGATGTTGCTGGGCATGGTGGCACAGGCCTTTAATCCCAGCACTCAGGAGGCAGAAGTAGGTGGATCTCTGTGAGTTCAAGGACAGCCTGGCCTACAAAGCGAGTTCTAGGACGACCAGGGCTGTTACAAAGAGCAACCCTGTCTCCGGGTCGGGGCGTGGGGGAGGACCTCATATGCTAAACCTGTGTGTGTGTGTGTGTGTGTGTGTGTGTGTGTGTGTGTGTGTGTGTGTAAAACCTCAAATCCATGGCATAAGAGCTTCTGGAAAGAAAGGTGTTTCATAGATGCAGCTCTTCCGCTCCTCTGCGTCACAGTGCTCTGTATATGGAACGTTCCTGAATGATGGCAGTGGTGGCCACAGCTGTGAGGAGGAAAACGGAATCCTTGTTGCTCTTGCCCTGAGACTAACACTCCGCCCAGCGCCTTCCTTGTGGTCTCTCGCTCTTTAAATAAAGACACTAAGTTGCAGAAAATTGAAAAGGTTCCTCCAAGGTTACATGGTTGTCGCCAAAGTTCAAACCCTGGTGTCCTGCCTGGGTCAGCGCTGTATACTCTCTCAACAGTTGACTGTAATCAAACCATTTAGACACTGTAATCCCTTTGGTGTTCTTCAGTCCTGTTATAGATCTCATTCTCATCAATGATGCTGAATACATCTAGTACATCTTGAAGGGCTTTAACCTCTCCATATTCCCTAATGTTGTCATTACCATTGATCAGCTTCTTCCCTTGCAAATTATTTAAAATGAATATTCCTGTTCTGTAGTTAATAATCCTAGGGCTCAGAGTAGCCCTAATTGTTCATCAAAATGTGTCAGAGAGGTAGCAGAACTGGGACTCAACGGGATTACTGCCTTCCATGTTGACTTGATTCTCTCCTTTTTACTAAAGTGTAACAACCCCACAAATGTGAAAACTGTTAGTGTGTGGTGTTATAAAAATGCAAACACTGACTTTCCTCTCTGCCTTGTTTCTCATTAAATTTAATATGAAGAATAAAATAGTTCAATGTAGTTTTACATTTTCACACTGGCCTTTTTCGTTTGCATTTGTGGAGAAAATGTGCAGATATTTTTTTTCTTGACTTTTCATTCCATTCATTTCTTACTCGTGTGCTGAAACAGTCCCACTATCAGGACCAAAGTCAAGCACAAACTGTGACTCTCTAACACGAGCTCAAAATGATGACATCTCAATAAATTTCCCAGTCCCTGGAAAACGGGCTGCTTCCTCTACATGGTCCCAGATTTATGGGGAGCAGCTGGGGAACCTGTTTGCTGATGCTCATCCCCACCCCACCTCCTACAACTCCTCAGTATCTGGGAAAATTCCGAATCTTGTCCTCAGTTTACTCCCCTTGAAGCACTGGTTTTGCAATGAGTCCATCGTCCGTTTCCATGTTCCAGTGACTCGTTAATTGTTTTCTGACTTTGTCTAAAACTATGAGGGAAGTTTTTATTTTTGAAAATTTGGATTACACCAATAATTACAAAATTAAGTAAAGTGAAACAGCTTTTTTAAAACATAAAACTAATGAAAATATCTAGCCCTATTAGAATATCTGACCACTATTAAATAAGCTACTTACACTCAAAGCGCACGTGGCCTTTGCCACAGCCCGCTCTGAAAGCCCCTGAGTTTCCGTGTTTGTTTTCCTCCGAGACCGGACCCAGCGCCTCAAGAGTGGAAACCAAACTGAGAGTCTGACTTGGCGCATTGTTGCCGTATGTGTTAGAGTTGTCTGGATAGTGCATAGACTATGCTACTGGAAAACCTGTAAATCCTAGAAATCCATTCCAGAGATGATACAGTTAGATCGTTGTGTTCCGGATGTTTCATCTAAAACGCCTCTTCTGTCTTTTCCTTTTCCACTCTCGTCTTCGTTGGTAATGATGCCCCGGCTGACAGTGTCTTTACATCCAAAATGCAAAGCAGACAGATGGGCGTGTCAGGGAAGAGCATGACCAAGAGCAGCAGCATCAGTGGAGACATGTGCTCACTGGAGAAGAATGACGGCAGCCAGTCGGACACCGCGGTGGGCACCTTGGGGACCAGTGGCAAGAAGCGACGCTCTAGCATTGGGGCCAAAATGGTAGCTATTGTTGGTCTCTCCCGGAAAAGCCGCAGTGCGTCTCAACTCAGCCAAACCGGTAGGAATTTTTATGTTACTCTTGACTTCGTGTTTGAGTTGTCCTTACAACACACATTCTTTTCGTGTCATTTTCACAGTAATTGTGGGTGATGACATCGCCCAGAGCAAGAGTCTTAAGCTAGTTCATCTTTTTGAAAGGTAACCACAATGCTTTTTTGCAGCGATCAAACAGCCTGTTTCAAAGTGAATGGTGGCGGATTTGAAAGTGTGCATGTCTTTGCTCCTTCAGGGGCGAAGCTTGGTGGCTGCTGCCAGGTGCTGGCCCTTTGCGAGACTGCTTTGATCAGCGGGACGTTTGCTCTCCCTTAGGTCCCTCACCGTGGAGCTTGTTCCATTGCCAGCAGTTTGCAATGGAGATGAGGCCTCGTTTTGTGTGTTTGTTGCAGACAGCCTAACTTTCTTTTCCTGTTTGTAAGCGCCATTAACAGTCCTATCAATTTCCTCGCCAAGGCTTCATTTCCTTGTTAAAACTTCAAGCACCAGTTCTTCAGCTGCTGGGACGGAAGGATTTTTCTGCTGACAGTGAAGATATTCAAGGCTTTCTAATTACATCTGCAAAAATAAATTATATACAGCACTCCTACTCAGAAAAGCCACTGTTAGCAATTAAGAAATTTCTGAGTCAAAACATACCCCTTTTTTCAAATGGATGTTGCTAATTAAACCCTGGTATCTTGAAATAATAGCATATCTTCTATTTAAACAAAGGCATGTAATACGGTTGTTTTTTTATAGTAAAATTAATTATAGGCAACTGGATTAAATTTAATTTCTGTTTGGATGCTAGGGTTTTTGTTTTGTTTTTCAGAAATTGGAGTGTATATCTACAACACAAAATAATTTAAGGTTGTATTAATTCTTGGACCCGGCTAATCTTGGTTTTGCAAGCCATACTTTGATTATAAAAATTGGGCCTTGTGTAATAGCATCATATTGAAATAGTTATTTGATAATATTTTCTAAATTCTGGTTACTGCTTACTATATTGATGTAGGTTTTGTTATTATAATTTTTGTTTGGTGTTTTAAAGTGCTATTTCTCATTTTTATATAGAAATGTAATTTTAATTTGCAGATTCATAGGTTACCTTTAAATGATTTAAAAAAAACAGCTAATACTTATACATGACTAAATGTGTTGCTGTAACAAATGTTGGGGTTTTGACTGAGAGGTGTTTTTGTACTTTCTAACAAGTAAAACTTTTATTGCAAACATTTAAAACTTGCAAACATCTGTAAATCTGAAATTGCTCTAAAACTGTCCGTGTTTTAAGAAGAATTAGAAACTCACAACAGATAGTGCAGGGAAGGGGATACAGAAAGGCAGAGCCTTGGCGGCTGCGCCGCCTTAAGACACACAGGCAGTCCAGTTGTTGTTACACCGCAGGGAAAGCATGGCAACATGTTTTGGGCGTTCCAAAGAGCCTTAAGAAAAACCACTAAGGAATGAAGAGAAGATGCTATGGGCATTTGACTCAGAAGAAACAGTATACAGTGCATACACTTTTTGAAACATCACATTCAATTAGCATATGAACTTCTTATTCTTATGTATCAGTAAAAAATACATTTACTTTTTATTTTAAAATGAGGAATAAGACTAAAACTCTGATAGTATCTAGCATTAACCTACATAAGTAGTTACACTTGGTGAAATTTTTGGCAAACATTGAACACTTACTGTGTATCAGGTGTTTCCAGCACAAAGGCAAGCAAAGCTCACTTATCTCAGGATGCTTAACACATAATTCAAGACAAACATTCCACGTGTGGCTTCCACAGCCTGCCAGTGGTAGAAGTAGAGACACACGGAAGACACTGGGTCTGCAGAGGACGTTACCACCCATCTAGAGCTCCAGGAGTGAGTCCTGGAGAAGACGCCCCTGATCGGCAGTATTGCCTCCTTGATTACAGTGACCACGAGCTAGGTTCCAGCAGAAACCACAGGGAACAAAGTCTAACAGTGGCTATGTGGTAGAATGATTAAAATGTGTAATTTGAACAGAAAGTACTGGCCTGACTGTCCAGAGATTTGGCTGATAGATAAGTCCGCATGAAACTCCTTTTGAGATAAAGGGTGTTGGGATAAAGTGGGAAGTTTTGAAGAGTACAGCTGGTCTCATGCACTGACCCCTGGGTAGACGAGGAAAGGAGGAGGTGGCCCAGCGCTGCCCTAGGGTTCCTTGTTTGCATCCATAGGTAGACTGCCGTGCCCTTAACACCTATTGTGTGTAGAGAAGGAGTGTGTGGAATAAGGGATTCAGAATACCTTGACTGTATCTGTGGAAATGCCCAAGTAGAGAGATCCAAAATATGTTCAACCCAACATGTCCAAGTCTTGACTTAAACATGACAGTTACGAAGTTTAGACACACTTACGGCTGAATTTGTCCAAGAAATATATAGTGGATAAAAGAGCAGTAAACTGAGCCAGTGCTCGCTGGAAGATTGGGTTTTAGAGTTGGGTCCAGGAAGGAGGTTGCCTAGAGGAGGCAAAAGGGGAATGGTTATGAAGAAATGTCAAAGAAGACTGTCACAGGAGCTAGAAGCATAGAATTGAGAAGAGAACGGTCACTGCTCCTCCATGGCCAATGTCTTTCTGTACAGTTTTTGCAAAAGTATCCCACTGATACTTTCTACACAGCATTTCTACCACAAAATTATGGATCTTGTGAGCCCATACAGAGATTCTTTAACAATATTGGTTTCCACGTATAACTAATTATAGATTTTTTTTTATCTTCACAAACATTGTGATGTTGGTGAATCTAAAATTTTTAAATTCCCTTGCTATTATATGGCCCTTTCCATAGGTATTAGAAGCATGGAAGAGAAAATAAGAGATCCGTGTAGCTGAAAATAGACCTCTTTGTCATTGTCTTTATTAATTATTCAGAAGCTCTATATCATTACATTTTAATCATTTTTAAAATTGGTAATTATTACTAACTACCAACTTAGTAGTTTTGACCTAGTAACAACAGAATTCTGACCATCTCTTTGTACAACTACAGAACAGTTGTTATATATAGCTCTGTGTGTCTGTGTGTGTATCTGTGTGTGTGTGTATAGAACAGGTCCCCTTTAAGTTGGCTTTTTTTTCTAATACCCAGTTGAGTTCAGTTAGTGCTGTCCATGTGTTTGTGGGAGTGGTGCCATCCCCTGGAGCATGAGTAACCCACCAGTGGCCACACTATCCAAAGAAAACTACTTTCTTCTAAACTAGGGGTGGGGTCATGTATTTCACATATTTGTTCATTATTATCGCATCCTATAATATCTTATTGTTACTGCTTATATAAAGAATAAAACTCTTAAAAGTTATTATTAGGGAAACATCCATTATGTTTGCAAATACAGATGGTCTTCATTATTCCTTTCTGTACATGCAGGTTATAAATTATTAATTTACCAGTGAGTTCTCATGTCATTTTATTTTCCTATCACAAATTGAGTTATTTTTTTGTGACGCTAGATTCTGATCTGTGTACTTTACTATCCATAACTTTATAACATCTTAAACGGAGCATTTGCCAACAAATGTAGCATACTTTCAGTCTATGAGGTCTTCCATAGGCACCTTTGGCGGGTCTTTCTGGCTACCATAGGTGCTAATGGTAAAGGGAAATAGGAAAGAGGAGAGATTCAAAGGCACCATGATGCAGTGAAGTCACTATTTCTAGCTTATATACTTTCTCAGCAGCAACACATGAAGAAATAAAAGTTAACTTTCATAATTTACGTGCTTTTTAGTAGAGAAAGAACACAGGGTTCCAACTTTTCTAACATAAAACTAAGACAAGTGTTTACTATATCGAAATATATAATTAATAGGAGCAAAAGCTGATTGTTTAATTTTCACAATCTGAGGTTTCTATATCATCACCCCATTTTACACCTCAGAAGCTTTGTGGGAGCCAGACCTGCTCCAGAGTTGGTCCTCTTGGTGACCCCATGTCATCAGCAATGTGCTTTTGTGATTAGTTTTTCATACCGCTAGGGGGAAAATTCCTTTCAAAATAAAACTTCCTTGAGGTAAGACTTTTAATATAGGCTTTACTTAATTTAAATGCTTATAATTTGAAGGTGTAATAGCCAGGAGGAATTGTTTGTGGGAATAGTCATTAGTTGCCTAGTAACTGTAAATAAATAGACTGTGAAGAGCCAGTTTCTGAGGTGAGAAAAGAAATCTTTTCACGTTCTTAGAGTTAATAGGTTAAAGGTTTTGAGTATCTTGGCATAAACAGAAATGCAGTTTTGAGCTCTTTGAATCCTCAGACAATGGTAGGTGCGCGGAGCGGCTGGGTCTTTTAGTCTTGAGTCCTGCTTCAGTAACCACTGTGAACTTCCAAAGAGACCCTGCAGTTATCTGTGGGAAGGGAGGGAGACTGCAGACAGATGGCGTACCCATGGGCAGTGGCGGGGAGGGGCTGGGCGGCTCATTTTCCAGTCTGGAAAAGGACAGTTGGTTATTTTATCTCCAAGGGCTCGAATGTTGTTTTGCATGCAGACATCATAGAATGAACAACACTAACACGGAATCCATCCTCTCTGATGCGGTTCCAAGTGGACACTTCCTTGTAACTTTTTAGTCCAAGATAAGTGCTTTTTTATTGAAATAGTTATCCACCACCTTGTAAAGTTCTAATTATTCGGTGAATATTTGTTTAAGTTTACTACTTGACAGCCAATTTGATGAGTGCTCACTCAGATCCTCTTTGTTTGGTACGAGTGCTCCATGAAGGAAATGAAGTAGGCGTCCATCACAGAGGACACGAGCTAGTCTGCGCAGACTTGGATTTCAGTTCCACCCAAGAACCTGCATTTGCTATTCATTTGCTCATATGTCTGCTATGAGAGGAAGAGGCGACAGATCACAGTTTAATCCAGATAGATATTCTGGGGCAAAATATTGGGAAAGTGGAGTCTAGCATGCTCTTCTTTAGCATTCAAGTTAGAAACTAATGTAATGGTGTATTTTGGGTGGTTTTGGTCCTAAGAGTGGCATTTTGGGTTTTTTTGTATTGTTCTGGTATATGCAAAATTCATTTCTTTTTATTGGCAGCTTTATAATTGCTTAGAGACATCAGAGTGTGGTACGAGCTCACAACACAGTGTGAGCCGCAGTGGGGAAACACTTGATGGGGAAATTGCCAGTGAATGACATGCAGTACCGAAGTAAGGTCATACAGAACGGTCCAGGAAGACAGTAACACCACAGATGACCCCAAGGGCTGCCCACAGGTGACACACTGAGACAGGTTTTTACATCAGCACCTCTCAGCCAAACCCTCCTTTCCCAAGGAAATGTGGTGCTGAAGGTAGGGGACAAGGGCCACCAACCCTGCTGTCTCCCCTGTGCTCTGCCTGATACTGAAAGTGTCTCTCTTCCCTGTCCCCTCCTGTTTCCTTTCTAACTCCATGCAGTGCGTTCTCCCCTGGCACTAGGGCTTCCCTGTCGCAGGAAGAAGGATGCTGGACTTGTGACTCTCCAGCAGACCCAGCTCCTCTTCACTGCAACACTCAGCTGGGAAATAGCTTATTGGAAACTCCAATCTGACAACATTTTACTTCAGTGTGTTAAATAGATTTAACACAAAGATGGTGTGAGGTTTGTTCTCTGATACAATGCTTACGTAACTTATTTCACTTGGAAAATTTTCTTTGCAAATAAAGATAATGAAATTATTTTAAACAAATTAAAGAAACTATGCCTCAAAAACAAAATTCTCAATTTCATGAGCAATGGAAAAGGTGCTATTCTTTATAACTAAACACAAAGGTGTACATCTAAGGATTCGGTCTGGCTTCCTTTCTTAGCTCACACTCTGACCTCATGAAAAACAGTAGTGGCTAGATTATCTAAGCATTTCTCTTCTGGTCATCCTAAGGAACAATACAGAAACCTCTGATTGGGTAGTCTAAGCCGCCATGACCACCACCATCTGCTTCATCATATCCCCAATCTGCTGAGTACCAACTCCGGCTTAGCTTTAGATGGAAATGAATGTGATGACATATTTTCAGACTTCAATCTCGGTTCTTCATGCTTTTGGACATATTTATATCCATAGCTATGAAGGATTAGCTTTTCCATAATGAAGAAAATATACATGATATACATAGTAGCTTTTCTTTTTGAAAAAAATGGAATTTAAGTAATTGAATATAAGTAATATTTTTCCACATGGTTTTGTAAATATTTCTGTTCTTTGCAGGAGTTTTGTTAATGTTTGAACTTATATTTTATCATGAGAGTGTCATGTCAGAAGTACAAACACATATGGGTCTTTAAACAATGTCAGAATAACCATGGATTTACAAAGTACACATAGTGGTTTCATTAACAGCAATTTACTAGGTAGTCCTGCTTTCCTTGATAACCCTGCGTAGGCAAGCACAGTTCTTTTATTCCAATATTGATTGCTAATATTAGCTCTCAGATAATGTCTTATACCGCACAGTAAAAATATCCATACGGACATGTGTAAATATGTAGGGGTCAGAATGGCCTCAGAGGCACCGGTAGAGTTCCAGAACTTTCAAAGCGGCCTGAAAAGGAGGCAATTCATAGAAATGCAAAATGAGTTAGGAAGGGGCGGGTTGATGAGAGTGGAGGTCTGCTGTGTCACAGATGGGGAAGGGCTTAGAGAGGGCAGGATCCTGCCAAGACGGGCCAACTAATGGGCAGACCAGCAGCGAGTCCAGGTAGACACATGGGCGAGTAGACCATGGCGGTGCAAGTGGAACTCATCAGCAGCCAGGATGAAGCAGCTGAAGCCCCTGGAGCAGGCAGTTCCCTGCCCATTGGTCACAGTGGTCTCCACAGAGTTCTCATCATGGGGCAGCTGAGGGAGCTGCATCTGCCTAGGCAGGTGTGTTCCCGGCCTAGTTTGTCCTGGTAAGTTAGGTATATCCACGAGTCTCTACAATTCCAGCTTCCTTGATAAATGCGTAGGTGGCACCCTTTCTGCTTTTAGGCACAAATTATTTTTCGTTCTATGCCTTAAAGGCGGTGCCAGACAAATGGTTTCTTCATTTGTCCATCACCCTCCATGCCACTGTTAAATGGAGTTTCTCAGGGCAAGGCACATCTGAAAAACGACTGTGTAACTTAGGGGAGCCCTTAATCTCATATCTGAAGGACAAAGACAACACGAGATTTCTAGCAGGGCTCTTATTTTGCCATCAGCAAACTTGCAAAACATTCACCTTCTTTAATCTGTGTGCTTATTGGGCTGACATTTGTAAGAAAGTGATAAACTCAACAAGTGCATTTGATAGAGAAAGCCAACAGACATCTGAATATAGATCACATCTATGAGTTAATCAGCTATAATGTTTCAGTATAATTTATTATGATTAACAACACAATTTCTGTTCCTAGATTAGATAAATACATTTTCAAAACTTGAATTATTTTCCTCAGTTTAATAGGTAGTGGTAAGAACACTCTGTGTATCTAACACTGAAGCAAAGAAACAGACAAGCAAACAAAAGACAAAACAATCTTCCTCAAGATCTCATAGTAGTTTATTACTAATAAAACAAATAAGAAGCTAATTCTTGCTTATTGATGTCTTAGCTAGGCAAGCTTCTTTTGAAATTCAGTTGGTGGCAGTGTTGGGGAAGGATTACAGGTGTGCACTTGGAGTGTGTTCTTGCTGGGGGTGTGTCCTTGCTGTGGAGGTGTGTCACATTGTGATCTCAAAGCCAAACTATTGCCAGCCCTCTCTACGCTTTGACCTTGTGGGTCAGCACCATGGCTGCCTCCACTGTGGACTTTCCTCCTCTGAACCTCTGAACCCAATTAAACAGTTTGCTTTATAAGTTGCCTTGGTAGTGGTGTTTTCTCACAGCAATGAAAAGTGACTAAGACACAATACACGTGCATACTGTACATGTGTATATCTGCTGAGCAATGCTGGGCATTTGCAGAATTAAGCTAACATTACTGCCATTGTATTTCATGAGATAATAACCAGTTTCTAGCTTTTACAGGTCAATCAAGATTAAATGCTACCTGAAAAACTTTACAAGAAATGATTAAAAGGAGTATTAAATACTTCACCATTGTCTCTTTGAACTCGATCATAAAGTCAAGCACAAAGGACTCTTAGGTGTAAAGCTGCCTGCCGTCTTCAAATAATAAAGTAAGGAAAATGCAAGTGTAAGTGTAGCTTCTTGTTTGTTTGTTTTTGTTTCTGAGACAGGGTTTCTCTGTGTAACAGCCCTGACTGGCCTGGAACTAGCTCTTATAAACCAGGCTGGCCTCAAACTCACAGAGATCCACCAGCCTCTGCCTCCCGAATGCTGGGATTAGAGGCCTGTACCGAGCTGCCTGGCTGCAGGTGTAGTTTTATGAACTGCTGTAGATACAGAATACAAGTAGCTGTATTCACTGTGTATTGTTGTGAGTTCCCTGAGGATAAGGCCTTTTTTCCCCCACTGAGGAAAATAATCTAAGCTTTAAAAAAATGTAGTTATCTAATTTAGATGCAACTAAAAAAGTATTGTTAATCATAATAATAAATTTTTGTAGTAATTAGGAGCGTTGGGTGCCGTTCTGTTATATTAGGAGCGGCGGGGCTGCATCCCCAGCACCCCGGCCGCCTGGCTAGCTTATGCCCTGAAATAACAACACACAAACTGTTATTCTTTTAAACACTGCTTGGCCCATTTCTATCTAGCCTCTTCTAGGCTAATTCTCACATATTAATTTAGCCCATTTCTAATCATCTGTGTTGCACCCCAAGGTGCGCTTACCGGGAAGATTCTAGCCTATGTCCATCCTGGGTCGGAGCTGAATCGTGTCTGCCCGGGAGAGCAGAGCATGGCGTCTCTGTCTGAGGCGTCTTACCTCACTTCCTCTTCCTCCCAGCATTCTGTTCTGTTTACTCCACCCACCTATGTTTTAAGCTATGAGCCCAAGCAGTTTGTTTATTACTTAACCAATGAAATCAACAGATTGATATATGACACTCCCACATCAAATTTTACATATTATAACTATAACATATTATAGTTGATTAACTCAAAAGAGTAATCTATACACATATATATACTGGCCTTCTGTATCTTGTTCATTTCTTTTTTACTATCAAAAGCTGGCTCAGTGGCCATCTCTAAATCAAATATTTGCTAATTATATAACTGGCAGACTGAGGACAAGCGACTTCTAGAATAGTGCCTGTGACAGGCATTTCTCCTTGTTTCCCGCTTGGAGAATAGGGAGCCCAGCATGATGTCTGTAGTATGGAAGTGGGCTTGTAATAGGAGAGGGTAGAGTCTGGGTCTGAGAGATTGTGTAAGCTTTCATGGCTGTTGTAGCTGATCACTCCCCCTCCCAATTAGATATGATATTCATCTACTATCCAGAAAATGGATTACCATGACTTTAAGGGGGAGGGAGAGGGAAACTGTTTTTTTAAATTTCCCAAATTATGTAAGTCATAATGCTAAGTTAGAAAGAAAATTTTTTATCTGCACTTTATCTGGATTTTTTTTAAGTTTTCAAATCTGTGATTTATTGCTTTTTAAGGTCATTGCAATATTTAATAAATTAGTATGGCATTGAGGTTTAGCCTATCTAAGATCTATTTTTGGCTATTAGTATGTTCAAAGGCATTGAGAGGAAAAATGTCACTGTGTTAATGAAATGACAGGAACCAGGCAGGGCAAAGCGAATCAGAAGCAAGGTGTGGAGTTTACTCCTCTGTTTTGAAATGGTTCCTTGGTGTGGTGGGCAGCGTGTGGCAGGCAGTTTGATAGGCAGTGTGTGGCGGTTGAAATGGTTCCTTGGTGTGGTGGGCAGCGTGTGGCTGGTGAGCAGAGTCTTTGCACTAAAGCAGCATCTCCTGAAGTTCCTCTGCAGACCTCAGGTCTTTGGCTGGTGAGCAGAGTCTTTGCGCTAAAGCAGCATCTCCTGAAGTTCCTCTGCAGACCTCAGGTCTTTGGATGCCACCAGCTGTTAAACAAAGCAATGGAGTTTCATAGCCAAATAGCAGTGTGTGTTGGGGCGGGGTGGGGGTAGGTAGGTTAATTCATGGTAGTCGTGGACCTGCATAAAGTCTTACGGTGTTTATCTGCCTTGTGACTACACAAAATATTGGGAGAATAAGTAATTAATTCCAAGCTCACATTAAGCAACTAGCTCCTTAGTGTGAGACGTGTCTTGGACTTAATATTCCTTGGACTATTTGGGGAAACACCTAAGGGTTCACCATCTGCAATATTGTCATAGGCCAGCAAAGAAACCATCAACATATGGACTTGTGGAGTCAATTAGGATAAAATCCAAAACAGTCCTCAATTTTCAATTATAGCTTGTGCCTTTAAGGAAAGTTAGAGTGAACAAACTGGGCAGAAAGCCTTAACTCTGACTCACACAGCATTTTAAGATATGACTTGATATCACTGTAGACACGCGAGAACGAGATGTCACAGTTAGGAGTCATGACCAATGACTTAAGGAGGCTCGTTAGGAAGGCTTTTGCCCTCAGCTGCCAACTATTTCTGCTGTAGTTCTATATTATGTAGCCTACGCATAATCAAATGTTACTACTGAGTCCATTACAAAATACTATCATTAAAGTAAAATTTGGGTGTTGTCTGGGGTAAGGGCTTGGATGAGTAGTGAAAGAGTAACAGAAAAAAAGCTGTGTTATTGTAATACCCACGAACACTTTTTTCTTTTAAAGTCAGTTTTATTTAAGATAATGTTATCATTATCATATTAGAACCATAAGAGAAAAGGACAAATTTCAGACTTTTCTATATAAATGTCTTTTTTCCTTTTAAAAAATATTTATTTTGAGCCAGGCAATGGTGACGCATGCACTCGGGAGGCAGAGGCAGGCAGATCTCTGTGAGTTCAAGGCCAGCCTGGTCTACAAGAGTGAGTTCCAGGACAGGCATCAAAGCTACACAGAGAAGCCCTGTCTCAAAAAAAAACAAAGAAAAAATATTTATTTTAATTATGTAAACTTTCATGCACTTGAGTAAGTGTATACAGAAGCCAAAAGAGGGTTAAAGTCCCCTGGACCAGGAATCACAAAAGGTTGTGAACTACCTAACATGGGTGCTGGGAACCAAACTTGGGTCCTTTGCAAGAGCAGTGTGCTTGTGACCCCTGGGCCATCTCTCTACTGACACCTGGATTGTTTTGTTTGTTTATGACAGCACCTCACTGAAAACAAACGTGTCAAATTAAAACTGAAAAATAATGCTCTCACGCACTATCCTGTGGCAACACTTGTCTATGTTTATTTGTGTACATATAACTTTATTTCCCCTTAAGAGCTAATGACATCCTCTTAAAATACCTACCTACAGGCAAATAAATGAGGGTGTCATGAATCAGGGTTGCAGGCAAGCTTTCCTTGAATCTGACGTTGATTGACAGATGTCTGCTTTATGCAAATTCTCCTCAGAGTTCTCTATTTGGCAAAGGCTTTACTTGAAAGTTGCAATTTTTATCCTGAGGAAAAACGATATTTAATACGCCCTTACTATAGAAAATTGAGGTCCCAAAATCCACTATCAATAGTTGAGAGTTTTCTTTTAAGCTGTTCACGTGATTGTGATTTTGTTTTGTTTGTTTTTGCCAGTAAAGAAATGCCTTTAGTGGGGACAAGGACACATGCAGCAGGCCCTCCACAAAGCAGAGGGAGGACTCGGGGAGGAAAACCTTGTTTGTTTACATAGTTTTATATGGTGTTCCTATTCCGTACATATTGCACATAATATTACAGCAATAATTACATTCTTACCACAAACATCTGCCTCTAAAAATTGTCAAGTACAAACACTGTAATTTTAAGAGCATAGCAATTCTTTTTATAATCATTATGTTTACATATATGAATTTCTTTTAGAAACACTGTTGAGTTATAGCACTCACACTACATAATTCATTAAAAAGTATATGACCCAGCAGTTTTTAATATATTCAAGTCATGTGCAACCATCCCCCCAATTTTAGGGGATTGTCCCCACATAGAAAGGCACCCCCCACCAAGCTCCGGGTCCATTTTTCGGTCATTCCTCCTCCTTACCCTGCAGCGACTACTATCTCTCCAGCAGGCTCTACATGCCCCCATTTCAGATGCTAGTCTTCCGGGACTCTCTTCTTTCATGTAGAAATGCTTTTCAAGACTTGCCTGCGTCGTGTGTGTCCTCATGCTCTGTGACTGTGCTCTGTTTATGTCGTCTCTTAATGAATGCGTGGGCTATTTCCATCTTTGACTATTACGAACAATGCTGGTGTGAACATTCATACCCAAGCGCCTTGTGCGTGTGCGTGTTTTAATTCTCTTGACTGTGAAAGCATGAGTGGGGCCACAGGGTGATATGATGGCTCCATATTCAGCCAGCTGGGGAAACGCTAATGAAAGGCTAGACTGTTTATCAGAGTCTAAAGAATATTCTTGTGTCTCCTGATGCTGCAACCCATAACTTTTGCCTTATAAATCTGTGATATAATTGAATAAACATCACAGTCTATATTTGATAGTTGCATTAATTTAAAGTATTTTTACCACTAAAGATCTTTTGACTGAAGCAGTAGATATAACTAAGTTCTGTAGATATAAATCCCTTTGGCGCTGGGTTTGGTTAGAACTGTGAAAGCAGTATGTTGATGGTAAAATTTTCCTCTTCTGCTAATGGCGGCCTTAGATGATATGTATTAACAAAGGCAGAATTATTGTCTCCAAACCAAAAACTGATAGTATGCAGTCAGTGTTCTCACTCATACCCACCCTAGTTATATAAAAAGTGTAATAATGTTTTTTTTTAAAAAAACGAAAACAAGGCTGGGCGGTGGTGGCGCACGCCTTTAATCCCAGCACTCGGGAGGCAGAGGCAGGCGGATCTCTGGGAATTCGAGGCCAGCCTGGTCTACAAGAGCTAGTTCCAGGATGGGCACCAAAGCTACAGAGAAACCCTGTCTCGAAAAACCAAAAAAAAAAAATAAAATAAAAAACAAAAACAAACTTCTGTGTAGCCAGAGACAGAAGATTTTAGTACCATTCCACGACACTCACAGGGCCACTGTTTGTTTTCTTGGTGTCGTAATGGCTGGACTGCAGTTAGCCTGTGTGTGCCACATTGGGTCATCAACTCTTAAAAAGCAAAGATTTTAGGTGCTGTGTAAACTACGACAATTCTTAAAGATTCTATTCTCAACCTTATGTATATAATTTGAGTTGCTTTTCACCAGGCTACATTGAAAGCTATTCGAGAAGACACTACTCATTTAAGCTCTTTTATCTCCTTCATGATATCTAAAAACAATGTGTCTTTTGGGCTGACATAAAAGAGATTTCATGCTTGATTGATTTTAAATATTCTTTCCGGAGTAAAAGCTTTCACTGATCATAGATCTAAGCCTTTGTGGTCCCTCTTTTATCATCAAGGTTTAGAACTTTTTCCAGGTAGATCAAAGAGCTTTTCAATGGCCATCAGCAGTTGCTATTGAGGTTTTCTTTTTAAGAAATTTTTATTTCATATAATGCTAAAAGGTAAAGTAAAACATACCCTTAGGATAATAAAATCAATATGATATGCTCCCTATACATTCCTAGTAAATCAAAGATTGGAGCTTAGGAAGAGTAAAGAATAAGGAGACTGGGGCTTAGGAAGAAGAAAGAATAAGAAGATTTAGACTCATTTGCTCCCTTTGAAAGCACGGCCTTTGGATAGTTTTTCGATGTGTGTGCACATGTGTGTCATAGTAAGAAGTCAGGCTTTTTAAAAGTTTATGCAGACCACAGTAAAAACTAACATTTTTGTTTATCCTACAAAGAAACCATAGAAAATTCGTGGTCTTTGTAATGCTTCGCTTGTTGTAGTGGTAATTTTTCGGGCACACCAATATTACTAGCTAACACGTGTTCTGACTATATTATAATAAATATATACAAAATATTTTCAGTATTAACCCTGGATTGTGGGTAGCATAATTGCTTTGATTATATCTGTTTATGCATATGAACAGATGAAAACGTGTTCACATTTGTGTTGACATTTTCATTTCACACCAGAAACCTAATTTCAAGTCTATGACCCCCAAGGAATAAAGCTTGGAATCTTATTTAAGACATTAATTAATTGCATTTCATAGTAAGCAAAAAACGATTCATTAAAGCCTTGTGTTTTTCATTTCTAGTAATGATGGGTTATACGTAAATTTTTAACTACCCAAGACCACTGTAGCCTTTCAAAGCCATCAAAGAATAAAGAGTCATTCAAAATCTCCAAGTAATACATAGGTGTTTTCCCCCAAAGTCCCCCCAAAAGACAGAAAGTTTTCTAGGTTTGTTTGGGTTGATGGTACACCAAAGTCCAGGCAGGAGGCACTAATGAACAGTGTAAACATTATACATTAGGCTGTGAATATAGTCACAATAATTAAAGAGTTTTGTCATTAAAATCCTAAGACAGTAAACTTTTAAAGATTCAATAGAAATCCATTGTCTTCTCCCTCCCAAATATTCCGAGTTATAGTACTTCTAGCGTTCCTACTGACAGGCCTGACTTCCGGCACTGCCAAGGCATGTGGGCCAGTGTAGAAAAGGAGCTAAAGATAACTGTCCCTATGGGGTGGACAACTGGGTGAGCAGCGCTCTGTGGTTTTTATGTCAACGCTGCCCCTAGTCCCATCTCATAAACTCGGACTGCTGACTTGCTTTTCCCAAAGATTCTCGTCACACAAAGCCATACTATTTCCCACATTCACGTTAGATAACTTTGAATATTCCAACCTATGACTTTTTGCTTGTTCCGGGAGGGAGTCGGAATCCCAAACGACTGGGCTCTTAGTACAGCTGCAGCAATCCAGATGTTCTGAGTCTGGGGAAAGACTGCTCAGAGCAGTGACAATCAGTGATAGAAGCATCCATCCAACTAGAAAGGGGAATTGTGGGCTGTAGCTCGGAAAATAAGTGCCGTTTCTACCGTGGCCATGGTGATTTCTGAAGATTCTGTGAAGAACTGGAGAGGAACTGCTGTGGACTGGGCTGCAGGTGTGTTACAGGAATCACTGCATTTGCAGTGTTCCTAGACTGGGATTGAATATATCCTAGCATTCTATTTACCAGGACAATGGTGGGAGGTACCAGGAGGAGGGGTCAGCTTGGGTACAATGAGAGGTGATTGCATACAAAACTAGGAAGTTGATCTGATCATTTGTTTGTTTGGTTGGTTTTTTGTTGTTGTTGTTGTTGTTGTTGTTTTTGTTTTGAGACAGGGTTTTTCTGTGTAGCTCTGGAGCCTGTCCTGGAACTCGCTCTGTAGAACAAGCCTGCCTCTGCTTTCTGAGTGCTGGGACTAAAGGTGTGTGCCACCACTGCCAGGCTTGATTTTTTTTTTTTTAAGCTAGATGTATCCATATCTACAACATCCTCATTGCCAGTATTATTTCAGTATTTTTCATTTAACTGATACCTTAATTTTAATTGCTCCATACTTTATTCACAAAGGAATAAACCTATTACTAAACCTGTTAGAATCCCTCAGTGCCTGGCATCATGACGGTCCTAGACAGAGGACTATAAACAAAATTTATGTTTCCTGTGGGTAGCACCTGGATATCTAATAAGCTCAGTGTGACATTTTCTCGGTGTTCCCACGTTAGTGATGCACTCTGAATCTGTGTCTGGGTGACGACTGCAGACTGCCTCTTTTCTCTTCCCAGAATTTCCCTGTTCCTTGTGCCCCGCCTCTACTTCCTACCTGGTCGCCCCACCTATACTTCCTGTCTGGCTACTGGCCAATAAGGATTTTATTAAACAAGTACAGGAAACAAATCTTTACAGAGTAAAACCATTGTCCCACGGCAGTTGTGGTGGCCAAAAATTATACGAAGCACTGCTCATCCTTTCTGATAATGTGGGGATGTGAGCTGCCCCTGATGCCCGTGACCTCCACGGTTACTGCAGTTGTGCTCTTTGGACGTGGTGGCTCTAATACAGCCCTTCATGTTGTATTTGTTTCATTTTGGTTCTTTTTACCTTCAGTACGTTTGTGTACCAGCCCCACCTAATGGATTCTTTGTTGTCAAAACAACTCCCTTAAATTGACTTATTTCACATCAAAGTACCAGGGTCCTGGTTTTTCAGACCATAATGAAGTAAGACCCTGGATATGTGGCCAATTGAGCATGTTCTATGCTTTTCAAGAACCAACTAATTTTATTTATTTATTTTTTCAATTTTCACACCACAAGGCCTCTGATTTTATTTCCAGTGTTATTTCCAACTAAGGATATCATACAGTACTAGAAACACATCAAATGGATTGAGCCTTTAAGATACACGGGGGTTCACTTACTGTTTTAGAGGGTTAGCCTATGACCATCATTACAGGGACAATGATGGCAGACATAGTGCTGGAGAAGTAGCTGAGAGCCTTCTATCCTGAACCAAAGGTAAACAAAGATAGAGAGAAACACTGGGCTGGATGTGGGCTTTTGAAACCTCCAAGCCCACCCCCAATGCCACACTGTATTCAACAAGACCACACCTACTCTAAGAAGACCACATCTATATGAGCCTAGAGGGACCATTCTTGGTCAAACCACCATACCAAACAACATCCTGTCAGTGGTTAAATTTACAGATTATTTCTGAGACTTGAACTTCTCATAGTTAGGACTGGTCCTCTTCTGATGGTGCTATTGGGGGCACTGGGAATGTCATCTTATAGTCTGTCTGATCCTCCCCCTTTGTCTCTCTCTTTTAAAACCAAAGGGCAAGAGGTTTACACAGAAGTGAGCTGAAGACAACACCTGGCTTACAGGCCAAAGAGACAGCAGAAACTTTAGCATTCTCAAAGATGCTGTTACCTCAGCCAGTTACCTGGGCTAAGCGGGGTTTAACCCTGTGTGTTGAAATACGGAGTGGCGGGCTGTGTCCCGCCACCCGGCTAGCTTTACCCGAAATAATTACACGGAAACTGTATTCTTTTAAACACTGCCTGACCCATTAGTTTCAGTTTCTTATTGGCTAGCTTTTACATATTGATCTAACCCATTTCTATTAATCTGTGTAGCCCACGAGCTGGCTTACCAGGAATGATCTTAACCTGCATCTGTCTGGAGTGGGAGAATCATGGCGACTCCCTGACTCAGCTTCTTTCTCCCAGCATTCCGTTCTGTTTACTCCGCCTACCTAAGGGTTGGCCTATCAAATGGGTCTAGGCAGTTTCTTTATTAATAAGAAATTACTCCCACATCATTTCCCCTTTTTCTGTTTAAACAAAAAAGAAAGGCTTTAACTTTAACATAGTAAAATTACATATAGCAAAACAGTTATCAAGCAAGAATTACAGTTACAATATTTATATCTATTTTATCTTTTATCATAACTAAGGAAAACTATAACTATCTATTTATTCTTCAACTCCATCAAAGACTCCAGAAGGATATAATACTACCTAAGTAAACAAGAAATAAGAAAACTCTAGAAATGACAGAGACATCTTGCTGCCTGGACAGTCACCCAAAGTTCTTTTGTACCTTTGGGGCATCCATCTTCAGCCTTCAGGCCCAAAGTATCCAGCAGACATTTCCACGAAGCAGGAAATTCCAAAGACAGTTCAGTCACTATCTGCTGTGTCCTGCAGAATGTCTCGCAGACTCTTTCATGAGTCATGAACCCCGAAAGACCATCTCACCTTTAGGCAAGTTCAGCAGTCCTCTCTCTGCGGGTTCTCTGTGTCCATTTTATGCAACAGTCCAGGCAAGAGCAGTTTCTTGCCCAAATGGCTATCAAACTCCATAAGGATCCTCTTCGATGCCCATCTTCCTCTCGAAGTAGATTGGTGCTGCCAGGAGCAGACGTGTCTCATTGTCATGAAAAGTCCTAAGTTATTAAAATATTTTAAATGCCATATTCTGTAGCCTTTGAGAGATATGAAGAATGCCTATCTGAAATATATCTCTATATATCTAGAAAATCTAAGTAACATGACTACAAACTTGACTATTATGATTATCCATCAACAACCTATATTTCCTAATTATACATTACATTTTAAAAATGAACTACACAATCACACCTTATTCAAGATCAAAAATACATATACATATAACAAAATTGACCTTAAAATCCACACCAATTCAAATTATTCATACCTATATCATTTCCCCCTTTAAATGTAAAAGAACATTTATAAACAATATTTTGGGAACATGGGCACAGTTTTTTCTCTCCAAACTGCTTCCTGCTGAATGGGGGCGTCGTTAATGAGGTCTTTCATGGTATAACCTGTGTGCTAGTTTCATCTCAGTTGGCAGTTGAGCGAAGTAATTTTCTGAAGATGTTCACAACAACCTTTCAGGAGGGCGTGGTCTATCATACCAAATTGGGATAGAAGAATTCCACAGGGTCTGGTCCTCTGTGAAAACAAAAGAAGACCCTCTCCAAAGCATCATATCCTTAGACCCAAATTTTGAAATCGTAATACCCTTATATCCATTCTGGTTTAGCTTGGCAGCCCATGTAATGAAATGTCTCTCTGTACTTAGCTCCTTCACAGTCAAAAAATTTAAAGAAAACACAATGTACATAATCCAGACTCTCTGTGAATTTTCCATTTTTACGTGGCTTATTTTTCTTTATTTCTTTTAATCTCTTAACTATCTGTAATCTGTCTCTTTAAAGACTTTACCTTTTTTTTTTAAAAACCATTAACTTTATTTTCTATATTCTTTTTCTTCTCTCTCTCAAGTCTATGTGCATTCATCCAACAGTGTGGTCTTTTATGTCTGAATCTGTTTTATTGTGAATCTATAACATTTTTTTACTATCCAGGAACATTTCTTAAAATGTTAAGCAGTTCTTAAAAACTTAAGTTGTGCCATGTACAGGTAATACGGTACCGCCTGTGTCCTGCCCAGTTGAAACCTTAAATGAGCTGTTTTTATGGTAATTACGGTAGTTCCTGCCTGAGACCAGCACAGTTTAGCATGGCAGAGCTGAGCCAAGCCGCTCCTGCCTCAGAGCCATTTGGTGCCCCTGAGCCACACACAGTTTCAGGCACACAGCAGTCCACATTGCCATCAAGCAAGCCGTAGAGCTTTACTCCAAATGCTCCATTCAAAAGCTCTGTCTCCCACAGGAGCCAGACAGAGATCGCAATGGCGGCACAGCCCAGAAAGCCGGCATTTTAAAACAGCCAGTTTTTTCCTGCTGTTGAGTCAGGACAATTTCTTTGCGGCACGCAACCCACAAACAGCAAAAAGCTGTCTTAAATTCTCTCTCTCTCCTTTTTAAGTCCTCTCAGGTTTTACGTGGAGTTCATTAGCACGTTGGATACCACTCTGTTGAAATACGGAGCGGCGGGCTGTGTCCCGCCACCCGGCTAGCTTTACCCAAAATAATTACACGGAAACTGTATTCTTTTAAACACTGCCTGACCCATTAGTTTCAGTTTCTTATTGGCTAGCTTTTACATATTGATCTAACCCATTTCTATTAATCTGTGTAGCCCACGAGCTGGCTTACCAGGAATGATCTTAACCTGCATCTGTCTGGAGTGGGAGAATCATGGCGACTCCCTGACTCAGCTTCTTTCTCCCAGCATTCCGTTCTGTTTACTCCGCCTACCTAAGGGTTGGCCTATCAAATGGGTCTAGGCAGTTTCTTTATTAATAAGAAATTACTCCCACATCACCTGTGTGTGGTGGTTTGGAGTCTGTGAATAACAAGCAGCTGAATGAGCGGATCCACATGGAGCCAGAGCAAAACGTTGTTAAATTTGTCCAAAGAGGTGGAGGGCATATTTCTCCAGAAGAGCAATTCATTCTCAGAATTAGCTTAATGAAAATTTTTACTATAGTTCATAGGACACACCACTAAATTTTTACTATAGTTCATAGAACACACCCCTAAATTTAGTTTTAATTAAAAGAGAAGTTGATGCATTTGTGCTATAAATTTTTTTTCTTTTTGGGCAGGCAGATGAATTTATTGGTAAAGGTACTTCTTTTTCAGGTAGGAGTGAGTATCCATTAAGTAGTCCTTGAAGGAAATCACATGAAAATTAAGTATAGAAAGAAGGAAAAATTTTCCTGTACATTATTTAGTGTTAAGCAACAGATAGGAAAGCCTCACTTAACCATGGGATGTGTTCTAAGAAATGTGTCCTTAGGCTATTTCCTTCCTGTGAGAAAATTAGAGTACTCACAGGACCTCGATGATACGGAACAGTCACCCAAGCTGCGTGCTTGACAAAACCAGAAGCCCAGTAAACATGTACGAGGTGACTGCCAGCATGGCACAGCATGCTGCTTTGTGTAAACATAAAAATAAGCTACACATACACACACAAGTAGGAAGAATAACTATAAAATGACAGTAAAACATGTAGTATGGTAGGGAAGTAGGTCAGGAATGATCATTATCATTCTCTTTTTCTGAATGTGTCTGTGGGCTATACTTCGTGTGACTGGCAGCACAGCGGATTTATATGCACCCAGTGTAACCACCAATGCATGAATAACGTATCCTGTCTTGAAATTGCCTTAGCGATGTCATCAGTTCCGTTGCAGCGTTCTAGGGCCACCGTGCATGTGGCTTGTTCACCGGCACACTGTCCCGCAGCTCACACCTGTGCTTTGAGTGTGTACGCTCTGTGAAGTAGAGGGAGTGCTATTCTGGATCGTGTCATGTTCATTACCAACTCAGATTAGCACTTAGACAGCACATGTTAGCGCCTCTGCTGTGAGGAGCTGAAGAAGCTATTCCGCAAAGAAAGTGGTAACATGCATTTGATAGTATTTGAACGCCAGCATCTCTGTTGCCATGTGATACAAAAGGAACGGAAGGTGTGAATCTCTGTTTTTCCCTGTCTTAAATTGCTAGCTCATACAAAAGTGGTCCAGGTAGAGCCAGAAGTGTTTGACTGTGGACAAACATTTATTTTACTTGAATGAAATGTAGGAATTTAGTTTTTTAGCTGAAAAGATCAGTGTAAAAGTTGTTTCAAGAGCTGAAGCTCAGTTTCTTGCTTTCTGTTCCCTCAGTAACCTCAATGCAAAATGTTACCTCCATTCACTCTTGCAGCAAATGCTTCTTGAATAGCTACAGTGTGGAAGTACTAGACCACCCATGAAAGATACAGCTCTGAACAAGACAGATCGTACCGCCTGTAGCCTGACTAAAGCAGCTGAGTGTGGACCGCACTATACAGAGGCCATCTCTGGTGATAAGGACGCAGTCAGCAGATAATTAGGGAAATGGTGTGTGTCAACCATATCACCTCACTGTTTCTCAGTGCCGATCTCCCAGCTAACCTCCAGAGTCCCCACAAAGAGCGCTGAGATGATATTCTCTTCTTGTAGACCCTGGAAAGGATTCCTTCATAGAGCTACATGCCCAGACTCTAACTAATCCACCATGGCGTGAATTCAGTTAATTTAGCTAACCTTCTAACATCTTCTTCGCCAGGGTGTGGTTCTTGTCTCCTTTCCCACAAGGCATCAGTGTCTCTATGCCCCAACATTTCTGCCAGAAATGGGCATTGCTTCCAAACTGTTAGCGTGCTAATGTCAGCAAACCAATGGGCATTGCTTTCTAACTGTTAGCATGATGGACATGGCTTCCCAATTATTAGCATGCTAACCCATGTCGGCGTGAATGGTGGCAAGCAAAGGTGTTATCTCACTGAACTAAATTGTGTTTCTGTAATAACTAAAGATTTTAAGAATCTTTTTATATTAGTATTTTAGTTTATATTTCAGGAAATTTTATCTGATTTGAAATATTATAAAATATTTGCCCTACCAACCATCTCTGTGCTCCAGGCAATTCAGAATTAAACGGAACTGTGCAGAACAGTGTATGAAGAGCGACAAAGGAGAGCTGTCTCTGTGTCGTGTGGAAATTTGATGAGAAAGCTGCTGGGACTTCGGATTTGTAAGCCTAGGTGGAAGAAAGGAAATCCCGAGCTGTGATCAGAACCGTAGAGCTGGGACCCTGCAGCCTCCTCACCAGACATAGCCTGAAGGGGCGTACAGAGAAGCTTGTGATAAACCAGATTTCTGCACATTAAAGGAAAGTGGAGAAAGTCAAGACTAGAGAAAATGCCTAGATTCCGAGTCAAACTACAAGTTCTATCGTGTTTATGAAGGCAGGAAGACTACAGTACCTTTGAGCGTTAGGGCAAGGTAGGGTTTACCTCTGTGACTGTAGACAGAAGGCTTTGGGCAAGAAGTGGGTGTGAGATGAGCAGAGCAGTGGGGCGGGTTCAGTGACTAGGGTACAAGATGAGCAACAGCTGTGCACGCCTGCAAGTAGGAGGGGAGGGGAAGGCTGCTGAGCAGGTCAGCAGCTGTGCATGCAGAGAGGCGGGGGCGCTGAGCAGGACTGCAGCTGTGCATGCAGAGAGGAGGGGGCGCTGAGCAGGACTGCAGCTGTGTATGTCGGAAAGTAGCAGTGAGGAGACAGGAGGGAGCACTAAGCAGGTTGGGAACTCTGAATTCCAACCGTGGTTTTAGACTTTGTCCTACCCACCCAGTGAGAGTTTGTTGTCTTCCTCAGGAAGATATTTGGAAATGTTTTTGAAATTATGTGACTTGTGCAGAGTGTGTGTACCCACATGAGCATAGGTACCTGTGGAGGCCAGGGGCCGCAGGTTCCCCATGAAGCTGGGCTCACAGGGAGTTGTGAACTGTAGGTCATAAATGCTGGGAACTGAACTACGTTCCTCTGCAAAAGCAGTATGTTCTATTACTTGCGGAGCTATTCTCTCAGGCCTTGATATATGATTTTTAAAAAACAAATTCTAGCCTAGGAAAAACTGGCAAAAAAATGTGTAAAATGGTTTGAAAAGGAGAGACTCAAGGCAAAAATCCCAAGAAGGGATCTGTAAAGGAGTCTAGATGAGATACGGGGACTAGAAATAGAGAAAGAGAGAGAGAATGCCTCCCATGGGTGCTTTCAGATCTGAGTTAGGGCTAAAGTAAATGGTCGATTTTATCTTAAAATCATGCCACTGTGTATTTGTCTTTTGGTGCCTGGCTTATTTTAACACCGTGTCCTACAGATTCATCCATACTGTTAGAAAATGACAAGAATTCCCCTCTTCATATGGTGAAAAGTATTTCATTTACATATATACTATATAATCCCACATTTTTGTCTCTAAAAGCGTCTAAGCATATATTTGCTGCACAGAATGTGCTTTATAGGAACAAGACCACATGATGGAGGGCTGCAGGGATGCAGATTGTTGTCTGCTCACAGGAAGTAAGAGAAAGTGCGATCTCACACTTTAGAATCCATCCGTGCATAACGGACGGCAGGGGTTGCTTCCTCTGGGTAGCGCTGGGATGAACAAGAGTCTAGGATCCCTCCGTGGCATGTTGCTTTTTTCTTGGCATGCATTATGAAAAGTGAGGATACTGAGTCATGGGGAAGTTTTGTCTTAATCTTTTGAAGAAATTCTACACTGCTTTTTGTAATCTACATGCCCACAACAATGAATGAATGATTTCCCCTTTCTTTCCATCCTCTCATGGTTTTCTTTCTTTTTTTTGTATAAAAGTCTTTTGACAGACATGAGATAACATACCATTTTAGTTTTAATTTTCATTCCTTTAACTACTCTTTTTAATACTAATTTTGATATTTCTTTTAACATCAAATTTTCATTAAATTATTGATAATTTGAAAACCATACAAATACATACTGAACTCAATTTTTAATATTAGCATAAGAATTGATTTGAGGACATAAACATATTTTCTTCTACCTTACTTGTTTTATATATGGAGTTTATATATGTGTATGCTCAGAAATACACATTTAGATTTATGGAAACTATTAATTGTTATGTGCAATCAATGATTGCTAATCTAGCTAGTGAAAACCTCTAAGGTTCCTCTGTTTTTCCAGAACTGCCACAGAATTCTCTAAATAAAATTGAACTCATTTTAAATTTATATATATGTATATATATATCAGTAGTATCTGGGATAGCATGGTGCCAAAGGTACAGTCAGGGACATGAATCATTCCTCACCACAGGTTTCAGTGGCATTAGAAATGCAAGATTTTGTGCTTCTTTTATATTTAGTTAAGTAGCTAGAAATTGGCACAGTTTATTCTTAATATATTCTGCTCTTTAAAAAATTATCCAGGCTTCTCTCCTGCACGCTTCAGATGACGAAAGTGAGACACATATGTTCACTTTTGATTGCTTCCTGATAAAGTGGAGATATAAAAGATGGGCTCAGAAAATCCATTTACGTTGGTGTATTGAACAAGTGATAAACGAATGAGCTAGGGCTTCTTTAATGTCAAAACATAAAATCTCTAAGTACAGGTTCAAAATACTAATGAAAAAATATCAATTCCAAAAGTGAGTTTCCACTAGAATTATAGTCAGATGCTTGTTCAGAATTACAGAGGCTGGGGTTTCATTTAAAATACTTTCTTTAGGAGACTAGTAAGCTAAATATGTGCTTTATTGATGTATAGCTCCTGTATAAGCATGATTTAGATAAATATGTCTTTAGAAGCAAATCAGTAACTTGAACCCGGGTCATTGTGATGGCCTGGGGAATAAGACATGAAATACATGCTTTGCCAATTAGAAACGTGTGTTTCATGTGTATACATATGTGGATATGTATGAAGAGAAGAGTGTTCTTTTAAGAAACATTTTACAAATGTACTTTGTTGAAACAGAAAGCTTGGTATTTACTATTGGCGCAGACAACTTAATCTTTTCTTCATTTTTTGTGATCAAATATATTTAAATTTTTTCATCTTAATTATTCTTAGGTGAAAAATACAATGAGTTCAATGGCATTAAATTTTCTCACACTGCAATCATATTTTTGTATAAATATGTCTTATAAAATCAAACAGCCCTGAATAGCCAAAGCTGAAGAGAGCTGTAGAGCTAACACGTCCTCAGATCTAACCCCAGTGCTGTGACACCGCCACAGACAGGCAAGCATCCAAAGGAAACATGATTGGGAGACCAGAAACCAACCCTTGCCTGTGTGTCATTCAGTGGAGAAAATGCAGTCTCTGTCCACCAGGGCTGGGAAAACTGGGCATCCACTACAGAGAACCAGGTAGATCCTGACCCAACATCATATAACAAGTCTTATACCAGGTCAGTGTCTTTAGCTTTGGTTTGTGACTTCAGATTCAACCCCTTTGCTAGTCACGGGGCTACTGAACACTGTCCATGTCTTTGTGATCCTGCCTGGTTTCTGGGGCGGTGTCCACTTTTACCTGAAGTTTACGCTTTGTTTACACCCTTGTTCATAGAGCCCACTTAGAACCCTTTCGATTGCTGTGGTGTTCGTTCTAATTTCCCTGTTTTCACTCTTTAGTAAACCTCTCTTCCCCAGCCTCTTTCTCTCTCTCTCTCTCTCTCTCTCTCTCTCTCTCTCTCTGTCTCTCTCTGTCTTTCTTTCTCCCTCTCACACACTCTCTCTCCCCCCTCTCCTCTTTCTCCATCTTTGATGGTGACCCTCAACCACACTTATCACTAAGAGCTGCTTGTGCATATTATATTGCACTTTCAGTGAATTTATTTTACTTTTGTTTCCAGAAATGCTACTTTTTAATAATAATTTAATACTTGAATAAATTGATGTCTTAAAGCATCTAGAAACTATTATAGTTTTATAGTTTATAAAATTATAGTTTATATATAATATATTATAAAATTATAGTTTATATTAATTATAGTTTTTATTGGTCTTCAAAAGTATTATCAACAGAAAATAAAATCTCTTAATTTATAATAGCAATACAAAGTTTAGGCAGGATTATATTCCATTTGGTACCTGGAAAAGCCAAAGTCTACATCAAAAGTCACTCAACTATTGAAATTTTTAATTAATTAATTTTTCAACAGGCTCCAGCTATGCAGCTTGGGCTGGCATTAAACTCATGCCCCTCTGGCTCATCCTCTAGATAGCGAGGATTACAGCAGTATGCCGCCACAGTCCCTTCTAACTCTTCCTCTAGAGGATAGGATTGCAGGACTATGCCGCCACAGTCCACTCAATCAAAACACCTGAGATAGCTTCAAGGCAAAGTGACTTCCGGCAGCCAAATCCCAGGATTTACTCCATGCTGGGCAGGCGCCTACACTGGCTCTGAAGTCATCAGGCTAGGCAGAAGCAAAGCAGGAGCTGTGGAAAGGTTCAGTGACCTGTTCCTTCCAGATGATCCTCATCCACACATAGATGCCATAATCTCACAATAGTCCAGGTACGAATCTGCCAATCATAATTCCATCGATGAGGCCACAGCCTTCATAATCCAGTTATCTCTATACATCCAACCTGAGTCTTTGGGGCACATTTCAGACCCAAACTATAACATCTATGTTGAGACTTACTGCCACGGTCAGCTGAAGAAAGAGCAAACCTTTGATTTATCCAGTCAAATACAGATCGCTCAGATGATTGTAATGTTTCCGAAGAGTCATGACATGCCATGCGTTATTCATATTTACTCTCAAATAACCCTCACAGCACCTGTGCAGTGGTTTCCACTCCTCTCTACTGTCTGCACGTGAGAAAACGAAAGGGCAAGGGTAGCCTTGCCCAAGTGTGCCTCACAGCTGGGACTGGACTCGGGGTACAGGCAGAGCCGTTTCCAGAGCTCACACTGTATTACTTTTCCATCCTGTGCAGAGGGAAGCATCTATTTCAGGGTGAACCGAGGAGTTAGCCAGCCTCGCTAGACACATGAGGAGACAGAAAAGTCGAGTGTAGTTGGCCACCAACCAACTCCCAAATAAAGACACGGAGACTTATTATTATTCATTATGAATGCTCGGCCTTAGCTTAGGCTTGTCCCTCTAGCTCTTTAACCTAATCTAACCTTTTTCCATTCATGTATGTTTTGCCTTGGGCTTTTTACCTTTCTTTATTTTGTATGTTCTACTTTCCTGCTTCCTTCGTACCTGGCTGGCTGACCCCTGGCATCTCCCTGACATCTCTTTTTCTGTCTTCCTGAGCCTGAATTCCTCCTCCTACTTATTCTTCCTTGCCTGGACGTCCCAACTATACCTCCTCCCTCCCCATCTGCTGTTCAGCTTTTATTAGACCGATAAGGTACCCTAGGCAAGGTGAAACAGCAACACATCTTTACATAATTAAATGCAGTATGTCTTTACACAGTTAAATATTGTGCAACAGTAGAGACTATCTTGGTGTCGTGTAGAGGAAAGAAAAGGTTTAGCTGTAAGACAGTGAATGGGAAGGTTACTCGAACATTTGTGCACACAGTAGAAAGAAATCATACAAGCGTGTTTGTAAAAAGAAGTTTAATGACTTGTGTAAATTCACATACATGTTTTTTAAAGACAACCGGTTTACAATAGGCTAGGGTAAGAAGCAGACTTTCCTTTGAAGCCAAAGACTTCGAACGTCTCCTAAAGGTTCCAGAGTAGCACTAAAGACCTGTATTGTGTATTCTCTTGTTTGAAGGAGAAAGTTCTGCCCCACCTGGCCATTTTTTTTTTCTGGGTCCAGTTCCTCATGGAGAGACAACAGCTTTGCCCATTTGCAGAGCTAGAAACTGGCTCTCTTATTGAAGGGAACAGAAAGGGCAAAGTTAAAACTGAAATGAATTTTCTTTAAATCTAGTCTGATAGATTTCTAAGGGCTGTGCAGATAGAATTAAATAATGGTGTTTGATTACCCCATGTCCCGGTCCCCTTGCTCTGTGCTTACTCCCACTCCTTTATGTCCCAGGGAGCTTGATATCTCCACAGTAAGCGTGTCTCACCTCACAGCTTATGAGTCATGGGTGTTTCAGGAGGCAGCTGTAAGCTGAACCCTTCCAGTAAATGACTCTTGTGCTAAATAATCATTCAATTATGGGCTGTTATGAAACCCTCCTAGCTAGAGGTATAGTTCATGTCATAAGACTTTAGAAAATATGTTTGGTAGGAATTGAGTGACATTCATAGTTCTCTAAACTGAAATGAGGATAATAAGAAAAGGGCTGTTTAAAATTGAAGAGCACCTTATATAGAGATTATTACATGACATGACACAAGATGCTCAGGGGGCAGTGCTGCTTAGTGAGCTCTTGAGTGACCTAGTCCACAGTAAGTCCTGTGATACAATAAACCAAGGAAATCGGACATTTCAAATGAGAAAGGAAGCGTTTTTGAGGTGAAGCTGAGCCGTGGGGAGGTGAGGCTTGTCAGTGCAGTAGCAGGAAGTGGTCTGTTTGTCTTCTTAGAAACGGATCTTATAGAAAAGCTGGAGGAGGAAGGCCATTGGGTAAACAAACTTTTCAATAGACTTGACATCCTCTGAACTCGGCAAGGAAAACCAATTAGAGCATCAAAGTGAGCCTGAAAAGTAAGCGAATGGGACTTTCAGGTTTAATACTGTCAGGAGGGGCAAATATCTGAATACATGCAGGAATGCTTCTGAGATCACTAATAGAGCTGCCGCTGGCACTCCTTTGAACAACAGGGGGAAGCTGAAGGAAAAGAACAAACAAACAGCATAGGAGAAATCGTGGGAACGGAGACCATATTTTCTTCAAAAACAGTCAAAATACAGTAGCGTTAGTTCCTTCCAATTCTATGACTTGTGTTCACACTTTTATTTTAACACTTAGCACCCAGGGATGTCTGCTTCATGCTTCTGTTCCTGCTAGCTGTGATCTAGTAACAGAGATAGTCTCCCTGGAAGATTTGAGGACATTATGAAGGGAAGCAATTTGGGAAAAAAAGCCAAATACCGAAACGATTAAAGCTCACATGACCTGCAGATATTTCATTTAAGTTGAGCCACCAAAAATAAGGCCAGACGGTTTGTTTTCTAAAGAAAGGGAGAAAGGAGGCGTGGAGTTGGGGGAAGGGGAAGAATGGGATAGTGAGGAGGATCTGGGAAGATGGTGGAGGGGAAATTTTCAATAAAAAATTCTCACCAAAAAAGACAGAATTATTCCCTAATATTTTAAGTAACTTGTTATGAAAACCCTAGCTTTGGAAAGCGGGCTGTGGAGAAAGCAATGGCTGTGTTGTCAGCATCCGTGGTCTCCTACGGAGGCAGACGTGTGCGTGTGACGGAGCCCAGCTAGAGCTCATTGGGAGCTAATAGTCGAGAATGTTTAGACACCATTTAACACTGACTGTTAACTTAGGCTTTGATCAAAACTGAAATTCTCTACCACTGAACTAACTCAGAGAACAGCTGGCAGATAGAAACACCACCCTTCAGAGAACGCTGGGTGCCGTCTTCACCTCTGCAGTACCGTGGAATTTCACTGAGCTGTGTAGTTTCTAAAGGACAATTAAGGTGGATTGTTTTCAACTGGAAGGGGTATTTATATAAGTGGTTTGTTCCTTTTCCTGGCTTCTATTTTCCAGAATGCCACTGTAATAATTTTGAGAATATCATAAATCTACACAGAATTCAGAGCGTTCCTACTTGCCTGTGGGTCTTTGTTCGTTCCATTTTCTCTGACAATCTGGCATCTAGGCCCTTCTCTCCCAGGTACACAAGGCGGCCTGCAGCTGCTTTTCCTAACCCAGGCTCATTCACTGAAACTAACCCTTCACGGGCAGTTGTACATGCTAGACAGCCTGAAGGAAGATTTCTTAATATCTTAAGTCAGCTGTAGAACACTCATTCCAGTGATATTGGGTTACAGTTCTGGCATAGAAAATCGCCGAACCCAAAGAACATTGGCTTTTCAGTTACTCCTATTAAAGTAAAACTTCTGTGATAGACTTAAAGCTTACAGAAGCATTCCTCAGCGGTTGATAGTGTAATTCTTAATGTAAGAAACTAGGAATTTAAATAGGGCAAAATTGCAAACACCTTACAAGATTCTAATTGTATTTTATTAGCTGGGTAAGATTCTGTGTCTTTTTTGTTTTGGTCACTGGGTAGGAAGAAAGTTTCCAGTGGACAGAGATAGCCTTTCGTCCAGTCACGGTTACAGTTGACAGGTGTGGAGAAGAAAAAGGAAATAAATAACACTCCTGAGACCCTCAACCCTGCCTTAGATTCTACTTGCAGGAAAAGGCTGAGTCCTGAGGAAGGAGAACCCAATGGAAGAGGTAATGAAGCAGGAAGGTATCCCCTCCTATACACTAACCCGAGAGGCTTCATCCTGCTGAGCGGCAGCAGGTGTGGCCTGTGGTAAAACAGGGATCACATGCAGGCTCTGAGGGCATGCGGCATGTTGGCATCGTACTGTAGTTGCGGAGACTCTCACACGGCTATATGTGGCTTCTGGCATGATACATTTTCTTTTTCAAAGATGTTCTTGGCTCCCTCGTGAAGAATGTCTTGAGACATGGGAGGAAAAGCCCTGTTGTCTATGTTAAATGCTTTCCGTGGAGCATGGACAGTCGTTCATTGTAGAATCAAAGTTTGCTAATGATTAGTAGAAAGGCCTTCAGTAAAGAAAAAGATTAAAAAGGGGTGTCCAGATGTTTTAATCTGAGCAATATTGGCTACTCATGTCATGTACTAAGTCTCTAAAGATAAGAAGAAACACATTACTTCAGGAGAAACACCAGACACATTATAGAGGTGACATTAACTGGACTGTTCTTCAGAGTGGAGGCCAAGCTGCTAGATAGAGTTGCATGAAGAGGTTTGAGTTTCCAACTGAAAATGAAAGAAGCCATGGGGGCAGGGGGAGTGTGTGGGAGAGGAGGTCCCAGAACCAGTTGCCAGGATATACTGAGACATTGAAGGTATAGATTTGATAGAAGGGGTGCAGTCCACTGGGGAAGGGGTCTGAAAAGATGAGAGGCTGGAAGATAACTAGAAGGATGTGATCTTACACAGCCACAGCGAGGTCATGCTTTTGGGACCTAGTGGTCGTCTCTCTAAAAGGCTGCTTTGCAGGCTGGTAAGACCAGGATCTGAAAGACTTGGGGGGCTGACAGCAAGTTGGTCATTTTGAGTCTCATAGAGAGCAGTTTTATTTTTAACTTCTTACATTTCCGTTGGCTTATTCTTTTCTGAGTCATTTTGTACCTGTATAATTTGTGCTTTTTGTGAAAACCAAAGTAATTTACTTCTAGATTTCCCCTTTAGTTCCCTTATCCAGCTGAATACTATGCATTTCCAAATTGTGGATTAGAACGTAATAATCCTGCAATCTATAGAATTGGCCTCTTGATCTTTAAAATGTAGTAATTATCGTCACCAAAGCGAGAGTTTTTCTCCCTCCCTCTCTTCCTTCCCCACCTCCTCCTCTCTCCCCTCCCGTTTGTTTTGATGCTCCTTATCTTCAGTGCCTCTGTGTTACATAAACTGTGTTCTAGATGCTCGCTGATCCTTTGTTTTTATGTGCATGGGCTTGCATGCTCTGTTTTCTTAGTTTTCTATACTTCTTAACTCAAATAATACAAGAGATTTAACCAGTGGCCCATTAGTAATTGACACTCCACTGCTTCATCTACTTCTACTGATGGAGAAGTATTTCTTTAATATTATTTAATATGAGTGAGTGATCCATACAGTCTACTAAACAATCAGTTGTCTATGTTAAATGCTTTCCGTGGAGACCCTTGGATGGGAATAATACATTGATGCCTTTTATGTATTTTTGTAAAATATCCCGTATACAGAAAAGCAAGAAAATTTTAAATTCTCAATTGAACTGGTCTTCAAAAGTGATCACTACTAATGGATGTGTTGTCTTTTGTCTTCTTTATGCTTCAAAATCTGTAAAATATTACTGATGGGTTTCAAGATGTTTGGAGTTGAGTATATTGTTTAATATATTAGTATTTATATATAATATATAGTCAATATTATATGTACTTGAGAGGACTGCAAAATAGCTCATTTGGCGAAGTACTTGTTATAGAACCATGAGGACCTGAGCTTGAATCCCCAGAACTCACATTTAAAAAAAAAAAAAAAAGCCTGACCTGGCAATATATACCTGTAACCCCACCCAGGGCTTGGGTGGCTACAGGGAGATTTTAGGGGTTCCTGAGAAGCCCGACAGCCTATCCAAAATGCAAGTTCCAGGTTCAGCAGTAGGCCCAGTTTCCAAAACTTAAGGTGAAGAAGAGTTGAGGAAGCCACCCCATTGCCAGCCTCTGGTTTCCACATATATCTGCATGGGCTGGTACTCAAACACACACACACACACACACACACACACACACACACACACACACAGAGAGAGAGAGAGAGAGAGAAAAGAAAAAAAGAAAAAACTTGTGGGAAGTAACTTTATGAAACAAAATTATTATGAATTAGATATAATATCTAAACCCCTTAGGGACTCTTGGTGAAGTGTTGTTGTTGACACTGAGAGACATAAGCTTCTTCAGTATCATTTTCACAGTTTCTGTGTGTACAGTTGGCTCAGTACCCTTGTGGGATTGGTTCCTGGTATCTCCAAACCTCCGTCTACAAATGGCCAAGTCTATGTAAAATGGTGTTGTATTTGCACATAACCTATACACATACTCCAGGCTGACCTAGAACTTAACTATTAACCAAGAATTGCCCTGACCTCCTGACCCGTCTGCCTCCACCTCCCAACGGCTAGAATTCTAGACATATGTCACCCTGACCTGCTGTGAGTAGTTCCTGAGGGTCTCTTTAGTGTCTGTCTGCTCATTACATGTCAAATCCATGAGGAAAAGACCCATTCTACATGGTCATCATGTACTCCAGACTAAGAGAGAACTTAAGAATTAGAAATGCATTGTTATCGTAAGAATATTTGTTGAACAGATAGAAGGAATATAAATTTTACAACAGATTGCCTTTGCCTGAGACCTCATTCACTAGGCGAGTTCCTTCTCCTCAGACTTCAAGATACCGACCTTACTGGAAAGGTATAAATAAAACAGATTATTTGGAGCCACTTGAATCTACATTGTTCTTTCCTACTATGAAGTTTCAAATTAGCAAGACTTGCAGGTTGCTCCTAACAGCACACAGACATGCAGTGAGAGTCAGCTGGTACTGAGTAGATTAGTTTGGTTACTAAGTTATCCACTTGGCATGTCATTTTTCCTGCTAATCAAATACACTGAGTAGAATAAACTACAGTCGTGCTGGAATTCACTTATACCCAGTCTAGGTGATGCTTGACCTTGGTGGGGTGTTTTTCATGGACTTTGTTTTTCCAATATGCTATTTAAAATCCTGATTACTTAAATATTTTGGAGAACCTTCATTTATCGCTACTGCTTTTAGTTTTTAACAACCTTAATGTCACAAATTTCCTATCTCTATATAGTGAACTGATTAAGTTGTCTCGGAGTAAAACTAGACATCTGCAAAAGCATCAGATTCCCTTTATGTTGGCATGTGTCAAACAGTGCAGACAACTGGAGGAATTTATGTCTGGACGGTGTGTGACTTACCTGAACAGAGTGATCTTCAAAACCTTACTGCCAGGTATACTGGGGTGAACATATGAAACCTGGCCAGTAAGAAAAGGAGGAAAGTGAGACTGGACTTATCTGTGATTGGGGGATCCTATGTTCTCTGCATCCTTAATAGTAGCACATTTTAGTAACGACGTAACCACACATCGGTGAAAGGGGTAGATGAACCATGCATGACTAAGTAAGCCTCACCACGCATGTCTCAGATGCTGCCTAATTTATGGCATTGGCACCCTAAACTCGGAAGATATTTATATCTCGTTGTCTACTTGTACAGAATGATTGCACCCACAAATTTCCGAGGTGCTACTGATCTCATGCTACGAGAAGCTGCTGGGTGGGACTCCTCGAGAATCTCCAGGGAAATCTGAACAGGAAAAGAGATTTCTTCCTTTACTTTGAGTGTTTGAGCACGTTCTCCTATGTAGACTTTGTATGAATTTATTAATGAGGCTATGGGTGTGTGCCTCTTGCTTTTCTGTGTTTCCTTCCATCGTTCCTGGCTTATAACTCCTTCCATACTTCATTAAAAAGTTCAGTTTCTTCTCTTCAAAGCAAAACCCATAAAGTCTCATCTCCTTGCTTTGAAGTTCGTCAGTAAGGAAATCCGTGACCCTCTTTTTCTGGTAGTAGATAGGACCCCGTTTCAGAAGGGATCTGACCTGTCCTCAAAGGGAACACTGAGAAACCTGAATAAGGAGAGGGTGCTGCCCCACCCACCCTGGCATGAGATCACACTCTTCCCATCACGGTTCACATCACTGCCCCACTCCACGACTGCTTGTGCAGTTCAGTTTCATAGAAGCCATGGAGGCAGTTTAGATGCTGGATAGCTATGCACATGGAGGGCGCTAACGGGTGGGGAACTAAGAGAGTGCACAGAAACTAGGAGCTCCTTCCATATTGTGTCCTGTGTATCTCTACCAACAGCCTTTGTAACGAGCCGGTACACCCAGATGTTTCCTTAGTTTTGTGAGCATCTAAGGAGGGGCTTGCAGAACTCCAATCTATAGATACCCGGAAGCACAGGTAGAACAACCTGCCATCTAAAATGTGGGGGATTGAGAGCATCTGTAGGCACTGAGCCCTCAACCTGAGCGATCTAGGAGTCCAGATGGTGTCAGGGAGGACAGTGCTGCCGTCCACTGCCGGAGAACTGGTTTCTGTCATGCTGCTGGGGAGACATTTGCACATTTTGTAGTCAGATGTAATTTGTGTTTGAACAGATTAGGAAGCACGGTTTGCGTCTGAGCTGGTTTCTCCTTTATCTTCAGAATCACAGAGCCCAAGCACGGGTTGGAATAGTGCAACAGAGCCCTGAATTCAAGTGCTGGGTTTGCTTTTTTATGGTACTGAGCCTCAAACTTTATAGACTCACTGCTGGTTTCATTTCTCACTAACATGTGTCTCCGCTTCCTTGTCTGTGTAATGAATTTGTTGGTAGCATTTCTCTCAGTGTTATGTACTTATGAAATGATTTTGTGTGTTTTCATGCAGAGTTTTGGGGGAAAGGCTGGTGTCCAATAAGTCATATTTAATGTTAGCCCCTACTTTACTGCAAGAGGGTAGGGATTTCTGTGCATTTTTGTTTGCAGTTGCTTCCTCAGTGATGCAACAGGTCTGGCACATGTATGTACCCTACAAATATTTACTGGATGAACATTTTGCTAATTTTGTCATCTGTGAAGTAGAAAGAAGCAATGATAGTAAATGCTTCATAGTGCTTATCTTAAATTATGTATGGGAAGGGCATAAAGCTGGCCGTTGTCATCATAATCATTACTGTATGAAAGGGAAGTCATTGAGTCATGTGTCCCTCGCTGTGCCTCCACACTGTTCTCTGCATCTCACATGACCTTAATTGTAAGGGTCTTTCCCCTTTCATTCCACATGTCAAATCTTGTCACCATGTTTTATCTTAATCAATAGTGTTTGGGTTTTTTTTTTACTTCCATGAACAGGTTTTCTTAAGAGATAAATATATTATCATGAATCTCACTACATAAACAATGAAACTATTGACCACTTCATCTTTCTTGTTTTTTTCTCTTATCATGTTTGAATACATTTTTACCTCTTTAACTTCTGTAAGTTTTGGATTGGCCAGCTGCTAAACTGTAACATCTGTTTTTTACTTTCAAAATCTGCCAAATAAAAACTAAAAATACCTTTGAAAATTTCCGAAGTTTAGGCCTTATTTCTACCATATTGACATAAGACTAGGAATGAGAAAAAAAAGATTGTTCACTTCAGATTTCATAGTATGGTCTGGTATCTATAATATTTGTTATGTTTTATACGGGAAGCAAATATAGATTTAACCTAACTCTGGAGGTAAAATAAGCAGTATGACTTTAAGGTTGGATTGTCCGCATTTATATTTGGTGAAGAAATTTACAGTACAATCATATTTATCAGTTCTGTTTTCTATGTCTTTCCACTGTCTTAGTTACACATGAGCACATGTAACATCTGTGACATGGTATGCAGACATTAACCTGAAGTCAGCCGTGCAGGACACAGACCTGCACTCCCTCAGTAAGCATGTATCATACGTGAGCCTTTTCCATCACGTCTGCACAGAAGGTACTGCTAGGGTTGATGCAACACTTGACATATCAGTGTGCTGTGTTTTTATAAATATATCTATAAAATACATTGGCCTGGAGTTATCAAGTAGCCTACTTTACTAGCCTATGCAAAACATTTTTGTCTATTCTGAAAGATGCTGTACATGTTTTCTAGTGGAATTTTTCAGGATTTTATTTTTAGAAAGCAATTTATTATGTTTGTGACTCCAATCTCTCATTATGTTTGGATGGATAAGAGAATTAAAAATAAGTTGGGATCCTGGATTATAATATTCTAGACATATACTTGTTTCTATGTAATGAAATATAGTGGCTCATCATTTGAGAAGTAAATGCAAAAATATGTACAATGTGTAGCTACACATAGACTGCATATGCGTGTGCTAACCATGTAGCTACACATGCTAGACTACATATGCATGGACCACATTTACATTGTGTCTTGTATTTGGACAATTTCCAATTTTATTAGTAGTTTGATTATATGCATTTTGAATTCACCAGGGATGACAGTAGATGTGTCTGAACAGAACAGGGACTAATAACTGGGCTTGATAAAAATGTGCAAACAGCTCACATATGTTGGTACACTCTGTGTTCCCAGCACTCAAGAGACTGGGGCAGCAAGATTCTAAATCTGAGGTGAGTCTGGGCTACATAATGAGACCCATCTCAAAAACAGAAGTGCAAAGAGTGCTAAATATCATTAAATACATATCTTTATGTGAAACTAGAAATATTTTTAAAGCAATTGCGCATAGGACTAATAAAGTAGAATCCAATTTTCCTCAATAATTTCAGATTATGCTCTAAATTACCATGTGAAACTAGAGTTATCTGATCATGTTGCGATCCATCTCTGTATGTGTTCGTTCTTTTTTCCTTAAACCCTTCTTCCCCCAAGTAAAGTAGCCTTTCTCCCTTGGCCTGAGTTTCCGAGCTGAACTCTGATGATTTTATTTGATTTTCATTATTTAAAAATTTGACCAAAAACTGCAAAGATGACTCAGTGGTCAAGAGCACTGCTGCTTTCCCAGAGGACCTGAGTTTGGTTCCCAGCATCCACATCAGGTGACTCACAACCACCTGTAACTCCAGCTCTGGGGGGAATCTCATGCTTTGACCTCTGAAGGCACCAGCACTCAGATGTGTGCAGGCGCACATACACTCACACATACACACATACATACATACATACATACATACATACACATACAAGCATACATTTACACACGCACACATATATACTCAGTCACAGTCACAGAAGATTTTAAAATAAATGAATAAATCACTGGTGGAATGCTAGTCAGTTATTTTCAGCACTCACTGACATCATGACTGACAGTCCAGAAAATATAAGATGACTTTCAACAAATCCTTCCCGCTTCTATACGTCTGTGAGTTTTTCTCTGTTCCTATGATGGAATTTTTGTTTAATGGTAAACAGCTCCCATTCTTTCAGTTAAACTGGTGTGTATGAAAACATGTTCCTAGAGCTCTCTGATCTGCATCTGTTCTTTGTGCTGTTGATAGTAACAGAGTGAATACTGAAAAGGAGACTGGACTCCCAGCTGTGGGAATATTAACAAGAAAGGATGCATGTTTAGCTGAAAAACAGGAAAACTTGGTCTAAATAACAACCTTTTTGTTAGAGTGGCAGTTTTTTTGTGCTGAAGGTTTTGCGTCTTTAGGAAGAGGTGAGAGTATTGTTCCGTGTGGGCATTCTCATCCCTCCTGAACAGCCATGTCTGACAGCCAAGCTTTAACCTATTCTGTGTGGCCCATCCCTTTTCTCTGCTCCACCCTTGGCTTCTCTCCAGCCTATAGGTCCTCCTTCCTACTGTCTTCAAACCTCTTCTCTTCTCAAATGCCACCCAGCCAGTCACAGCTATGGTGTTCCTAGACCGCCGTGCGCCCGTGCCCTTGCCTCTGTTTGCATTTATTTTCACTTTTAACATCATGTTGTCTACCGATTTATTGCTGCTTGCTAACTCCTGTCTTCTGGCAATACACACACACACACACACACACACACACACTTACTTCACTTTGGTCTCAGTGGGGGACTTTCTACTGCTTTGAAAACTGTTGTATTTAAGCATCTACCAGGATACCTGGCATTTGCCAGAAGCTTAGTTAACTAACTGAACTTGAACATTTGAATCTCCTGGTAATTCAAATAAAAAACCTGTGCCCGTGTGAGATCAGTGGTGTGTGTGTGTGTGTGTGTGTGTGTGTGTGTGTGAGAGAGAGAGAGAGAGAGAGAGAGACTCTTTAGGAAAATAGAGAGAGTAAATGCCTTCCCTAAGGTTTTATATACTTAGATTTCTCTTCTCACTCCTAGTAAAGTGTATCAAATTTGCTTTGTGCTCAGGGACAGAGATTTCCATCTTGCAGAAACATTCTGGTAACTTTGCTTATCAACTGTGTTGTTTTTTAGTAAGTCTGTGTTGTTTCCAAACTTATGTTAAGATGTAACCTTTCACCATGCTGTTACACTTGATGGTGTTATTCTTAGCAAGAGTGGGCAGCTGATTGCTTTATGTAGAGGAAGAAAGAATCAGAGATTCTTGGAATGAACACTAACTTTACAAACGTCATTGTGCTTTTCCCCGGCTTTGCTGCTTCTCATGTCTCTTTCTAAAGAACTCTCCTGTTGACTTTTTACCGTTACTTTAAAATGTAATGGGTTAAAATGAAAGGGTTAATGTAGGTTTTCATAAGACCTGGTTAAAATGTTGTTAAGATAGCGTTTCTCATCCACACCTGAGGACTGCGAACAGCCGCTGAAGGGAAATTAAGGGAAAGAGGCTACCAGGAATTTTCCTGCATATCACCACTCCGAGCTGCCAGGCTCATTACACATAATTAGTCACCATTCTCAGGTGCTGGCCATGCCAAAGGGGGAAACAGCGGCATCTACCAGGGGTCTGCAGGCCAGAACCTGAGTTGCGCCGAGCATCAGTGCCGCGGTGCCGCCCCCTCCAGCCGCTGATTGGCGGCAAGCTCAGCATCAGCAGCATCTCCCAGCGAGGGAGGGCGCCCGGGCAAGCGGCTCCAGCCTCCGGGATCCTCAGCTCCCCTTAGCGACACTTCGAACTTCCACAGTGAGCGGCAGCTCCTCTAGACGACTTTCCTCCGGATCCCTCTCCAGCAAAGCCAAAGTCCCGGCCACATCCCAGCCGGGTTGGGTCGGGGAGACAGGGACCGGAACCCTGGGGTTCCGCGGTACCAGCCCGGCCCCCGACTCCCCAGCTCTGGAACCGCAGCGGTCGCCGCGCGCCAGCCGCCAAGACGCCTCGTATCTTGTACCGCGGGAAAAGCGGGTCCTCCAGCAAGATGGGCCGGCAGGGCTTGGGGGGCACGGGTGCCGCGGGGCGCTCCATGCAGCGCTCCCAGAGCCGGAGCAGCCTCTCCGCCTCCTTTGAAGCTCTAGCAGGCTACTTTCCCTGCATGAACTCCCTGGAAGAAGAGGAAGGAGGTGAGGACCGCTGTTCCCTCCCCTCTTGGATAGCGTTTCTGTTGTAGATCCTTTGGGAACCGTGGCGGGAGGGTTGGCTTCAGGCAAGAACGCAAAATAGCCTCTGCGCTGCGGGAACTGTGCCTGGAAGACCCCTAGAGCACTGGGCTGAGAAGCACTGTTTGCAGGTTGTTAGAGCTCTACAGGCTCTCCCGGGAAATAGTTGGCCTAGTGAGACTGAATTATGGAGTTGGGTGCTGAATGAGTCTGTAAGACTGGATGGAGGCAGGCGGCGCCTCCTGGGTGCCCCCCACCCTATTTGCTTTTGGTGATTTCCTAAGTCTGCAGGCTGTGTGTCAGTCAGCATGTAGTCTGGAAGACAGAAATCTCGGGAAACTAAGGAGGACGGCAGCAGCAAAACTTGAGGTGTCCCAGCCTGTGACAGCCAAGAGCAGGGTGCAGAGGTGGGGGGACTGTGCGGCGGACAGGTAGACAGTGGACACACTAAAGAAGCGATTGCACTGTGTGCTCTCGGAACTTGGTTCTCTAGATGCCGGTGTGTGATTCTGGCTGTTGGCTGTCTCTTCTGTTCAACAATGCCTCTGTAGGTAAAAGGGACTGGCCATATCAAACTTTTCACCGAGACATTTGCTGGCCTACGTGAAGTTTTGAATTACAGATCCTGCTTTTCCTTGATGAAGAACTCTCATAAGACTTGGCAACCAACACTGAAAATTTTGTTCATAAGCTAATTAATGTTTATAATAATGTTAGAAACTGAGTAATAACGTTAGAAATACTGTTTGCGAACCGCGCCTGTCCTAGGCCTCTACCCACAGCAACCTGGTTGTCCTGATCACTCTGCTGTGTAGAATTAAAGATGTGCTTGCTTTCGTTTCTTACCAGGAATCCACCCAGCTCTAGTTTCCCATGCTTTCTCTGGAGAGGGAGGGACAAGGTAGCTGCCGAGCAATCGGTGCTATGGTCAGTCTTCAGACCGATCACTGCAGCTGCCCAAGGTTCTTCTGGCTTGCTGTTGAATGTTAATTTGCTATAAACAAAGACACGTAAATACAGATGTAACACTAGAGTAACTCCCTATGTAACTGTGACTTTTGGTTTTCATCCTTAGCCTTGTTTTTATGTTTTGTGCATTTATATCTGATTTATTTATAATTCTAGGAAAGGAACAAAGTCAAACAATTAAAAATCAGTTCACTGAATAACTGGACAACCATAACTGTAGCTGGTTTTTGGAACTCCTAATTTGCTAGGCACTGCTTATGTCCTACAGTGTTTAGCCTTGAGGGCTCATAACCTTTTTAGCCATGTTTCACAAGTGAGGATGCTAAGGCAAGAAGAAATTCACAAGCTTGACCAGCCAGTTGGCTGTGGAGATAACACTTGAAGTCTGGAGTCACAAGCACAGTCTGTGTGCTCAGCTCCCAGGTTCTAGATTGTTCTTTATGGATACTTGACTGCACACACTCACTAACCTAGTAAGTATGGAAGCTATAATTCAAAGTTAAGTGTGTCTGAAAATAGCTATATTTAAATAAGATGTAGACTATTGTAAACTTATTTCTAAGCATGTTTGATGCCAATTCCTCAATCTTGAGTTTACTCCACATAAGCTAACCCTTCTTCAGGAATTACTAGGATTTGGGGGTTTACAAGATACCACTCTAAAAGCATTTTCGAGACAGTAAAAAAGGCTTAAACAAAATGTGGATATTTTTCAAAATTGGAAGTACAATCACTTATCTGTATCTCATAAGACAAATCCCAAAGGAAGTTTCTACATATACACATGAGAAACTGGAACAGATCTCTGTGCAATAATATTGCTTCTTGAGTTGCCAAGACAAAATGTTCCACAAGGATGGTAGCATTTTTAAATGCTCCATATATGCCTCTGCTCGCAACATGGAGGGGGCTCTGCACGAATGAGTCCTTTATTGGCCCAGAGTCAACTGACAGCCACGAGAAATGAATCCAATCTAACTTCTTTGGCTTCACGACACTGCTTGACTCTCGCAATTCCTGTGTTTTCAGAAACTGTTCAACATCCCCACAGCTCTGTGAGACTTAGACACCAAGCTTCCAGAGCAGAACTTCTCTGTCATGTTTGTTCTGTTGAGACACCCATGCAGAACACATGAAGTTCACGTGGGTAACATGCTTAGACACGTTACTATAGTCGTAGCTGTGAGACCTATTCTAGCTCACAAGAAAAGGAAATGCCTCCAAAGGTGACTTCCAAGTTCATAGAGAACAGTTGATTTAATGGAAGCAGTGATCTCCCAGTCACTGTGATTGACTAAATTATCAGTCTGCTCAGTAAACCAGGTGGATATCGCTCATGTTTGCCTTTTCTTCTCTTCCTTTTTTTGAAATCATTTAAAAGGTCCCCCAGAAATAGTGCAATAGCTGAATTCTCACCTCATTCTTACACAGTGTCCCTAGGCATTGTCGTTCTCTACAGAAAGTGCCCAAGAGATCACTAAAGAGACCAAATTCTTCCCAATCATGTATTCAGAAATACTCGTGGAGGGCACCTGATGTGTTTGTAGCTGTGAGAGTGTGCACTGTCTCACCTTCTTAGGGTCTAACGAAGAAAATAGGAACAACTCTTCCTAACCGTAACAAATGGTAGTGAGGTAAGATGCAGTGTAATTGAGACATGAAGAAAGCCTGCCTTAGGAATTAAAGAAGGGTCCCCTGAGAGAGTGTGAAATGCTGATTCAGGCATCAGTAATATGAGCTTCCAGTCTCATAAAACTACATCCTGCACATATTCGGAAACTGTTTGTCCAGATTCCTCAGCTAGGAAGTAGTGGAATTGGGGTATAAAGGCGTAGTGTTTACACTGCTGACTGCGTGCTTTAAGTGTTGATTCATGGCTGTTATATTGTATCATCTCCTCGTTGGAGGCTATGGTCCTGAAAACTGAGCCCAGTAATGGTTAGCATTAATCATGTAGCTTCTCTGTATTTCCTTCTTTTATTTCATGGGAATTCTTCAAGATTATTTTTGTTGTTTTGCTCTTGTGAAAATATAGACTCAGAGAAGGTAAACACATTGCCTACAGATAACAAATCCCAGTGTGGCTGATTTGAGTCAGGCTAGAAGCAAAGTTAATTTACTGTGCAGACAGACTGGTCTTTGTTTCATCTTTTCCGCATACTTGCAAGTTTGTTTTTTCATCCTCTGCCCTGTGTATATTCCAGAAAGACATTCTCCATAGCTCTGGAGCTATTTTAGAGAAAACTAATAGAAAGACTACTCTTCCTGTTAAAATTATATTCTCCCATTTTATCTTTATCCTCTTTGAACATGTTATATTTTCTCTGTGTAACCTATTTGGTTCCAACAGTAAGTCTTCCTTCCTGATATAAGCCATTAGAATTGATTGACTATTTGAGTATTTTGGGCAATTACAAGAATATAGAAACTATTTCAGGCAATATGCCCTTCCATTTGTAATTGTAGAAGCAACCCTACAGTTTCCCATCCATTGATTCCACGAAAAAAAACGTTAGTGTGGCAAAGTTGCCGATGCATAAGAGTCTCATAGAGGCCATCTCCATGTTCCCTGCGGTTTTAAGCTCATGGTCCTTAGTTCGTTATGTCTATACTATGTGACAAATTTCACTTCCCCAGTATTTTAGACCTTACCACCTCTAATTGAAACTTAATTTGACCACCATGAACAAAAGATCCTGTCAACTCCACACAAAGTAACTAAATAAGTTAGCATTTAATTCCTTCTATGTACCAGTCATTTGAAAATTAAAACATAAGAAAACCAACAAAGAAATGAAAGTAGTTTAAGAATCACTAGAAAACCAAGGAAACCCCATCTGCATATGATAGCGGCCATGAGGATTATCAAAGGAAAACCCCATCTGCATATGATAGAGGCCGTGAGGATTATTAAAGGAAAGATCCTTTCATCTGGTCACAGCGGTGCACACCTGACACTCTGGTACAAGAGAGTGAGAGGCAAGGGGACCACACATTTGAGGCCACTGTGAGCTAGATAGAAACCAGCTCAGTAACAGGACTTATGTAAACACACACACACCTTAGGTGGCCGTTCATTCAATGGGATGATGAGAATCCTGGTGTGGAGTTGGTAATACTGTCTTTCCTGAGGAACAGAGCTTCACCTCTGCTCTGGTGTCGAGTTGGTAATACTGTCTTTCCTGAGGAACAGAGCTTCACCTCTGCTCTGGTGTCGAGTTGGTAATACTGTCTTTCCTGAGGAACAGAGCTTCACCTCTGCTCTGGTGTCGAGTTGGTAATACTGTCTTTCCTGAGGAACAGAGCTTCACCTCTGCTCTGGTGTCAAGTTGGTAATACTGTCTTTCCTGAGGAACAGAACTTCACCTCTGCTCTGGTGTGGAGTTGGTAATACTGTCTTTCCTGAGGAACAGAGCTTCACCTTTGCTCTGGTGAAGTAAAGTATCCTCCATGCTTGCCAGGGTCATCCTGCTAAGTGCAGAAAGCAGGTGCTGCCACCAGCACTGAGTAGCTGTCCTGTGCTTTTCCATTTCAGCTGAACACAAGCAAAACCAGCTCTCCCTCTAGACTGTTTCCCAGTGTGTGATCTAGGGCTTTGAAGTCTGATCACAGTATTTACACACTTTCTGAAGCCAAAGTGGGGCAAGAGAGATGCAGAGACGGCTGTCTTAGTTAAGTGTCTATAACTGTGAAGATGCACCGTGACCACAGCAACCCTTACGAAGGAAAGCATCTAGTTGAGGTGGCAGCTTACAGTTCAGAGGTGCAGTCCATCACCGTCATGGCAGGGAGCATGGCAGCTGGGAGTATGGTGGTATGTAGGCAGATATGGAGCTGGAGAATTCTACATATTGACCTCCAGGCAACAGGAAGATAACTGATTAACTGAGTGTGACTTGAGCATATATGAGACCTGAAAGCCCGCCTTCACAGTGACACACTTCCTCTATCAAGATACATCTACTCCAAACAGGTCACACCTCTTAATAGTGTCACTTCCTTTGGGGACCATTTTCTTTCAAATCACCATGTTCTACTACTGGGCCCCCATAAACTTGTAACAATACCACAATGCAAATATGCATTCATCCCAACTTCAAAAGTCCCCGTAGTCTGTCACAGTCTCAGCCATGTTTTAGAGTCCCAAATTCAAAGTCTCTTCTCAGAGTCATGCAAATTCCGTAGCCCCTTTCTTCTCTCCATAACCCTAAAACCAGAGCCACGTGGTCAAAGCTGCCAAATTCCACTGCTTGCTGGGGCTGGAACACGTCCCCTTGTTCAATTATATCTTCATCAGCTTTCTTTTTCCGATAGTTTTCTTTACTGCCTAAGCTTGACTGTCCTTGAACTTGTTCTGTAGACCAGACTGACCTCAAACTCAGAAATCTGCTGGCCTCTGCCTTAATTCCTTTTCACTAGTTGAAAACTTGGTTGGGTGGGATCTTGTCCTGAGGTCACCACTCCCTTTATTCCATTTCTTCATCTGTCTATCTCCTTGAACACAGGATTTAGTTCTGTTCCACTTCCTGGAGCTCCTTTCCTTTTCACAATTTTCATTTTGGAATTTACCCTGCTCATCCTGCTCCTTTTCATTATAATCTTCATTAGAGTTACTGCTAATAACCACACAATAAAGTCTATACTAGGCTCTTCTGAGATTTCCTCTGTCTGCGGAATTAATATAAAACTCTTCACTTTAGCCTCAGGCAGACTCTTTAAACAAGGGCAAAATGCAGCCACATTCTTCACCAAAATATCAGAAGAATGCTCTCTAGGCAACATAGTAAAATTCTTCTCCTCTGAAACCTCTTGAGTGAGCCTCCACAGTTGATCAGATCACACAGGGCAACACTGTCTTCCCCTCTCCTCCTAGTATGACCCAGTAGACAACACTTAAAGCATGACACTGTTTTCCTAACCCAAAGTACCAAAGTCCAGATGCCTCTAAATAAAACTGTGGTCAGGCCTATCACAGCAATACCCCATCCCTGGTACCAACTTCTGCCTTAGTTAGGTTTTTATTACTGTGAAGAGACGCCATGACCATGGCAACTCTTATAAAGGAAAACATTTGAGGAGGCAGCTTACAGTTTCAGAGGTTTAGCCCATTATCATCATGATGGGGAGCTCGGTGGCTGGGGTATGATGACATGCCGTCGGACATGGTGCTGGAAAGGTAGTCGAGATTCCTATATCTTGGCATACAGGCAACAGGAAGTGGTTGAGACACTGGACATGGCTTGAGCATATATGAGACCTCAAAGCCTGCCTCCATAGTCACAAACTTTGTTCAACAAGACCACATCTAGTGTGCCAGTTCCTTTGGGACCATTTTCTTTTAAACTACCACAGCTACTGTCGATCTTTTTTATAGATACCATTTTTCTTACATTATAATTTTATATGAAATATCATTTCATTAAGTGAGTCTAAATATTTAAGAAGGACACATTTTTATATTAGATTTGTACTTAAGGCAGACAAAGTAAACTAAGATATTTTGGAGGTTAAAAAAAACATAAATGTATAAACACATCAACTCAGATTTGACCTAAGAATCAGCATCTTTCAGTATCTTAGGTATTGGGGGAGACTGTTTGTTTGTTCCCAGCTGCCCTGGCCCAAAATACTCACACAGAAATTGTATTAATTATAACACTGCTTGGCCAATGACTCTAGCATATTCCTAGCAAGCTCTTCATCTTAAATTAACCCATTTCTATTCACCTGTGTGTTGCCGCATGGCTGTGGCTTACCAGGCAAATTTCCAGCATCTCTCTGACTGTGTCTTCTTTCTCCCAGCATTTAGTTTGGTTTTCCCACCTAACTCTACTCTGCCCTATCACAGGCCAAAGCAGCTTCTTTATTCATTAACCAACAAAAGCAACACATACAAAAGGACTTAGGTCCAGAGTGCCCTTAAAGCAATGGTTCTCTACTTTCCTAATGCTGTGACCCTTTAATATAGTTCATCAAGTTGTGGTGACCCCAACCATAGAATTACTTTGTTGCTACTTCATAACTGTAATTTTGCTATTGTTATGAGTTGTAAATATGTTTTTTCCAGTGGTCTTGGACAACATCTGTGAAAGGGTAGTTCGCGTGTACAGGGGTCACGACAATAGCTTGAGAAACACTGCCTTAAAGTAATTGGAATCTTAATTATAGGAGTCAAAGTAGACCCCAATTTGCCTTCATACTTCACTAGATTCATTAAATCAAAGCCAGCAATGGGACAATGCGATGAAGTTTCCCTGTTGAGACATTGTGTAATGCAAAGATTTACAGAAGAAACTGGCTAAGAAGTTGTCATGGCAACCACCCATCACTATCCAGGACTGTATCCACCCTTTGCTACTAAGGACTGTATCCACCCAGTGAAAGGGCTCTCTGCTGTGATATACTAGGTCATTATTATGGGTTAAAGAAGATTATTCTGTATGTGGGTGCACCCCTCGTGGTCCTGAGTTCCTTGTTTGTGCTCTCTCTCCTTCTGCTCCTGATTTGGACCTTGAAATTTCTGTCCGGTGCTCCAATGTGGGTCTTTGTCTCTGTCTCCTTTCATCGCCTGATGAAGGTTAATATTCAGGAGGATGCCTATATGTTTTTCTTTGAGACAATGGGGATGTTCTATCGGAAACTCACCAAGGCCAGCTAGCTGGCCTGGATCTGAAAAAGCCTGGGATAAAACCAGACTCGCTGAACATAGTGGACAATGAGGACTACTGAGAACTCAAGAACAATGGCAATGGGTTTTTGATCCCACGTACTGGCTTTGTGGGAGCCTAGGCAGTTTGGATGCTCACCTTACTAGACCTGGATGGAGGTGGATGGTCCTTGGACTTCCCACAGGGCAGGAAACCCTGATTGCTCTTTGGGCTGATGAGGGAGGGGGACTTGATTGGGGGAGAGGGAGGGAAATGGGAGGCGGTGGCGGGGAAGAGACAGAAATCTTTAATAAATAAATTTTTTTAAAAAAAGAAGATTATTCTGTATTCTACCTTGTGTTGTACTGGTTTTGGATTGGGGAGGCAGGAGATCTACCTACTGCCGTGTATTCACAAGATGAGCTGTTTAAAGAAAATGCTAGCGTAAAATAATAGTTTCACTTTTAGTTTGGAAATAGTTCTCTTTTTAAATCTGGAAATAAATGGGAATGTTTGTGCATGTGTGTGTAAGTAATGTTTTTGCAGAGACTTTTCACCAAATCTCTAAAGAGAGTCATCTAGGCACCACGTTGCTCTAAAGAAATCCAGAGCAGCCTCTTCCCTTTCCTGCCCTCATTCCCACCTCACGTGACTGCTTTGCCCCCCCCCACGTGGCTCTCTTTTGCTGTTACCCAGAACACATGTCCAGTGAACCATGTTAGCAAGTAACTTCTGCATTCGTGCGTTACAGTTCCACCATTCTGTAAACTGTGCCTTTCTTAATCCTGATCCCAAAATTGCAGAGAAGAGATTTCATTGCCAGTCTAGCCCTGACTAACATACCCAGAGGCCAGGGCCTCATGTGGGGTTTAGATCGCACTGGTAATAGGCTTCTGTGGGCAGTGGTAAGGGCACCATTGTGAGCTGCTCTGACGCCCCCATAGGTAGCTGCTTTTGTCTAGCCAATACCTTGATTTAGATTTTATTTCATGAGACTAAAACACAAGGAAAATTATTTTCGCTATTGAAAATAAACAGATCAATTGTGATTGCTGCTCCTTTAGGGTCTTTGCCGCACGGGTGAAATCGATCCTTGAGGCAGAAGAGGAGCAAGGAAGGGCTGAGAACTGGGGGAGCCCATCCAGAGGTGGGGTTATTCTGGGCAATGCCAAGCTGTCTGTTCCGGGTTGGCACAGTGACTTTGTTTTTTGTCCTCAACACAATTGTAAACTTGTGTTTTTTTTTCCCATAAATCCCTTAAACTTTAAAATATTGGCAGCAAAATGTAAAAATCTCAACATTATCTGGGACAAACAAACACATTTATTGACCAAATGTGACCCAGAAAACTTGGAGTTTTCAGTTTCCACCAAGAATATTTGCTCCCTCCCATCATTTCTCAGTTCTGTGTCTTCTCATTCTCTTTGGCAACTTGGTTGTTTGGGCTTATCTCTGAAATCTCTGATAATATCCCCGCCTGCTTCCTGCTTTCTGGAGCCAGTCCTCTTCCACTGCCTCCAGAGCAATGGTCTTCACCCTGCAGCTCTTTGGGTCCATCAGCCCTTTCACAGGGGTCACCTAAGAACTTGGGAAAACACAGATATTTACATTACAGTCCATAGCAGTAGCAACTTACAGTTATGCGATAGCAGCAGAAATAATTCTATGGATGGGGTCACCACAGCGCGAGGAACTGTATTAAAGGGTCACAGTATTAGGAAAGTTGAGAGCCACTGATATAGAGCAAACCAGATTCCCATTCCTTCTAAGGAAAGCCTTCGTCCTGCTGTTCTGAGTCCTTCCACATCTAACTACTGAATGTCTGAAGCTGGCCCCCTTGCTCCAGAGTTCTGTCTCTGTGCAATCTCTCCCATTGCTACTGTGTGTACACTGTTGTTCATCAGTACTCAGTCCATCGCCTGTGAGCTCTCCTGCAAACCCCAAGAGCTTCTCTGGGTGGAGAAAACTTGTGTGGACCTCGATTTGAATTGGTAATTCCACTTCTGCCTAGTCAACGACCTAAGTAAGAAACTTAATTTCTTTTAGCTTAGCTTGTTTTTATGTGCAAAGTCTATACTAATACATATCTTGGAGTATTATTGAGACTTAATATATTATGTTAGCCCTTCTCTTATTGAAACTATTTAAGATATTTCACTTTTTTTCTGAACCTGTAGATCTCTGTTATCCAGTACACGAGGCTCGAGCCTATTTCAAGTGCTCCGTAGCCCCGTGTGTCTAGTGATGACCTTATTGGCCACTGCTCCGTTATAGAGCATCTCTCTCACTGACAGAAATTTCGCAGCGCTAGTGATGCATGGCCACTGATACCAATCTCAGCACATATCACCTTGGGAATTCATTTACTAGCTTATCTCACCTACTAAATAAAAAACTTATGTAGGTTGGAGTTGTATGATTATGTGTTACATATATGTGTATCATATATCCCTTTACATTCTAGCCCTAGCAAGTACATGGATGTGAATGGAGGCATGACCAAGGTTGCTTTCTTTTTTGTTTGCTTGGGTTTGGGATTTTTTGTTTGTTTGTTTGCTTGCTTTGGTTGGTTTAGTTTGGTTGGTTTTGGTTTTTCCAGACGGTTTCTCTGTGTAACAGCCCTAGCTGTCCTGGAACTCACTCTGTAGACCAGGCTGGCCTCGAACTCATAGAAAACTGCTTGCCTCTACCTCCTGAGTGCTGGGATTAATGGAGTGTATCAACATCCTGGCCCCAAATTTCTTCCTATGTACTTCCCAGGAAATGAAAAGGTACTGATAGACGTGAAAGGGAGCACACTGATTAACCAAGAAACTGTAGGTAAATTTTTGTAGGTAGAAGAATGTGTGAATGTCACACAGTCTCTGTACTACACCTGGAATTGCCATTATATAAACTGGTATGCACTCTTTATCCACTGAGAGATGGAACAAGTGCAAGACTTCTGTTATTTAGAAAATATCAACAGAGATCAGGCAGTTAGACAGAAAAAAAACTTTTTGCTGAACAGAAGTTGGGTCAGGCCATAGAATGTCTGTCTACAAATGCCTGGAAACCTAGCCTGGGAGCAAGGCTTGCTGCCCACAGCCACTGTAGAAGCCACCTGCCTGCATTGCTGCTAGCCACAGACCTCGCAGCTCACCCTTCACCTTGGCGGGGAGTCAGTCTATGTGTGTGACCCACTAGAAGTCAGGTGTTCTGGCTGTCACCCTGGTTAGACAAGGCCTGTGGTATATCGTCTTGATCCCAGTGGCTTGAGATGTGACATTTGCAGCTGCAGGGCTGTAGCCACATGCTTACACCCTGATTGCAAAGCAGGTAGAGAGCGGCATGTGACAGACTGAACTTCTACAGCGGAGGAGTGGAATGGTTTTCTCAGGAAGAAAATTGGCGAGACAAAACCTTTTTAAAAAATCACTAGATTATACAATATGGTTAACAGTAGCTAAAAGGCTAGCTATTAAACTCAATGTGCTTACCTCTTATTTTTATATATTTTAATAACTTGCTATTTCGCTCTATTCCTCATTTGTTCTTCCGCCCCTCCCCCACTCCTCCTCCATCTCCATTCAAATGGGATAAGGAGAAGTGGGAGGGGAATCTGTGATTGGTAAATAAAATGAATAAAAAATGATGCATTGACAAAAGAAATCCATGTTATTTACCTTAGATATCATCTATACATTTTCCTTTCCTGACTGCTCATACTCAGTGAACAAAGAGGAATAGAGCGAAATAGCAAGTTATTAAAAATATATGAAAATAAGAGAAGAAGGTATATTCTTTTGTGCTTGGGTGAAATGTTCCATAGATATCTATTAAGTCCATTTGAGTCATAACATCTGTTAGTTCCCTTGTTTCTCTATTAAGGTTCTCTCTGGCAGACCTGTCCTTTTGTGAGAGTGGAGTGTTGAGTTTCCCACTATTAATGTGTGGGATTTGATGTGTGATTTAAGCTCTAGTAATGTTTCTTTGAAAAATGTGGGTGATGTATTTAGAGCATAGATGTTCAGAACTGAGACCTTATCTTGATGGATTTTTCCCTTGATGAATATGAAATGTCCTTCATCTCTTGATTAATTTTAGTTTGAAGTCTATTTTGTTAGATATTACGATAGCTACACTGTATTGCTTCTTAGAATCATTTGATTGAAAAATCTTTTCCAACCCTCTACACTGTCTTTGAGGTTGAGGTGTGTTTCTTGTATGCAACAGAAGAATGGATCTTGTGCTAATCTATGTCTTTTTTTAATATTTATTTATTATGTATACAACATTCTGTCTGTTTGTATGCCTGAAGGCCAGAAGAGGGCACCAGACCTCATTACAGATGGTTATGAGCCACCATGTGGTTGCTGGGAATTGAACTCAGGACCTTTGGTAGAGCAGGCAATGCTCTTAACCGCTGAGCCATCTCTCCAGCCCTCCTAATCTATGTCTTTTATTGGTGAATTGAGTCCATTGATATTAAGAGATATTATTGACCAGTGATTGTTAATTCCTATTATTTTTTTATTGTGTTGGTTGTAATGGAAGTGTGTATGTTCCCCTTCTTTGGGTTTTGCTATTGTGAGATTATTTATTGCCCTTGTTTTTGTGGATGTAACTGAGTTTGTTACACTAGAGTTTGTTCTAGTACTTTCTGTAGGGCTGGATTTGTGGATAGGTATTGTTTAAATCTGGTTTTGTTGTGAAATACCTTTTTTCTCCATCTACGTTGATTGGAAGTTTTGCTGGATATAGTAGTCTAGACTGGCATCCATGGTCCTTGGATGTCTTAAAATGTTTATCCAGGACCTTCTGGCTTTCAGAGTCTCCATAGAGAAGTCAGGTGTAATTCTGATAGGTCTGCTTTTATATATTACTTGTTTGTAGCTCTTAAAATTCTTTATTTTGTATGTTTAGTGTTTTGCTGATTATGTGGTGAGGGGACTTTTGGGAGGGTTCAGTGTATTTGGTATTGTGTAAGCTTCTTGTATTTTCATGAGCATATCTTTTCTTAGGTTGGGAAAGTTTTCTTCTATGATTTTGTTGAATATGTTTTCTGTGCCTTTGAGCTGGAATTCTTCTTCTATCCCTATTATTTTTAAGTTTGCTCTTTTCATGGCTTCTGATATTTCATGGGTATTTGTGTTAGGCTTTAGCTGATAAATCTATCTCCTCTATTGTATCTTCCATGCCTGAGATTCTTTTTCATCTCTTCTATTCCATTGATGATGTTTGCATGTATAGTTCCTGTTTGCTTCCCCAGATTTTCCATTTCCAGAATTCCTTCAGTTTTTGTTTTCTTCTTTTTATTTCTGTTTTCAAGTCTTGAACAGTTTCCTTCACCTATTTTGGTTGTTTGGGTTTTTTTCTCAGCTTTCTTTGCTTTCTTTAAACGATTTCTTGATTTCTTCCAAGTTTTTTTTCACCTTTTCCTCAACTTCTTTAAGGAAATTTTTCATTTCCTCTTTAAGAGCCTTTTTAAGTTCATTTTCTTGCGTTTCAGCTGCTCAGACCTTGCTGTTGTAAGACCGCTGAGTTCTGGTGGCGCCATATTACACTTGCGGTTGTTGACTTATACTGCTGTTTACTCATGTTTTCTTCCAGCTGGTGTGGCTTGTGCCTGTGCCTGCTCTTCCAACTGGTGTGGTCTGCACCTGGGCCTATGTATCTGCTGGGGCCCGGTGGAGCGCTCACCACAGGGAGGATGTTAAGGCATATGGGGTTGGGCAGCAGAGTGGGTCTTGGCATGACAGTGTCCAGTGGGTGGTCAGGGTTTGGGTGCAGCCTGGAGGCAGGTCTCTCACCTGCCTACAACCTACATGGCTTTCTTATGTTTTAAGTTTGCTGCAACTTTGACTACCCAAATATCCATACACACAGTCATTTTTGCATGTCCCAATAATCCCTTCTCAGAAAAACTATCTTAAACTCTCACCCATTTACTGTTGTGTTCTAGAACCTTTGTGTGACTTGCAGTTCTTTTTCTCATATTAAGAGATGGTTCTTCAGTTTATGATGATATATAAGAATAAGAATCACTTATCCTGAAGATCCAGTTTAAAGCAGTAAGGTAGCGACAGCTGGGATAGAATAAAATCACCATTTAGAATAAGAAGCGACAGCAATGACAGCAAAAGAGTCCCACATGGGAACGGTCAACTCCTCCTTGGCGTGGCCAGCAGAAACTGACACGAGGGAGCACATTTATCTGCCCGCAGCCCTGCTGTTTCCTTTCCCTTACTCTCCACGGGGCCTGAAGTTTGCACCGAGGAGGAAGCTCTACAGCTTTCCACCGGCTTCTTGCTGTGCAGGTCTAGAGATTTGAACAAAATTGGATAAGGTGGGCTGCTAACTTTTTCATGTTTTTCTTCCCGAAATTCAGTTTAATTCTATGTTCCCAGTTACTTTCCAATGTAATTCCCCCCCCCTCTCCCAAAAGTGAGCTTGGATGAAGCTCTTTCCCTTGGTGTAGTAGGGCCGTGGTAATTTCCACGGAGTAAGCTGCAGAAGTGTGAACTAGTTTAGGCAATTTCACATGTGATTCGAGTCGTTTTCAGATAAAGATTTGGATAACATTTTACGCCTTTAGAGGCCTGTCACGTAGAGCATCTACTCTTACGCGGCACTATTAGTTAAATGCCACCCGCAGGTCCTGTACACAACGGCACAGGCTAAGTATCAGCTGAGATCTGCAGATTAGAATGTTGAGTTTCAGACACCTAAGTTCCCTGCCCATAGTTTGCAAACAGTTAAGTGGGAACTTGAATTTAAAACATCTGAGATCACTCACACACGTGAAACAGAGCCCTGGACATCCAGTGAGCATCATACGACATCAGTGCTGTTTCTCCCTCACTGTAGAGGGCCTGGCATTGAATAGTGAAGGGGAAAGCCAAGAACTCTGATAACAACTCTCTTAGTGGTTTAACTTGGGATCCGGAGCTGACGACTTCCCGCGCTCCAGAGCAGCAACATCAGAGAGGATATGAGAACCCTGTAAAACTGACGAGCAAAAACAAACAGGAAAACCACTGGGAGCTACAGCTTCTAATATTTAGCTGTGCTGAGAATACCAAAATAAATTTACTGTTACGGAAAGAGCAATAGAATGGTCACACACGACAAGCTGCATGAGGCATCATTGATAGCTATAGGAATTCACAAAGAAAGGGCGTTCTAGTCCTCTGCTGCGATCCCTTTGTTTTATGGATTATTTAAGACACAAAAGTGATTGGGGACCTTTTCAGCTGTTCATGGGTTGTTGTTGTTGTTTGGGATTTTGTTGTTTTGTTTGTTTTTTACAGTATGTTCAGTACTCTTTGACAGCCAGAGCATCTTCTGGTGGAATCCCCACCTGTTGGTGTGGGCGGGTCTACAGAGACGTGCCCAGAGAGTGAAGTGAGTGTGTGTTCCGGGGGTAAATGCTGACAGCGACTCCTGCTCTATTCTAAGGATGTCGTCACTGTGCTCACGAGGCCAACAGTTAGCGAGGAAACAATGGCACTGGCATTTTCCCAGTCCTTATGAGTGAACAAAAGTGTATGGATGGTAAGAATCCCAACACTATGCATAAAAGCATAAAACAATTCTTTGAAGCTTACCTGAATGTTCAAGGAGAAAATTCATGAGGTTTCAAGTCACTGGGTACAAGTTAAAATCAGTGTCCAAAATATGGAATGAAAATAGAAACTGACCCGCTTCGAGAAACAGGAGTAGGCTTTGCCGCTGTGAAGATCGAAGTTAAAATGTGTATCGTTAGCCCGCTGTGGACCTGGCCCATTTTCTTACATAGATGGTAATGGTCATGATATACATACGTGCTGCTACAAAGGTTTTATATCCAGAATGGCTCTACATGGCTCCCAGTCATGACAACAGCACCTCCGCCTTTCCCTCTTTAATCTTGAGTTTAGCACCTGAGTTCTGTCCCAGCTTGAAGCCTCTTTTTTATGCTGTTATGTGTATATCTGTCAGAGTAAGTTTGGTTGGATTTTAATGACAACCAAAAGTACGTAAACGACTCTACACAGAATAAACCAAGTCTCCAGTGGGATACATGTGTGTCTGTGTGTGTGGCTGTACTCAGAGACCCAAAATGACAAACTTTTGTTATCTACTTCCCCAGAGAGGAAGAGATATTGGCTAAGCATGCACCCACTAGTAAATCTCCTATCCTGAAGTTACACCCAGCAGTTTTGCTTGCATTTCATTGATCAAAGAAGTCACATGACCACACCTAACTTCAAAGATGGGAAAATGAATAGATTTTACTAGCCTTTTTATCTACCATGATTGTGGCCTCTTTTCGTAGCTCACCGTTACTACAGCTATTAGCTCTTCAGTTTTGATGGTGGGTATAGCAAAGATTTTGGATTGAGTGTATTTATGTTAAATCATGAAACAGTTTTGAGAGCCACCTGTTAATTCCTATTAATTTCTGCTTCGCGTTTTATGAGGATCTTGTTTTGCATCGAGATCTTTAGGAACCTAGGCTCCTTCATCCTTACATAACCTGGGTTCATCTCTGTACTGTTTCCTTGCATATATCTAGATCCCCATCCAGATGGCCCTGCAGCATGTCTAGACATCCCAGATGCCCCTGCGGTGTGTCTAGACATCCCAGATGCCCCTGCAGTGTGTCTAGACATCCCAGATGCCCCTGCAGCATGTCTAGACATTCCAGGTGCCCCTGAAGCATGTCTAGACATCCCAGGTGCCCCTGAAGCATGTCTAGACATCCCAGGTGCCCCTGCAGCATATCTAGACATCCCAAGTGCCCCTGCAGCGTGTCTATACATCCCAGATGCCCCTGCAGCATGTCTAGACATTCCAGGTGCCCCTGCAGCAGGCCCAGACATCCCAGATGCCCCTGCAGCATGTCTAGACATCCCAGATGCCCCTGAAGCATGTCTAGACATCCCAGATGCCCCTGAAGCATGTCTAAATTTCCCAGGTGCCCCTGAAGTGTGTCTCAGGTGATGGTGGTTGTTCACCTAGGTTAGTACTGAAGAAAATAAACATCAAGCAGGAACTTAGCCCTCACACAGGCTTCCCTATATCAGCCTAGCATTTTCATGGTTTCTGAGAGAAAAGAATGAGAATATTTTGTGATGTAGCTATTTGAATCACTCTGAAATAAAATGATAAGCCTCAGGGACTAAGGAGATGGATGGCAGGGTTAATGGCTCGCTGCACAAGTGTGAGGACTGGAATTTAGATCCTAAGCACCCAAGGAAACAAATGTCAGGCAGGCCTGGGCACTGCCTGTAATCCCAGCAGTCTACATATTAGCCAGTCATCAATCTCAGAGTTCAGCTGAGAGACCCTGCCTCAGTGAGAAATATAGAATGCCACTGAGGAAGACCTGAGGTCAGCCTCACGCCATCACATGTATGTGCATGTCTACCTACACACGTGCACTTATGCATGCAAACATGCACATGCACATGCATGCATCACACAGAGAGACATAGGCAAACAGATCATTAATGTTAGATTGATGAATATTACAGTTACCTCTGCCACCTCTTTTTAAAAATATTCTTCTTCTGCATGTGTATATCTGTTTTTCCTATACCATTTGAAAGTAAAATGGCAATAATAGAAGATTTTGCATCCAAATATTTGACATATATCTAATAGTCAGGAAAGCCATTATAATACTCACTATAATCCACCTAAAAGTTTAGCAGCCTCTCATCTAATCAATATCCAATCTGTATTCAGATTGTTCTTACCTGTCTTAAAATTGCCTTTTAATGATTTTGACATTTCACAAAAATGATTTTGTTTAAAAGCCTTCTTATTTCATTTTGGTTTTACAAACAAGGCAAAAATCCATACAGCCAAGTTCACTCACTGGCTTGCATGTCCTTGCTGTCTTTTGATCTAGATTACCTTGTTTTCATGGTGTTAATATCTTAGGAGACTAGGCCGGTTCTCTTGAACAATATCCCATATCTGGGTTTTGTCTGGATGCTTTGCGTGTGCGATTTGTCTTGTGACTTTACCTTCTATAGTTTTTGAGAACCAGAAGAATTGATTAGAAACAGTTGGTACATTTTTGTCCAGGATAACTTGATAGGTGATTCCATACACTGCTGAATTCAATGACTTGATTAAGATGGTGCTGGCTCCGTCTACCACGATAGACCATCTTTTTATTCCCATAACAGATCTAGTTTATGGACTGATCACTTGGCTCATACAACTTTTCTCATGGTCTGACTTTTAATGGTAGCGCCCAGTGGCGAGCCATCTGAACTCAGTCACTGTTCCACAGGAGGCCACAAACTATTATTTTCAACTTTGTCTCTATGCGAGTGTTTCAAAGTGAAGCAGATAAAGAAGGCTGGCGCAGAGTCTCCACGCCAGTATCACCAGCGTCCCTCTGATGAAGAGCTTTCCTGCTTCCTGAGGAAGCCTTCTGTTTCCTTGCCATTTATCAGTACTCCATGTTTACTGCACATCTAAAATAGCATCCTTTGACTCGCTAGAGATGTCACAATGTGTGTTCTGTGTCTACTCTGAAGTGCTTTGATGTGTCTCAAAGCTGGGAATGAGAAACGGGAGACACAGAGGGCACTGTTTCAGAGGGGAGCAACTGTCAGAAGTCTCCTCACGCCGGCAGCAGCACCGCATTTCAGAGAAGTTACTAACACCAGCCTCTGCAAGAGCGTACCTCATGGCTGCTCTTCTCCAACGCCAATGGCTCCTGCAGCAGTGTGAATCAAATAGGCCTGCCAAGGAGCAAATGAGTCGGTAGTGTCCCAGCTCTGTACCCAACGTGCCAGGCTCCTCACGGTTTCGGCTCTTTCATGTATACCCACGTCACATGCTTGAGCCATGGCCACACATGATCACACCTGGCTTTGCTCTTTTGTCTGTGTAGTCTCTCTTGCCCAAGACACACGGTTCTTTTCCTGGAGCCCCCGTAGGCCCGTTTGTCAAGCCCACCTCAATCCTCCCTCTCTGGAGATCTGATCTCACCAGGTAGCACATTTAGCTCATAGCCAAGCTGGTGCTGCTCTCCCTTCCTTGGTGCTGGTCCTCCCGTGGCATTCTGGGAGAAAACGCCACCAGATGACTGTCCTAGGACAAAAAGGTCCTCCACATGACACGTCAGGAATTTGGTGTTACACAATCTTTCTGGAAGTTACCAGCAGAATCAAAACTGCCTTCAAATAGGGTTGTCCCCTTTGTATAGCTTCCTTTGACTTTTTATAGCCGGCACCCTAAACTTTGTATAGAAATTAAATCTAAAAATTGAGTAACCCTCACCATCTGGTTCTTTGTAAGTAACATGAAGGCCTATTTCTTTCACTGAGACAAAAGAAATGGGGGGAAAGGTAAGCATAAATTAATTTGGCATTTGAAAATGACAGTAAAAAATGAAGAGGCATAAATTGATATGGTAATTTAAATATTACAATGAAAACAAAGCTTATTTTATTATCCTCAGTTTGAATCTTTTTGTTTCTCATGCAAATGATTTGAACAATGTTTTAATTGGAAATAAACAATGGTACCTTGTGCTGCTCACCCAGGGAGACACTGCTCTGAAGTGTTTAAAATACTTTCCCTGTGTCTCTTAATTCTCTGTGCACAGCTCTTCTCATTTGCAGGCTCCGGGTGCTGGCCAGCCTGTTCTGTAACTGGGCAGCGATGGCAAAACTCTGATGGCTTTGGGTTTCTGTCTCTGCAGAAGCAGGGGGTAAAAAGCTCCGGAGCACTGTCCAGAGAAGCACGGAAACGGGCCTGGCGGTGGAGATGAGGAACTGGATGACCCGGCAGGCCAGCCGGGAATCCACAGACGGCAGCATGAACAGCTACAGCTCTGAAGGAAAGTGAGTGAGGACGCATCGTGCCCTGCTAGCAGGAGAGCTAACTCGCACTGTTCGCAGCCCACTTCCGCCCTCACCGGCTCATGCCCGAGAGCTTGTCTCAGCCCGCTGATTATTTGACCGATCTGGCTTTTTATTTTGAATGAAATAGCTTGGGAGAGGTAAAGCGCTTTACTGGTAGAACAAGATGCTACCATGTGAGCCTCAGTATTACCTATATAAAATGGTTTGTCCAAGCCTAAGACAATAACTAAAATCACAGAAATAGTGAGCAAATGTCAAGCCATGTAGGCAATATTAGTTTTTAAAGTCTTCGGTGTTGGGCCTGGAGAGATGACACAGAGGTTAGGAATACTGACTCTCTTCCTAAGGATGGGTTTGATCCCCAGTACCCACAAACAGGCTCTCAACTGTAACTGCAGTGCTAGATCAGAAGCCCTCTTCTGGCCTCCTCGGGCACTGCATGCACATGGTGCATAGATGTATATATATATAGGCAAAACACCCAGACACATAAAATATATTAATTTTAAAATAATTTTTAATGTAAAAAATTCTTTGATGTGTTGAAGAGAAGCTATTGAAAAATTTATGCACTAAAAGATATATAATTTATCTTAATTACGTGAAACGATAATCAAAAGAAAATAGCAACAGGAAGTTGGTGAGCCTTTTTCTATGTTGCTTTCCTTTGAATCCACTACCGTAAGACACTTGGAAAAGTTTGTAAACATGGGGTGGCCCTGTCTCCAGCAAACAGCTGTATTTAGTGAGTTCTGATCTCTAGTTGAGGTACAGAGGACATCGGGAGGGAAAGTGAGGCTCAGGGCCTCCCTCTGCCATCACCGTGGAAGTTTTCTGTGTAGCCAATTCAGAGTCAAAACCATAGGAAATTTTGGCTATCATTAATTACATACCCTAATGATATTTTGTCCAACGTAATTATATAAATAAAGGAGAGGTACATATTCCTGCAATTTTTAAATAGAGATTTAGAAACAGGTTGGGTCTTTGATATTTGAGGTGAAGGGAAAGAAACAGGTTTGCTCATCATCAAGGAAGGCAAAGGAGGTGGAGAGCTGAGCGGAAGAGTCTGTGGCAACAGCTCGGACGCAGGCCTGTGGCACACTCCATACCAGGGACTGAAGAAATGTGTTCTTCCTGGAAGAAAAGCAAATGATAAAGTGCTCTGTGGAAATGCTGGCCGCACACACCAGTTTACAGTCTGTTATAGAGCTGCCAGGGATAGAAACGTTTAGAATATGGCTCCCACCTCAGATGGTTACCATTTTATTGGAGAAATAACATGAATACTCATGAATCCATTCAACCAGCATTACCTTCTAGTGTCCCAGACAGAATGCTGTGATTTCAATATGAGCTGTACAGGAGAATCAAATCAGAAGTTAAGACAGTGGGCTTAGGAGTCACAGGAACCAAAATAGCAAGAAGAGACCAAGGCTCTCATCTTGGTTTCTAGGACTCTAGATATTTTGGCAAATTACATCATGTTTCTAACATGAAGGGTAGTCACTAAGGGTGTCATGTATCTGTTGTTTATAAGATTCTGTAGTCACAGCTGATGCTGACTGCTGTAGTCACAGGCTGACGCTGACTGCTGTAGTCACGGGCTGACGCTGACTGCTGTAGTCACGGGCTGACTGTTGCAGTCATAGGCTGACGCTGACTGCTGTAGTCACAGGCTGACTGCTGTAGTCACAGCTGATGCTGACTGCTGTAGTCACGGGCTGACTGTTGTAGTCACAGGCTGACGCTGACTGCTGTAGTCACAGGCTGACTTTTATTTAGAGAAAGTCATTTTGGGAAGTTGGAACAAAAAACTGATTAGACTTCCAACTGCAATGGAAGAGGCGAATGTGAAGGCCTTTCCAAAGATTCCGAGGAACCAATGGGGTGAGGCTGGGGAGGAGAACACAGTCAGGGAAGGGGCTCGTTTTCCTGTTGTGTGATGAAATGGCAACATATTTATATGATGATGGGAATGATCCAATTTTTTTCAACTGTACAAAGGTAAATAATAGATTCTTGGTATAGCTAAGAGGATTAAACTCGGCCAAGCGTGCCATAGATAAGTGCTCCGTGTATACTGAGCATGCACAACAGGAACCATTTTTCCTGTCTCCCAGACCAAGTGAGAGAAGACACAGAAGCAGAAGCCTGCAAAGTGCGGCAGGTGCATCTGGTGACAGGCGCGGGAGGCTGGAGAATATAAGATAGACCGAGCTGTGGGAGGTGGCGTGGGGTGTTGGAGTCCAGTGAATATTAGTGTCACCTTAGCCTGGCATACAAATGAGGCCAGCAGGAAACTCAAGCTTTCCTGAAAGGTGGATGGTAGAGGATTTAATCCCGCATGTCCCTTTGCCTCCAGCCTGATTTTCCCTGGTGTCCGCCTGGCCTCTGACAGCCAGTTCAGCGATTTCCTCGACGGCCTGGGCCCTGCTCAGCTAGTGGGACGCCAGACCCTGGCTACTCCTGCTATGGGTAAGAGTGATTTCACTGTTTATCCTTTCGATTACAGAAAAGTCACATTCCCTCAATTTTATGATATTTTTAACATTATTACCAGTAAGAATAAAAGGTCCCAGATTTTAACAGTAAATGTTCTTAATTTTTTCTTTTGTAATTTCTGTTCATCTTTAAAGCAACACACTGCTGAGAACATTCAATCTTAAAGAATTAATACATATGGGGACTTATGAATGTGTCAGGGGACTTAGGAATATTTCTGGGGACTTATGAATGTCTCTGGGGACTTAGGAAAACATCCAGAAAATGTCTGAAGCCAAGTTCTTTGGCACAAACATTCCTCTTTCTTCCTGTTTTTCTTCCCTGTGTCCCACCAGGTGACATTCAGGTGGGAATGATGGACAAAAAGGGACAATTGGAGGTGGAAATCATTCGGGCTCGCGGCCTTGTTGTAAAACCAGGTTCCAAGACACTGCCAGGTAAAACAGAAGAGGTTCCCCTGTTGTTTCTGGCAGTCCATGTTGTTTCCACATAAATTTCCTTTCTGGGCTGAAATCTTTACAATCAAGATGTGAGTAGACAATGCCAGCATTTGCACTGCTTGGGGGCTGAAGCGGCTCACATGCTCACGTGCTTGGAAGTGATTGAGCTCTAGGGATCATGCAAGGTTTTGAACAAGCACACACACAGCTGAGATACGCTCTACAAGTGCCTTTTCCAGTTAGCTGCTGTTTATGTTATTCTTCCATAACATTAAAGCTTACCAGGAACTTCAGATTTGTCCCTAGGCATCCTTCAAGCTCCGAGATTAGAATAAAAATCAATTCGATCCCCACAGGCCCATAAGCCTGTGCGTGCTGGCTCCTGTAAGACAAGCGTTCGTCCTGCAGTTTATGAGAGGCTCTCCCTACCATAACTTGATGCCACGCCTTTCATATTGAAGCGTAATTATAATTCAAGGTACTTGGAGCCGTGGAAACAGCACAGAATCCAAGTGCACTGTGCACAGAGATCAGTAGGTCCAGTCTAGAAAACTGAGATTTCTGAACGTACCCCGTCCCCAGCACCTGTACTGTGATTTCTGAACGTACCCAGTCCCCAGCACCTTTACTGGCCTATAATTCTGTGTTTCTCTCTCAACTCCTCAGTCCTTGAAGGAAGTTTTGAAGCAAGTGTATATTGCTGCTGTCTCACTTTGAAATTGTGTTGTAAAAGTCTTGAGGGTGATCGGCTCCTTCGCCATATTGAGTAGCAATGAGGCACACGGAACCTGCTTTCCGCAAAAATGTCCGTCACATAAGGTTTCAGTTGCTGAATTCCTCCTGAGCTGCCTCTCCACATTACTCTTGAACACAGTACCCCAGAGCCCGTCCCTGGCTTGTGCTCACACCACTGCCAGCCATAGACGTCTTTAAATGTCAGCCGTGAGAGTGAATCAAACAGGCGCCTTTGGGCATGTTTATGACATCGAAATTTTGATAACTTAAAGACACTGCTCTTGAATATTGTTAGGGAGTGGAAGCATTTTGCCTTATTTAATTTAACATTTAAATCTGTACAAGAAAGAACTATCGGGGGGGGGGGGAAAGAAAAGGCTCTCAAAGGCTGTGTCAACATACTTAAAACTGTACAGCTGGCAAGTGTTCATGGTGGTTTTGACAAGGAAGGCAGGCCAGTGACTAGAGGGCTGCCAGCTCTTCAATGAGGGTGGAGCTGTTGTCCTTGTTCCCGTGAGCTGATGGGGCCATTGTTTTTGTCCCCCTGAGCTGATGGAGCCTTGTTCTTGTCCCCCGTGAGCTGATGGAGCCTTGTTCTTGTCCCCCCTGAGCTGATGGAGCCTTGTTCTTGTCCCCTCTGAGCTGATGGAGCCATTGTTCTTGTCCCCCGTGAGCTGATGGAGCCTTGTTCTTGTCCCCCCTGAGCTGATGGAGCCTTGTTCTTGTCCCCCGTGAGCTGATAGAGCCATTGTTCTTGTCCCCCGTGAGCTGATAGAGCCATTGTTCTTGTCCCCCGTGAGCTGATGGAGCCTTGTTCTTGTCCCCCCTGAGCTGATGGAGCCTTGTTCTTGTCCCCCCTGAGCTGATAGAGCCTTGTTCTTGTCCCCCCTGAGCTGATGGAGCCTTGTTCTTGTCCCCCCTGAGCTGATGGAGCCTTGTTCTTGTCCCCCCTGAGCTGATAGAGCCATTGTTCTTGTCCCCCGTGAGCTGATAGAGCCATTGTTCTTGTCCCCCGTGAGCTGATAGAGCCATTGTTCTTGTCCCCCCTGAGCTGATGGAGCCTTGTTCTTGTCCCCCCTGAGCTGATGGAGCCTTGTTCTTGTCCCCCGTGAGCTGATAGAGCCATTGTTCTTGTCCCCCGTGAGCTGATGGAGCCATTGTTCTTGTCCCCCCTGAGCTGATGGAGCCTTGTTCTTGTCCCCCGTGAGCTGGACATTTCGTAGCAGTGGCCGTCACTCACTCTGCTTTCTCCCCAGCACCGTATGTCAAGGTGTATCTATTAGACAACGGAGTCTGCATAGCCAAAAAGAAGACGAAGGTGGCGAGGAAGACACTGGAGCCCCTGTATCAGCAGCTGTTGTCCTTCGAGGAAAGCCCCCAGGGGAAGGTGTTACAGGTATGCACTCCCTGCTGACCTCTGACCCTGGAAAGCACTCTCCTGCAGTCTCGCCTTAGATTCAGTGTCCTCCCTGTCAGATTCTTTTCCATTCCTCAGGGCTGAGATTCTCTGTCAGCTAGAGGCAGTGGCCAGGGCTGTTTGTTGTTGGTCTCTCTACAGGGGAGCTCCCTACAGACATGCAAACCTGGGTTAAACACCAGCTTTTTTCCTGGGTGACTTCAGACCTTCACACTGTAACGTGGTTTTCCTAGTACAACGCTAACTTCTGGGAGCTAAAGGCCACATTGGCATCCATCAGACCCTGCTACTTAACTTGGCCTTGGCAACAGCACACTAGCTGAACACATTTTCTAGTTTAGTTATGACTTTGCTTGTGGGTTGTGATGTGTGTGTTTGAACTACTGTTACTTTTCATTTTGCCAACAGATCATTGTCTGGGGAGATTACGGCCGCATGGATCACAAATCCTTCATGGGAGTGGCCCAGATACTTTTAGACGAACTGGAACTGTCCAATATGGTCATTGGGTGGTTCAAACTCTTCCCTCCCTCCTCCCTGGTAGACCCCACCTTGGCACCTCTGACAAGAAGGGCTTCCCAGTCATCTCTGGAAAGTTCCACTGGACCTTCTTACTCTCGCTCATAGCAACTGTGAAACTGCTGTCACCACTACCAGCGACACACACACAGAAGAAAACGCACAGGTCGAAAGCCCTGGCAACACTGCATGCTTAATGTTGTGTCCTTGGAGCCCACACCTAGGGTTCCAAAGCGACCCTGTGTCCTCAGAGGGGGTCGTCCGCACTGTGCCCTAGTGAAGGCCCTCAGGTGACGGAGCAGAGCTGTGAAGAACTGTCGGGTTTGGAGTTCAGTGACACTCGAGATCCAGTCCAATCTGAAGCCATGGATTCATCTCAAAGAATCAGTCAGCCCTTTTCAATGGCACCTTTATATTTTTATCGTTTTTCTTCGTTTCTCTGACCCCAAAGCCGGTTACGCCACAGAAATGGAGCTTTACAGCCATTAAGCCACACTGCAGGCCAAGGAGCAAAGTCTAAGAAGTGTCAGGTGGAAAGCAAGAGACCAAAGAAGTGGCCGGCCGGGAGCAGAGTCGGCTCCGGCAGGGAGACTGGGAGACTCTGGGGAGCTCCGGGAGCATGGCGTTCGCTGATGCGGCCGTGGTTGGACTCTGGAAATCCGAAGTCTGTGACTGCACTGCACTGGATGAAATCAAAGAAACTTTCCTGCATGGACACAGATAGCTGAATATTTAAATTATTTTCTCGGGGCTGCAACTTGCAAAAAAATAATAAAATAAAATAAAAATCAGCCATTTTCAACAATTTATATTATTTTTAAAAATAAATTTCACTAGTGCATGGTTTTAAAATGGGAGCGAATGCAGCAGGCTGATACCAAGACACACCATGTTTATTCTCTACTCTTAGTCTGTGTTTTGGCAGACATTACCAATGGAAATACTTTCTAGCAGATACTGAAAATCCTCTTTCTGTGACAATAGTATAATATACTCCATTTATTTCCATGTTAAATATACAGATCTTACGAAGTTCAACGTGTGCAGGTTTTTCACGTCTTTCCTCCTCTTCTCTATCTCACTTTTCTTCTCATTTTTAACCTCCTCTTTCCTTTCTCTCCTCTGGAGTGACCCTTACACTAAAACCCTGCACGTCTTTGACCTGACCCCATATTTGGTTCAGAGCCCAGATGCATCTGAATTGATGAATTTCTCACGTCTGTTGGGGAGCTCTCTTTATCTCAGGCAGGTTGGAAGGATCCCACAACATGACTGGGATATAGAGCAAGCAGCACGTGTTTGACAAAGAGGGTGTTTGAACATTCGAAGTTTATTCGACAGTGCATGGGAATTCTCTTTTCACCTCAAAGCCTCAGTTTCCAGGAGCCCTAAAGTCATGTGGCGCCGTCACGTCTCACGGATTTGTTTTCAGCACCAGCATTATCCACACGGGGGTTAAGCATTGTTTGTAGGCCTTGGGTTTTGTTTGTTTTCTAATTCGTTGGAACAGTTTCTTTAGCTGACTTCCATTTACTATGTGAATAGAAACACGGCCGACTATGTGGAGCCCTGAAACACAGGGCTGTTTATTAATTCATTTTTCTGTAGGAAAATTCAATTTTTCACAAATTATATTTCTAAAGAAATATAGTAAACATAAATTTGCAAGAATTTTAAAGCTCCAATATTTGGGTGACTCCAAGTCAATATGATGCCTCTTACTAGTTATCCGATGCCATCACCAAACGTCTACACACAAACCCTCAAGGCAAACCGCGCCTTTGGTCTACGGGCAGTTTCTACCGTTGAGTGGCGCTGCAAGGTCCAGTTTCTCTCCAGGTCCCTAAGAGAGGAAATGTCACTGGTCATCATAAGTCACCCATCCTTCCCGTTCCTTACGTAGGCTTTGATCCCAAGCCCTTAGAGATTGGTGTTAACTCCTTGCAATGATTTTCTGAAGTCCATCTCCATCCCATTGGTTTAAATGGAGGCCATGCACACAGAAATGTTTTCTTTGTTTCTCTTTTCACATCCAACGCTGGCCATTGCAAACCGTCATGCTTGACATGGTGCAGAAGTTGAAACGAGCTGTCACTCACAATGCCTTCTCTTTATGTGGTGCAACATGAGCTAGCTACACCCAGATCGTGTCTTGATTTTCTGAGACAGAGCCAGGTGAAGGTGAGGTAAGGAGGAGCACGGTGTGATGAGACAACTTAGACACCTGTGTACCAGCAGCGACGTGGGTGGATAGACCTGTAGCGTCTTTGCTCTCCCTGACCGTGTTCCTGACACCAAAACGCAGTCACGTGATCTTTTCTGCATATTCCGATACACCCTATTTCTAATTTTAATAAGAAGGACATGACTGTGGAATATTTGTACATACTTGTCATTATGCAGTATTTATTTTAAATTTGGTGTACTTTTTTTTTAACTTTCACATGTCTGCACCTCTATGGCTCCATCATGTAAATAGCGCTATGCCAGTGACTGTTGCTGCCCTGTATATAGAACGTTTTCAAGTAAAGGGAATCCCAGCTGCGGGAGAACGGGGGGAGGGCAGATTAGGCCTGTAACAAATACCTACTGATGTAAATCCAATTCATTCTGGTGATGGTATTTAACTCTTTCAATAAAACATTTTCTTTACATACGCTGTTCCTGGTGCTCTCTGGGGCGTCTTGCGTCCGCAAGCCTCCCTCCATTCACCCTGTGAACTGGCCTGTCACTCCCAGGTGGCGACGTTGCTTCTCCTACTTCCTTATGACATGAAGGAGTTTCCAGTTTCACCATGTTGCTGTTATAGTATAGACTGTATCTATAAAGTCCAGGGAGATTTCTGCTCTTATCATCCAAAGTTGCCGGTGCTTTCCAGTGAGATGACTCAGCTTCTCGTAGACTTTATGAGCAGAGCAGCTGAGATCTTAGAGTTCATCCTGAGGGTGACTGACAGACAGCGGGGTTACTATGTCTCAGTCACTCTTCTGCTGCTGTGAAGAGATGCCGTGAGCGAGGCAATTTATAGAAGAAAGCATTTAATTGGGGCTGGTTTACAGTTTCAGAGATTTAGTCCATTATCATCATGGTGGAGATTATGGCAGTATGCAGGCAGTCGCTGGAGCGGTATCTGAGACCTGGGTTCTGATCTGTAGGCAGAAGGAGGGAAGGTAAGACATGCTTTTGAAACATCAAAGGCCACCCCCAGTGACCCACCTCCTCCAACAAGGCCACGCTTTCTAATGTTTCCCAAACAGTCCCACTAACTGAGGACCAAGAATTCAAAACTAGAAGCCTGTGAGCTGCATTCAAACCACTACGCTGAGCATCCTGGTCCATGGGAGAAGACGGTAAACCAAGTTCCCATCCAACTGGTGTGTTTCCATTGCTAGTCTGCTCAGCTTTGTGAGGGGCTGGGAGTTGTTTGCAGTGGTGGAGACACATAGTAGGAATTCAGGGACTAAGTTAAATTCATTTAGAAGCATTGTTCCAGGCAGAGGAGGGCATAGAACAACAGGACAGCCCCCAAGGAAGCTGCCCTTCTGTGAAAGACAACCCGGGTGAAGAGTTACAGATGTAATAGCAGCATTCCTAACGTGAGGTCCCTAGTCAAGTGTTTAGCCTGGTCAGGCGCTGGGGGTAGCTGGTGTCTGCAAACAGGTTAACTAGAATGAAGGGAACAGCAGTGGTAAACTAGAGTGGCATGAAAATAATCTAAGCAAAGAGAAGAGCTAAAAGATCTGGAGGAGTCCAAATCTGCCACCTTTGTCTCTGCAGGGTCTGAACAGCGGCACATTCAAGACTGGGTAAGAAAGTGAATTAATGAGTTAACTACCCAAGAAAAAGAATGAGGGTTCTGGATTCTGGATTATTCTTGAATCAATAAAGAATTGGTGTTTGAAAAGCTAGTTTTTGTAAATGTTTATTTGTAGGTATGTAGTGGGTGGGGTGTATCCACATAAGTGCAGATGCCTTCAGGAGCGAGGGGCATAGGAGTCCTGAAGTGGGAATGCAATCAGTTGTGAGCTGCGCTGCCTGAACCTCCGGGCCCTCAACAAGAGCAATCACTCTTAACTGCTAAGCCATGTCCAAAGATTCTCAAACTCTGAAATTCATGTTCAGAATTCACGTAAGACAGAGTCAAGAAACTTCAAGTCTGGGATATCTTTAACATGCTCAATACCTTCCTGTCCTTTTGTCTTGTGGCAAAAGACCCATCAGTATTGTTTCCATGAGTCCTATCATCTAATTTATCCCACTCCCATGTCCCCAACTGACAGTGGGCTAGCCGTGCAGACTTCCACTGGATCAACCCCTGTGCCTAACCTGTGAACATTTTTGTTGGTGTTCTGTTTCACTTTAATACCAAAGAGGCTGTCCATCTCTTCTATTAGATACAAAAGAAAACTCGGGCGTGCTGGTGGTGCTTTCTGCTACCACATCAAAGCTGGTGTTCCTTAAGAGAAGACAAAGTTAGCAAAGCCAAGAGGTATGATCAGAAGTTCTATGGGTTTCAGCTGGGTTGTGGTGGTGCACGCCTTTAATCCCAGCACTGGGGAGGCAGAGGCAGGCAGATCTCTATGAGTTCGAGGCCAGCCTGGTCTACAGAGCGAGTTCCAGGACAGGCTCCAAAGCCACAGAGAAACCCTGTCTCAAAAAACCAAACAAACAAACAAACAAAGCTCTATGGGTTTCACACTCTCTGCTCCCCTGGAACTGAGGACTGATGACGACCAGTAAAGTCTTGTTCTGTCAAAAGAATTCCTGCTGCTTGAGGTTATGTATCCAAATCAATACATTTGCCCAGGATGAACCTAATGAAGCTGTAGAATCTCTAGGAGGCACTGAGGGTCACCGGGGCAGTCTTGTAGCCCTGAGGGAGCGCTAAGTGCTGGCCCACCCCTTAGCTAGTAGTTGGGTTTCCATGGATGCATCCCACTGGGCAGTCTCAGACTCCTGATGTGAGATAACAGGTTACACTGGGTAAAGATACGTCATTGTGATTGGTGTAATAAAAAGATAACCAGCCAATAGCTAGGCTTCTGGACAGAGAGCACTCTGAGAAGAAAGGGGGAGTCGCCAAACAGACACAGAGGAAGCAGGACATGCAGGACAAGAGGTAAAAGCCAAAAGCCACATAGTAGCATACAGGCGAACAGAAATGGGTTAATTTAAGTTCCTTCCATCCAAGACGCAAGTCTTCCTTTGGAAGCGCTGCCATCTGAACAGTCCAGCCCCAGCCGGTTGTCCCCTGCTGGGTGTGAAGGTGGTTCTGCTATGAAAGGTGATGAAATGAAGCAGTACAGCAGGGGACAGACCACAGACTAGGGGAGCTCTCTTGGGAACCTCAGGCCTTGATTAGAGAGAGAGTCAGAGACATTGGGGGCAAAGCCATGAGCAGCCTTGCTGATTCTTGGTCTGGAATGCAACTTGGCATACAGACGTGTGCAAAGCTTAGGTAGATATTGGTTGTGACACGGTTCTGAAAAATCAACTCTTGGATGGTTGACGGAAGAGACAAGGGGTTGACTCACCCTGAATGTTCTAAGTTTGGTAAGTGCTGAGTGCTTAAAACGTCGACGATTCTGACAAACTCTAAGTACAAACTCGCTACGTAAAGACTGTTAGGAAAATAATCCCCAATACTTCAAGCCAGAAATACAACTTTCTTGTTAATGATTTTCTTAAGAGAATGGATAGGATGCAAATCAGAGTCTCCTGATCATGTGAAAGTCAAGCCCAGCAAACCAGGAATTATCTCACTCCATAGGGGATCAGCCACCTTGGGGGTACCCACGGGCACATCTTTCCTGCTTTACGTCACTTGGGGGGGTTGAGTTTAGACATTGAAGTCTGTTCAATAGAAGCTGAACCTCAGACCATATCATTCTGCATTCAAGATACGAAGGAGGAGAAAGGAAGAAGAAAAGACTTGCATAAGAGTGAACCAGAAGAGAAAATACCTCAGCCCACACCTTAGCTAGAATTTGACCTGGTTTCTGTGTATAATTTGGTCCCTGGTCGATCAGGAATGACTTGTATAAAGCCATATGTAGCAAAGACCCTAGAACAATGGATTAATATTAAATTTTTTTCTTCTTTATGGTTACTTTGCACACAAGACAGTAACTGTACATCCTGCCAGAATATTTGTATCCTAGGAAAAGGAAAAAGAAAGTAGCGAACCAATCACTGGGCAGTGGCTTTTGAAGCTCTTCTGACTGTACTGCTCAAGACTGATGGAGGAAGATCATTGGCCAACAAAGGAACTGCCTTGGCCCATTTTATTGGTTAGAAGATAGGTGGGAGGAGTAAACAGAACAGAACGCTGGGAGGAACAGGAAGTGAGCTCAGTCTCCACAGCTCTTCTCTTGGGAGCAGCCTGAGAGAGACGCCATGCCCCGCTCCCAGGATGAAGCTCCGACCCAGGATGGACATAGGCTAGAATCTCCCCGGTAAGCGCACCTTGGGGTGCTACACACAGATGATTAGAAATGGGCTAAATTAATATGTGAGAATTAGCCTAGAAGAGAATGGGCCAAGCAGTGTTTAAATGAATACAGTTTGTGTGTTGTTATTTTGGAGCATAAGCCGAGCAGGCGGCCGGGGTGCTGGGAATGCAGCCCCGCTGCTCTTATTACTACACAAGACTTCTTGAATAGGAACTATTCAACTACTTATGTTATATTAGTTGTTAACATTAATGGGGAATAGTAATGCTTCAATAATTAACCTCTGCATTTTATGATAATTGTAGGATTTGTATAGATGCTCTTTGTCCTCTCAAAAATCCCTTTAATCCTATATTTGCTAAGAGAATTTTGGAAAGTCACAAATGGGTGTTAGATTCTGTCAAATGCTTTTTCAACTTCTATTGAAGTGATTATGAGTTTTCCATAATGCTGTGTTATATAGGGAATGGTACAGATTGATTTTTCCAGTGTTTAACCATCTGACTATTTGGGGGAAGTGACTTGAATGTGGTATTGGCATCATCGTCTTTCTCTAAGGCTGGGTTCGGTTTGGTAATGCACTGTTAAGAACTCCTGCATCTGAATTCATGGTGGATAATGGTCTTCAGTCTTCCTTCTGTAACATGTTTGCCAGGTTGTTAACCTTGATAACCTCAAGATAAAGCAAACTGCTACAGCATGAAGTTATCGCTAATACGTCTTTCTTAAATGTCTGGTAAAGTCCCACATTGAAGCCATGTAGAACTGAGGTTTTCTTTACAGGAATATTTTGACTAAAAAATAAATTTGCTTAAATGCAAAACTACTACCATATCTGCCTGGTGTGTCATATTTCTTAAGGACTTTGTCATTTTTATGCAAGTTGTCAAATTTATCCTCATGAGAGTATTTGTAATATTTTTCATCCCTTTGATATCTGAACTTATCTTCTTTTACTTCCAATAATGGTAACTTCTCATCCTTAATCAATTCTGTTAGGTGTCTAATCAATTTTACTAAACTTTTCAAAATACCAGCCTGGAAATGTGTTCTATTCTTCTTTGTTTTCTGTGCATTGATTTCTGTTCTTGAAAATTTCGTGCTTTCTTAATCACCTTAAATTTGATTTGTTCTTTTTCTTGTTCCTTAATGGGAGAACTTATATAATTAATCTTATAGTGTCTTGTCTAATACACATCACGAAGCGACCCATCTTCTTCCAAACACTGAATCTTCTCTGTTTGTAATTCCTCAGCTCCAGGATTCCACTCTGTGCTTTCTGTTGAGTCTAAACCACACAGACGTGCATCAGCTTTAAATGTTTGGGCATTTTATTGTACTGATATTGGCTTGAGCAGAAAAAACATTTCAAGTTTGCTCCTGTCTCCTGAGGCTGTCCTTATTTGTCTGTCTCCCCACACCTGTTGGTTACGTTTTTAGTCTCTAAATGCCAGTTACATCCTATTCCTTGATACTAGTGTCAAAGCTGTCATAGCCTAGCTGGGCAGTGGCGGCGCACACCTTTAATCCCAGCACTTGGGAGGCAGAGGCAGGAGGATCTCTGTGAGTTTGAGGCCAGCCTTGTCTACAAGAGCTAGTTCCAGGACAGCTAGTGCTGTTACACAGAAAAAAAAAAAAACTGTCCTGGAAAACAAAAACAAACAAGCAAACAAAAAACCTGCCATATCCTTATTGATTATTTTTATTAGGAAAAGTTGACTCACAATAATTATAACTGTATGTGTTTATTGATTATTATATAATCCCACCAGTTACTGAAAGGAAGGCATTAAAATCTACAGCTCTTGCTTGTAGGTGGATTATTTCTTTCTTTAGCTCTATAAGCTTTTTTTCATTAAAAACTTCTGTTATTAACTATGAGACATAAACTATTCTTAGATCTTCCTGGTTAATTAACTGCTGGGATGGGGCAGCCCTTTATCCCTGCATTGCTTGCCTGCCGTCTGCCCTGTGCTGTATTTACAACACTCTCTGGTTCAGGCCTGTCTGGGTCTTCTTAGTGTGTCTCTTTTCAGGCAACATGTGATTGGCTTAGCCTTTAACTTGGTCTTTTAGTCTCTGCTTTAATTAACATCCATTTTTAGTTATAGGTATACTTGTGTGCCGTGTAGGAGGATGTACATGTGAGCGCAGGTGCCTGGGGAGGCCAGGGAAGAGTAGAGGATTCCCTGGAGCTGGGATCACAGGGGCTTGTGCTGGACCCATTCTCTGCGAGAGCAGTAGGCAGTCTACACCAACAAGCCATCCCAGCCTACTTTCTGCCTTTTAAATGGAATAAATTAATCTATAATTAATATAATTATTGCTATGGTTGGGTATCATCTTTACCATCTTGATGTTCTGTTTCAAGCTTTTTCATCTGCTGTTGTCTTTTTTTCTTTTCTGATCTTTTGGATTAATTTGTTTTTTAATATTTCATTTTACTCTTCTATTTCCTTTGCATTAATTTTTAATTATCACTTCTAGATAAATTACAAAATGCATCCTCAATTTATTACTGCCAACGTAGATTAGATATTTTAATAATTTATGTAAAATGTAAAACTATCATAACAGGAAAATCTACCAACCCTGCTTATTCTTTTGACTATTTTTGTCATTTAGTTTGCTTACTGAAGTAATAAAATACCATATGAATGCATCAATTTCCTTTTTACAAGTTTCATTTATTAGTAACTCCCCCCGTGTGTGTGTGTGTGTGTGTGTGTGTGTGTGTGTGTGCATGTGTGTGTGTGTGCATGTGCATACAAGGGCATCGTAGTACACCTGTAATTATTAGGAATCCCTGAGAAAGTTGGTTCCCTCCTCCCGCCGATGGGCTCTGCAGACTGAACTCAGATCATCTGCAAAGAACCATACAGCCGAGCCATTTTGCTGGCTCCTTACCGCAGAGCCGTTTTGCTGGTCCCTTGTTTCAAATCTCAGGTACATATACATGATACATACTTGATCTGATGTATTTATATAAAATCTAGGGGCCACAAGTGAGTGAGAAAAAAAGCTATCTTTCTGAGATTTAATGCTATTATTGTCCCCAGCTGCATCTACTCTTTATGCAATGATGCAACTCCATTCTTTTTTTATGACTGAAATTTTTCTACTTTGTATAAGTACCACACATACTTTGTCATCAATTCCTCTGTTGATTGACATCTAAGTTGTTTCCCTAACATTGCTATTGTGCATAATGCTACAATAATCATTGACGGGCCAGTATCTCCATGACGTGCTGACTTTGAGTCCTTCAGGTAAATACTCAGGGTGGTATAGCTTGGTTATAGGGAACATGTAATCAGTTTTTGGAGGACTTTCATACTGATCTCCATCATGACTGGTGACATTCCTCGCAGCAGCGTGTGGCTGGACTCTGCGTGCAGTTTTAATTGTGTTTCTCTGATGCCTCATGAGACAGAACATTTCTTCATGTTTATTGGCCATTCACATTTCATCTTCTGATAATTTTTCATCTCATTGGTGCACTCACTTGGTGATTGGGCTGATTTCTTGTTGTTTGAGTTTTTGTGTTCTTTTATGTCTTAGATATTAGCCCTCTCTTAGCCGTATAGTTGAAAGTGGTCTTCCTTCCTTTCTGGTCTGCTCTTCATTCAATCATTCCTTTGCTTGTACCCCAGGTTTTGAATTATATTTTCGGTAGATAAAGACTTGGGTGGTTTCCCCTCCTCTCACAAGTTTAAAGGTGTCATTCCATCGTCCTCTGGAATCCATTGTTTCTGATGAAAAGTTATCCATTATTTATACACTTGTTTTGTAACTTTAGAGATCTATGTGAGTGCTTCTAAGAGTTTCCTCTTTGTCTTTATCTCTCAGAAGTTCGACTACATTATTACCCAGGTGTGCTTCTCTTTGCTTTTAAATTGCTTGAATGGCTGTCACGTTTATTTCATCTTTTCTTAGGGCAGGTTGGTTTAGGATTTGAACTGTGTCTTACAGCATAGCCTTTACCGTTAGCACTACCTCTCTGTAGTCACAACTGATGTCCGCAGTGTTCACTGAACTGCCCCTGCTCCAGCTTATTTTGAGTTCTGTATGCCCCCAGCATCGCCTCTTAGTTCATAGCTTCAAAATGTCTGCTCTGTAGAATGTGGGTCTTTGACTCATAGTCCACCGTTGGGTCAAGAAATTGAAGTGGGAAGGCGTCCCTCTGATCACCTCCCTCTTCTTAGGTCCCGAGGCAAACAAATTCCAGCTGCATCAACATCCAACTATTTTCGTAGTTCTGCAGGGTCACAGCTGTCCTTGGTCCATACTTTCCTAAGTTGTGCCATGCAAGTGTCCCCAGACAAAGAGACGTATGCATGGGCTTACCTGAGTTCCCTTCTTTTCAAGATCACAGCTCTACACTGTTATTCCGTGCTGGAAAGCAATTGCTTCACATATACAGTTGGAGCTTTGCCTGAAAGTTTTTATCATCACAAGCAAAGATTGACAGCCAGAAAATGTGTCATTTTCTTAAGTTTTTACTGTATCTACCAACAGTGGCATAACAATAGCACTCTTTGTGTATTTTTAAATATGTTTTAACTTTTACATTTTAAAAATCTATTTTTAAATTATTCTACCAGGTTGAAACTTTCCACCACCCCTACTTTGTAACCCCTGAGTCAACCAGTATCTCATAGTGTTTATCACTGTTATGTTTGTCTTTAGGCTTTTTCTAGTCATAATTTTTTTTCTTAAATAGGATAATTAATAAGTAATTAAACTACTTAAATATTGAAATAAAGAGATGCTTTGGAGACCAGGTGCAGTGCATGCAAGCCTTTAATCCCATCACAGAAGAGGCAGAGTAGGTGGTCTCTTGAAAGAATTATTCCTGACATTCAGAATTATAGAGGATCAAATATCTACTTAAATAGATGAAGCTAATTGGCTGAATGCATTAAAATGAATAAGACATTATATTTTATTAATGTTTTGTCAAGATATTTAGATCCATCCTGATTCAGAACCGTCCCGCAGTTGAAGACCGCATGAGGTCCTGCCCTGGTTTGGATTTCCATTTTGTAGGTAGCCAGAGTCTCCAGGTCTATCCTGTGATTCCACACAGAAAACATCCCACTTGCTTAAACCAGCTGGCTGAAATTGATCTCTGTTTACTAAAACAAAAGAGATTGGCCACAGCTGTAACAGTCAGAAGACTTTGCAAGTCAATTATGGTATTTGCATCAAATCTGATACACAATAGATGAACCACCCCAATTCCAAGTCCACTCTAGCTTTCTTAGCTTTGGTTATAAACCTGTCTTTATTAGATCAGTGGTTCCCAAACACCAGTGTTTGCATGCCTTGTTAAAAAAACAGGTGTCTCGGCTCCACTATGAGAATTTTTGATTTGATGAGGCAGGAGTCAACTACAAGAGTGCGACAAGGAAGGGGTCCTTGGTGCCAACTGCAGGCTGTCCATGCTGCAGGGATGGTAGAGTTAAACAAAAATGATAGGGTCTAGATAGCAAAGCCAGGAACACCTGGATAAGAGGTAAAAGTGCTCGCGGCTGGCTATGAGGCTCTGAGAAACAAGGCCAGTGATGGTGATGGCAGACTAGCTGCTCAGTTTCTGTGGAGACATACGCTAGGTAGGGTTTCTTTTACATATTCTAATGTAGCTAGTTATAACATATTAAGAGTAAGGGTGATGTCCAACAAGCTTACACCATTTTAAAAAGAGACCCTGGCCGAGCCGTGGTGGCACACGCCTTTAACCCCAGCACTCTAAAGGCAGAGGCAGGTGGATCTCTGTGAGTTCGAGGCCAGCCTGGTCTACAAGAATTAGTTCCAGGATAGGTTCCAAAGCCACAGAGAAACCCTGTCTCGAAAAACCAAAAAAAGAAGAAGAAGAAAGAAAAGAAAAAAGAGACCCCTAGACAAAGAAATGGCAGGGACATCACAGTTACATCTCAACAGCTGTGAGGAACACAGAGCACACAGCAGAATTAACAACTCTTGGGACACCTGCAAGGGTGGACGTAGCTGCACCAGCCAATGACTGCCAGCTAGCAGAGAGTTAAGGCCAATAACTAACAAAGCCAAAGCAAGAGATGGGTAAAATAGGGTTCTAGCCACACCTGACCAGGTGAGCAACATGGAAACAGGGTATTGCAGGGGACCAAGGAGTTGGCTTGGCCTAGCTTCCTTGAGAGGAATATCAGAGGTTCAGGTTAGAGTCCATGGCTCCCAAGGCACAATCTCCACTTCCTGAGAGACCAATGCTCTTCCTCAGGCTGCGTTGTGTTTCTCCATATATTTCCTTATCAGTCAAGGAAGCATGAAGACTTGAAGGGACAATTGGTTTTAGGCATTAATCTTGTGTACTCTGTATGACTTGCAAACTTCACTGTGTTGATCCTGACAATTGCCATTATATTCTGTTTCTGATAAATGCATAAAAAGTCATATTTCTCAATAAAGTTGTCAGCCTCAGTCTTACTGTGATCCCTCCAACCCATGCCTGGTTTCATTCCTCAAAGCCACATTAGCTGATCTTGACCCAGAAAGTAAGCTCTCTCCTCTCTCTGGACCAGGCGAGCACTAAATGACTGTTGGGCCCTCTAATTCGCCAAATATCATCTTGGCTTTCAGCTATTGCTTCATAAAATGCGAAGATGCAAGTTTGTTCCAGAAAACCACTGTGGCTCTCTCCCTAACGCCGACAGTTTTGTTTTCTCTCGTCACCAAATCTTTAGAGTTTCGGTCTCTCCAGTTCACTTCTTACGATTCTGTAAATCTCTTCATGAAGCTGGCGTTCTCCTCATTTACTCAGTGAGTCACCACTCACAAGTGTCCGAGTCATTAGCTGTCACCTGTGTCTCAGTGAAGCCCCTGTTCCAGGTGAGCATCCTGGATCACTGTGAGCTGACAGAGGATCCATCCCAATCGAAAATCTGCAACAATAGGCCGAAGGAGCACCCTAAAATTTGCATTTCCTACAAGTGTTGAGATGGAGCAGATGCAGCCCAAGTTGCGAATAGGTTGAAGAGCCGCTGACATGGTCTTTCAAAGCAAGTCTGTGCAAATGCGTGCCTGTGCTTATGCTGCTATCTTTAGGGAGCCGTCAGCTCTGTGGTAAGTCATTACTTTACAAAATCCTGTCATCTGTATTCCCAGGGTGAGATGGAAGTTGTTATCCAGGAGCAAGGAGGTCATAAAGGACACATTACATTGATGACAATGGGGATTCTTCTAGAAGGAATGGCAGCCAGGAGACTCGAGAGCTTCCATTACTAACTGGGCTGTGAATAAACACAGTAAGTACGTGATTGGGGTCTGGCATTATTTCTTTAGTGACCTACACTGAGGAAAGCTAATGACGGCAAACCACAGATGTTCCTAATAGTGAGCTGGTCATTATCACCGGCAGTAAATTTCTAATTCAGATAAAATGAAATTTCATGACCCAAGGTTGGAGCATTTTCTTTATTAGTTGCAAAACTGAAGAAGAAGCACACATGATTGCCCCGCCTTGAAACAGCCCCGTTTTATCCCAATGTGAAATCTGCACATGAATTCCCTTTGCTTCACCACAGCTCCCCGGGAATGGAGAACACATCTTGGCAATTCTTCACTCAACCGGTGTTTATGGAAAATAACAAAGGTTAGCACTTCGCTCTGGGGATGGAGGCAGGGTCAAGGATGTTCAGGATACAGTGGTTTTGCATAGAAAAGCACATTAAAGAATGGGGGATACTTCGACAGGGATTCCTGTGCTATAGCAAAATAAACAAAGTAACCCTACCCACGGGCCCTAGCCATCTACGAGTGACATCATTTTTAGTCATAGAAGACTCTGCTAACATATAGGCAGGATTTTAATCAAAGAAGATTCTGCTAACCTATCAGCACAATTTTGAGAACGAGTTTTGGTTTTGAGAGGTGTGTGTGAGAAAAAAAAGCACTGTGAGGATTCAGAGTTCATTCTCAGCATTCGCGGTGAGCAAGCCGAGGCAATGCCTTGTGATGGAGAAGGATCATCTGTCTATGTGTTGCTTTCATTGGTTAATTAATAAAGAAACTGCCGTGGCCTTTAATAGGACAAAAAATTAGGTAGGCGGAGTAAACAGAACAGAATGCTGGGAGAAGAATGCCGAGTCAGGCAGTCGCCATGATTCTCCGACCCGAGATGGATGTAGGCTAGGTAAGCCACACCTCATGGTGCTACACAGATTATTAGATATGGGTTAATCAAGGTGTGAGAATTAGCCAGTAAGAGGCTAGAGCTAATGGGCCAGGCAGTGTTTAAAAGAATACAATTTGTGTGTTGTTATTTCCGGGGCTAAGCTAACAGGGTGGCGGGAAGCGGCCTGCCGCTCCACACTACAGCCTTGAGCACACATATTCTAGACACAGAGGATGAATTTATTATGAAGACCTGGCTCATGTGAAGTCCCACCATACACCGTCTTCAGGCCAGAGGCCCAGGGAAGACAGACTTCTCCACTTTGGTGTTCTAAGCAAGCTTTTTCGCAAGATGGAGGATGCTTACCCACGTGTGAGCCATCTGTTTTATGTGATCTGCCAATCCAAATGCTAATCTCATCCATAAACATCCTCACAGACACACCCAGATATTTAATTAGTATTATATTGACAAAATAAATGCCCCAAGTTGTATACTATTTATATCAAGGCAAGTGGTTTGGTTCTCCTGCCAGAGCCATGTGGAAGAGTCGAGAACATGGGGTTAGAGATGAGAGGCTGAAGGACTGTGGATTCCAGATTTGCCAGGTGAGGGGCTGAGAACGTACTCCGTGGTCTATAGGTACACTGCGGTTTTTAAGTAAAGGAAGAATGTGACCTTGGTGTTTACCTTACGACAGTCATGAATTGGTCATTCATGACAGAAAGGCAGAAGAAATATGGAGACCACCCAGGAGGTAATAGCCCAAGTGCAAAGCTACCAGATGGAACCAATGAGACACCTTGGGACCGCAGCACAGTCGAAATAAAGAAAGGGTGGTCGGTCAGTGATGGAGTTTATAGAGGAGGGAAGGTTTTTACAAGGACCTCGGTGTCACTCAGCAAAGTGGGTAGTCTGAAAGAGAGCTGAATGTCAAGGTGGGGGAAGGAAGCACAAATAATCGAAACATAGACAATCTGGGCTTAAGTTTCTAGCAGCAGACCAGGCAGACTCCTTGATGGCAGCTGGAGATGTCAGATTGAGGGTTTGAGTCATTCAGGCAGATGTGTGATCAGAGTGACAAGCTGCTCAAACTTCTCCAGGGCTCAGAAGAATGGTGTGTACTGATGGGGAGTTCACACTGGCAACTCAGGACTCAGGATACCTGCCATGTCCTCTGTGTGACGACCATCGACTCATAGCACTCTTACACAGAAGGAACAAGAGACATTTTTTGTTTGTTTCTCACATGTCATTGGCAAAAGTAAGCTTCACGATCCTTTCTTCTGAGATCAGGCAAACTCAGGAGAACAGTTCTACAACAGCCCAGAGCAAAAGGACAGCCCCAGAGCCCAACAGGATGGCACAGTCAATGGGTAAAGGCACTTGTCACCAAATCTGAGGTCCTGCCTCAGTTCCACCCTCTGAACCTGCGTGATAGTACCAGGGACCCACCACCCACAATTGTCCTCAGACCTTCACAGGTATGCACACATGCACACACATACACGCACACACGCACACACGCACACACACACACACACACGCACGCACACACACACACACACACACACATGTATATGGGCCTCCATATGTGGAGTGAATCACATACTACTTGCTAGCATATCACCCCTGAAAGTGGAGAGCTCAACATACTTGGGACAGTCAATCCCCACTTATAGAGGAGCAAGAAGGATGAGCAAGGCCTAAGACTGGAACCTCAAGGGACACTCTTATGGGAGAGTAAGAACAGATACTTGAGAACATGATGATCAAAAGCAAACAGACTCTGGCCAATCTAGAGAAGGCAGTCAGTGCCCCAGGCTGGAGCCAACTCCCTGTATCTGTGGCTGAGAAAGGCCACAGAGTCTGACCTTGAAGGAGACATAGTAGCCTTTAGGAGGCTGCTTTGGAGGCGAGGGGGCCAGTTACACACCAAGCCTGGCTGAGGAGGGAGGCAAGAAGTTGGAGCTGACTGTTGGCTGTGGGTAAAGAGCAGACACAACGCTTGCTCGAGGTGTCAGCTAAATGGAAGCTGCCTTAAAGAACCAAACCTGATGCCTGTTCCCATTTCTCTGCCCAGGAATGTGTGTTGTGTTATTCCCCGTGCCAAGCAGTGCTTTAGGGGCTGGGGAAAGAGCGAGACAGGCTCCCGGTTCCCATGAAGCTTATCTTCCAGTCGAGGCAGATGTACAATAAACAAGTGAGCAAAGAAATGGACGCGAGGAAGATAATTTCTAATTATACCTAGGTCAGATAACACTGAACAGTCATGTTTAGTTCTTCCCTTCTGGAGAGAAGTGGCCAGAAGGGTGGGGGGTGGGGGCTGAAGGGTGGGGGGTGGTGGCCAGAAGGGTGGGGGGTGGGGGCTGAAGGGTGGGGGGTGGGGCCAGAAGGGTGGGGGGTGGGGGCTGAAGGGTGGGGGGTGGGGGCTGAAGGGTGGGGGTGTGGGCTGAAGGGTGGGGGTGTGGGCTGAAGGGTGGGGGGTGGGGGCTGAAGGGTGGGGAGTGGTGGGCTGAAGGGTGGGGGGTGGGGGCTGAAGGGTGGGGAGTGTGGCCAGAAGGGTGGGGGGTGGGGGCTGAAGGGTGGGGAGTGGGGGCTGAAGGGTGGGGGTGTGGGCTGAAGGGTGGGGGTGTGGGCTGAAGGGTGGGGAGTGGGGGCTGAAGGGTGGGGAGTGTGGGCTGAAGGGTGGGGGTGTGGGCTGAAGGGTGGGGGGTGTGGCCAGAAGGGTGGGGGGTGTGGGCTGAAGGGTGGGGAGTGTGGCCAGAAGGGTGGGGGGTGGGGGCTGAAGGGTGGGGAGTGTGGGCTGAAGGGTGGGGGGTGTGGGCTGAAGGGTGGGGAGTGGGGGCTGAAGGGTGGGGGTGTGGGCTGAAGGGTGGGGAGTGGGGGCTGAAGGGTGGGGAGTGTGGGCTGAAGGGTGGGGGTGTGGGCTGAAGGGTGGGGGGTGTGGGCTGAAGGGTGGGGGGTGTGGGCTGAAGGGTGGGGGGTGTGGGCTGAAGGGTGGGGGTGTGGGCTGAAGGGTGGGGGGTGTGGCCAGAAGGGTGGGGGGTGTGGGCTGAAGGGTGGGGAGTGTGGCCAGAAGGGTGGGGGGTGGGGGCTGAAGGGTGGGGAGTGTGGGCTGAAGGGTGGGGGGTGTGGGCTGAAGGGTAGGGGTGGGGGCTGAAGGGTGGGGAGTGGTGGGCTGAAGGGTGGGGGTGTGGGCTGAAGGGTGGGGGTGTGGGCTGAAGGGTGGGGAGTGGGGGCTGAAGGGTGGGGAGTGTGGGCTGAAGGGTGGGGGTGTGGGCTGAAGGGTGGGGGTGTGGGCTGAAGGGTGGGGAGTGGGGGCTGAAGGGTGGGGAGTGTGGGCTGAAGGGTGGGGGTGTGGGCTGAAGGGTGGGGGGTGTGGGCTGAAGGGTGGGGGGTGTGGGCTGAAGGGTGGGGGGTGTGGGCTGAAGGGTGGGGGTGTGGGCTGAAGGGTGGGGGGTGTGGCCAGAAGGGTGGGGGGTGTGGGCTGAAGGGTGGGGAGTGTGGCCAGAAGGGTGGGGGGTGGGGGCTGAAGGGTGGGGAGTGGTGGGCTGAAGGGTGGGGGGTGGGGGCTGAAGGGTGGGGAGTGTGGCCAGAAGGGTGGGGGTGGGGCCAGAAGGGTGGGGGGGTGGGGGCTGAAGGGTGGGGGGTGGGGGCTGAAGGGTGGGGAGTGTGGGCTGAAGGGTGGGGGTGTGGGCTGAAGGGTGGGGGGTGTGGGCTGAAGGGTGGGGAGTGGTGGGCTGAAGGGTGGGGGGTGGGGGCTGAAGGGTGGGGAGTGTGGGCTGAAGGGTGGGGGTGGGGGCTGAAGGGTGGGGGGTGGGGGCTGAAGGGTGGGGGGTGGGGGCTGAAGGGTGGGGGGTGGGGGCTGAAGGGTGGGGAGTGGGGGCTGAAGGGTGGGGAGTGGTGGGCTGAAGGGTGGGGGTGTGGGCTGAAGGGTGGGGGGTGGGGGCTGAAGGGTGGGGGGTGGGGGCTGAAGGGTGGGGAGTGGTGGGCTGAAGGGTGGGGGGTGGGGGCTGAAGGGTGGGGGTGTGGGCTGAAGGGTGGGGAGTGTGGGCTGAAGGGTGGGGAGTGTGGCCAGAAGGGTGGGGGGTGGGGGCTGAAGGGTGGGGAGTGTGGGCTGAAGGGTGGGGAGTGTGGGCTGAAGGGTGGGGGTGTGGGCTGAAGGGTGGGGAGTGTGGGCTGAAGGGTGGGGAGTGTGGCCAGAAGGGTGGGGGGTGGGGGCTGAAGGGTGGGGAGTGTGGGCTGAAGGGTGGGGGGTGTGGGCTGAAGGGTGGGGAGTGTGGGCTGAAGGGTGGGGAGTGTGGGCTGAAGGGTGGGGAGTGTGGGCTGAAGGGTGGACCCAGCCTGGTGACACAATGCACTCCAACCTACGAGACAGGCAGGCTAAGCAGATCCAGGACTGCAGTGTCTAGTGACAAGATCAAGTTCTCAGAGGAAAGGGAGTTGGAAGAAAGGATTTTGTTTTGTTTTGTTTTTGATAGTCTTATAGTGTTGTGGTGGTGGTGATGGGGGTGGTGGTGGTGGAGGTGGTGGAGGTGGAGGAGGTGAAGGTGGTGGAGGTGGAGGAGGTGGTGGAGGTGGTGGAGGTGGTGGAGGTGGAGGAGGTGAAGGTGGTGGAGGTGGTGGAGGTGATGGAGGTAGAGAAGGTGAAGGTGGTGGTGGAGGAGGTGAAGGTGGTGGAGGTGGAGGAGGTGAAGGTGGTGGTGGTGGAGGAGGAGGTGGAGGTGGTGGAGGTGGAGGAGGTGGAGGTGGTGGTGGTGGAGGAGGTGGAGGTGGTGGAGGTGGAGGAGGTGAAGGTGGTGGTGGTGGTGGTGGTGGAGGAGGTGGAGGTGGTGGAGGTGGAGGAGGTGGAGGTGGTGGTGGTGGAGGAGGTGGAGGTGGTGGAGGTGGTGGAGGAGGTGGAGGAGGTGGAGGTGGTGGTGGTGGAGGAGGTGGAGGTGGTGGAGGTGGAGGAGGTGAAGGTGGTGGTGGTGGTGGTGGTGGTGGAGGAGGTGGAGGTGGTGGTGGTGGAGGAGGTGGAGGTGGTGGAGGTGGAGGAGGTGAAGGTGGTGGAGGTGGTGGAGGTGATGGAGGTGGAGAAAGTGAAGGTGATGGTGGTGGTGGAGGAGGTGAAGGTGGTGGTGGTGGTGGAGGAGGTGGAAGTGGTGGAGGAGGTGAAGGTGGTGGAGGTGGTGGAGGAGGTGAAGGTGGTGGAGGTGGAGGAGGTGAAGGTGGTGGTGGTGGTGGAGGTGGAGGTGGTGGAGGTGGTGGAGGAGGTGAAGGTGGTGGTGGTGGTGGAGGAGGTGGAGGTGGTGGAGGTGGAGGAGGTGAAGGTGGTGGTGGTCGTGGAGGTAATGGAGGTGGAGGAGGTGAAGGTGGTGGTGGAAGTGGTGGAGGTGGAGGTGGTGGAGGTGGAGGAGATGGAGGTGGTGGGATGATGGTGGTGTGTATATTTGTTGTGTGGTGTATGTATGTGCTTGTATGTGCACATGTGCTTGTTGGTGCTTGTGTACACGTGTACATGTATGCATGAATGCACAGGTAAGCCAATGCCAAGCATTTTCCTCCATCATTCTTGACCTGATTTTTTGAGTGAGGGTCTCTCACTGAGCCTGGAGCTCACCAATTCAGTCAGGCTGACTGGCCAGAGAGCTCTAAAAATGCTGTCTCTGCCTCCCCAGTGGTGGGATTATAGACTGTCCTACCACACCCTGCTTCTTCCCTGGGTGCTAAGGATCCAAACTCAGGTCCTCATAGCCCAGCAAGGACTTTACTGCCGAGCCGCTTCCCCAGCCTTTGCTTCGTGTTGTTATTTTGAGACAAGGTCTCATGTATCTCAGGATGAGAATGACATGACGCTATTGAGTTTCCCTGCCTCTACCCAGGCAGTGCTGGGATCCCGGGTGTGGGCCACCAAACCTGGATGCCTTGTGGCCAGTGGCTTCAGGGATGCCACACACAGGAGAGGCACAAGAAGAACCCCGCAGCCCCTGATCTCCATGAGCCTTAAAAGGTGCTGTCTCCTGGTGTCTTTGAAGAAGGATGCTCGAGAGATGTACATCATGCTTGCGTCTTTGAAGTTCCCTCCAGGACAGAACTAATATGTGGGGACTGAGAAATTGTATTGCATGGTATTGATTAGGCCAAAGGGCCTTACGCCTGTTCCAGCTTTCCAGCTGCTTAGAGCCAGCACTGGACAGGCTGATTCCTCTCTCCACGGACCCCAGCTATTCCATCCACTCCACCAGTGCCCATCAAGACTTGCTTTATTCCTAGCGAAGAAAGCCATGGATCGTGACCCAGGCTCCCCTAGCATGCGGAGAACTTGCGGATGGGCCTTGCCATGTGTGCTAATTCAGGGAGTTCAGACTACACAGCAAGGCTGTTTGGGTCCTGTTGTAATGAGAAGGAAGTGAATCTGGGAGGTAGTGTGATGCGGTCAGAGCAGCTTCTGGAAGAAAAAGAGCGAGCTACTCACACACCAACCAGCGAAGCATTCCTGGTTGGGGTGTCACTGGAATGTTTTCTGCAAGGAAAGAATCCCCACAAGTTGCAAAGTGAGAAGGGAGTAGAGTTGACCCCTGATCTCAGGAGCCTGGATGGGCTGGTAATTTCCAGGCACAGCTGCCCAAGGCAGCCAAAGACATCACTGAGAACCTAGGAAGAAAGTCATAGCCTAGGCTCACATCACACACAAAGACGAGGGGTTGAGATTGACCTGTAAAGACAACTCATCTCACAGAACATCTCTGGATTTTTGCCATGAGAAAATCCTTTTGAGGACAAAACACCCAAAGGCATAAAGAAAATGACTGGCAAGCTACAGGAATTTCAAAAATTCTAATGAAGTCGTAGTCACCGGGTGGAGAATATTCCCAGGCCACACGGGGATCAATGAGGAATGTGCGGTTGAAAAGTCAATCTGAAAGATAAATGACAGAGACAGAGTGTGCAGAGCACAAACGGTCAGTGCTCGTGCTGAGAAATGCTAATTCTGACAAGAGCTCACAGGAGGAAATCCATTCTTCTATTAATAGTTGGAGATTCGAAGATAATTATTTCCAACTGCTGGAGAAGGTTTCGTGAAAGTTTCTCTACAGGCTGCCAAAAAGGGTGCTAATGACAAACCCCTTTCGGGAGGATGTTAGTGCAGCGTGTAACACAAGGGTAGAGGCCCCTCCCCATTAGTCCAGAGGCCCATCAAGTCGTCTCTGACTTGCCAAGGACTTGAAGATCACTGTGTCCGACTTGTGTGCGTATGCAGGTTTCCTGGTGTTCTGGTTCTTGCCATCTTTCCACCCCTTCTTCCTTGATGTCCCATGAGCCACAGATGCGGGAGCTGTGGTTGTATGTATCCGATGGATGTATCCCCACACTTCCTTCTCTCTGCATTGTGTCCAGTTGTGGTTTTCTGTGATGGTCTCCATTTGCTGTGAAGCGTTTCTTGGGTGAGGGGTGGCCACTACAATTATCTGTGGGTACAAGGATAAGATTTAGACTGTAGTAAGGAATCATGCTGCCCTAGCAAAGTGCTGGTGGTAGATTCCTTTCCAAGGTCCATGACCTCACTAGTCCCGGACTGTTGGCTAGTTTTCTAGCGCCAGACATGGTTCCTTCCTGTTGAATGACTCTTAGGTCCAACTAGACAGCTGTTGGTTCCCACCAATATATGACTGCCACCTAATGAGCCTTCACAAGATGTTTGGCTGTGTGGCCATTGTCGTGGTTCGTAGGCATCCCAGCTGGGCAGGACAACTGATGGCTTCCCTACCTTAGCGGATTGCATAGAATTTTCTTGTACCATAGAAACTGGGCTGCAGGAAGCAGGTCTTCAAATTAGATCTGACTTGAATCATCTGGGTCCTTTGGCCTAACTGTGAACTAACCAGGAAGGGAGAGCATGAATACACTGCTCACCGGCCTTCCTGAGTGACACCCCCAGCCCTTACCCTTGGGTCCCACTTGAGCTCTTCCGTGCCTTACATCTCCAGACATCAGTCTGGATGGCAGATGCTGCGACTTCCCTTTGAGTTCAGGCAGATAGGTCACGGTACCCAAAGAGTATTCGATGTGCCTCTTAGTTCCAGATTGCTAGGACAGAACACCTGAGAGAAGCCCCTTAACAAGGAAGGGTTCATAGTGGATCACAAGCCGGCACCTGAGGCAGCTGTTCACACTGCCCCTGCAATCAAGAAGCAGAGCACATTCTGGTGCTCAGCTTCTCATGCAGGTTAAGGCCCAGGCCTAGGGAATGGCGCTACCCACTTTAGGGTGGATCTTCCCACATATGCTAACCTAATATTCGGAATCCCTCACCAGCGAGCCCAGAGGCTAATCAATCCTTCCTTAGGTTTGCTTACTTAGGGCTCTCTCACGGTTGAGTCCAGATTCTGTCAAACTGACACAAACCATCCCAGCCTCCAACTGTAGTCTGCTCAGGCCCTCTGGACCCAGAGCTGGTAATGAGGACAACGGCAGGAAAAAGAGGGCGAGATCCCGGCAGCTGCTTGGAGCCAATCCCCTGCTTCAGAGACTGGGAAAGAGGATTTCATGGCCATCCTAGCTCATCTATGAGGAGATTCGCTCTTACTTCTATAGGACCAGAAACAAGAGGGGTGGAAGACACCGTTAGCATCATGTACCGTCTATACCCTTCCCTTCACCTTTCTGCGAGTGCAGATCCTTGGATTTCTGGGGGTTGTTCCTTTCCTCCCTGTGTGTCCATCATTCCCTTCTGTGAGCAGGTTCCTTCATCTTCGAGCTCTATAGTCCCTCACCTCTCCTCCAAACAGGCAGAATCATCTTTGTCAGAAGAGCTTGGGGCCAACAAGAGTTCAGACTTTCTTTTTTAACTTTGGAATGTGTGCGTACATAAAATGAGATGTGCTGGGGATAGGACCTCGGTCTAAAGATGGAATGTATTTATACACGCATGAAGCCTAAAGGTTAACCAATACCTTATCTTCAGAGCTCCTATATTATGACTGTGGCCTGGCACATGTGGTCAGATATGGAATTTCCCACTTAGGACAGGGCCAGTGAGAAAAATAATTCGAGTTTGGAAGATTTGGGGTTTCATATTTCTGGATGAAGGGTTAAAGCTACAAAGAGCCCTGGATGCTGAGCCGCTTGACCTCTGGGTTCGGTGGTCCCTTCATGGTGGTCACTGCTATAGATGAGGTTGACTGAAGGTGTTTGCAGCCTGAGCTCTGGAGCTGGAGGACAGCCAGACACCATGGAAGGCAAAGCACTCTGCTGAGCACAGAGTGGAGAGGCAGGGTTGCAGCAGTGCATTGACCTGGGGACGGCTGTCTGTCTGGTGGCTCTGTGGGTAACTCCTGGCGATGCTGGGGCACGCATGGGGCGGTGGTGATGAATGATCTGCACCACCATCCATTGGCTGTTAGCCGCCAGCCACATCACAGAGTTCTGGAATCTTGGTTCTAATTTATTACACGCATACACGCACATTTAATCTATACAAGATACAGAATGTAACCCAATCTGGTTGGAAAATGAATATGAACTGGCAATCTCTTTCACCTGTTTTGAGGGTTCCAGTTGTCACCAACATTTCCTAGCAGACCTCTGATGACAAGTGCCTGTCAGTAAAGGGTCTTGCCCACAGAAACAGAAACCAACAGAGCTGTGTGTCTGACCCGATGTCCTCCTAAAGTCCCGACATCCAGGCATATTTGAAAGTGACTCAGACTTTCAAAGCCAGGCCATCACCTTAAGCTCAGCCCAAAATTCAGAATGTTCTTTCATGTGGGCACAGCCTGGCAGGGTCCTAGGACCGAGCACAGAGAGGACCAGCAGTGCAGGTTTTGAAACATGTCCAAGTCCCCAAGCTCTGGGAAGCTCTGGGGGTGCTCAGCACGGTCATGTGTGGTCCTCCTGAGAAGGGCACAGAGGACCTGCCTAGGGCCACATGGGTGGGCACCTAGAGGAAACCAGAAGCAGTTGGAGCTTTGCGACCTCCTCCTAGGTCTGGCAGGAGACATGTTGGCCCTCAACATCCACGTTCGTTCTCTCCCTTCAGCTGGAAAAAGGGTCAACTGGTGCTTCAGAGAGTTTGCTAGGGACTGAGACGAAGGAGAATTCTTATGACACACAGTGATAACTTAGAGCTTTTCCCTTTCACCCAAGAAAAATGGCGAGGTGACTTCACATTTTACATGATTGCATTTAGAACAGATGGCAGACTCTGTGGCCCTGTGTCATGGGAAGCTTCATTTAAGCATTAACACACATTCCCTGACTCAGTTTCACATGCCCTGGATCTTGAGAACACTTCCTCTTAGGCCGGAATGTAAACATCTCAAAGTGGCTGATGAATACGAGCCTGAGAAAGGGGCCACTGGACATTGACTCCCACGCCAGCCCTCACTGAATCCCCCCGCCCACCTCCACCCACTCCCACTCCTCACCCCTTATGTGGCTCCATGGAGTAGGAGGTAACACGTCGCTCACAATTCTGAGCTACACAGAGCGAGTCAGAGCACACTCAGCGTGTGAGTCTGCCTTACCATGGTTACTGGTGACTACTGGAGGCATGACTCACCATGGTTACTGGTAACTACTGGAGGCTTGCATTCTTAATTCCGGTCAGACAGAGTTAGGTCACTTGCCCAAACTCACAGATGCACGTGTCTGAGTGCACCCCTGGGCCTTTGACCTCTGGGTGTCAGTCACAGACTCTGCCTACCTCCCGTGAATAGAGCAATGTGAATAAAATGGAGCTGACAGATGTCGTCCGCTGGGGGTCGCCATCTCTGGTCTTATGTAAGGACTTTGGAGAGAAAGACTGAGGGAGGGGTGGGAGGCACCAACGGAAAATTAAAGGTTGGTTTTATTTTATACACAAATCACCACCCTTTCACTATGAGCAGGGTGCAGCATTTTTAAGATTCCTTTCATAAGAAACTATACAGTGTGGGTGGGGATGCAGATTAGTTCAGCCATCATGAAAAACACTAGAGGGTTTTGCAAAATTAGCAATAAATTACTGTATATGATCTAGTAATTCCAATCCTGAGTCTAAATCCTCAGGAAATGAAGTTATCATGTCCAAGAGACACCTATAATCCTATGTTCATCTCATCACTGTTCATAACAGTCAAATATGGAAGCAACCTAAACCATCATCAGCAGGTATATGGAAAAAACATGGTATATATGCATGATGGAAAAGAATTCATCCTTAAAAAGAAAAAAAATCTTACCATTTTCAACAAGGTAGACGAACTTGGAAGACACTGTGCTAAGTGAAGTAAGCCAGGCCATGTGATTGTCAACCAAATGAAAGAATCAGAAACTTAGAAATCACAGAAGAAGACAGGGGAATGGCAGTTGCTCAGGCCTGGGACAGAGGAGGGTTTGGAGCAAACACCCAATAGTAGCTTCTGTGGGGGCCAGGAGCTTTCCTGAGGAGAGGGTAATGGGCTTGGCCTCTTGCTACCCTGAAGCTTTCAGTCAATGGTGTACCACCAGGAATGCAGCCATCTTGCAACCATCAGGTTGGTCAAAGCACCTGCTCTGTCTTTGAGTCATAGGCCATTAGCATCCCCAACTGCCTGCTGAAAGTAGGCACCAGATTCACCCTGTTCCATTTAAAGCCCTGCAAAGCTGACTTCTGGCTGTTCATGGCCATACTTACACTTTTGCCTCAGATAGGTCCATCTAGCAAAAGGACCATGGAAAGCCAAGCTCCATTCCATGGCCATGTTGCATTGAGGGCTCTAGAAGCCTCAGGCTACAGAGTCACTTCAGTTGCCAAACCGAAGCTCATGGAGGTGATGATAAAACTGATGGCTCAGCTCACGTAAAACGGGTATTTCTTTATCTAGAGGTTTCTCTCCCAACTGCCTGTCCCTGCAGTCACTTAGGAAATAATTGTTTGGAGGTTTGATATTAATCATAATTGTGTGGCCTATTGGCTCAGGCTTATTATTAACTAGCTCTTATAACTTAAATTAACCTATATCTATTATTCTATATTTTACCACGAGGCTTGTGGCTTGTTCCCTCACATCTTTCTTCTCTGGCAGCTGCAGGCATCTCCCAGACTCTGCCTTCATTTTCCCTGTATCTTTGCTTAGATTTCCTACCTGGCTATTGGTCAAGTCAGCTTCTTTATTAACCAATGGTAATAAGATATATTCACAGCATACAGAAGGGCATTGCACATCAGTTTCATTTCCCCATACTAATGTGTAAACAGCAGGCTGGCTGCCGGGAACAGATGGGAAATAAACCTGGAGGTCCTTCTGGGCTTAAAGGTGTCAAGCTTCTCTCTCCCTAAAACCCCCCAGCAACCCATCAAACTGAGGAGCAAAACCTTCTCCAGAGAGACAGAGAGGAGTGCTTTTCAGGAGCCAGAGGAAAGGAAAAAATATGAGTGTTTAGTTGTCCGTGGCCCTCAGGGGCTAGGGGCAAGGCTTCACTGTTAACTGTCCGGTTCAGCCCTCAGCTAGGAATAAAATCCCATCATGACAGAATATCCACGTGGCCCTGGAGAAGGTCCTTAAGTTCTCTAAGTCTAGGCTTCCCCAGCTATAAACCGGACTATTAACAAAGTCTCGGGCCTAAGTGTTCCAAGCCACACCCACAGGTGATAGTCAGGGTCCTCACTGTTTCTCTCTGACAAGAGCAGGAGGCCCCTTGTCACACCCACGTGGCCACTGTGCTTCCTTGTTCCGTGTCCTCCGTGGCAGTGAGACCCACAGCTGACCCTGCTTGTTCCGTGTCCTCCGTGGCAGTGAGACCCACAGCTGGGCCTGCTTGTTCCGTGTCCTCCGTGGCAGTGAGACCCACAGCTGGGCCTGCTTGTTCCGTGTCCTCTGTGGCAGTGAGACCCACAGCTGGGCCTGCTTGTTCCGTGTCCTCCGTGGCAGTGAGACCCACAGCTGGGCCTGCTTGTTCCGTGTCCTCCGTGGCAGTGAGACCCACAGCTGGGCCTGCTTGTTCCGTGTCCTCCGTGGCAGTGAGACCCACAGCTGGGCCTGCTTGTTCCGTGTCCTCCGTGGCAGTGAGACCCACAGCTGGGCCTGCTTGTTCCGTGTCCTCCGTGGCAGTGAGACCCACAGCTGGGCCTGCTTGTTCCGTGTCCTCCGTGGCAGTGAGACCCACAGCTGGGCCTGCTTGTTCCGTGTCCTCCGTGGCAGTCCTAACGCTTCTGTGACTCACAGCTGACCCTGAGGGCAGAGTCGATGGTGGCTGGGATGCAGCGAAGTTAGGTTCAATCCCTGAGCCAAGGCAGACGGCCTGACTAAATGGCTAACATGTCTGTCAAACCCTCCACCCAGGAGTCCTGACTTCCTGCACTAACCTCTTCATATCTAACAACGTAAATGTCCTGGGTCAGGCCAAGACAGAGCAGGGGTTCAAGGAGAGAGCCAGAGCAGGAGAGATGTCATCTGAGCTCCATTTAGCCTTATGATTTGGTACTGAGATAAAATATTGAATGCAATAAATTTAACTCCAAGTCAGAAAACACCCCCCCCCCCAGAAAAAGGATTTTTTGGTCCATCTAGGTCTGGGCAGGCTTCTTATTAGTCAAGAGCATAAGTCATAAATCTCCTTATAGATATAAATACAAGGCTCTTGACACCCTGTGCTGTCTCCTGCTTCCAGAAAACCTTGATGGATCCTCTCCCTCACATTTATTCCAGCCATTAACATGGCCTGGTAGATGTTGAACCAGATAGAAATAGAAGACAGAAGGCTTGGTCCTGTCAAATGGTCTTAATACAGTTATGAGAGTCCAACCTCCTCAGGCACCCAGAATCACCCAGGAATCGTTAACGGGCAGATGCTGAGATGGGAACTGAATGGAGGTGGATGAGGGAAAGGGCGAGGATGGGTGGCAGAGGATAGGCTAAGGAATAAAATGGCTGCTTGGCTGTGTGGGAGGAGGATGCTAGGATGCCCCTTCCACACAGAAACTCTGGAAAAGCTGGAGATTTTTTTTAAAAGCCCCGGGGATAGCTGAGAATGTTGTGGGCAGCAGTTAGTGGTTCTAACTTCAGAGCTGAGGCAATACGGCTGTGGCTACTCTCACCCCCAGGCACCCTGTGTACTCCAGCTCAGAAAAGGTTATTGATGTAGACACGCATTTCTGTCAGCCCCCGCCCTACACACCCAGGCCAGGACACCGAGTTTCAAGACTGATGAAGTTGTGGGAGGCAGAAAGTCAGGTTTGGAGCAGGAAGCCAGAGTCTCTCCCTCCTTGAACAATTGTTTTCTATTGCTGTTTACTTTTCCCCTTGAAAAGCAATCTACAGAATGGAAAAAAAAAGAAGTCTCCAAAGTCCATTGCAATCCATCTCTTCTTCTGCTTAATTTCCATCCTAATGTTTGTGCAGTTCCCGCTGGGCACTCTGCACTCGTATTCCACTGCTGCTATTCCCCCGGGGTCTGCTGTCTTGTTAGGGGCTGCACCGGCTCATTTAGGGGCTGGAGATGGAATGGCAGAGCCAAGGTGTCGAGGAAGGGGCCCAGGAGAGGCCTGGCACCTTGGGAATGAATTCAATATGGACTCATTTGTTCTGCCTCTCCCCGCCCCAACGTGGCTTCCCATAGCTCTGTGCAGCTGTCCCTTGGACCCCAGAGTTCTCTTTTTGGGCTAATGGTTGCATGACATGCTGTGCTCGCACAGAAACCTGCCTGTCTGAGACGCTGTGTCTTGTCTGTGTGGAAGGCAAGGCTCACTGTATCGTTAACAATCACCATTGTTCAGTTCTTGAGCCCGGTTAGAGATTGCCTTGGTTTGAACCTTAGAAGTGCTAATTTGCTGCACGGCCTTGGACAAGTGGTGTGCACTCTGTGTGCCTCAGCTTCAGCCTTCGTCATTGAATAGCAGCAGTGCAAGGGCCATTTTCATTAAACCAACCAGGAGGCAAAATTCCCTGGAAGGATGATGGCCACATAACTACATCAACCTTAGCCAAAATTGTTTTCGTCTTTATCAGACACTCCTGGGATATGACAGGGTGCGGAGGCTGGAGCTGAAGTCCCAGCATGCTCGGCAGCGGTGCACACGACATCTCATGGTGTGGTCTGAGGCTATCAACTCCTGCTACACTGGACACCAGCTTTGAATTTTTGCTGGCCCTATAGGTGCCTCCATCATTTCGCAGGCTTCACCTATACTATTCCAAGTCACTTGGCCTAGTGACTCAGCAATTTTACCAGTTCAGGAGGAAGATGGAAGGCCAGGGAGGCAGAGAGAAAGTAGTGGCTACTCCAGTTTTCCTCAGATGGGTTTGTACTCTGGGCCAAGGCCACAGGCCTTGCAAGTACCCCAGTGTGCATTTATATCACAGCAACTGGACTCCTGGGGCTTGCCCAGAATCCTATGCTGCCCTTCAGAGGCTTGCCCTGCTTCCAGGCCCACTCTGTGCCAGCAGCCCAGCTCAGGAGCAGTGGGCTGCAGGCTGGGTTCTACCAACAAATCTCTGAAAACAGAAGTGAGTCTGTTTCATAATCTGCCTATGCTGGATGCGGTCCAGGCAGGGAGAGGGAAGCTGGCCTACTTTGAAGGGCTTCAGAAAAGCAGATTCTCAGTGCATTGCAGACCTGGAAAGAGCTGCCACCTTCAGGCCAACTAAGGATGACAGGTCCCCTAACGATATTCAGGCGAGGAACCTCCCAGACCAACACTTGTGTCCATTGGCAGGCAAGGAGCCCCAAGGCCAAACCCGAGTCTGTACCTTGCTGAGAGTTTAAGTCTCCTTGTGAGAAGACAGATTCTATCTGTCCCCACGAAGCTAGGTCCCAGGTAAGAGGACACAGCTGTTTCTAGCAGTACCCTTTTGCATTTTTATAAAATGTCTTTTGTAGCCTGTTTTCAGTGGCCTTTGTCTCTGGCTGCTCGGCAGAATAGAAACGCCAGTTGAAAGTCTAAGGGCACAGAAGAGGTGCGGGCTGCAAATGACCTTAGCAAGCTGGTACAAGACCTGAAAAGAGGAAGGCTGGCCTCAGTCCTCAAGGATGGGCACCCGGATCAGTCACTTCTTGTCTGTATGCCAGCCCCCATGGAGTCGGCTAGCCCTGAAGCCTCCTGCTATCCAGGCCCCTTGCCTCCTGTGGTTCTGCTCAGTTTCTGGCAGAAGCATCAAGTTGGTTTTCCTAAGTCAGGGACACAGAGGAGCTGTTCCAGGCAGATAAGGCTGATTCCGGGTAGATGTAAGGAGTGTTTGGATTGGGGTTTTCTGGAGTCACAGTTCCGTCAGGTCCCAACTTCCCTGAATGCAAACTTCCAAAACTTAGCAAAACCAGAGCTCCCTGGAGCAGAAGAGAGTGGAGCATTAAAGGGCACGTGGGGCAGAAAACTGAGGAGCCATCAGAAAGCCCAAACCATTTGTCCAAAGACAGCTTGCATTGGCATGAGGTGCAGACTCTTAAATCCTTGACCGGAGCTGCCACCCGTGACACTGGACACCTTCAGCCAGCCCTCTCAGGCAACCTCTGCCTTCGAGACTTGCTTTTTACAGGGGCGGTGGAATCTCTGGAGTGATTCCTGAGGCGGTAAATGAGGGAGCGTCTACAAGTTCAGAGATGCTTGCATGGGAAGTTGTAGTATATGGAAGGGCCCAAGAGCGGGAAGTCCTGCGGACAAAAGCGAGGCAAGCCGAACTCTCCACTAAGGAGACTCCCTTGATCTCCCTAAAGGCCTCCCTGTTGCTACAGCTGCACAGCTGGCAGCCATAAAGGTGAGAAGAGGGACAGAAATTTATAAGTCAAAGCTTAGCTGTGGATGCCTGGTGCCCCCCTCTTGGGTGACGGAAGGTCAGCCTTTTGGGGAGAGGTCAATAGGCAGAAGATCCTGCTTCACTTCCCCTAAAGTGCCCACTTGACTGTGGGATCTGCCTGTCCTCCTCAGGACCATCAGCTGAGGTGATGAGAGGCACTCCAAGAACAAGATGTCCAGTCAAGCAGTGTCCAGGGCACCAGGGCAGGACTGCAATAGCATGGAGTCATCTGCATGCCTGCGTGCTTTTCTGGCTTGGCACAGCCCTGATAAATACACACCCCATCCTAACGACACCCCTTGAGAACCCTTGTAAATAAAATCTTCAACGTTGCTAAGATAAAGAAAGCAGCTTCTCTGATACCTGGTTCTCCCAAAGTAATTTGCTTTCTCCAGACTAGCATCCATAACTCAGGCCTGAAGGCAATGAGTGAAGCTGCTGGGGTTTATGCAGGAGGAGGTGAATGGCATGCCCTGGCCCAGCCAGAGACTGTTCCCGGATCCCAAGTGCCTTGTCCCCCCATTAATACTCAAAATGTGAGGCCTCCCTCAGTCATTTTTCTTAGCCTTATCTTATCGATCCTTTTAATAGCAAGCAGTGGCGATTTGTTAGCAGTTTTCCATAGTCTCTGCCTCCTGGCAAGATGTTTTTCCATCTCTAGAGAAAGCGACTGGTGCCTTCAGTAAAGGGACCATAGATAACATTAGGGGATGTTTTCTTCTCTCTGCTATGTCTGTGGTTTCAGGTCCTCAAGTGTGGAGGGAGCCTACTGAGATCAGCTGGAAGACAAGAGTTCTCGTTGAAGCACACACTGCAACCTTTATATTTCTGGGCTTGATTTTCTCTCGTTTAAAAGAGGAGTCACAGGGAGAGAAGACTGCATGTGTGGGGTGACACAGGCTGCCCCAGCCCTGCTCACTTAGCTCTGACAGCCCCAGCCCCACTGTCACCCAGCAGAAAAGCTAGGGGAAGAGCTAACCACTTCTTTGCCCCATGACCGCTCCTCTTTCCTGGGAACTGAGAAGAGTGGATGGTGTGGTAACTCTGGCTCACCCTGGAGCAGCGGTCACCCCACTCAACAGTGGGGTTCCCATGTGAGTGGACAGGAGAAGCTAGACCACAGGGAAAGAGTTTTAAGGCCTAGGGCTTCTCAAACAAGGCCAACCCCAGAAACACCCAATGACCTGGCCAGGACCAAATTCTAGGACTGTGTAAGTCCAGTGTTTATCCTGTGGTGGCCAAAGTAACAGAAGCCAAGAGGAAGCCAGAGACTCAGCTCTGGAGCAGAACCTGCTCTTTGGGGGTGGGGAGGGGAGCTAGTACAGAATTTACAGCCCACTTCTGTTCCTGAATCCAGGCACAGCACCTTTCAAGGGCACAGTCTGCCTAGCTTAGCCCAGGGCATCTCACTGTCTCCTTGCTCATCTGCCCCAATATCCCCATGGCTTGGCCCTCCACCCACAGAAGGGTCCCAAACTGGTGAAAACGGCAGTCACCTACTCCCCTATGTGCTGTGCCTGTAGTTAGTGTAGAGATAATAGATGCTCTTTAGTTATATAGGCAAATAGAGGCTCCAAGCTGCAGCTACCCAGACAGTAGCTGGCTTCAGGTCCACTTGCTTTATTATTTGTTTTTTCCAGTGTTTATATTATAGTAAGTTATTGGTGTGTATAGCTACAAAAATATTGCAGTTAACATATAATTGTATTACTATAATCCTATATTAACATAATTTTACAGCTGATCATTTTTATTATTGTTGTTATCCGGGTTATATGATTTAGTTTTTGAATAAGCAATTGTTCATGTGATTAAAAATTTAAAATATACCAAAAGGAATGCCGCATAAAGGCTCTCTTCTCAACTTGCCTTTGTCATCCAGGTCCCCCTTAAAGATAACCACAATTAAGGAAGGTCACATCTTTCCTCCAACATAGCAGTATGGGAAAAAAAATAAATCTTTACACTTCTTTTATCTTCGGTAAACAGTTCTCTTCCTGTGCCCCCTTCCTACTGTCTGTGCCCCCCTTCCTACTGTCTGTGCCCCCCTTCCTGCTGTCTGTGCTTCCCTTCCTGTTGCCTGTGTCCCCTTCCTGCTTCCTGTGTCCCCTTCCTACTTCTTGTGCCCCTTTCCTGCTCCCTGTGTCCCCTTCCTGCTTCCTGTGTCCCCTTCCTGCTTCTTGTGCCCCTTTCCTGCTTCCTGTGTCCCCTTCCTGCTTCCTGTGTCCCCTTCCTGCTTCTTGTGCTCCCTTCCTGCTTCCTGTGTCCCCTTCCTGCTTCCTGTGCCCCCTTCCTGCTTCTTGTTCCCCCTTCTGATGTGGGAGTGATTTCTTTCTAATCTGTTGCTTTTATTGGTTAATTAATAAAGAAACTGCCTAAGCCCATTTTATAGGCCAACCCTTAGGTGGGTGGAGTAAACAGAACAGAATGCTGGGAGAAAGAAACTGAGTCTGTAGTAATAGGGGCGGCGGCGGGGCTGCATCCCCAACACCCCAGCCTCCTGCCCGGCTAGCTTATGCCCCGAAATAACAACACACAAACTATATTCATTTAATCACTGCTTGGCCCATTCTCTTCTAGGCTAATTCTCACATATTAATTTAGCCCATTTATAATCATCTGTGTGTAGCACCCCAAGGTGCGCTTACCGGGGAGATTCTAGCCTAGTCCATCCTGGGTCGGAGCTTCATCCCGGGAGTGGGGCATGGCGTCTCTCTCAGGCGTCTGCTCCTGAGAGGAAAGCTGTCGAGACTCTGACCTCACTTCCTCTTCCTCCCAGCGTTCTGATCTGTTTACTCCACCTACCTATGTCCTAACCAATAAAATGGGCCAGGGCAGTTCCTTTATTAGCCAATGACCTTCCTCCATCATTTCCCCTTTTTCGCTTTAAAAAAAAAAGGCTTTAACTTTAACATAGCAAAATTACATATAACAAAACAGTTATCAAGTAAAAGTTACAATAATCTTTATCATAACTAAGGAAAACTATAACTATAACAAACTATTCTTAACTCCATCAAAGACTCCAGAAAGATATAATATTACCTAAGTAAACAAGAACTAAGAAACTTCAAACTCTAGAAATGACAAAGACATCTCGCTGCCTGGACAGTCACCCAAAGTTCTTTTGTACCGTTGGGGCATCCATCTTCAGCCTTCAGGCCCTTGGTATCCAGCAGACATTTCCATAAAGCAGGAAAATTCAAAGCCAGTTCAGTCACTATCTGTTGTGTCCTACAGAATGTCTCGCAGACTCTTTCATGAATCAGGAACCCCAAAAGATCATCTCACCTTAGGCAAGTTCAGTAGTCCTCTCTCTGCGGGTTCTCTGTGTCCAGTTTATGCAATAGTCCAGGCAAGAGCAGTTTCTTGCCCAAATGGCTATCAAACTCCATAACGAGCCTCTTCGATGCCCATCTTCCTCTTGAAGTAGATTGGTGCTGCCAGGAGCAGAGTGTCTCATTGTCATGAAAAGTCCTCAGTTATTAAAACATTTAAAATGCCCTATTCTGTAATCTTTGAGAGATATGAAGAATGCCTATCTAAAATATATCTCGAAAATCTAACTAACATGACTACAAGCTTTACTATTATCTATGATTATCCATTAACAACCTATATTTCTTAATTATACAGTACATATTTAAATGAACTACACAATCACAATACCTTAATCAAAATCAGAAACACTTATACATATAACAAAATTGACCGTAAATCTCTATCAATAAAGCAAAATCTATACTAATGCAAATTATTCATACCTATATCATATCCCCCTTTAAAGGTAAAAGAACATTTATAAACATTATTTGGAAATATGGGCGCAGTTATTTCTCTCCAAACTGCTTCCTGCTGAATGGGGGCGTCGTTAATTAGGTCTTTCATGGTATAACCTGTGTGCTAGTTTCATCTCAGTTGGCAGTTGAGCGAAGCAATTTTTTGAAGATGTTCACTGCAACCCTTCAGGAGGGCGTGGTCCATCATACCACATCGGAATAGAAGAAATGAACAGCGTCTCATCCTCTGTGAAAACAAAATAAGAAACTCCTTTCCAAAGTATCATATCCTTAGATCCAAATTTCAAAGTCAAGGCATCAAAATATCTATGTTGGATTAGTTCAGCAGCATTTATAAATAAATATCTTTTAGCATCTGTTGCTCCTTCCTCAGCATTTAAACAATTCAAAGAGAGCATAATAGCATACAGTATCAAAATTCTCTGTGTGTTTTCCATCTTTGTGCAGCTTTGTTTTAACCTCTATTTTGTTTATTTTTACTTTTAACTCTTTGCTTTTTGAGACAGGTTCTCTGTATCTTTGACCTGAAGTAACTCTGTAGACCAGGCTGTCTTTGAACTCTCAGAGATCCGCCTGTCTCTGCCTCCCAGGCATTCGGGATTAAAGGTGTACACTATTACACCTTGAACTCACAGAGATCTGTTTGTCTCTGCCTTCTAGGCACTGGGATTAAAGGCGTGTGCTACCACACACAACAACTCTCTTCCTTTTTTTTTTTTACTTTAAGAACTTTAAATTTTAGTCTGCATATATTTTTAACACATTTTAAACCTTTTAGAAATTTTCTTTGTCTTTGAATCTCTCTTTACTGTATATCTCTCTTTTTCTGACCACATGAGTCTTTAATTTACCAAGCAATATCAGTAGGACTAAAGGCGTGGCTTTGCCAGCTAGATACAGTCCATTCCTTAGCTTTCCAGCCTCATGGCGGAGGTACTGGCTGTAGCCAGCAAGCGAGCTTCAGCAGCCTGTGCTTGCAAACCGCATAAACCGCCTGCGTAAAAGAGTCAGAGTTTGTCCTGGCAGGACAGCCCAGAAAGCCGGCATTTTTAAACGGCGCAGCTTTTTTCCTGCTATGGCTGAAAACCGAAAAGCATGCGTTCAGCTTTAACCGTTTAAGTGTTTCGTGGCAGGACCTCTTAATGAGATGCAGGCTTTTGCAGCTAAAGCTGAGTCAGGAAGCCTCTCTTAGATGACGCGCCCGCTTGCCTCTAGCAAGCAGAGCAGACCCAAGAACACAGCGAGTCTAGTTGCCATCAAACAAATCGTAGCACTTTACTCCAAATGCTCTATTCAAAAGCTCTGTCTCCCGCAGGAGCCAGACAGAGATCGCAATGGCGGCACAGCCCCAGGAAGTTGCGCTTTAAAATGACACAGTGGTTTTTCTGCTACTGTTGCCGAATCAGGAAATCTCTCTACAGCACGACACCAACAAACAGCAAAAATCTGTGTTAAACTCTCTCTCCCTTATTTTTAAGCCTTCTCAGGTTTTTTAAGTGGGTTTCAGCTGCCCCATGTTGGGCGCCAACTGTAGTAATAGGGGCGGCGGCGGGGCAGCATCCCCAACACCCCAGCCTCCTGCCCGGCTAGCTTATGCCCCGAAATAACAACACACAAACTATATTCATTTAATCACTGCTTGGCCCATTCTCTTCTAGGCTAATTCTCACATATTAATTTAGCCCATTTATAATCATCTGTGTGTAGCACCCCAAGGTGCGCTTACCGGGGAGATTCTAGCCTAGTCCATCCTGGGTCGGAGCTTCATCCCGGGAGTGGGGCATGGCGTCTCTCTCAGGCGTCTGCTCCTGAGAGGAAAGCTGTCGAGACTCTGACCTCACTTCCTCTTCCTCCCAGCGTTCTGATCTGTTTACTCCACCTACCTATGTCCTAACCAATAAAATGGGCCAGGGCAGTTCCTTTATTAGCCAATGACCTTCCTCCATCATGAGTCGAGGAGTTACCATGGTTCTCCCACTCCAGACAGACTCAGGTTAAGATCTTTCCTGGTAAGCGCACCTCGTGATGCTACATAGATTATTAAAAATGGGTTAAGAGGCTAAAACTAATGGGCCAGGCAGTGTTTAAAAGAATACAGTTTCCGTGCAATTATTTCAGGTAAAGCTAGCCATGAGGGTGGCCGGGTGGTGGGACACAGCCCTGCCGCTCCTACTACAACACCCTTCCTGCTTCCTGTTCCCCCTTCCTTCTTCCTGTTCCCTCTTCCTGCTTCCTGTTCCCCCTTCCTTCTTCCTGTGCCCTTCCGGCTTCCTGTGCCCCCTTCCTGCTTCCTGTGTCCCCTTCCTACTTCCTAATTCTTTGTGCTCACTCCAACTCAGCATACAAAGAGCTGTCTTGATCTATTTATAGCTCCATGATTGGAAGACTATTATGTTTTAATCTCAGGGGCAACTTTCTTCCTCCTCCCCTCCCTGTCAGAGGAAGTTGATCTAGCTCATTGGCACCCGAGTCTAAGGACACTGAAGTGAGGCTCTGGGTCTGAGCAGCATGTTTCTAGAAGCCAGACACCCAGATGTCAGCAGAGTGGCTGCCTCCCTCCCTGCCCTGTTTCCAGCTGACTGCTGCCTCCCTCTGTGAGAAGGAAGCCTTTGTAGGGTTTCCCATTGTGTACACAGTGCTTCCTCAAGGACTCAAAAGGTCACATGTCCTATAAGCATGCAACGAGGATGCTGGGAAATGTCGCCAGATCACACATGACAGTTTCGCAGTGACAGGGTCCTTGATGGTTTAGGATTTTAAAGGCAGGCGAGTGGTCGGAGCTCACCTAATTCACCCTGTCCATCACACTGCAATTGCAGAAACGAAATGAGTAAGCAACTTAAGAACAAACAACCTAACACCTTGAGAAGATGCCTGTACCAAGAGAGAGGTGGTCACAGCCTTTCCTACCCTGATGGCTGAACAACAGTTCACCAAATAAACGATGTAGATAAGCATACAGGTAGCAGACAGCCTCTTTGATAAGAGCTCGGATCTATTTACAGCAACTTTACCCAGGTCTTGGTGGACAGGAGACCTGGGAGCCTAGCACAGGGTCAGTGCACAGCTATGCTTGGAGAGTAATATCAATCAGGAGAAAAGGCAGGTGATGCCACGGGTGCCGAAGACCAAGGAGAACGAGATGCAGGCTCTGTAGTGGAGTTGCAGAAACAAGCAGCATCTATGAGAGAGTGCTACCAGAGCTCCCCGGGAAAGGCCAGCCTGGACCCTCAGACAGAGCTCCAGTTCTTCGCTCAGCACAGGAGGCATTGAGTTGCCTGTAGTTGGTTGTGCAGGAGAAGCCGTCATAAGCTGTTGTGACAGCCCCTATTTACACCAGACCGCATACCTTCCAAAACCACCCTGCCCCTATCTTGGTTCTCAGAGGTATTCCTGAGCTGAGATGAACTTGGAAACTATGCTTGTATGGCTCAACACATCTAAAATGGCAGAGATCTTGTTGATGGGAGGAAGAAAGGGCAGTGCTCCTAGCTCTAGGACACTACGGTACGGTGATTTTCAGGATGGCTGCCCCTTGCTGGCAGAATCCCAGTGAGCTCCCAGAAGCCCAGGCTCTGATTCTCATAATCACCACTGTGGAATCAGAACGGACTCTACGCCTCTGCCCTTTTTGTCTTGCTGTCCGAAGCTGTTAAGCTGAGGCTTGCATATCGATCCTAACGTGCCCTTTCAAAGTCACTAAGGAACATTGGAGCGGACAGGGTTAAAGTCCCCAGATGACCACGGCTTTTTCATTTTCTAAGTTCACAGGAAGCACTCAGATGACATTGTTCAGCTGGATGTGAGATGTCCATAGCCTTCAACCCCAAGATAAACCCTTTGTAGGGTCTTTAGTGGGGAAGCTCACCTGGGCATTCAGTCCCACTCAAATGCAGAGTTCTGAGGAACTCTTGGAGCTCAGCTGAGGGTATTGGAGAGCCTGTAAGCACAACTCATCTTCAGCTGTGCCAGATCGCCCTTCAGGACGGCAACCTCTGCTCTTCTGCTAAGAGACCTGGGTGGGGGCCACCCTCCCCTTTCTTCTTCTTCAAAGAATGCCAACACCTTCCTCTGTATGCATTGCCTGCACAGGCAAGATGCTGAGCTTCCTGTATCCTCTCTGCCTGTCTATCCATCTCCATCCCCAATAGTGCTCCACCTCTCGCAGACTCCTCCCTTCCTGGCTCTTGGATTCAGCCCTCTACCAAAATGGCTCTTTCAAAAGAACTAAATACTTCCTTGGTCCCAAAGGCCATTTCCTGGATCTCCTCTTTTCTCCCCCAGCCTCAAGGTTCCTCCCTGAAATCTTCCCTGCTTGCCCTTTTCTCCACTGGGGCCCCCAGCACTGTTTCTGTTTCTGTTTTGTTTTTTGGTTTTTTGAGATAGGGTTTCTCTGTAGCTTTGGAGCCTGTCCTGGAACTAACTCTTGTAGACCAGGCTGGCCTCGAACTCACAGAGATCTGCCTGCCTCTGCCTCCCGAGTGCTGGGATTAAAGGCGTGTGCCACCACCATCCGGCCCAGCACTGTTTCTGGATCAGCAGAGCAGTCGGCTGCTTATTCAACTGGAAAACCTGGACAGTCGGTTCCCACAGGAAGTGCTGTACAGACTGAGGTTTTGTGCATTTCCCCATCGCTCAGTATTGCTTTCTAGTCTCTCCTGTTCACTCCGCTCTCATCAGTCTCCCTGATCCGCTGGGAGCTCCTGGCTGGAGGGCCTGTCTTCCCACGCCTCAGCTCTCCAGGCACAGCTGCAGGCAGTCAGCTGAGGCAGCCCCTGGCTTTCTGAGTGCAAAATGGTCTCCAGCGGCCTCTCCCAGTAAAGGGACACCTTCATCCTCCCACGCTGTCCCATTACGGCGCTCCTCGGAAAGTTAATTCACCTCCTAGTTTCAAGATGGATGTGACCCTGTTGTTGGGGAGGCCAAGTTGTGTTGATTTGGTTAATCCCAGCTCTCTGTTTATATCCACTGTATCCCTGAACAGACTGCCAGGGAAGTGGGTTTATCTTGATACCTCATCAGAACCATGGAAACCTTGAGCCACTGTCTCCACGTTTAAATGACTCCTAAAGAAAGACCCAGACCACCACTCTTTCCTTGTCTTTACCCAGATACTAAACAAAGATCTACACTTTGTCTTTCTTTTCCATTTAAGCCCATCTGGCTGCGTTTTTTAATTTAGTATGTCGTTAATTTGGCATGTCATTAATTTAGTATGTCATGCATCTTTTTAGCCAAACATTCATTCTCTCTCTCTCTCTCTCTCTCCCCTCTCTCTCTCTCTCTCTCTCTCTCTCTCTCTCTCTCTCTCTGTCTGTCTCTCTTTTAGTTTTTTGAGACAGGGTTTCTCTGTAGCTTTGGAGCCTATCCTGGAACTAGCTCTTGTAGACCAGGCTGGCCTCGAACTCAAAGAGATCCACCTGCCTCTGCTTCCCGAGTGGTGGGATTAAAGGCATGCGCCACCACTGTCCAGCTTGGCCAAACATTCTGTAAGATATCATGAAGTCTTTTCTTATTTTTTGAGTGAGATTAGCATTTGGATCAATAAACATAAAGAACCTATGACATAGACAGGCGTCATTTACTCAGTGGAAGAGTATAAGCCTGGGGTCTCTGAGGAAGAGAGAACTCCTCAGAGAAATGCACTGTGAACTTGGGCTGCAACACCAGCTCTTTCCTGGTCTGCTTGGTCAGTTCAAGTCTCATAGTTCCAGCTTGCCCTCAACAGACTCAATTGCATTTAACTGAATCAAAATAAATGATACTCTTAAATTTACCATGGAGAGAGGGAAAATATTGGTTGATACAGATTTGGAATTGCAAGTGTTAGGTTGCCATCACCCAGCCTTTTGGCAAAATGTGTAGTCACCACAAACTCGGGCACCTCTGAATTCCAGGGACAAGCGTGCGCCATGAAACGCTCAGGCAATTTATATAGCCACCTGGGGCCCTCAAGCTCTACATGTAGTGTATGTAGCATGGTCATGTGATCTACGCATGCTGCAGCTACAGCTACATAACCCCTTGCAGTCTTTAAAAGCTGAACATGCCCGCTGCACGCTCTCTTTCTGTCCCTCTTCTGCAGAGGTAACTCCTTTCTCTCTCTCTCTCTCTCTCTCTCTCTCTCTCTCCCTCCCTCCCTCCCTCCCTTCCTCCCTCTTTCTCCCTCCCTCCCTTTCTTCTCTCTCTCTCTCTCCCCCCTCTCTCTCCCCACCAACTTCTTCAGTTGTGCGCATGTCTTTTTCTTAATAAACTCTTAAAGTGGGTTCCGTTGTGCGTTTCATGGTCCGTTCTTGTTCGTGCCCAGTACTACAACTGAATGAACCAGTTCCTTAACGCCCTCCTCTGTATGTGTGTGTGTGTGTGTGTATGTATGTGTATGTATGTATTTACACGCATATTTACATACATATATACATTATATATGTATTACGTATATACACACAGAGATAGGTATATATATTTATTTCTCTAATAAAGTACAAACCCTTTAAAATCAGAAGTTAGAATTTTATTAGGTTTTTTATATCACTCAGCATTTGGTAGAGCTTCAATAAATGCATGTTGATTCATAATTCAGTTGAATCGAAATGAATGATTCTTCCAAATTTCTAGGGAAGCCGGAAAACTGATGGCATTGTTGAAGAGTCCAGTTAGCATATGTGAAACAGACAAAAGACACTTTGAGAAGGGAGAAACTCGGTCATCTAATCAGAAGACTACCTGCAAAGTGTTACTCTGAGCAACAGTTTTGAAAGTAAGACTTGAGATCTTGGACGTGCTGCTGCTTTTCGTCAGCCATAAGGTCAGAATTGTTGTTAATAATAATCCTTAAAGCAACACCCTTCCCAGCGACACTTAAATTTCACCAGGGGTTGTACATCCTCACAGACTAAGAGTTCTTGAAGTTTTCCTAAATTCCCTTAAGCAACAATGGTCCTCTTAGCTAGGGAGCCAAGTGTCTACGCTGCTGGGTACTACATCGAGGCCGGGTACTGACTAGTACTTCAGACCCTGGGCTCGTCCAGGAGCCTGACTCCAGTTGTGGATTGGGCTGGGGTAAAATTAGTCTGTCACCCCACACACACAGCTGGGGTGAAAATAGGGAAGAGAGAAGGGGCCCCCAGCTTCACAAAGTATTGTGTTGACAATGTCCTACCACGCTGTTTCCTAGAGTTAATGCCTGAAACGTCTTCTGAGGAAGCTGCAAGAATGAAGTCCGTGGTTTTTTCACATCAGTTTTACCCTTGGTGACATTAAATACTTAGTCACTTTGTGGGGGAAATGAAGACATTGATTCAGGGTGATGTGGCCACCTTCATGTCTGGTTCCCCTTTCCCTGTGCTATATTAAGTCTTGGAGAGTCCAGAAGGGTGTGTTCTATGCTTGTGGAAGAACCTGAGGGAAACATGTAAGTGGACCTTCAGAATAATCTTGCTTCTAAAATTGCTTTTAAAAGAAAATGCTAGTGAACTGGAATCCAGCCCCATGACCAGAGAGTACTGTAAACTGTATTTGTACGGCAGCTGTCTGCCTATGGTGTGAAGGACCCAAGGAAGCGGTTTGGGACTGCTGCCTGGCTATCTCAGGGAAGGCTGCCCAGGGGTGTCCTGCTGAAGGCACAGTGTGTGCAGATCTACCTGGCTTGGGAAGGGTGGATCTCGGTGGCCTGGTATCCTGGCTGTGCTTAGCGTGGGGAGCTGATTGGTGAGGCACCAAGGCAGAGCGGCCCAACCTGGCCCACAGTGAGCTTCCCAGCTTTGCAGCACACAGTGATGGACTGCCCTGTTCCTTAGGTGCTCTTTTGTTTACCCCACAGCTTTCATTAATCTCCCGTCTTGTAGGAAAGCTGCCTTCTCCGGAGAAGGCAGTTGCTGGCTTTCCCAAGGCAGGAATGATTAAAACAGAGCGGTGAGGAATTCATTCCACCTCAGAAGAGGTCGCCGCTCCCGCTCCCGCTATTTTGGCAGCCTGAGGGAACAGCGTGTTCTGAACCAAAAGATAAGTTTGCAAGGAAGGAAGAGAGGGAATTTAAAAAGGAGGGAGGAAAAAGGAAGCAGCCGCCTTTCATTCCTCCTTTGTCCCTCTCCCAGGTGCTGGGCTTTAATAGCTCGACCTCAGAAGTGCTTGCTCCAGGCATCTGTGGCTCTCGTTCATCTGTCACTCAGAGACCACTCAGAACCTTGGAGAGCAGCAGCTCAGCAAGCTGAGGGCCCAGGAGGTGAAATGACCCAGGAAAGGCCACACAGTCTGTGCAGTTCGCAGCAAGCTAGAGAGCAGGCGTCCTGTCTCCGTGCCCGGTTATTTATTTATTTGTTTGTTTATTTAGTTATTTTACTTTCTCCTTTGCAGGGATTTCTTTTCAAATGAGTTTCATATCATGTCAGATCCCGAAGAAAGCCGGAAGCAGAGCTGATGGGAGGTGCCTTGGAGGACAGGAGAGATTGTCGCTTTGAGTTAGTGTTCTGCCAGGTGTCTGCAGGTTATCTGGGCTGACTGAGCTCAGGCCATTGGCCTCTGTGCAAAAGCAGGGTCAGAGCGAGCTGCAAAGTGAAAGATAGCAGACCAGGCCAGTGCTGCCAGGGAGAGGACCAGAAAGAATGGCATAGCTCCTGAGGGCTTGGGCTCCTGGCCTTTCCCAGCAGGAAGGCCATGTTCATTCCTTCCCCCTTCCCTCACTCTAGCAGGCCATGGCTTTCCGTGTGGGGGATGTGCATCTTCCATCTAGAGCACTTGTAGGGTGGCCCGCTCACCTGCAAGTTGTTAATATTAGTCCATGATTCTGTTTGTTACATGGTCTGGCCAGGCCTTGTAGCCGAAGTGAGATAGGAGATACACTTGCGAGCTGATGTTTGATTTGTGCTCGGAGGACAGTGCTCAGGAGTAGGGCTGTCCCTGACTCCCGACAAGGTAGGCAGAGTGGACTCTAGGTATTGGGGTGGGAATTCATGAATTCCATGCCAGTTCATGCTGATAGGCTGAAAATTACACACACATACGCATACGCACACTGCCAGAGAAAACCATGGCAGCTGTGTTTGCTAGCTACACGTGCAGGATGGATAGGAAAGACTGATGCTCCTGTTTCCATGGGAACAGCTCAGCTCTGCATGAAAGCAGGTAAACATGGGCTCCGGTTAGCTACACAGGCTGCGGCACCCTGCAGGGCACTGGTTTGGCTCAGGGTCCTCACCACAGCCCCGTTCTTTGCTGTTTCTTCTCACCGGCTCTTGTGGACATCACCTCAACCCTGTGAGAGGGAAATGAAGTCCGGTTAGCGCTCTGCTGTGAACTCTAGCTAAGGTTTGCCCGCTAGGGGCATGCTGCAAACCATAGGCTAGGGATAAAAGCGAGGAAGCGGTGGTTACTCCTGGGGAATTGCTGCTGTAAAAGCAAGAGGCAGGCTCTTTCTGTTGGAGAGACGAGGCTGTCGAGTCAGGCAATAAGCATTACTGATAATGGAAGCAAAATGAAGAGAAATGATAGGTTAAAGGGATCAAGTAGGCTTTTAGGAGCTGCCAAAAGAAATGTGGAGGACGAAGGACTCAGGCCTGTAAACACGAAGGAAGGGAAGCAAACAGAGCTCAGCTAAACGCTAAGACGCACAGACTAGAAATTAGCTCAGAGCACACTCAGGCTCTCCCCGGAGCCGAGGAGGAGGGAAGTGATTCTAGGGCGTGGCTGGGAGCTGAGCTAAAGTAGGGGCTGGAGGAAGTGCTGAGCTTCCAGAAGGTCAAATGCAAGCTAATAGCTGAGCCCAAAGTCTGCCCGACTGAGCCAACTTGTTTTTAAAGTCAGATACCCCTTCCCCCGATAGGACCCTAATATTCAAACCCAGTGCGCCCAGTGAGGCTGCGTGAGGAAAAGTCCTCTCTAAGGAAGTTAAAGGTTAACGGGATCTGCAGGTAGCACTCTCTGCCAGTGTGACTGGGTGACCGGTGTCCTTAGAAGAACAGGAGAAGGTAGCTGGTTGCAGTTGTGGAAGAGAGGGCGAGCCCTCACACTGGGTTAGAGATAACACACTGTGGAAGGAGAGGAGGAGTAAAGCGGAGGAGAAACCAGAGACTTCTTCCCCATCTCTGTTACCTGAGGACACACAGAGAGAAGGCAGCCATCTGCACACCAGGAAGATAGCCCTCACCAGGGCTTGGCCCTGTGAGACCTTGAATGGGGTCTTCCAGTCTCCAAAACTGCGAGGAAAATGTCTCCTGCTCCTTTCTAAGGCATTTCGTCATGGCGTCCCTGGCTGACCATGACATGCATGCAGGGTGTTTTTTCTCCAAAGTCCCTGAGAAAGAAACAAGCAGATAGACTTTGGACTCTACTGTTACTGGGAAAGGAGAGCGTCAAGATCCCCCAAGAAAGACTAGCAGGACATAGCATCCTAGTACCAGGGAAACAGTGCAACCATCTTGCCGCTCAGCTCTCCACGCACTTGAGCATCCAGGCTTTGGCTAGAACAGAAGAAAATCTCAGTGTTCTATGGAAGGGCATGTGTCCTGTTGAGAGAACACGCCAGATCCAGGGATTGTCGGGTGTTTGGAGAAGTTTCTCTCCTTAAGCTTCAACAAGCAGGATCAGGCAAGTCCTCTGAATTAGGAGAAATGACAGGCCAAGGGTGGGGAAGAAGTTGGAGGGGGGAGGGTCAAGGTCAGGGCTCTGTGCACTGGAGAATGCCTCTAGTCTTTCCCCCTGAAGGGCTGGTGTCTTAGGCTCACCCTCTGTCCTCAGTACACAGACAAGGGGGACAAGGGTGGAACTGTCGCTTGTCGCTTGCCTCTTCCGGGATGAGATTGCAGCCATACATCTCGTTTAATTGATATTAGATTTTATTGTAGAATGCTAAAATTTTAATGTGCCTATAAATCTGTTCCATGCTTGCAGAGGAATATCTGTATTGAGAACATACTGTACGAGGATAAAGGCAAAAGGAGAAGAAATGAGCCTACAATGTACATTATTAATATTTCAGCAGATGAGAAGAATTGGGGCCTCATAGAGGAAATTAGAAAAACAAATGAAACCGGGTGTTCTAATTTGGTTCAAGACAAACCCGCTGGTTGGAGACATTTTAACCTCGCGGGGTCAGCTGTTTCATTGAAGAAGAGAAAAACCAATGCGTAGCTGGTGGAGATGAGTTTGTGATATTTGGGCCAGCTCTGGAGCAGACACTGGCAGTTCATGTGGTGTGTTTCCAGTAGGAACAAGTTCAGACAGCTGTGTGTCCTGTACCCTAATCCAGACTGGTGAAATCTAGGCTGGATGCAAAGGGGATGGCTTGCCTGGGGCTAAGTACAGCCTGGTGTGAATTCCCCTGAAAAGGCAGCTCTGCAGGAAGGCCGCTCCTGTTTCTGCTTCCTCTGCAGAAAATGCAAAGTGCGTTTGAGGTAGGGGGTGTGGAGGCTTCTTGCAAAGTGCCCTGGATGTCATAGACAATTAGTAGTTAATTTACGGGCCACTTCAGCGTGGGACTGAATCCAAAAGTTCTGTGGTTATTCTAAGATTAATGGAGAAGAAAGTGCGTGAAGTCATGTCTGAGGAGACGCAGCTCCTGACCCGCTCTGAGGTGGATGTTCTGCTCAGAGTCCAATGTCCACCAAGCCCTCTTGTGTAGGGGCACGCTGGACAGTTTCAGGAGCACAGACCCGTTGGTGATATGGCCATGTGTGAGCACTGCTCACCTTCCATCTAACTGATTCTGAAACGGTACAGAATCAGGGTTCTCCTGTGCGGAGTCTTTATTGAAAATAGTTTTACTTTATTGTATTAGTGTGTGTGTGTGTGTGTGTGTGTGTGTGTGTGTGTGTGTGTGTGTATGTGATAGTGTCTGTGAGAGAGAGAGAGAAAGTTGGGGGGGAAGTGGGATGTATTTACTATGTATTGATATGTAGAGGTCACAGGACAAATCTGTGGAGTTCACTCTTCTGCCAATCCACTTTTATGTGAATTCCAGGTCTCAAAACTCAGGTAGTCATGTGTCTTAGTCAGGGTTTCTACAACTGTGAGCAAACAACGTGACCAAAAGCAGATTGGAGGTGGTGGGGAGGAAACGGCTTATTGCACCTTACTCGTCCAAATTACAGTTCATCATAAGGAGAAGCCAGGACAAGTGCTAAAGCAGAGACCACGGAGGAGTGTTCTCCTCTGGGTGCTCAGTCTGCTTCCTTCTTCTGAATCTCAGGACTACCATCCAGGGCTGGCATCGTCCCCTCCCGTGGAATAGGTCTACCCATACCTATTATCAATCAAGAAAAATGAGCACAGGATTGCCCACAGGCCAGTCTGGTGGGAGCATTTTCTCGGCTGAGGTTCCCTCTTTCCAAATGACGCTTAACCTGTGTCAAGTTGACCAATACACCAGGCTTATGAAGCAATTGTCATCACCTGCTGAGCCATCCTGCTGGTCCCACAGGTTTAGAATCTTGATCTCTGTGAAGCTAGTCCAGGTGACAATGACCCTTGCTATGGAGTTGAGCATGAGAGAATCAGATTGTCACATCTGGTCGTTCAGTTCATGCCCCGGAGCCACCACCTGCATTTGTCATTTCCACACTTAAGTGCCACACCACGCAAGGGTTCTCAGTGTCAAGCAGAACCGTAAGTCCTAGCCCATAATACTTGCATGAAATCAAATATATGTGAGAGAGTTTAAAGACTTCTCAGTGTCCCCACTAAATCTCATACACATGGCACAGTGTTCAATAGATATTTTAAGTCAGTTAGCTTACTTGACTAAAATTTTTACTTGTTAAATTTTTTTACTTGTTAAAATTGACCTCAATTTCATTTCTATCAGTCCAAATGAACCCAACTCATTCTCAGTATATCACAGACCTAAATATGCATAACAAACAGAATAGTAGCAGCCTCCTAACACCTAAATTTTAATTATCCCAGACCTGATTAATTTAGGGACAAAAATATTCATAGTTTCCCTGAATAGTTTCCAGAGGGACCCATACTCATGGGGTAGAGATGGCAGAAGAGGAAGCAACAACATAGCGGTACCGGGTCCAACTCCACAGTCAAGTCTGGATGCCCTTGTGTGCTTTCTGGTCTGTAAAATGAGAGCACAGAAGACGAATGGATGACTGTTAAAGATACACTTACGTAATGCACTGTATTGACATCGCAGCCCATCCATCAGCCTAAAGCTTGTCTCAACTCTTGGAACCCATGACACAGGACTACTGCTTTTGTCAGTGGGCAATTACAGTCAAGCAGCCCGGGACAAAAGTTGTTGGTGGAAAACAAAACAGAACAGTATTTATTATTTTCCAAGCGTACGTGGACCAGCTGGGAGCCTGGTGGCAGGGGCGGGGTGAGTGGGGGCTGTCTTACCTGTTTGACAATGGCGTTGCCTTTTAAGTTCAGCTGAGGGACAGATCTTGCTGCTGTGCTAGAACCTAGTGTGACAGGCTAAACATTTCCCTAAGCTGTCTATGCCCTAATGCCCAGAACCTGTGAATAGACCACCTTACATGGTAAAAGGAAGCCTGTAGATGCAGTCTTAAGAGGGAATCGTCTAAACTATCTGGGTGGCTCTAAGATGGCACAAAGTTCCTTTGAAACAAAATGCAGAAAGGTCAGCGTGAGAGAGAAATGGTAAAGACGGAAGTGGGGGCCAGAGAGAAGGGAAGAGCCAGCCTGACTGGCTTTGAGATGGAGGGAAGAAGACTGTGAGCTGGAGAACACAGGCCCCTCCAGGAACTGGCACAGGGAAGCAACACGGCCCCTGGGTAGTCCAGAAGGACCACAGCTCAACAGACCCATCTTAGACAATTGACCTCCAGGAGGAATTCTTAGTTCCGGCGAGTTGGTGATGTTTAACGGTCAATACGACACTAACTACTACAATGCAGCCGAGGGTGGGGCTAGCGCAGAGTGTGAAGACTTGGATCACCGACCTAAAGATGGCAGATGGGTACCTTTAATTGGCTAAATCAAAGAATGCAGAAACACCCTCCCTCTAGCTGCTGGGTTTTTTTTTTTTTTTTTTTTTTTTTTTTTTTTTTTTTTGAGACATGGTTTCTCTGTGTGGGCCTGAAATCCTGGAATTCGCTCTGTAGACTAGGCTGGCGTCAAACTCAGAGATCCTCCTGCCTCTGTTTCTCGAGTGCTGGGACGAAAGGCATGTGCCCCCACCCTGCCTCACTTCACCTCTGGATGTAAGCTATTTCTCCCGCTTCCTGGTGGGATTCCCACTAAGAAGGAGCAGACAGGGAGGGGTAAAGAAATTATATGTATGTACTAGCTGACCTCTAAGCAATGTCTGAACTTGGCTTGTTTTTTGTTTTTTTATTTCTAGGTACACGGGGAGGAAGAGGCTCTGGACCCTGGGAACTAGCATCTTCCTAAGGCTTTGGCGGACATATGTATTCCCAGGAAGTACAGGCTGGATGGACTTCATCCAACATTTGGGAGTTTGCTGCTTTGTGGCCTTCCTTGCCGTGAGCCTCCTCTCAGCAGCTTTCTACTGGGTCCTGCCCTCAGTCGCCGTGCTCGCCGCTGTGTGGGCGAGCACCTGTGTCTTCCTGTGCTGTTCCAAGCATGCCCGCTGTTTCCTGCTTCTCGCCTTCCTCTCCTGTGGCCTCCGGGAAGGCAGGAACGCTTTGATTGCGGCTGGCACAGGGATGGTGATCTTGGGACATGTGGAAAATATGTTTTATAACTTCAGAGGTCTCCTAGACAGTATGACTTGCAACCTAAGGGCAAAGAGCTTTGCAATCCATGTTCCACTCTTGGCCAGATATTGTGAAGCCCTTCAGTGGATTTATGGCCTTGCCGCTCCGCCAAATCTATTTGATGACCTCCTTTCTTGGAACCAGACTTTAGCGGTCTCCCTCTTTAGTCCCAGCCGTGCCTTCGAGGCTCATATGAATGACACCAAGGGAGAAGTCCTGGGTGCCCTGTCCCATATGGTAGTCATGACAGAGCTATTGTCTTCCTTGGGCCAGAAGCTTCTCGCCCTGGCCGGGCTTTTCCTCATCCTTTTCAGCACCGGCCTCTTCATGAAGCGGTTCCTGGGCCCTTGTGGCCGGAAATATGAGAATGTCTACATCACCAGGCAATTCGTTCAGTTTGACGAAGAGCAGAGGCACCAACAGCGGCCCTGTGTCCTCCCTCTGAATAGGAAGGAACGGAAGAGATACATCATCATCCCGTCTGTGCGGCTGAGTCCTAAAGAGAGGAAAAACCTGGGGCTCTTTTTCCTTCCCGTCCTGACCCATCTCTACGTGTGGGTGCTGTTCGCAGCTGTGGATTTTCTGCTGTTCCGACTCATTTCCTCCGTGAACAAACATCTCCAAAGCTTGCCAGGGCTTGAGGCTCACTTGAAACTTCGTGGAGAGGTAGGGGCTCACGGTACTCCATGCAGTATTCCCGGGCTTTTTATTGGTGGACCTTGCAAAAAATGCTGGGACTTCCCAAGTCTGACAGTGTCTTCAGATTATGTGTGTCTGGCACACGGAAGGAGCTTGATAGGTATGGCTGAATTAGGTCCCAGGGCTAGAATAGGAGTCCATGTTATTTTTCTGTGGCTACAGCAGCAAAGAATCACAGGCTGCGTGTCTTAAAACAACACACATTTATTCTCTTCTAGTTCGTCAGTGAGAGGTCTAAAATCACCTGCTGTTGGCATGGGCTTCCTCCTTCCAGAAAGTAGGGGAACTTAACTCTGCCTGGTCCGTTTTTACTTGGACAGTGATATTCCTTGGCCTGTGGTGGCGTTACATTTATCTCTCTGTACATGGAAAAAAATCTCTATGTCCCTCTCAAACCAGGCATATCATCATGTACACATGGACAGTTTCTTTATCTCGAGGCAGCTGACTTAATCTTTCTGCTGAAACCTGTTTCCCAGATAGATTATCACAGGCTCCTGGAGCATCACAGGCTCCTGGAGTATCACAGATTCCCGGAGTATCACAGGCTCCTGGAGCATCACAGGCTCCTGGAGCATCACAGGTTCCCGGAGCATCACAGGCTCCTGGAGCATCACAGGTTCCCGGAGCATCACAGGCTCCTGGAGTATCACAGGTTCCCGGAGTATCACAGGCTCCTGGAGCATCACAGGTTCCCGGAGCATCACAGGCTCCTGGAGTATCACAGGTTCCCGAGTATCACAGGCTCCTGGAGTATCACAGGCTCCTGGAGCATCAAACTCTCCTGGAGTATCACAGGCTCCTGGAGTATCACAGGCTCCTGGAGCATCACAGGCCTCTGGAGTATCACAGGCTCCTGGAATATCACAGGCTCCTGGAGTATCATCACAGGCTCCTGGAGTATCACAGGCTCCTGGAGTATCACAGGTTCCCGGAGTATCACAGGTTCCCGGAGTATCACAGGTTCCTGGAGCATCACAGGCTCCCGGAGTATCACAGGTTCCCGGAGTATCACAGGCTCCCGGAGTATCACAGGCTCCTGGAGTATCACAGGTTCCCGGAGTATCACAGGCTCCTGGAGTATCACAGGCTTCTGGAGTATCACAGGCTTCTGGAGTATCACAGGCTCCTGGAGTAGGGCATTTTATCTTCAGGGAACTTATACTCAGCATAGCCTGAAGGATAGAAATAGGTTTTGACTCTGGTTTTAAACTTTGGTTTCATTTTGCTTGCGTCTCAAGGGGTGTAAACGAACCTGAAAGGCAGGTTTGGGGCTTGACTTTCTCCCACTGTCAAGACTTGGGCAGACAGACTTTAAACTCTACTGGAGAACTTTCTCATGCAGCCTGAGTCCTTGCCAACAGAAAAGGACTCCTATCTAAAGAGTGGGATGTTGAGCCCATGCACATCTTAGCTTTTTTCCCCACATAACTTCAGACAATGTGTGTGTTGAATTTCTATTAGTAGAACCCTACTCTCCCTTTCTCTGCTTCTGGGTTGCTCAACTCCTCCGGCCCCAGCCTGCATCCACTTCCCTTTCCTCTGCTTCAGCACACCCAGTCTCTGGTCTCTTGCCCTCCCAATCCTGAGCTTCTTAGAGTTGATTGCTCTGAGCTCTCTGCTGCCCCTGAAGAATTCACTTAATTGCAAGGTTCTCCATTGCTCTAGATAGTTGGAACAGGCCAATAATGGAAGGCATGCTTCCAATGAAGCCAAATAAGAAGCCCAGAAGCAAAGGCCTCTCCCCACCTCACTCTTCCCCTTGGTCTTGATGTTTTTCCCTCTCAGTTATCCCCTTCTGTTTCTCTCACGCATTTCTCTCTCAGCCAATATCAAAAATCCATGCCTGTTCAATAAATTCTCACTGATTTAGACTGGAGTGTGTGTGTGTGTGTGTGTGTGTAAGTTCAATCTTGCCACAAACACTGCTGAGTACCAGGGACATAATAATGTCTAGACCACGACAGTTGCACGGCAGAGCTGATATGCCAGGGGAAGAGGCCACTGTGGCCACACATAACAGCAGCTGGGTGGTGGCCACTGGGTCAGATGTCTGTCTGTGCAAGGCGTCTGTGACATCTCCCGAGTTTTCCTCTGCAGTCCCTGGGAGATTGCGCCAGCAGCTAGCCTCCTTCGAGTGGCTGTGCCCCGCCCTTATCCCAGGATGCCCTTGAAGGCTCCTCGCCTCCTCTGTTGCTGCAGATTTGTGAAAGAGAAATCAGACAGGAAGAGAAACATTGGTGCAGGGTTTTGTCAATATTTCTCTCCCACTATCATACAACTTTAGACAAATGTTTCAGATAAAGCCTATGGGAAACCATCCGACTTGAGCTGGGATGGATCGGCAGTGTAAGCGATAACAGCCCTCGCTCCGATTGTGTGAGCACACCCCACGGGCCAGGCTCTGGACACATTAGCTCTCCAGGACAATCCGATAACACAGCGAGCTTGCCTTCCATCCATCATGCAGCAGCACCCTCTCAGCAAATTGTTTACTTAAGAGACATAAACATGGTTTAAATCATAGGGGTCTCATCCCGTATATTGCCTGGCATTTTGAAAGAGCGACCGTGCCTTCCATGCTGCCCCGAACCGAGCCCATATGAGAACGAAAACGTTGACTCAATCTTTCCAAGGCTCCCACTCCCAACGGCCAATCCCCAGCTACATTTCTCGACTGAATAGCTCCTTCCACAGACCGAACACCCGCTGCTTTCTTATTGCAGAATTGCTCATCACCGACTCAATCGATGTGTTTGTTTCTTCCATCGTATTAAAAAGAGCGCCTGCCGCCGCTCTGGGGACTGCAATCTCCATTTAATTGTAGACCGACTGTCTTTTTAATAAAGGGAGGAGAGCGGCTACCCAAACGTTTCTCTCTGCTTAGGCACAAATGTGAGTTGGCGTTTATACAGAGGGCCCAGGTTTGGTGGTAGGTCTAAGACACAAAATGTTCTCTGGGTGGGGTTGTTTTGTTATTTTTATTTTTTATTTTGAGAGGTCATTTACTTCTGCTTGGCCCCAGGGCTCTGTGGCACTAGGATGATAATAACTTACTAAGTATTCCAGCCTGTAAGGTTAATGCGTCACCCCCAAGGTGTTCAATTTACACTGGGAGGTAGTTTATTCAGGGGCAGATCTGGTCCATTAATTCCTGCTTTACCAAATTAGAAAACAAATCCACCGAGAGAGTAAATGACTTTCCCGGGTCAGATGAGAAAAGAGCTGAGTCAGCAAGCAGTCTCCACCTCGGGTGGCTGAGCTGGGTGGCTCAATGTCACCGTCCGTCTGGTCTGTCTTCTGTGTCATCAGCGGAACTAGGAGTTGCTTCTCAGACCCCTTCCGAACGCCCAGAGACACCAGAAAATGCCCTGTTTTAAAAACCTCCTCCAACAAGACTTTAGGATCTCCCTCAGCGATGTGGGCAAACATGTCACCCTAAAAGGGATGTCGGAGTTTAAGGAGGAAGCAGTCCCCCTAACTCCAAAGGATTGATTGATGCTATGACTCGGTGAAACGCCTTTTAATGCTGTGGCCTGAGGAAGGGGAATTTGTCCTTCCTTGGAGGCTGTGCCTGAGACTCAAATGACTGTATGACCAGCCAAGCTCTCTTCCATTTGAGCTGATTCCCCATCCTGCGTCACCTCTATGTGCCCTAAGTAAAGACGCAAGTGTTCCATTAGAAGACGGGTATATGGCTGTGGTTGCTAACGTAGTCCTCAGCCTTTCTAGAACGTAACACTTCCACATGCTTGTGGCTCACCGAGAAGAGATAGAGCAGACAAACTCTATTTCGTAGATTCTCTCCACAAATCCACTTGGAAGACACTATCCCCTTTATAGATGAAGTCAGCCTTTTCCCTCTGCTCCAATCATGACTCATAGAGGAAGACTTGACAGACAGCTGCTTCAGACAAAGCTCCCTAAATATTTGTGGGCAAATAGTGTGTTGCAAGGGAGTAGAAAGACAAAGGTAGAGAAGATGGTGTATCTATTGACTATTTTATGCTTTCATTTCAGAGGCAAGACACGCAAGACGTCATCCATGATTCTTCCTTTAATATATCTATGTTCGAATCCAGCTGCATTCTTAAACCAAGGCTTACTGTGTCTGAGACTTGGGTCCCTCTCAGCATTATTCTTGCAGCGCTAACAGTACTAGGATTGTTGTCTTCCATGCTGATGCAGCTTAAAATTCTGGTGTCAGGAGCCTTCTACCCTAGAGTGGAGAGGGAGCGAATACGATACCTCCATGCAAAGCTCCTCAAGAAAAGAGCAAAGCAGCCACCGGGAGAAGCTGAAAGAAAACTGAGTTTGTACTTTAAAAAGGTAAGGTCAAGTGGGGAGGTATGCCTCTAAGTAAGCCAAGGCTGAGTTTGGAAGGCACAACTTCATATCAGGAGGCCAGCTACAATACAGCTGAGGAAGCCTACTGAACCAAGTATGTTGTAGTTGGCTGTTGGGAAGATCTATTGTAGTGGCTATTTTGGAACAATGTCCAATTATTTCTTTTATGTACCAAAAATAAAGTAAAAACATGGAAGGAAATAGCTACCATTTTAAATAATTTTCTCATTCTAATAAGTCTATCTGTATATCTCTATAGATAGACAGACAGGCAGACAAACAGAGATAGATAGATAGATAGATAGATAGATAGATAGATAGATAGATGATAGATAGTTAGATATGGCTCCTATACACATTATTGATTTTATTTGGCCTATTTATTAATGAGAGAAAAATAAAAACCTGCAACCGGTGAAAAGAATAGTTCAAAGCACTCTCATAGTTAGGTCATAAGCACAAAAAAGTGAAGTTGCTTTATAAAGGTGGTGGCTCAAGCCTTTGATTCCAGCACTTGGGAGGCAGAGGTAGGCGATTCTCTGAGTTCGAGGCCAGCCTGGTCTGTAGAGTGAGTTCTAGGACAGCCAGGTCTACCCAGTGGAACCCTATTTTGAAAAACAAAACAAAAACAAACAAACAAACAAAAAAAAAAAAACAAAGGCCAGCTAGACCCTTCCTCAAGGGTGGACGGGAGGAATCACCAGGCTCTTGAGAGACTTCCATTTCACCTCCAGCACGCGATGACTTACATCGCTGCGCTCAGACCCCTACAAAATACACAGCTGGAAAACAGCTACAGCCAAGGCAAGACCAAGAAAGACCACGAAGATAATTTCTGTGTCTTTCAGAAGTTATAGCAGAGGCATTCGCATTGACTCCCGTGTCTATCCACCCTCTTTTCAGGTCCATTTCTGGATTCCAGTCCTGAAACTGATTAGGAAGAGACATACGAACACTGCAAATGAAGATTACCCGTGAGACACCTGAGTCGGCTTCCGGGTCGGCTGCTGCTGCTCACTGTCGGCTCAGCAATAGGGGGCGCTGTGTGAGAAGATCTACAGATGTTTGCGGTTACAGGGCCCCCTTTCCTCTCGGGTGGTTTTTCAAGCCACTTGTTGATCATAATAATGCCAAATGGCTCCCAGGTGGATGGCTTTTCAGTCTGTCTTCCGAACAAAGCACAGTATCTAGACTGTGTCACAGCTAAAGGGACTGTGGTGGCTTCGGTGAAAGTGTCCTCCAGATGCTCAGATGTTTGAAAACTTGATGCTGCTGTTTGGGGGATGCTTAAAAGATGCAGTCTGTGGGACAAAGTGTGTCCCTGGAGCAGGGCTTTGCGGGTTTTGTAAGCTATGCACTAATTCCTGTTTGCTCTCTGCTTCCTGCTTGTGGCTGGAGGTGTGGGCTTTTGGCTGGGCTTGCCTCCACGTTTGCCCATTACCACCTTCCCCACTGTGATGGTAATGAAGTCTTACCCCTCTGGAACCTTAAGCTCAAATAAACCCCTTCCTTCTGTAAGTCACCTTGACTTATACCACAGTGGACAAGGAAGCAGTATGGCTTAGAGCAGAGAAAAAAAAAATTCAAAAAATAATTATGAATTCTGTAATGGATTAAGTAAAATGGTGCAGGGTCCCGGGTGACTGCAGCAGGCAGCAGGCCATGAGGTCACATGACAGGTTTCTGAGTGGGGGGCAGGCAGCAGGCAGTGGACAGTGGGCAGCCAGTCCCAGGCAGGGACAGAGGGACAGCACAGTTCCCCAAGTGGCTGCAGCGGGCCAAGAGGAGAGACGGATGGGCATGCCACAAGACCACACTGCAGGTTTCTGAAGGCAGCTGGCCCCGGGCAGGGAACCACATGGCAGGCAAAAGACAGACGGGTAGGCACGCCATGCAGAGTGAGGTTGGATATTTTTTTTAGTGGGTTATGGAAGGGAAGGGGTGAGGGAGAAGAGCAGAGAGAGGGGCAGAGGGAGAGGGGCAGAGAGAGAGAGAGAGAGAGAGAGAGAGAGAGAGAGAAGGTGGGAAGGGGAGAAGTGAGGAGAGACAGAAGCTGCCTCTTGGGAGATGGAAAAGGAAAGGACTCAGGCTGGAAGCTGAAGATCAGCTTGCCTCAGCTGATGGGGAAGGAGTGGACATGGCTTGTCTCTTAAAGGGACAGAGCAGACGATTACAAACTCTACTTCAGTCTCACCAACAGATGCCAAGAAGTCATGAACAAAAGTCATCAGTGTATCTATTAATCTCCTGGTCTCTTTCTGCCCCTCCATATCTTTCCTATGATGTCTCTCAGAAAGCCACCCCACAGCTGCTTCTCCTCCCTGTTCTCCTTCGTCAGAGACTCTTTCTGAAGCCTGTTTGCAAGTTCCTTCCCATTCCTTGCTCTTCTCTCACACCCTAGCCTTTGTCTGCTCTGTCCATTCTCCCAGTACCGCCTCCTTACAGAGGTTTGGGATGGGATGGTGTGTTGCACAGCCTCCTGGGATCTGCTTATTAAAATGCACATCTCGGTTGTCTTTATGCCTTTTCTCTCACATGATATCTAGGAGAAGAGGGGACTTCCTTGAGTCCTGATCCTGTTATCTCTGAACTCCAGAATAGGGAAATCATCTCTCTCTCTCTCTCTCTCTCTCTCTCTCTCAACTTTTATCTTTTTGTTGTGAAAATCTACAGGCTTATAAAAAGCTGAGGAAGCGGTATAAAGTTGTACCTGCCCTTCGCCATCCATCTCCGAATATTAGCATCTTACCCAGCAGCCTCAAAATCAGAAAAATGACTTAGAAATATACAGAATCAGGAGCTCTTATTCCATTTTTGGCAACCAAAGGGTTAGCACCCTCTCTGGACCTTTCAAGCCAGGTCCCACAGTACCAGTAACGGTGCTATTTCTTTAGAGTGCACACACCCTCAACGGTTCCTTTGCGCCAGGACCTTGACCCCTTTGGAGAAACTGGGGCAGTTCCTCTATCTCCTGCCATTTGCCTTCGCGAAGGTTCCCTCTCAGTTAACCTCGCTGCGTTCCGATGCATTCTGGGAAAGTGAGTCTGCGCTGTACTTCCTGTGCCGCAGCAGGAGGCCCGCATTGCTGCCTAGGGCGAAGGTGACTTCAGGCGAATTCTTCCATCGTAATTATTGTTTTCCTTTGTAATTAATAGGCACCAGTGGGGAGAAACTTTTGAGACTACACAAGCATCCTGCTTAATACGGGTTCGCTCTCTAATTTCAGCATCTGTGGATGCAAAAATGATTACCGTGGTGACTAATGCCATGATTTCCTAGTTTAATAATTTCTTGCCTGTCGCTTGCTTACAATGCTGCCAGGCGTAACCGCTCCCTCCAAGGAACATTTCTGTGAAGGAGTAAACAGGAGCAAACATTGTACACACACCGTCTCGTCTATGCTTGGAACTGTGTGAGGTACATGTTGTGCAGACAACGAGAGAGAGAGAGAGAGAGAGAGAGAGAGAGAGAGAGAGAGAGAGAGAGAGAGAGAGAGAGAGAGAGAAAGAGAATCCCAGAGAACAAGCAAGCTAGTCAAGGGTTGGCTCCCTTCTGTGTCCCAGAAGCTTTGGGTCAGAATGTTTGCACGTGTCCGTTCTCCATCAGATATGACCACCCCCACCCCCCACCCCCGCTCCCATACCTATTAGGAAAGGGTGGGAGCTATGTCAGCATTTCAAGAGCAAAAGGACTGAGAACTCCACTGGCCCGAGAGCTACAGGAGATTTCAGGAGCTGGGACCTGAGGGACAGCTAGTCCACACTTGTTGGCCCTTTGGAAGATGGTGAAAGGGTCCGATTAGGTCTCCTATGCAGCTTGTGACCTTAGCCTCAGGTGCCCTGTGCTGGCTGCAGGCTTTTCTGGCTAGACCTGTTCTGTCTAGGCTCAGCCGTGTATCCGTGTGAACCTCTCAACAGTCCTGCTGACCCACTCCTTAAACTCCTTAAACCTGACCTCTGACGCCCGTGTGCACACACACGCATGCACACACGTGACAACAACAAAAAAGATCAACCGCATAGGCAAAAAAGAAAGAGAAAATTTCAGATCTCCAAACCTGCATTCAGGTGTAGTGCCTTAGGGATTCGTGGAAGGCCCTGGGAGTCTACGTTCTAAAGAACTCCAGTGAATAGATGGTTATGTGATTTCAGTACACATCCATTTGAAGAATTTTAGTAAGCCTGGAAGAAGACGGATTGTTGATTAACAAAGGGCACATCTACGGGATGCCTATGTAATTAACTGTGTAGCTGGTTATACACACAGGACTTCTACCTGCTGTTGAAGAGCCACTGAGGTTCCTCAAGAACACGAAACGCTAATTGCCTGCCAGCCAGTGTACTGCCTCCTCCTCTGCTGTTCAGTCACCCACTTGTAGGAATGGGTGAGGACACCATGCACATGATGGCTGTGTCTATTGTTAGCTATTTATTAAATAGGTCTTGCTACTAAATCTATTTTTAACTCAATGATAATTTAATTCACTTTTAATTAAGTTTAGGGGATGCTAGATCACATTACTTTGAAGTGGAAAACAACCTTGAAGCACCACACCATACAGGAGAATGAACAGATTTTTAAACTGGGGATGGCGGGATCCAAATCCTCATGCTAAGCATTAGCGATATAAACATAAGCAGCTTAGTGCTTGCCTTTCTGAGCATGTTCTCCTATATACAACCTAAGACTTAGCGTACCCACCCAGTAGACACACAGCGAGATGACATGTACCCAGTGAACACTTCCCATGCAAATTAGTTAAATAAGCGCAGGCTCTCCCTTCCTTTTTCCTTCCTTCTTTCTCATTGTCATCGGTCCAAGCGCCATTCCTCAAGTTCAGACAAGAAAGTCTGATGCACAGAGTAAAAGCTGCAAAGAAGGACTCTCCGCCAGGGTCGCTACACAGCTGAGATCTGTAACAGGCCAGGTGGTAAGGAGTTGAGGCTTTGGCCTTCATGTGGTCTCTGGTGCGATGACTTTTTTCATCCTAGCAGGAAGACAATACTGGCACCTGCTTGTCTGTGTTTCTGTAAAACTCGATGGCTGTAGTGAGCCCGCATGTTGTAGCTAACTGACCGCCTGATAGTGCAGAAAGGTGTCTGAGAAATCCACGTGCTGACACAGGACGGAATGCATGGAGAGTCAGAAACACACAGAGAGGCTCTCAAATCTCCCCTACACCCATTTTAGTCACAGTTTGCTGAATGACTTTCCAAGCCACTTCACCTCTCAGAGATGGGCTTTTGAGAGACTTGAGCTAATCTCCAAAGAAGTAACTATCTCTTAAAGCCTAGGATTCTGGGGAGACAGCAGTCCCCTGGAGAGCATACGGACAGTGGCCGGACTCTTGGCATTTGGTTGGTTTGCTCTTTCACAGTTGGTCAATGAATCGTAAAGAACAACAGAAGCTCTCGGGTCATGAGTGGGATTTATTTGCTGAAAAAGGAAAAAGATAACACCGGGTCAAAAGAAATGTTATTTTTCTCCACAGACACAGACACAGTCAGCTCTGTTATTCAATTCTAAATGTCATTTGTAATTTCATACCGTTTAAAGTCGGACTGCCCTGTCAGTGGCTGATGACCTGAAAATTGAAAGTCTTGATTTTCCACAGCAAGAGGTGCACTGGCTGTAAATGTGATCTATTAATTAGCAAAGAAGGAAATCAATCCAAATTGTTTTAAATGGAAGGCATGTAGAAAAGTGTTTATATGGAAACAGTAAGTGCCCTGTATTTTACAAGTGGACACGTTAATACAGTGAGGAAAAATAAATACAATCTTTTAAAATACTTGATGTGATGAAGGAAAAAATGCTGAGCTCAAAAATCTAGAGAATGAGTTTATTATTTATTATTCTGCTACTGTCGTGAGGTGACATAACAAAGCATCTCTCCCTCTCGACTCTGCGGGAGAATTGTCTGTATTCTGTCAATCATATTATAAATAAACGCTGATTGGACAGGCAGAAAATATAGGCCCCACTAAAAAAAAGGTACTGAGCTACATGGCTAACATAGATCAGAAAAAATGGGTTAATCAAGATGTGAGAGTTAGCCAATAAGAGGAGAGAGCTAATGGGCCAATCAGCTTATAATTTATGGAGACCTATGTGTGATTTTCTTGGGAGCTAAACAGTTGTGAAAAACTGGGCGACAGAAAACACAAACAAGCAGGCCAGGCCCTTCATGTTACACAACTCAAATCCCTTCTTCCAAGAAAACATACTAACTGCTGGAGTCCTTACTGGGTATCGGGCTCACTGGGTGGGGGAAGCTGTGTGGCTTGTTCTAGAAGCAGGACTGGAACCCAGGTCCTCTCTCCTGTGCTGCATGGTGTATTAGCATCCTTTCTCTGATGAGCTCTCTGGAATAACAGTTCCCACCCAGCCAAGGCTTGGAGCAGAGCTGGGTGCTGAAACCACCCTCTCCTACTTCATCTTGGTTGTTTCTCAGACATCCGAGCAATCCAACATAAAGCCAAAGAACACGGTAGCTGTAGAGGGTTTTCTGTCCTGAAAAGCAACTGAATGGAAATAGTCCAGGTTATTCCAATTTATGAAAATAACTCATTCCTCTGAATTCAGATGTTTCATGCTTTTAATCATATATCACACATGAGTGAATAATTTATCTTTGCTTCCCGACTAGATTTGAACATTCTTATGAAAAGAGAACATACGTTTTTGCTTCTTTGGTTTTCTGTCATAGTAATTACTGCAGTCAGCCTGTGTATAGTGCACAGCACAGCATCTTCATAAAGGACATATATCCCAGCTGGGTGTGCCAGGCTGCGTCTGTGGTCCCTGCACCTAGAGAAAGAGGCAGAAAGATGTGTGGCTTTGTTGGTGTAGGTATGACCTTGTTGGAGGAAGTATGCCACTGTGGAGGTGGGTTTTGTGGTCTCATATATGCTCAAGCCCAGTGTCCTAGTTCACTTCCTGTTGCCTTCGGATCAAGATGTAGCCAACTCCATGCCTGCCTGCACATCACTGTGTTGCACCATGATAATAATAGACCAAACCTTTGAGACTGTAAGCCAGCCCCAATTAAATGTTTATAAGAGTTGCTGTGGTCATGCTGTCTCTTCACAGCAATAGAAACCCTCACTAAGACAAGACCCATATATATATATATATATATATATATATATATATATATATGTGTGTGTGTGTGTGTGTGTGTCCTTGCAATGCCACAGTTCTCCAGCTTTAGCCATTCGCGAACAATCGCGTTTACATAGTCTCTTCTCTATCATTCATTTAAAGATTCTCTGAGTGAACTCAATGTTTTCACTTAAAGAATTTCTCTAGATTACTAATAATGTCTAATGCAATACGAGCAGTGTGTATTTGTACTATATTGCTCAGGGAGTCACAAAAACGACAACAAAAACTCCACATGCACCCTATAGACACACTGTGGTTTTCCCTGGACATTTTCAGTCTGTTGTGACCTGGGTGGAATCGGGGGAGAACCAACCACACTTACATATACAATCTATAGATGTAAGTTTACACACACACATGCACGCACAGAAAACAGCCTACACTATAATACCTTCCACTTCTAAGGTCGTGATTGGCAGAGCCTGCTGCTCACTCTTGCAGAGTGGGAAGAGCTTAAGGAACTGTACTGAGGGCCAAGGCAGAATGAACCAGCTCCTGTGAGTGGCTAGCTGTGGGCACTCTTCCCTGCCACTCCAGGCTGCACCAAAGGTTTTCCCTGCCTGTGAAACAAACCCCAAGCAGAGACACAAGCTGGCTGGAGTGGCACTGGAGTAGGGTCTCACAGTGGCAGGGTACCCTCTGTTTCCCCACTAGGGAACTGTGAGGGGCTGTAACCCATAACCACCTCACTCACCACAGTCACTAACGTCTTCTTGTTGCCTGGGATGGAGTTCTTGCCATAAAGATCTTTGTTCCCATTCCCGACAGCTCTCCTCCAGTGAAATGCTTACTCCTGGTGCACGGATATACAAGTAAAAAGTTGTTTTGCTGAGAAATCTGTATACATTTTCATATAGCCTAAAAAAAGCAGCCCTCATTGTGCTTTGGAATGAAGGGGGCGGGGAGAGGTGAACAAACAGACGAAAAAACATCGACCTTAATTCAGCTTAAACAAATGAAAGATGTCTCATGTCATATCTGCGTGGCTCAACCATGGAATCCTAGAGACCCTCAGGTGGGCCATGGCCCGGAACACCCGGCTCCTGTGGAGACACTATTTATAATGTGCCCCACGTCTTTACAGTTTTTCTCTCCAGGGTTCTTCAGCTTGTGTAGATGGCATTTATGCAATTCAGAAAAAGACGCTTTGACAAGATTAGTCAGCAGTGAGGTCCTCTGACGCAGCTCCGAGATCTGGTTAAAAATAGAAGGAGAACGCTCCGCCTAAGTCACCACTGTTGTGGGCAGAAGAGAGCGGACCACAGTTTTGGTTCCCACATCCTGTTCTTTTATCCAGAAATAGATGAAAACTCTGCCCCTGGATTTTGGACAAGACCTTTTGCTTCTGTGACCTTGGCTCTCTGTTCCTTCTTGCTCAGTGTCCTTCTGGCCACCTCCCTCCCTTTTGCTTCTATAACACAACATCTCGACTGTCCGCCCGGTGCTCTGAGAATGTTTCTCTTTCCTGGTCCCAGGGGTTGCAAACTCCAGGCCTACACAGGCCAGGTAGATGGTGTAAGCTAACAAAGCCAGGCAGGGTGTAGATGCAGTCCACCTGAACCTCATCTGCAGGGCGCGGAAGGCTTACTCGGTTTCCCACAGAGCTACTGACTTTTCCCAGAACAGCCAGAGACCCAGACTGTTATGGGAACTTGTCTAATCGTTAATGTTAGAAGTAAAATTGGATTTTAATGTGTTTTTAAAATAGAGTGGAGCCCAAACCATGAACTTTAGTTCATGAATTCTGCCTCGTTGCTCTTTGGGGATCTTCTATGTTAATCAACTAGAAAATGGAACTCTACAAAATCTAGACGTTTGGGGCTAAAACTGCCTACTTTTCCTCATTCTTGACTTCTAATTTGGAAAGGGCATGTAGCTCTGACAGGAGTCCTGGATTCTGACTTTTGTCTGACTCTGCATTAGCTATTATATTCATATTAATTTGCTTCAGTGACAATGACCTTGAGATGTCTACCAAACTCCCCCAGCCTGTGAGCCAAGGAGGCCTTCGCCTCAACATCTTTCTTACCCTTCATCCTTAGACATCAGCTCCCTACAGCAGTTGGTGACCCAAGTAGTTTCCAGTTTTCTCAGATTAGAAGCCAGGTTTGTTTGGTGCTCTCTTGTGTCTAAACCCCAATCAGGGCATTGCCTAAGCATTCCGAGTCACCTTCCCTCAGGAAGCTGTTAGCAACTGTCGCCACCCGTGCAGACTGCTACATCTGTCTCCATCTCAGCCACAGCTTCTCAATCCTCCCAGCCTTTTCTTCATAAACAAAAAACCATTTAGAAGCACTTTGTTCAGAGCTTTTCCCCCCAAGGAGAATTTGCTGTGACTATATATGGTTGTCATCACTTGTCACAGCCAGCCCCAAGTTGCCTGGTGCCCTTGCAGGTTGGTGAGGCAACTCCAAGCATCCATGTTCAAGTCGCGGGAGGAGGGGCAAAGGTTTACAGCAGGATCAGGTTGGCTCTCAAGTAGTCCCCACATCAGGATGGCGGGCATTCATCCCCCAGAGGTGCTGCATATGTCCGGGCAGTCTCAAAAATGCTGTGTTGAATGTTATGGTCAATTCTATCCCTCAGGGTTGGGGACAGAAAAATGTCCACTCCTTTTTCTCATCCAGAAGTATAAGAGCAACTTGGGAACATCCCCATTTGTCCGTGGGAGACTTGAGCTTTGGAAGAAAGAGATTCTGGAGAGTTCATACCTCTCAGCTTTATCTCATGTTTGACTTGCTGAGTGTGGCCATTTCCTTGGTCTGCTGTGACCAGAAAGCAGACACTGGATGGCTTCCAATGACGGAAATTTATGCCCTTCTCTCTTCATCTCCTCCAACTTCCGGGGGCAGCCAGAAGTCTTTGGTACTCTATGCTTTTAGTACTGTTTTCATGTGATACTCTTCATTCTGTAGCAAACATTCTACTAAATCCCTCTGTAAAACAACACATCATTTGCATAAAACCTGTATGTATCCTCCCTTACGCTGTACAAAGATCTCTAGATTACTTAAGAGATGCCATGGAAACACTGTGTCCTCCCTGATGCTGTAAATGATCTCTAGGTTACTTAGAGATGTCATAGAAATACTGTGTCCTCCCTGATGCTGTAAATGATCTCTAAGTTACTTAGAGATGCCATGGAAATGCTGTATAATTCAAAGAACCCAGAACCCATAAACAGAAAGAGCCAACTATATTGAAAGAACTGGGGATGAGGTTTTGAACACAGCTTTGTGAGAAGCAGAATTGATCCAGTATAGTAAGCAGTTAGCGAAGACACCCCCAGCACTGCTTGTCTTCTCGTCTGTAAGTGCAGGCATGAAAGGGCAGGAAATGTCAGGATTCGAGTTGGTGATAAAATCAGAAGACAGTTGTTCTAAAATGTTTGGAATATCCCTTAGACATAGTGATGGGTCTGTTCCCTCGTGTCTCTTGGAGCGGTGGGGAACCAACCCAAACAGAAGACCTCCGCACTATAAGGAGCCATACCCTTAAATGCTATGGTAAGTTGAACAAGGTGTCCTCAACAGTCTTGGGCATTTAAATACTTGGCCCTCGGTTGGTGGCTCTGTTTGGGAAGCTTAGGAGATGTGACCTTGTAGGAAGTATATCACTGGAGGTGAACTTTAAGAGTAAAAAGCCCCGTCTGTTACTAGTCTGTTCTCTGCTTCATGCTTGCCATTCAAGATGGGAGCCCTCGGTTTCCGTCCCCAGCCACCATGCATAGGGCTCATTGTCATGACTCCACCTTGCTACCCTGTACTCTTATCCTTCTGGAAGCCATAAGCCATGATAATCTTCTTCTTCTCTGAGTCGCCTTGGTCATGGTGGTTTATCACAACAGAAAAGTGGGCAATACCAAGTCGAGCCAGTGACTGACACCCATGTGGAGCTGCAACTGGCCTGGCAGGAATATTTTGAAGGGACACTTGTGTTGCTTATTGTGGCTTACAGACTATTAATACAGTGGATCCAAGGAAACTGCTGATTTCTCTAGGAAATTTACACTGGAGAAGGAGACCTTCTAAAGGCTGCTACCCGCCACAGGAGGACCTTGCCACCCGGAAAAGCGACTCCGTATAACACAGAGAACTTGTCAGATTATCTGGTGGGGGACTGGAGCCCCGACAATGATGTGTGGTGACAGACCCTGACTGGTGCTGCTCAGAGATGCATATCTTTGACCTGACTCAAACCTCAGTTTCACTACAGAACCTCAAAGATGAACTTGAAGAGAGCCCACTGGATCTCCTTATCACTCTTCCAAACATGGTCACATTGAATAACTTTCATGTTTCTGCTTTTTACTGTGAATTTGTTTACTCTAATCCTGTTATTGAAGCCAGGTGGCTGAACCCGGCTTCTTGGGGCACAGACTATGAACACAAGGTCATTTATCCCCACTGACTGCCAAGGGTAAATGGGACAGAGTTCTGCTATTGTGTACATATGGAAATTCATTCTGAAAAGGCAAGCGGATTGTCAACCAGCGTTTATGGGCCCCCATCCAAGCATCTCTTAGAACTCTTGCAACTTTATAGCTAAAAAAGCCCAAGACAAAACAAATGAAAACCAATGCAGACCGTGGTCCAGAACTAACCCAGGAGAACAATGGGCTGAAGAATAATGGTTCTGCAGAGTCAGCCTCACTAAAGTAGAAAACGGTGCCAAGGGAAAACACAAAGACAGGATGGGAAGACTCCCAGCAGTTAAAGCGCTCGCCATGCATGAAGAGAATCGCAGTGTGGATCCCTAGGACCCAAGCAAATGCCAGGCGGATGTGGCAGCTCCACCTGAAATTCAGCCCAGCAAGGAAGAGACAGAGAATCTAAGCAGCTGATGAAACTAGTCACACTGGCAAGCTCTGAGATTGACGGACAGACCTTACTTCAAAGAATAAGGTCAATGAGCCATGGAGGAAGATTTCCAGCATCAGCCTCAGGCTTACACACACACACACACACAGACACACACACACACACACGCACGCATGTCAATGAGCCATGGAGGAAGATTTCCAACATCAGCCTCAGGCTTACACACACACACACACACGCATGTGTGTTGGGAGCAGTGAGACCCCAGATCCTGAATTTCTTGTAAACAACTTGTTTTCCCCTGATCTGAGTGCCTACAGCTGCTCTGAGCACGAGACCTTGCAGAGTTCCTGATGGCAGGAGAGTGGTTTCTGGTGGGTTTGGCTGGGGCGTGGCTATCTCTATATAATCTGCCCGTGAACACAATAAAGGGGGCATTCTTGGGGAATTCAAGAATGACCCGTGTCGCTGTCTCTCTGTCTGTGTGTGTCTGTGTATTTTAACCTCCAGCCCCCTTGCCCGAAGCTCGGGAACTGGGTGCCAGCGCACAGAGCGCAGACATGGGGGCGTGGTGCACTGCACATGTGAAAAGAGGAAGAAGCAAAACTGTAAGGATTTGTTAGTTAAGAACAAAATATCAGTGAGACAAAAGTGAAATTTCACCATGGCTCTTGTTCTTGCATGTGCTTAAGATGAAGTCCCAGCCTGTATCACTAAGGATGAGAACATTACCAAAGTTTGATCGCCATGCAAACTGTCAAGAAACTGAGAACCAAACATTATAACTTGGAGCCTAGGGTCTCCTGAAGACCCTTTCCATGGTTGTCTTTTCTCAGTCACTGTTCTATTGCTGTGAAGAGACACTAGCTTATAAAAGAAAGCATTTGATTGGAGGTTTGCTGATAGCTCCATAGAGTTAGTCCGTTACCACCATGGTGTGCAGTGTGACAGCCCCCATGGTGTGTAGTGTGGTGGCATGCAGGCAGGTGGGCAGGCCAGCTGGCAGGCATTGGAGCAATAGATAAGAAAACCTCTCACCTACATTGAGACAACAACCATGATGGAGAGAGAGAGAGAGAGAGAGAGAGAGAGAGAGAGAGAGAGAACTAACTAGGAAGTGGCATGAGTTTTTGAAACCTCAAAACCCACCCTTAGTGACATCCTTCCTCCAGCAATGCCACACCTACTCCAACAAGGCCACACCTCCTCATAATTGTTTCCAAAGAGTTCTACCCACTGAGGACAAATCATTCAAATGCATGAGTCTATGGGGGAATTCTCATTAAAACCACCACATTTAATATGCCTGAAACAAACAGCCTTGAATGAGTCAATGAAAAATGACTGACAAGAAAAGTTATTTCTTAACTAGCAGGTGTAAAGAAATTCTATATTATGCTTTAATGTGTTTAAATGTATTTTTAAATTAATCATTTGAGAAGACAGTGTTCCCCGTCTGAGAAGACACTCTGTATCAGAACAGGATGTAAATATGGCTGCGCACTGCCGTGCTTAGAAGTGGGAAGCAGGCATAGCCCTATAGGCAGATTGAGAACGGCAAAATGCAGAAACAAGTTGCCATGGAAACAAGTGACTACATGGAGCGTGGTAAACCTTGTATGATATAAAGAGAAGGAAAGGGGTTAGGCGAGACAAGAGAGCATCATCCTGCAGTGGTAACACTCGGGAAGCTGAAGGAGGATTGTCACACACACACACACACACACACACACACACACACACACACGAGAGAGAGAGAGAGAGAGAGAGAGAGAGAGAGAGAGAGAGGAGAGAGAGAGATTATATTCCTGGAAAGAAGCTATATATCTGTATCTACAAAGAAATTGGGGTGTTTTAGGCCCAGAAGCCAATGACCTACCTCCTTCAAGCTGGCTCTTTTACTTCCATTCCTTGCCTGTCTCTGTGTCAGAACTAACATCCTAAGACTAATAGACAAAACCTTTGGAATGTATGAACTTGGTAGATCACTAACTTCCGCCAACCCCGAAGCTAAGACAGTCACTAGGCAGTTCTGAGAAAAGTCTCCCCTGTCTTGAGCGACTGGCTCTCTGACGCTCCTGCCGATGTATTTTATTTATCTTCATTTATGACTTTCTTTGTTATGTAAGACTATAATCCTTCATGAAACTTCTTCTGTGTTGAAACATGGAATTTGGTGTAACCTAAATCTGTGTACCATGGCCATGGTCATACAAATTTGGCTCTATAATAAACTCTTATTCTCTTTAAGACGGGAGCTGTTCATTGATGTTTTGAGTCCACAGTTCGAGACAAAGAACAAGACAGATGACCCATGGTTGCCAAGAGGGACAGAGAAATGTTCCATGTTAACTATCAGGTACCAGAAAGAAAGCTAATTGTTGTCAAAGTCACAAAACAGGTTCAAATTCTGAGCCCATCTGATAATTTTTAGATCGTTAATTTATTTCTCTTTGTAATATTGCGGTTGATTGAACCTAGGGCCTAGCACATGCTAGGCAATGTTCTCCTACTGAGCTACCTTTCCTAGCCTACTGCTTATACTTTTATTTTGAGGTAGGACTCCAGTAAGTTACAATCCTCCTGCCTCAGCCTCCTGAATAACTGGGGTTTCCAGCTTGTGCCAGCAGGCCTGGTTTACTGGACATTTTCAGTTTGGCCACACCCAGCTGGCAGGTCACTCCAACATGATTAGGAGTGCCCTTCGTGTGACAGACCTGACTTCTGTGTGCCGGTCTGGGCATGGAGGGTACAGAGGAGCCAGCCATCCGGAGCAGAGTTTGTCTTACTCCAGAGAAACCTTGTAGCTCTGCTTCTGAGCATCATCTCTTCTGGGCTTCCTTCCTAGCCAACAGACTCCACTGTCGCCTTGCCCAGGACTCTTGTCTTCTTGGCCTTAACCCCCAGCGCAGTGGCAGGACACCTCCCTTGTGGTCAGCCTCGCCTGCATGTTCTAGCCTCATCACACAGAACTTGCCTTTAACGTCCATCTTATTCACCCTGCTGCTCCTCCCACGCACAGCCTCCTCTCTTTTTTCTAGGCTTAGCCTGACCTTGGCTCAGCTGTGCTTGCATCTGGCTCTGGTTTGGGCATGTGACCCTCAGTGTGGATAGCACCCTGACTCAGAAACTGCCACATCATCAGCTGTCACCCCAACCCCAAGCTTCTGTGCACCAATAAACAAAGCTCTGCTTTCCTCCTGCGGGGTGGGCAACGCCTCCACTTCCCGGATCCGCAGCTAACCTTCCTTTTCTGCCCACTCTCCTCGCAGAAGGGCCCTTCTGTGTGACTGTAAGCTCACTCATCTATTTTTAACCCCCCTCCCCCACTGCTTTCTGATCACTCACATTCAATGTCTTCTCTTACTTCCATTTTCCAGAGCGGCTGACTGAGCGTGACGCTCACGTTGTCGTTGCGGCACACTCGACACACTCTCATTGCTCCGTGCACAAACGTCACCATCTCTTTGGGTACCTTCGGCCACACAGTCAAGGAAGCAGAGGAACTCTTGTGGATGGTCTCAAGTTCATAGATCAAGAAACTGAGGTTCAGAGATGGCAAGCGACGTTCCTCAGGCGGAATACACACCCTTAGAAGCACAGATGCCACGTTGTCCCCAAATGGTCACCTCACCATCTTGTATATTTTTGCAGGAGGCTCTGCCTCCTGTGGCTAGGTCTCTGGGACACCATCAGCCACTCTTCCTATGAGTCCTTCCTGGTTGACAGTAGGCCAGAATCCACCCAAGAACTCAGGAAACAAAAACACCAAGACGTTTCTTCCTTCTCTTTCAGCCTCTAGATCCAGAGACATTTGCAGAATCTAGGATCCTAGAAAATGAAAAGTTCTTCATGTGTTCTTTGTTACTGCAGTGGTTTGTAAGAAAATGCCCCCCAAAGAAAGTGGCACTATTTGGAGGTGTAGCCTTGTTGAAGGAGGTGTGGCCTTGTTGGTGAAGTAGGGGCGGGCTTGAGGGAGGTCTCTCTTGGTCAAACTTCCGCTCAGTGTGACTGACGGACTAATTCTGTTGTCTGCAAGATGTAGGACTTTCAGCTACTTCTTTAGCACTATGTCTGCCTGAACGTCACCATGTCCCACCAAGAAGATAATGGGCTGAATCTCTGAACTGTAGGGGAACCACCCCAATTAAATGTCTCCCTTTATAAGAGTTGCTATGGTCATGGTGTCTCTTCACAGCAACAGAAACGCTAACTTAAACAATTGCCAACAATCAAAATGAAACAAAGCAACAAGACTATCCTCAGAGGCTTCTCTCACCTCAGGGTGGATCCTGAAGCCACAGCCCTACAAGCTTAACTGCCTGCTTGACTTCCGGGAGCCCAGTCAGGCCTTCCCAGATGCCCCCTGAGCAGGGTTCCTACTATGAGCTACCCCAGGCTTGTGTTCCCAGATGCCCCCTCAGCAGGGTTTCTTCTATAAGCTACCCCAAGCTTGTGTTCCCAGATGCCCCCTCAGCAGGGTTCCTACTATGAGCTACCCCAGGCTTGTGTTCCGACCTTCCAACTGTGCTGTAAACCTCTGTCATCTCCACAGAACTGTGCAGAGCAAGAAATACTGATTGGAGGGGGCAGGTGTGCTTGTGTGTTTCTTCAGAAGGCAAAACAAGCCTTCTTGTAACAAGAGTTCCCGAGACAAGAAAATTATTTAGGGTAAGATTGTCCCCAAGGTATGAAGCCTCCCAGAGTGGTGAAAACCCTTTAAGAAAACAGAACTTGGGGAGATGAAGGCCAGAACTCATTTGTCTGTACTGCTGAGAGAGAAGTGTAAAAGGCTGCAAGAACAGGGTTGAGAGCTGGGTGCACCCCAAAAGCCAAACCAGTGGGAAAATGGCTGGGTAACGAACCCAGTCTGGTGAGGCTATCTTTCCTCCAGTCTCTTCCCAGGGCTCGGCAGTGATGGGAAAATGGTATCAGCTGGGTAACTTGCCAGGTGCTCACCGCCTTCCGGCTCTGTGCTGACTGCTTTGTGTGCACTCTCCTCTGCTTCACCGCGCCCCAATGATTCTACTGCTGGTTCTGTTTCCAGCGTGACTCAGTTCCTTGGCCATGGTCCCTGCCGATTGATGCTGGCTGTTGGACCCCAAACCACCAGAATGTTCTACAGTGTTCTGTAGCTATCAGTATTGGATAGATATTCTCTTTCCTCTCTGTTTCATCTGTCCATGCCCATACTTTCAAATGTATCTCTGTTCACACCACTCATGGTGTCCACATCCTGGCCCTCATGTCCACCGTCATCTCCAAAATGGCCACATGGCCTCATCTTGTGCCACCTTCCATTCTTCTACAGCACTAAGGGGTTGGTACTGCCAAATGTGGTGAACTTCCAGGAAAGAACAAAACAGCCATGGCTTTCTGGACAGAACATCTGTGTTGACTTATCACCTTGGGAACAATGGGAGGTCACATCTGCTGTGTAGAGCTTGGGTCTCACAGGCCTCAGGACACCCCACGAGAGGGCAAATTTTTGGCTTTGCTTTGTAAACGAAGAAACTGAGGTTTGGGAAGATCAATCAAACTTCATAAGGAGAAGGGACTTGGTCTCAATCTGTAAAATACAGACTGGGGCAACTTTTAAAATTCAGAGAGAGCGCCACATGTACATCCAAAGACTTTGCTGGAGCAGAATTCTGTAGTCACTTACCTCTTCCCCAGAAGAGCTGGGCAGGAAAGACTACAGAGGTTGTTTCTGCCCCATTGAAGGTTCTCTATCTTCATCTGCATCAATTGAAGAACTTAGCAGGAATTATTTCACTTCCTCTTCTATTTAAAAATTAAAATGTGACCTCTGCTCAGCCATCACTAACCACACACTGTGCTGGGTGTGGGGGAGTGCCAGGGAGCTAGACAAGCCCCTCCCTGTAGCTTCCAAAGGAGAAGTGTAGCAAGCAGCTCAAGCTGTCCCTTGGAGAGTACGCATGGGGGGTTGGCTTCAGGACAGTGTGACCCCCAAATCCGAGGATGCTGACCGTACTTGTATAAAATGGCATCTCATTAACTACGTGTGCTCACCCTCGCTTATACCTGAACCCATCTCCTGATTACTTTTACCTCCTGGTGTGAAGTAGATGTTGGGTAGAGATTGAGATACCATGTTGCTTAGAGAATCATGACAAGGGAATGAAATCTACCTGTCAGTACAGACATTTCCTTCCTTCCTTTCTTTCTTTCTTTCTTTCTTTCTTTCTTTCTTTCTTTCTTTCCAGATGTTTTTGACCCGTTGGTTAGAACCTACAGATGTGGAGCAACTGCATACTGCATGAGATGGGATGTGGTGATGGGGTGTACGTGCTTCACCATGGAGCTGCGTCAAAGAGGACCTAACCTACTTTGGAAAGCCTGTGGGAGAAGGTGACATTTCAAGTGAGCATTCGATGATGCGTGAGGATTGACTTCTGGGTAAGAAAGCAACTGACTTATTCACTGGCAGAGGATTCTGTGTTCTATTGTGGAGCTGCCTTTGTCAAGCAGAGTGCAGGAAGAAAAAAAAATGTTTTGCAGTATCAATCCTGAGAAGAAAAGATTTGCAGTTGAATTGAGCTGGGAGATTTCTCTTTGAGTGTGTCGAACCATCTTCTCTTCTGTGTGCTCAGAACAAATGACAGCTCAGCCCCCCCACGGCCCTCTGTCAAAGGTGTAAACACGTCCTCTAGTGGGCTAGTATGTCCATCAGAGTGTGGGTACATCCAAAGACGTCCCTCTTGGCCTGTCTACCCAGAAGAAGAAAGAGAAGCCTCACCTCAATGCACAAAGGGACCAAGACACAGAAAAGGGATGGGGAGGATCAACATATCTCCGGGTGGTACCAATGCCATTTAATCCTTCAAATCCTGGACCCATCAATGTGATTTGATTGGATAGTTTGCCTTGGACTCATTTCATGGTTGAACACATGACTTGATTTCCTGGGACCTATCATGGGAGGCACTGAAAACAGAAGAAATTGTGCTTTCTTGTCGGACTCAATCCTCTGGGTCCTGGTCCCACCCACCAGGCAGAAGGAGATAACCACACACAACTCAGGTACTGGAATACAAAATGAAGCTCTCAGTGTTTATTAATTGCAATCAAAAGTAAAAATCATAGTGCTGTTTCAAACAAATGCAGCCATTAAAACAAAACAGAACAGCAACCAAGCCTTACACAGAAAGTCATCTTTAAAAACCCAGAGAAAGAAACCTGGTGTAAAGAAAGACGACACCTGAAAGGGCTCATCAACGAGTCTTCACGCGGACTTCCCATCCCAGGAACGTTCATTTATAGCTTCAATCTCGCTCAGCAACAAAGGCACAGTGAGGCAGGCGGCTATTGCTTCTGAGAGAAAAATCAAAGCGGCCCAGAGCGATTATTTTTCCTAAAGGATCTCGGGGAGTTGAAATAACAGACTCTGCGCCAGGGGCTGACGGCTGGTGGGGAGGCGGCCTTGGGGCCTTTGCTCGGCTTCTACCTTTGAAGAGAGTACAAGGCACTCAGTGTAACATTCTCCCTCACAAAGAGAGACCGAGTTCAAGCTACCGCCAAGAAATGTTCTAATCAAAGTAAACACTAAGCCTGTTCCCGCAAAAGCTGGGAGTAGCTAGCATGTGATCCCATCCAGCACTGTTTCTTTCTCCTGCTAATCTCTGGGATTTTAAATACAGTCTTTTTGAATCGCATGAATAATTCCAGTAATGTGGAAATGACAGAAGTCCTGAAGCTTGGGGCTAGTGTTGTTAAAAAATGACAATGCCCGACAACGAGAGAGCACACTGCACAAGGGGGCCAGGCCTGCAGCGTCCCAGGGCTTATTATCCAAATCCCCACTGCCACAGGATTTAGGGAAGCACGGGCTGTCAAATGTGAGTGTGCGCAGCACCCAAGTTTGTAGAGAACCAGGCTATTGTCCAGCAGCACTCCAACTGACACACACGTATTCCTTCATCGGTCAGGTCAGCTTCCAATAGCACTGTCTGACCCTCTGACGTTGTCCCGGGACGTTTGTCATTAGTAAAGTCTACACTGAGAGCCACACAATGGAGTTACCAAGAAACCACCGCAAAAGAGCATCTCACAATGTTCTAAGAACGCTTTATGATTGTGTGTTGGGCTGTGCTAATGGCTGTCCTGTGACCCACAGTGTGTAGGCTGGACACGCCCGCTAGTGTGAGACTCTTCCAGACGGCTACAAGCTGAAACATACAAACACACGTCACAATTTTAGAAAATAATCAGACTCTTGGAAAACCACCCAAAGGGGAGGATGTACATTTTACAGGTCAGTGGAAGTGACGTCACGGAAATCCTAAAGCTCCAGCACTGCCCTTTAGTGGCGATTTGATGGAGCAGGAACAGAAAACAACGGAGGGGAGAGAAACTGGGAGAAAAGGGAAATAGAGGAGTTTCAACACAGAAATATCCGCACGGCAGAAGGCAGCGCAGGAGTGACCAGTGCTCACAGTCTCTGCAGAGTGCGGGCTGCTCTCCTCCAGAAGCAGCCCCTGATGCTACCAAATATGTCCAGAAAACTGTTGTGCAACTTTCCTTACTTCCTCAATTTTACATAAATGCTAAATCATAAGCTATAACTAGCTATACTTACAATACAAAGATTCATTTTTTTCCATATAAAGTTCTAGTTGGTATTTAAATATTGGCCATGGGACATACTTTTAGTACAACAAGCAGGGCTTTCTGCTTGCCACTCGCCTATGGTTTTGCACTATAGAAGATTCTCTGGGGCTTCTTTGGAATATTCTAGAGACAGCTAGCTTAAGGCCCGTCAGTCCCACTGCCCACCTAACGTTCTAAGCCATCAAGGCCTTGATCAGTGTTTCCTCCACCTTGAAGCTCTGGACTCTTCACAGACCTAAGAAGACAGTTGCTATTTTATAAGCTGACAATCATACGCGGATACTCACTGCAGAACGCCTGCTTTGTCCTTGCTTGACCACATCAGCCGGATGAAGAGTAGCCCTGCATCCTGGTCCCAGCTGGGTCACCCTCTTCTGGCTCTCTGGATTTCAGTGTGACGATGTCTCCCTTGTAGGGTGCACGCTGCACGGGTGTAGGTGTGCAAGTCTGAAACAGAACACATCTCACGTCTCTCTTGTGGTTTTACACACTTGAATTTCATTAGCCACAGCTCTTGCTTGAACTGAGAGAGCAATAACCGTGTGGGTCTGTCATAATGCGTCCTACGTTTTTACCCTCAGCCCTCAGGAGGCAGAGACAAGGGCTCTCCAGGCCAAGCTGACCAGCTAGACTAGCTGATCTATGGGTTCTGGGTTCAATTGAGAGACCCTCCCTCATGAAATAAACATGGGAGAGTAACGGAGGAAGGCACATGCTGTCGACTTTGGGCCTCAGCATGAACGACATACGCATAAGCACATATATGTGTCCACACACATTCAAACACCCATACACACCAGCAAAAAAGAAATATTCCTAGGGGAAAAAAGCCAGGAAACGTTCCATCTGGTCCCACACTCTAGTGACTTCATACCACCCCCTAGAGCCCTTTTTCTGTCTTTTCTTCCTTTCTAAAAAAACCTATCATACATTTATAAAATATTCTAAATTTATTATTTATATGTATGCATGTGTTGCCTGCAAGTATGTCTGTGTACTATAGACATGCACTGCCCACAGAGTCCAGAAGAAGGAAGCTTTGCATGCCCTGGAATTATGGTTGTGAACTGCCATGTTGGCGCTGGGAATTGAACCCAGGTCCTCTGGAAGAGCAGCCAGTGTTCTTAACTGCTGAGCCATCTCTCCAGCCCCAACTGCCTGTTCTACCTTTTCCCACCCCAGTTGCCCATAGCCCCAGAGGGCTTTCTTCTCCCCAGCAGCTCTTCAGGTAGTTGGCTGCATGGTGCAATCATCTGCATGTGTGCTTTGCTTTCTTGGTTGCGGTGGCACATAGCAGGCCTTCTGTGGAACTCACAGCTGCAGTGACCCATGAGGCAACAGGCTCAGATGGCATGCATTCAGGGCTTGAAAAGCATCCTGAACTTTAGAAGCCAAAGAATTCATGAGAAGTAACTAAATCACAGTGTTGACAAACAGATCCATATCGTTATGGATGAAGCAAGAGGTGTCAGTTTCAGTGGTGACAAGAACGGACTCTGGAGTCAGGCGGCCTGCGCAGTCCCTCTGCTCCCCTAGCACTAGATGATGGGAAGGCTGTCCTACACTCCAGTTAGGAGGGTTACACATAAGCACGTAGGATAGTGCCCAGCATGGAACATGTTCTCGGCCAATACAGTAATAGGCCAGGACACTCATGAGCACACAAATTATTATGGGATGCACATTGGCGGCTCAAACTAATAACGCTGTAATGATCCACAGTGGGGGCTGTGAAGTGGACTGGGTCTAAGCTGGAACCTCCTCTTTCTACTCATCGTTTGCAGGGAATGGACAAGCTAGTAAATTCTCTGGGCCCACGTTGTCGCCCATGAAGAAAATGGTGAATAAAATCCATCTCTCAAAAACGTGAGAAGTTCCAAAGGAAAGCATCTTTTTCATGAGCGAGGATGTAGGCCCAGAGGCATTTACTAACTTGTCCATTCCCTGCAAACGATGGGTAGAAAGAGGAGGTTCCAAGGGGTCATACCAGCAGCTGGAGAAACGCTGTTCTACAGGCCGCCCTGCCGCCTGAAGATCCCTTCCCTGGGTCCTAGCTGCAGACCAGTCACTCTTCAGGCTTTGCAGGAACGGTGGCAATGAAGGTCTAGCCTCAGGCTTTTGCAGGAACTGTGGCAATGAAGGTCTAGCCTCAGGCTTTTGCAGGAACTGTGGCAATGAAGGTCTAGCCTCAGGCTTTTGCAGGAACTGTAGCAGTGAAGGTCTAGCCTCAGGCTCCCCAGATCTTTGAACCTTTTGCTATTGTCTTTTCCTTAGAGGTGGGTTGTATAAGCTCTGTCCTGACTAGACTCAAATCATTCTCATTCTGGACTGTCTTCTGACCCTGGCATCCTTCTCCACGAGCATCTCAGAGCCTCAAGACATCCACTGTGACAAAACGACACTTGCCCGGCAGCTCAGCCAACGCCGCTTGTCAGAAGTCCAGGTGAACATTTGTTTTCTGAGGAAAAACAACCTACCACTCTTAGGAAACAGAGTCTTGGGCCTCTCCTCTATCGGCAAGGCCAAATTTCCATGTGAAAGATGAAATGCCAGCATACTAGAGACCACAGACACAGCAGGACCAGGGATCAATGTTCAGAGATCACACTGCTGGATCGCAGACTCCATCCCAATGGCTTCAGCTAAACGGACATGAGTATACTAATTCTCAGCGGATTTTAGTGCAGCATAAAATACATGGGCCTGGATGGGACTGAGATGATCTGGGCTGAGTGTAGTCAGTGGATTTAGGCTCCTGCATTAGGGACTCCTGTTCTCATTGGCTCCACTTCACTGTCTAGCTTTCTCCAGCTCCCCGGATGTTTTCTCTTAGCTTGACCTCTGAAGGCTGGGGTCTCCAAGGACCAGTAGGACTCCTCTTTTATTTCTGCCTGACAACTCCCTTCGTGACACTGGACTTGGGAATTGAAATCTATATTTGATGACTCTTAACTTGATCTAAAGCCTTTATCTCTTCCATTCCAGATTCCCTGATAAAAATAGCTGGAAAACCTCAGCAGAGAGGTGGGAAAAAGTGGGTCATGAACGAAGATCTACGTGCACACTAGGAACTGGAGTTGTGAGAGGTAGGATGCTGAGCCCTTTGGCATCAGGGACTGCTGGCTTACCGGTCCCTGTATCCTAGTACTGTGAGTCAGGCCTGATGATCAACAACTATTTGTGAAATGAAGGGAGGATGTTTGGTTATTGGACTTCTGGGAACTCTTTATTATTCTGATGAGAGCAACATTAAGTAAAATTATTCATCAACTTTCTCAAGTTGCATCTCAAGACACCGGGGACCTGAGGATACATCTGGCATGGGCCATGCCACCTCTCCAGGGCACCCTACTAAAGAGTTGGCTATCACAATTCAGTGCCAGTGGTTTCCACCTCAACCATACTACAGTCAGATAAGACAGCTTGAAGGTAAACCTCTGGGGAAAGGTGCCCTAAGTGACATAGACAGCAAAAATAGCCCCTTACTTGACAGAATATGGGTGGATTACTTTAGCAGATGAGGGTTCAATTTGAGTTCATCATATTTAATTATGATTGTCATTGTGATGTGTTAATAGAAAGGCAAAATGAGAATTATACGCAGCACTATGAATAAACATTAATCGCAATCATCATTATATCTACATAATTACAGAAATGCTTTCTGGTTAGTTGATCAGGGGAAGAGGAGCATTAAATTGATGGAAAATGTGACTCTACTGAGGGAGATGCCAGAATTTCTGAAAGCGGCAGCAACAAGAGAGAAGCCTCCCCAGACCTCAATGGGAACCGAGACACTCAAATATCCATAAAAACAACAGAAACTCCAAATGCCAGGCAGCGCATACTGGCCTGACCTCCAGCAGACCAAATGAATGACAGCAGCCTCTGGATGAAGTCCAGCCTGCCCCTGATGAGGTCAGAGGGCATTTTGGACACATTAAACTGAGCTACTCAGTGGTTCCCAGTGAGTCACTACAATGTGAGCAGCTCCTGGATTCAATGGAAGAGAGAAGGCTCAATGATGAAGACATATGTATGTTAGCATCCTCAAAACATGCTCTGAACCATGCCCAAGGACGGCACAGCAGAACCAGACATTCTTACTTCGGGGCTGGGGTCTCTGGTCAACAACCTACATGCTGCAGAGGGACAATGGAGAACTCACCTGAGAGGCAGGAGGCGGGGCTTATGCACCAAGAAGGGTTGAAACTTAATGATTAATGTGCTTTACAATGAACCTCAATTTCTTAATCTATAAAACAGGAGCACCAGCACTTATCTCCAGGATCGTAAGAATCAAACTATGACACCTAATTGATGAGCAATAAATATTATTGCTGAATGATGCAGAAAGGTCAGATAAAGCAATGAAAGAACTCAGGTTGAAATGCCCTTCAAAGTGCGAGACTAGACATCTTTCATATTTTGAAGTATTTTGGTTGGGCATTCCTAGCTCTAAGATTGACATTTGAAATTTCCTGGTGTTTCAGAGTTTGGATCATCTCAGGTCTCAGAGAAAGCATCCTTCCTGCAGCAGTGGTCTGGCAAACAGCAGCCACAAGCCCTCTTCTTTTCTCTCAGTGCTTAACATGGCAGCTGCAGCCCTTGCCTCTTCCTGGGATGCAAATGTGCCTTTCTGTCTGCTTTCGAGCTTTCAGACTGGCAGGAACAAGGCCTTGGACAGAGCGCGGAGCACACGTGTCTCTTACAGGCTGAAGAGGCAGCTCCAGGAGCCTCACCTTTGCTTGCTATTCCCCATCAGTCCCGTGAACTAGGACTCTATGGCTGGTGACACCAGTTAAATGACTTTCTCACGCTACCTACCACCTTGAGAAAGGCACTGACGAACTGTACTGCTGGAAATGGAAAATACCCATTTCAAGGACCGAGCCAGTCATCCATTCGGCTTTTTCTTATCTAGAAGGAAAATTATGCTTATCGCTGCAAAGATACAAGGCAGTTTAAAAGCTTTGGCAGCAGTATTCACAAGCCGTATATTTCTCCAGGAAGCTGTTCTGATCTCTCTATAAAGAGCAATGTGACCGTATTCTCCAGAAAAGGCTGCAGTTGCTTAATACTGAAGAGAGGATAAAGAAGGGCTTTGAGAATAGCTTAGGGAAGGCTTGCACCTTCAATTTTGTTGAAAATCGTAATACTCTAAATACACAAAACTTCCAGGGATATAAGCCACTTGAAATTAAAGAGCTTTTTTTTGTGTGTGTTTGGTAAGGAATTAATAACACATAGTCTGTTCATTCAGGAAACCTGAAACATCTAAGTTCCTGTTACTTCTGTCTTTCATTTCTTTAATTTTCTTCCTATCCTGCTAGAGTTAAGTATGTTTTAATGTCTCAGCTTCTTATTTTAAACATTCTGGGCAAGATTAGTTACCTATATTCCAAAATAATGATTTAAAAAAATCACTTTCCCTTTCCTTTAGATTCATGTCTTCTATTTTGTATTAATTTTTTTAAGAAAATGTTTTACATGTATAAATGTTTTGCCTATATGTATGTCTGTGTACTATGCCTGGTACCTGGGAAGACCAGTGAAGTGTATCAGATCCCTTGGAACTGGAGTTACAGCCGGTTATGAGACACCATGTAGCTGTTGGACCTAAAACCCTGGACCAGGGTCTTCTGAAAGAGTGCTCTTAGTTGCTGGGCCGTCTCTCAAGCCCCAATTATCATTTTTAAAAGGCATTTATTTTTATCTTTATGCGCATGCCACATGGGTGGAGGTGCCCATGGAAGCTAGAAAGACAGAATCTGATTCCTTGAGTTGAAGGTGCAGAAGGCCATGAGGCCCGTGATGAGAGTGTTGGGACCAGAACTTGGGTCCTCTAAGAGATCAGCTGCTTTTGACAGCTGCGACTTCTCTCCAAGAACTGAACAAGACTTTTGGTTCCTTGAATATTCAGTTTTTTAATCTTTTTGTTTGTTTGTTTGTTTGTTTGTTTGTTTTTCAAGACAGGGTTTCTCTGTAGCTTTGGAGCCTGTCCTGGAACTAGCTCTTGTAGACCAGGCTGGCCTCAAACTCACAGAGATCCGCCTGCCTCCCTCCCCCCCTAGTGCTGGGATTAAAGGTGTGCACCCTCACTGCCCGGCTCAGTTTTCTAATATTTAAAGGGAGGGGAAGCCTCCACCTTTGTCTCCCTGTGAGGGCGCAGTCAGTCCTTTGAGACACCCATTGGAATTGCTTCTCCATGCTGCAGAGACCAGCAGAAACACCTGGGGTTGCTGTGGTTACTGCTTCTCAGCTTCTCACCTGTCAGTGCCGACATTGCTAAATTAGCTCCACAGCAAGCTCAGCACCATCTTAAACATCATCTCTGTTGACTGAGATACGGCGTTCAAAGAATGCAGGGCCAGGGTGTGGCTCAGCAGAAGGGCAGGCCTAGGTGTCACCCAGCATGGAAAGGCGGGGGGGGGGGGGGGGGGGGGGATAAAAACAGATTTATGGCATTTGGGAGGCATTTAAAGTATCTTGAGAGCACTGGTTTACCTAAGCAAAGCCTTGGGAAACTGTTTGAAAAACAGAGGTACTTTGTGTAATGCACTGTGGGAATCTGCGAAGGAAACAAATTCACAGAAGGTTACACCAAGGAGGCCCCGGGAAGGGGCAAGCATCAGTGAAGCCTGCTGGGAGGAGAGAGGAGAGCGGAAGCACTCATAGTAGGGCCAGCTGGGTAGCGCTGCGAGACTGTTAGCAGCGCAGGCTGAGAGGGCAGTTACCTCCCCACCCTCAACATACAAAATTCTAAATTCTTTCACCAAAACTTTTATTTTTTTTTACAATATTTTAATGCATTTAATGAAACTTAAAAATATTTAAAATTTTGTATAAACAAAACATGAAATGCAAGATAAATCAAAAAGGCCTCTTTTTTATCACTGAGTTGTTACAAAGATCGTAGGCCTTTGTTACAGAATCAGTTATGGGAAAATAAAGAGACGGGACTGACATTTACTAATTCTGACATTTAAAAATCTTATTTGAGGGTGGAAATGTTTAATGTCCAGGTGAGAAAGCAGAGCCCAAAGACGACAAGGGACTTGCTCTGGCCATACTGTTAGGCAACAGGGAGTATTCCCATCCAGATCTCCCTGCCCCAAACTCCACCTTTGGTGGTCACCCTGAGAAGCACCCTGTGGATGTTCAGCTAAAGGGGGGACCATTCTTCAAGCCGTAACTGCTGAGGTAAGACCCCCAGTGGTGTGCAGACACCAGACCATGCCTCTCATGGCAGCTCCCAGCCAATGATAGTGCCATCTGGATCTGGGAACCTCAGAGGTGTCTCAGATCCTCCCTGAACTACAGCCATCTAGAATGTGTCCCTCACTTTCCTGTATTCTTTCCTCTCGTGGGCCATTCTTGAATTGCATTCTTGGCTCTCAGTGTTTCTCAGATCCTTTTTCCTTTCTCTCATGGTTATCGCCAACAACTCCCCTCCCCAGTGCCTTGATGCATGTGACCTGGCTCTTGGAAGACACTGACTGTCACAATGGTAAAGAGGTCTTTCCCCCCTCTAGCCCCCCAAAAAAGGAAACCCTAAGGGACACATCTGCAAACATCCAGCTAGGACCTCTTTCACTGAAAGCTGGGATGTGCCTGTGCTCCCTGGCCAATCTTGACAGCCCAGGAGTGTGTTGAACCTACTGTGACATGATGCCACCATCATGAGCAATAAATAACAAACCTGACACCCAGGGCAGCGCAGCTTAACGACACTGGTCGCTGCGGTGGGGCTCACCTGGTCTCGCTGCGTGATCCGTTTGTAGACGTATTCAGCAAACGGTTTGCGTGGAATAAACTTCCCGTCTCCCGCTGCGACACTGAAAACACCTGCTTCATACACCACTCTGCCTCGGGAAATAGTCACCAGGGGAACCCCGTGGCAAACCATGCCCTCAAAGATGTTGAAGTTAACGGCCTGGTGGTGAGTTTTGGCAGAGATCGTCCTGCGTTGGTAAAACCAGAACAAACTCAGGTCATCGGCTGCTCATCTGGTGAATACAGAGGGCTACAAGAGGCCTGATTTAGTAGAACCCTTGGCAACTCTACTAGGCAAAGCTTCGTCACCACGCCAGTGGCTTCCAGAAAAGAACAGACCAGTAACATTTTGTTACCAAGTCATTATGTTCTTGAAGAGGAAAACCCAAGAGACACACCTTTAACGAGACAAATGAAGATAGACCCGGAAAAGACATTGTCATGTTGAATCTTTTAAAAAAGTATTTCAAAGAACAACGTTTCCCCTACTTTTAAATCACAAGACATTCTGAATGCAGAGAGCAAGCTGGCCTACACTCAGCTCTACAGAGTGTCGACTTTGACAGGCGCAGCTGAGGAAAGAAAGCAGGCTACTGGGTGTTCATACAACCTCTAAAAAGAAAACATGTACACATGGGCGATTATGAAAGGAAACACGAGGGATATGGATCTGGAGAACTCGGGCTCTTACACTGCGTCTGTGGCTTGAAGTGGGGTTGACATGGAAAAACAACAAATCGGATTTCTCTGCTCCACAGCAAACAAAGGTCATTGCTGTGATCTTTCTCATCCTCGGGGTTAGCCAGAGAAAGGGGACAATCAGATCACATCTAATAGAGTCTTTATTATAAGGCGCGATAGGAATGCAGTCAGTCACACTAACACATGATGATAGAATTCTCATAGGCATTATCACCCGCAGCTTAAAGAACTGCTGCCGCTTTCACAAGAAAGGTGTCTGACAGGGTGTCATCCGCACTCGGCTTCTCCTTCCAGCCGGAACTGGAATTCTGCGGTTCTGAGGAGTGTTCACACATCTGCATCTCTGCACTTTCTGCTCCTTACCCCGAATGCCCTCTTCGCTTCTATTCCCTGCCCCCGAAAACTCTGCCTTCTGCCCATGTTGGCACAGGGGCAGTTGATGGCCCTGCTTTAATTATCACGCAATACAACCATGTAAACCAATGTCACACTAGATCCCCTGAGTAGCTACGGCTGTTCTGAATGAACGACAAGAATTGTAGATCCCAGAACCCAACCAGAGCTCTGGCAAAAGCTACTGTATTTTCCTTGTAGCCTCAAATTCTTTGAGTTTTATTTTGCTTCATTTTTATTTCTTCAAGTTATGAGGATGGAGCCCATGGCCTCACATATGCTGAGCCGGCACCCACCACAACCCAGCCCTAATTTAAGAGTAGGATCAGGGTCTCTTGGACAGACTCCTTTCCTAGTGGGTGCACACTGTGAGTCATAGAGCAGGTTGTTTGACGCTCATCACGTAGTAGGTGCTTCATAAATATAAAATGGCCAAACAAAGGGATCGCACGATTTGCCTCCTGCTTCTTCAGGTCACTTTTATTTCTTAACCTTGGTGACATGACTGTGTTCTGGAACCAGAACATGGTGTTAAACCGGAAGTAAAGACACAGTCCGGGAGTTCTGTTGAGTGCCTAGCAGTTGCGGCCAGTGGTCCGTGTCCATTGGCAATAAATAAGTAAACTTGTGATAGCTATCACCCTTGTAGCATCTGAGCCACTCAGGAGAAGCAGGGATTCGTCGACACCAGCAGTCCTCGGCTGTAACAGTATTAGCAGCTGTAGCAGAAGCCGAGTCTTAGCTCTCCACTCCTCCTGTGGTGATTCTGATGTGAAGCTGTTAAGGAAGTTGCCCGAGGCTCACAAAGTTCAATACCCAGAGACACTGCAGGGGTTAGGAAACACGTTCCTGCTGGAGAACATTCTGTTTGTAGAGCCCTATCGTCTTAGCTACTTTCTTGCTGCTGAGATAAAATACCTCGACAAAAGGTGGGGGTGGCACTTATTTTGGCCTCTGGGATCATGACAAACCCTCCTTTCACAGCCATCTCAAACGTGTGAATCTGAGGTTCTTGAATGTCAAGTCTGAGGTCATCCGCAAGCTGATCCTGCACGAAGCCTGGGGCAGAGATGAGGGCTGTGCATGGTCCCTTTAACCCCATCTATGGCTGTCGTCAATGCACACGGACAAGGTACTGTCCTTCTCCAAACACACCCCTGCGTCTCTGCTTCGCTGTCATGTGACAGCCCTCGGCTTTTATGAGTTTCCAAAAGAGCCTGCTGCTGGCGTGCGGATCAAGGCCAGACTTAGAATCTCAGCGTCAATCTGGTAGGTTTGCTAGCTATGGCCAAGTGGGCAATGACGAAACAAGGACAAAGGAAGCCACACTCATGTTCTGGCTTTGACTACAAGAGACTCAGTCAATAGGTACTTGTGAGGGTCAGCAGTCTGGGAGACAGCAGAGGAAACCTGCTGTGTCTTTGCAGCATAGTCTGCTCTTAGGTAGGACCCACCCACGGTCCCAGGGGTGGGGTGGGGGTGAGCATGGCGGTGCTGCCCTGAGCAGTCTTCTCCCATCTTCTAAGGTCAGAACGCTGGTGTTCCTGTAAGGAACCTCTGTTCTTCCCTGGAAAGAATCTGGTGAGACTCTCAGTCATGGTACCCAGAGATGGAAGGGGAGGTCTTCTTTCCCAGTAATAAGAGAAACAGAAGCATTGAGAGGGCACAACCCCACACAAGACCACACCCTGCTATAGGCTGCCCCATGAGAGCCTGGACTCCTCCTTTCAAAGCAGTGACCCGACCTCTGGGTTCCCCTTGGCCTTCCACACACTGTATCTTTACATCAGTGAGCACATCTGGTGGTACTATCGTCAAAGACCAACAGCCAGTGTGGCCTGAGGAGGATCATTCAGTTAACAAGCAATGCAAGTCATATTTATTGTAGCACAATTCATAACAGCCGAGTCATAGACTGAGCCACAGGGCTTGCCCACAGCTGAAATGGTCCAAAAGACCCAGTCTATATGCACAATGGAATATTATTCAGTCACAAAGTAGAACAAAATACTGTTGCTCACAACAAAATGGATACCAGTGGAAGCCATTACTGTAAGGAATAAGACCAGAACAAATATCTCATCCCCCCCCCCCCGGTTGTTTGTTCAAACAAACGAACAACAACAAAAATCATTAACCTGAAGATAGGATATTAATTATTAGAGATTTCAGTGGTACAGATGGGCAGGAAAAAACACTGTGGATTTGCACAGATGTTTGTGAGGCAGAGTGCAAGCAGCCCGAATGGAGAAAAGGATCAAAGACAAATCCACCTAGAGGGCAGATGTGAGTGTGGGCCAGACTCTTCTTCCACTTAAGGCTGGAGAATGGCGAGATGCACCACCAGGGATTTTTCTGGTCTCACAAGCATGCAGAGGATCTTGTTCACATCCTTCCGCCTCACCACTGGCCACCACTAGCTGTCTGCTGCTCAGTGATTAACACCCCTCTTCCCCTGCAGTGAACTGGGCCCCCGGGTTGTTGTCTCCTCTTTAGCTGTTTTTCTGGTCGCTGACCAGGGTGACGTTGACCTGAGTCAAGCTCATCCTGAGCCTGTATCACCAGAGTCGCAGGCGGGTCTCACTCTGGAGCGGGTGGCCCCTCTGTCTATGGGACCCCAGTTATGGTTACACTAGCTAAGGGTGATGCTGCCCACAGAAGACCAGAGGCCTCGAAGCTAGCGTCAAGTTGCTTTCTGACTCGGTCAATAGCTTGTTGATGCCACTCACATCACAGCTGCGGAAAAGCATCGTGTCCTTTTCTAAAGGCTTTCTAGCAACCAGCCAGCCTGGCTGCCTGCTCTTGTAGATGAGATCACCAAAGCAAAGCCAGCCCAGGCAGCAGCCCCGCCCACGAGCATCCCAAGAGGGAGACGGAGAGAAAGGGACTTTCCTTAGAGAAATGTGGGTCTTCCTGACCCCCCAAAAGTGACTTGTCTAGGCATTCTATTGTATCTTGACTCCTTCATCTTATCCGTAGCATGAGTGGGTTCCTATGTGAGCGACAGGAAAAACAAAACACAAAAAGAAAGTTGATGGGACCAGCACAGCGCTGTTAATGGCGTCTTTAAAAACGTGCCCCATTTCTCCCTGTTAAGATACCTTGTACACGCAACATAAACCAGTAATAGCTCATTGTTAAATCTTTTCCATCGTCTAGGAGGGAGATGCAGTTATGAGTCCTCCTACAGAAGGAGGCTGAGGTATAAAAAGGATTAATACCTCACCCGTGGTACTCAGCCTACGCTCATGTAGCTGCAGGACAGAGATGAGTTACGACAGGATCTTGTGAGGCTTCAGAAGCTGGGAGCAACTGCCCTTCAAGGATTATGGGGAGCCCCACAAAAAGGGTACGGTTGCTGCAAACATCCTTCACCCTCAGAAAATAAATAGGAACTCACTTTTTCTCTTCATCCTTCGTGGTGCTTCTCCGTCTGTTTTCTGTGTGGTATCAAAGGACTTGAGATGCTAGTAAAATTTCCTTGGCTGGAATTGCTCATGCATTCTCAGTGTTACCATAGCGGATGAGTCCTGGGTTCCAACTACCTCCTCTGTCAGCTTCATGGAGGTGACATGTTACAGAAATGGGGAGCCAAGGAGGCACATCTCTGAAAATGTTAACTGGTGCGACTTCAAGATCATTGTCATTATTAAGCAAAGTTGCTGCTCTCTGCAAAATCAATCTTCCTCCGTTCAGACTTCCATACCAGCTTCCCACAGAAAGGAAGATGGGCATTGCTTCAACCACATTGTTAATCTAAGACGGACAATTGCTTGGAGCTTGACTGGTCCTCAATGATGACAAAACATTTAGTGTTGATTCCTTAAAATGCTGCCAAACACTGACTTAGAGGAATAAATGGATCCTGTCCCTTGTTCTTTGGCTCTTGGCTTCAATAAAGGCCACGGATAGTGGTATAGATCATGACAGCATCAATTGTGTCTAATGTCTGACCTTGGGGTGGGGTAGGGACCATGTCCTTCACCCCGTGTACCTCACACAGCACTGAGCATCTAGAAGGCCCTTGCATGCATCCTCATTTATATAAAAGTAAGTTATTGGCCAATTTCTGTGTTGCCACTTAACATAAATACTGCATATTTTAATCACCAGCTTTCAGAAAATGGGAAGCTAAAAATAATTGAGTGTTGTGAAGAAACAGGAATTGAACGTGAGCCAGCCAACCTAGCAGAATAGGAGGCAGCACGGCCTTTGAATACTGAGCAGGTAAGTGCTTAGAGATGAGGGATGCTTATTAAGTTTTGGAAGGCTCATCTTCTGGCACGGCCAGTCAGTGAGGGTTGGAACAGCCTTCTGGGGCGGCATGTGGGCTTGGCCCTAGAATCCTGTGACTTTCCGGGGATCTGCTTTGCCTTTGATGAGGTGACATCTCCTGACATATCCCCAGGCACAGTCTGAGTGGGAAAGGATTAGTTTCTTACACGGGGTCAACTGGACTAAACTATGCCGTTCCTTTCCCGGGTACCCTATGGGCTACGTGCCTGTTATACACAGGGCTAGCTCTGAATCGTGAGATCAGAAGGGAACTGTGGCAAACCACTAAGCTCTCCTTGGAGGAAATGGAAAAGAGAAGATAGAGCAAGAAATAGCTGAGGCGTTCAAAATTCACTCTTTTTTTTTTTTCTTTTTGATGGACGCAGATGACCTATTTTTCCTCCTCCCTCACCACAGGGGACAAGAAAAAAGCTAGTGAGCATAATTGATGGCAGAGGAACACTGGCAAAGGGACTGGAACAGGCACAAACAGGCAAATAACCAGAAAGTCAAAGAACTGGAGGAAAGCCACCGAGGGTTTGCAGCAAAAAGAGGCAGATAACGGCGTGGAGAGAGACTATGGTCTCTGTAACACAGCTCCAAGTTCTGAACCTGATCTCTCTGTCCCTTTCCGGCAATGTTTGGGCAGCATTTCCATGAGGTTACGTTGTTTGTCATCTACTGAGTAGCTGCAGAGTTCCAAGTCACTGTCCAGTTTAGATTGGTAATACGTTTAAAGTAGACTTAAAGCTTCATCTCATTTAATCTCCCAGTAATCGTGTGATGGCAAAATTCTTATCATGCCCATCGAGGCTTAAAAACTTCAGTGGGAAGGGGACCCACAGGATCTCTTTAAAAACAACGTTGGTGGGTCCTGGGAATTGCATAGATTGTCAGGCTTGGCAGCAAGCCCCATTCCCCCACACAACCACCTAGGGAGAATTTTACAGAAGTCCCTGGATCTCCTCCCTCCACAAGGAGACATCACAGACCTGATGAGCGAGGGTCTCAGTGATTCCAGCTGCAGTGACTGAAGATGGCAGCAGGCAGCTCTGACCTGGAGCAAGCCACTGTAACCACGCAAGAGTCAAGTGGTGCATGACAAGGGTAGACCCTGGGCTCTTTGAAGACTGCCCCTCGGCAGTGAGGGCGGCTTGCTCAGAGCTGCTCACTGCAGGCTGTGCACACTTATCTGGAAGCCACCTGAGATGTAGTAACTACGCCATAAGCATGCTCATGTACTCCTTTGCCTGCTTTCCTTCAGATCTTGCTCACATAGTGTTCTTATAAGTAGCAGACAAGTGATAGGCGGGGCATAGGAGGAAGGGCGGGTTTGCCGTCTATTCGGGGAATTAGATGCTGGTAAATTGAAAACAAAGCGATACTTGGAGTCTTTTATCAAATCACCGAATGCTACTCCTGCATCTTTAAACCTTTCTTGTCTCTCATTTCTCAAATAAATGAGGTTAGATTGCTAACTAGACCTGCAATGTTACCACAGAGGAACTAGTTTCTTAGACTTGGGGTTTGCAGACTGAGGATTCTCGGATAACTGCTCCATAGCTGTGGCCTGCAACTCTGTCTTCATGGCTGCACTCACCTCTCGGTTCAAGGAACGGAAGAGGGCGGGGCTCTAGCAGGCCTGAGCACAACAAACACTTCCCACAGGCCTTGCCCTTCCCTGTTCCCTCTTCCTTGCTTTTTAGCAAAGTAAAACAAACAAACAACCCAAAACCGTCAGAGCACATTCCTACAGCTAGCCACCAAGGTCTAGTTCCTTATTTGGCAACTTTCTACCCCTGAGGCTTTCAAAGTATTAAAGTCTCCTTTTGACTACCCTAATTAATCTGTCCAATCAAAATTAACCACCTCATCCTAACGTCCCCTTTCACTTTTATAAACTGCCATTTGCCTGCGGCCACATCGGTCTCCTTTCTATCCTGAGGCAGTCCTTTGGCCCTAGGGAGGCCTACCTCCTTGTTCCCCTCCCTTTCTCCTTAGTCCTCTATCTCCTGTCTTTGTCTCTTATCCCTGCCCCTTCCCTCTGGGGCAAATAAATCTTTGTGTGGAGAACTTAGTCTTGGGGTGCCTTGTGCTGATTCCAGTTCTTTCAGAAGGAATGGAAGGAAGGAAGGAAGGAAGGAAGGAAGGAAGGAAAAAAGAAAACAAACTTTGCATTGGTGAAAGGATGTAGGTAATCCTTAACTGTTTATGGGTGCCCCTGGCAGCATTCTCTCATCCGCGTACTTATGGCCCACCTGCTCCGTGCCAGGCACTGTGCTGGGTGCTGTGGGTGAGCCGGATGACAATCCCTGGCCCAGGCAGCTGACGGTCTAGTCAGACTGTTCCTGAATTAACAAACATTTCTCTGCTAGAAACAGGATTCCAGTGTGGGTTAATGAACAAGATCAGCATTTCAATAATAGTACCAGGCATGTGGCACTTCACGGTTTACCCAGAATGCTTTCCAAGAACCACTTTACTTCTCAAAAGGAGCTCGGAGAGCTTGCCAGAAAGGTGATAGAACCCTTAAACAGACAAATAGCATTATGTCACCCAAAGAAACAGTAACAATAGGGGCGAATAGACATTTCTTTACAAGAAAAAAAAACCCAACCCTGGTGACTAATAAACCTGAGGTGTCAGCTTCATCAGTGCTCAAACGAAAGCAATTTGCAGTTGAAAGGTAATAATTTTTACATATAAAAGAAGCAAGAAAAATCAAAGGAAAGTCAGAGATTGTGCTGTAGTGGGAGTGTGCTGGTTGCTAGAACCGGTCTGCCTTTAGTTTATACAGTGGAGATAACCCGAAAATTCAGCTTTAAAATAGCAAAACTGTGGAAATCGTAAGAGGTGCTCGTCACCACGCACTCAGAGAGGATCGTCACAGAGAAGTGTCTAGATCATCTTCCCCGAGGCCACATTCGTGCTGTCTGGCTGAGTGCCTGAGAATCGAGGGTTTCTAAAATATACTTGGATCACCCCACACTATTTAATGGCTTGGCACAATGCAGCACCCAGGCCACATTCTGGTGACACTGTGGTCAAAATAGCACCTGACCGACCTGGCAGTGCAAGGACAGGAAAGGAGCTGTGATTGACAGCCACGCTGGGCCCTGGGCTGAATGTTGATTCTTCTAAGCTTTATTTGCTGTAGGATTCCGCATTCTGGGTCTGTTACTTTTGGTATCTTCCTGCGAGCTTCTGAACCTCTTGTGCTGTCCTTATTGTATTGGCAACAATGACTACATTAATGCTTCTGTTATACTGCACACCATATTGAAGGCATTATTTCCTTGCAACCCTCACCAAAAGTTGGTGCTATCCTTACAGTAGCCTCAGCATTTTATCAAAGAGAAAAATCTACATTTTACCAAGGTCAGGGGAGTAACTTGCCCAAGGGAGGTTTCTCACTGGCCCAATTAGGTCCCAAGTTAAAAACCTGCCCCTTGATTTTGAGTGGCATCTATTACTCTCACCTGGCATTTACTTAATCATGGGTCACAAACAAGCATCACTGTGTGGGAGCCAAAGTTACACTTTAAGTTTTAATTACTATGCCTAAGAGGTCCCGGAAACAATGTTGCCTCTGACCTGCAAGCCTCCTGCATTAGACTACGGTTCCTACGTTGCTGGAGGCTTTTGTTTATGGGAGATAATAAGCTTCATGTTTTCACTTTTCTGAACAGGTTTGTTTGACCCATCTGCACCTGATGTGCTTGATCACATGTGGGCGGAGTTTCACAGGCAGGATGCATGCTTGCCCCCATTGGACCTGCCTGGAAATGCAATGAGTTATGGGTGTTCCTCCTTAAGCCCTTGCCATACTTGATTCTGGGTCATTTCCCAGGAACCTGAGTATAGACCTGGCCAGAATCTAGCCAGTATTTAAATACAGCTTGCTTCAAATTTAGCTTTAAACTGTGGTAATGGTCTTATCGTCCATCGGTGGGATTAACAACTGCCCCCTCTCTTTAACTCCACTTCCACTGCTTCATCCATTTCTTGGAGTTTCCTGGCCAGGAAAAAAAAAATCTCTAAAATCAATTCCTTTTTCTCAACCTCCTTTCCACGGCTTCTGAGGATGTTTGTTTATTGGCTACCAGTGATTGAGCCAGGAGCCTCCTGCATGTTATATAAACATCCAACCCTGGACCATTCCCTAGCCCTTCTTCTGCTGTATTTTGAGACACTCTCACTAGGTTGCCCAGGGTGGACTTGTGTTAAACTTGTGTTAAATTGCAGAAAACAAAACAAAAAGAAACAACCAACCCAAATTCTCAATTGTCCAATTAAAGCTAGCTGTTTTGGGGTGCACCTGGGACTGACCAGTCCCTAAGTTGGGATTTTAGAGGACAGCCCCTGCTGGCGTTTTGAGGTCTCTTCATGGGAGAGAAAAAGTGTTTTTCAGGCGTAAGAGAATGAATTGTTACATCATTAGAAAAATACAATGAGAGGAAGGAAGAAGAACCAGTTTAAGTTGGAAAACATGTTTTGCAGTTTATATCCAATCTAAGAAACAGGAACTTATTCTTAATTACGGATAGAAACCTTTACTTGCAAGGGCTTAGCACTGGACAGACAAGAATTTGTTCTCTAACTACAAACTGAGACTTTAACCTGCAGGGGACCAATGGGAACTTAATCCTAACCCTCTTAACTGTAAACAGAAACCTTAACCTGCAAGGGGTCGGTTCATGCTTTGGTCTCACAGCACCTGCTCCTTGCTGCCCTGCCTCCCACCCTGATGGACTCTTACTCCTCTGGAACCGTAAGCCCAAATAAACTCTTTTCTCCATAAATTGCTTTGGCTGTGCTAATTCACCACTGCTCTGGGAAAGTAACTCCATAAAGGTTGTAGATCAACTCCAACTATGGCTTGACAACATAGTTGCTTGAGCTGCAACCCAGACATTCTTCTATAGTTAACTCAACCTTCAAAGCCTTGTAGAATCTTAATTAAGGGAGCCATCTTAGGGTTGGGAAGAGACTTGGACCTAGAGGGGCTTCCAGGTGCCCAAGGTGAGGTCCCCAGTTAGTTCCTGGGACAGCTGAAGATAGGGAACCTGAAATGATCCTATCCTATAGCCATACTGATGAATATTTTGCATATCACCATAGAACCTTCATCTGGTGATGGATGGAGATAGAGACAGAGACCCACACTGGAGCCCTGGACTGAGCTCCCAAAGTCCCAATGAGGAACAGAAGGAGGGAGAAGATGAGCAAGGAAGTCAGGACCAAGAGGGGTGCACCCACCCACGGAGACAGTGGGGCTAATCTATTGGGAGCTCACCAAGGTCAGCTGGACTGGGACTGAAAAAGCAGGGGATAAAACCGGACTCTCTGAATATGGCGGACAATGAGGGCTGCTGAGAAGCCAAGGACAATGGCACTGGGTTTTGATCCTACTTCATGTTCTGGCTTTGTGGGAGCCTAGCCAGTTTGGTTGTTCACCTTCCTAGACCAGGATGGAGTGGGGAGGACTTTGGACTTTCCACAGGGCAGGGAACCCTGACTGCTCTTCAGACTTGAGAGGGAGGGGGAGAGGAGTGGGGGGAGGGGGGAGGAGTGGGAGACTGGGAGGAGGTGGAAATTTTTTTTCTCAATAAAAAAAAAAGAGTGCAGAAAAAAAAAAGCCTTGTAGATCCTCGTTTTACTTCCTTGCCAGCTGTCCCTCACCCCCCCGCGGTGTCTTTAGGACCGTGAGCTAACCTTTCCTGCTCTCCTTGACCCTGACTTCATCGCAGAAGATTGCCTGCCCTCTCTTTGCAAACCTAGAGTCGCCCTCTAGAGTCGCCCTCAAGGATGCTCTTGAGCCAGCACCCTTGGCCTTCTCTGGAGCCACTGCAGGTGAACCCAGCTCAGGATTGTCATCTGGACCCCACCCACCAGTCTTCACCTCTTCCCCATCTCATGTACTAATGGGACTGGTGCCAATGTCCCTTTTGAAATATTATTTGTCTTTTCCTACATTTGCATCTTGCCTGCCCCAGTAACGCACACCCTTTTTGGTAACACACACAATACCTTATCGTTATGTCCCCATGTGCTCAGGAATTCCTTACACATAGTAAGTATACAATAAATGTATGTTTATATGTAACTACCACTAGTGTCTTTTCCTTTGACATGTGGAATTCAGTAATCTTTTGTACCAAAATACTCCACTTAAAAAAATATGGATAAATTGTCTTTCCATTGTTTTTCCTTTGGAAGCTTAGTTTCCCTGAAGTGCTTGGCAGGAGAGTTGAGCTGAGAGCAAAGTCAGGATATTTCCTGTTGAGAAAGAAATCAGGGAGGAGACGAGGGGTCAGGCGGAGAGAAAATCTAATGGCAAAGAAGCCACCTTTCCAAGGCTGGCGAGACAAAGAGCATTACAAATATAGAAAAACATTTAGAGGGAAGGATTCACAGGGCAGGAGGGAACTGCAATTCAAAAGACAGAGATTGAGAAATGTTTCCATTGTGTGGCCTCTAGGTATCGTAGACTCCTACTACCTGTATGGAGTTTTTGCACCTTCATCTGTGCCCTAGTTCCTAAGCTCCTGGAGTCTGTATTGTATTTTATTCACATCTGTACTCAATACCCTTGAGTATATATATTTGGCTCTATTGGGGATTGAACCTGAGACATTATCACGCATCTGAGGCAAATGTTTTACCACAGAGCCACAGCCTCCGCTCTTGCAAAGGTATCAGCATCAGATGACAGGCAGAGGAACACGGGCGACCACCCCCTGCATAAGTGCCACACTTAGCCCTGAGAGGGGCAATGACGCCCTGCCCCAGAAGGAACTTTCTGTGTGCTCTAGACAGATGGAAAACCGTACACCCAGTCCAAGGAGGTTCTGCAAGCCCAGTTACAGTCCTAAAGGCAGGCCTGGTGAACCAAGGGAAAAATCTCTTTCAGGCAACATAATCACAACATAAAGTATCAATATGTTTGCCTCCCCACCAAAGAGACATCAAGTTAGACAAAGGAAACCAGGCAACAGGTTTGACATGACTCAGTTGCAAAACAGACCTGCCCAGCCCCGACCCCTTCCTAGCGCTCTCTGGTGTGTGCAGTCCTCAGTCTCTCAGGGAAGATGGGGAGTAGGTGTTCTGTGGGCACACAAAGCCTTTCAAACTGGAAAGTCAACTGCCTTCTGGTGTCCAGAGAATCCATGCTGCCAGCCCGATGTGCTCTGGGCTGGGGTCCAGGCACCCTGGCGGATTGGCAGGGATCTGTGCCGTGTACCAGCCAAGTGAACTTTTATGATCAAGGACAGACATGCAGTCTGTTGCCCAGGAACACAGGGAGGAGGCCCTGACCTTGGATCAAGAATCTCAGCTTATAGGTGAGGAGAGTTGGGAACTGAAGGGTCAGCTTGAATGTTTACCCAGAATGAACGAGTCTATATCCAATGACCTTGAGTCACAGAAAGCAGGCCCATGTCTGTGTTCCTGTGTCTTGAGTATGAGACAATATTTTGAGGACCAAGTATTAGAACAGCAAAATAGATGCAGACTTGAGTCTAAACGTATCTGTTTTACCCTAAAGGAAGGGTAAAGGAAGTCTGATTGGCCTCTACTTCCTAGCTCCAGGGAACCCAGGCTCAGTTTCTGTGGGTCTGGCTTGGTTGACGTGCACAGGCAGAAATCACAGCTCAAAAGACAGATTGACAAATGTTTCTATTATGTCCCCAGTATGTATCCTTATTCCTACTACACGTATGAAGTTTTGAACCTTCATTTGTGCCCTATTCCCTAAGCTCCTGGCATCTGTGCTATATTTTTTTCACATCTGTATTCAATGCACTTGTTTGGGGATATTTATTTATTATTTATTGGCCATTCTGGGGATTGAACCTGGGACAATATGCTCTACCACAGAACCACAGTCTTGGCCGTTGCTTTTGGTTTTTGGAAATGGGGTCTCAGACCATGTTGCCCAGTTGCTCAAACTTCTCCTGCGACCAGCCTCCTAAATAACTGAACTATGGTTGTGCAACACAGCGACCTGCTAGCTACTTTTCTGATCAATTAATCAATGAGTAAAACCTGAGAGAAGGTAGAGCAGAGCTTAGGGCAGTGAGCCGTTCAGGGCCTGGACCCTGGAGTATGAGGGAAGGGTGATTGTCGACGCCTTTCATCTGCCTTCTTCTCCCCTCTACTGGCAGCCATTGCCTTTTCTCTTCTCAGGTTAGAGAAGTAGTTGGCAGGGGCCCGGTCTTTCAAGGTTATAGCTTGGCCCCTGGTTCTTGCTCTCTGCTGTCTGCTCCTGACCCACATTGCTGCTGTGAGCTGGGCTGCTTGGCCTTGCCTTCCTCACCTTGATGACTCTGAAACCATGAATCAAACCAAACCCTTTCTCCCTTGTTTCTGTCCAAAAGTTAACTAATATACAATGCCTGGGGATTCTTATGGAACCATCATGGTTATCCTTCACCTCATTTTTCCAGTCTTGAATGAAGAGAAATTCAGAAAACTTTAAAAAGAAACAAAACAGGTGTTGGGGTAAAAAACGGAAGCTACAACCTCTTTGCAGATCCTGTTTTTCCAACTTGGGTGTAAAAAGCAGAGTCAGGCCTTAGCACTTCGCCCTTTACTTTGTGGACCAACCATTTGAAAGGGCCCCGATCTCCTGGGTTAAGCGATGGGATTCTTGAGTAAAACACAAGACAGAATATCATACAGAAGAAAGGGAAGTTCTGTCCTGACAGGAATGGACTCGGGCTGAAGCCTTCTGCCTCTGGGGTCAGCTGAGCTACAGTTGACTTTACAAGTCTCTAATTTTTACCCAGTTCTTTCTCAAACTGCAGTGTGCATCAGAGCATCTTAGGGTGCGGGGAAACTTGCCTGCGGGGCTCTGTTTACAGAGCTCCTGAAGGAGCAGGGGTGGGACAGGAGATTCACAATTGGAGCAAATCCCCAGCGGTGGTGTGGTTAGCCTAGGGACCATATTTTGAAATCTCTCCTCTGCAAAAAAACAGAAATAAACAAACAAAACAAAACAAACAAGCTTTTAAATTATGCATTTATGTCTTGTTCAAGCCACTAAAACAAACAAACAAACAAAAACCTTTCCCTGAAATACTTAATCTCCAACTATCACAGCCCTGTGATCATCTCCTGGAAGGAGCTGTCTGTTTCGGCTGAGGTTTTCTCTAAAGCCAAGATTCTTACTGCACTCTGAGTATAGGGTCCCTGGAAGTCCCTTTAGGTACTGACATCAAATTTCCATTGGTCCCCATGAACTCATTTTTGTTTCTCTATAACCTAGAGCCCAGGTTGTTAGGGTCACTACCAGAGTTAGAAGTGGCTCTGGAACCTACAAAAGGAAATAGCCTGGAATAAGTCACTGTAATGGACAGGCTGGGGATGCTCCCTGGCCATTGGCTGTGGAATACTGCAGCTTTAGGGACCTAAATGAGAAAAAAATGCCTGGGATTCCTTTCTTTTTAGTCTTTCAACTCAAAGAGGGGAAAAAAAACCTGCAAAATGTGGATCCTGAGATGGGTCCAAGAGATGTTAAACAAAGTTTGAAAGGGAAACAAAACCAAAACCCCAAGTAGACAAACACACACACACACATTTAAAACCCCAAATAAACAAATGCACACACATTTACAACCCCAAATAGACAAACACACACACACACACACACACACACACACACATTTAAAAGCACCTATTTGTTCACTGGCCTGGGGGCTCTAGTACCTTGTTCGCTCACTCAACAGTAACTATTGAGCTTCTGTATTTTCCTGGAATCGTAGTGGGATGGAGGCCAGCACAGAGACAAGCAAACATTCATGTGCTGGGCAGGGAGAAAGGTGAGACAGGTGTTCAGGTAAAGCCCCTTCTGCAGCCTCTCTTTGGGGCTTACGTTTCTGATTTAAACGCTGAACATAAGCTCTGCAGAGGAGACTGCTCAGCATAGGATGGGTGCCCGCTACTCCGGGCTAACTTATTCCTTTTTCATAACGTGAACAGTATGGCCCATGCTGGGAAAGTCCCCAAATCATTTCTAGCTCTCTGAGAGGTTCAGCTGCAAAAGAACACGTTTAAATAAACAACGTGCAGTAAGTAGTAGTTGATATTTTACCTGTGTGTGCACATGCATGTGTGTGCATGCCTGCTTGCCCATGTGTGTGTGAGCATGTGTCTTTCTGTGTGCGTGTGTGTTTGTGTGTGTGTGCCTGTGTGCATGTGTGTGTGTGCATGTGTGTGTGCATGTGTGTGTGTGCCTGTGTGCATGTGTGTGTGTGTGTGTGTGTGTGTGTGTGGTAGGGAGAGTTAGACTTTCGTTGCACGCAGTCCAAACTTCTTTTTAAGCAACTTGTCTTCTTGAAGACCATGAAAATAATCTCAGGCAGTTTGTTTGAACAGCTCCACTAGAAATAATTTTTAAGAGGTCAGCTTTTGGGGGCACTGAAGAATCTGGATTTCATCAGGCTATCTTAGCAGAAGGGCCCAGCGAGCTTCTCAGTTTAATTCTATCTTGGTGAGAAGTGGAGGCGTCTATGAACCAAGAGACGTCTTACGAGAACTAGCGTTCTCTTATGCTTTCTTCAGTCCCTGCCTGAGTGACGTCATCGTACAATGAGTTCTGAGTGACTACGGCTAGGCACAGCTCCCACTCATCCCACACACCAACCACCTGCTGATGAGTGGGTACAACTGTGTACCAAGTTCTGCAGCCATTCCTTATCCGCCAAGGCTTTGCGTGCAATGTCCTGAACCCAGCAGTGTGGCACACAGCAGCAGCCCAGTGCCACACCCAGCTCAGCAAAGGCAAAGAACTTGTTCAGCTCAAACCTTTCTAAAGAAAAGCTTTTACTAGAAAGGGTTTTTTTTTTTCTCTCTCTCCCATCGGGTTATTACTTCCCCAATTGCCTGGATTGTGGGCTGGATTTTGTGTGGATTAATAATTTAAAAAACAAAAAAACACTCATACCTCAACATACTTCACTATAAATTATCATCTGCCAAGAGATTGTCCCGGGTACTGTATACATCTGTAATAACTGTGTGGAGGATGCCCCTGCAGATTCACACAAACACACGTAGGCCCACATGCAGGGCCCAACACTAGGGCAACACAGCGAGTGGTTGAGGGGCCCACCACCCTCACGTCTACTCAGGCACCGTCACAAGCCCTGTGTGCCCACTCCCCTTCCTTTACCACGTGTACTGGGACAATGTGAGCGGGGGGGGGGGGGGGGGGGGAGGAGCTCCTCACACATTCTGTCAGCAACAGGCGTGGAAAGCGATCTGTACGCTGACCAGCTTTTCAAAATAGAAGCACAGACTGCTGGCTGCTGCATATGTGTGTGTGTGTGTGTATGTGTATGCATGTGTGTATGTGTATGCATGTGTGTATGTATATGCATGTGTGTATATATGTCTGTCTGTGTATGTATGTTTGTGTGTATGTGTGTGCATGTGTGTATATGTCTGTATGCAAGTTCATGTGTGTATGTCTGTCCTCTGTGTGTATGTGTATATATGTCTGTGTGTATGTATGTCTCCATGTGTATGTATGTCTCTGTGTGTATGTGTATGTCTCCCTGTGTGTATGTATCTGCATATGTGTGTGTGTGTATGTGAGTGTGTGGCTGAAAGAGAAGGATTTCAGTTCTGAACTTAGATGACATACAATGAACCACTTCAAGCAAGATTCCTGGTAGTGTCTTTGAAGCGACCCCTGATGATGCTGTTTCCATACACTGCTTGATTCTTGTTGCTATTTGCTATCCATTGCTTCATTTCCCCTCAAAGTCCCTACTCTCTGCGGGTGAGCGCCCTTCCTTTCCCGCTCAGTTTCATACAAGGTCCACCCATGGAACCTGGGGCACATTCACAATCCTCGGGTCATGGCTCTTCACTGCATGCAAAGTTAAGTGCATTCATTCCTCTTCACCATGAGAGAGGGAGGAGGAGTAAGCGGGAGGGCAGGACAATGCCTTCAAGAGCCACGGATTTGGGGTCAGAGCTTGCGGTAACTGAGTTTTAAAAAAAAAAAATAATAAACCCAAAATAACGGGAAACGCGGACATGCCTTCTCTGCAGAATGAAGAGCAGATAGAAGTCCTCATGAAATGTTTCAGTGCACAAAGTCGTCAGCTGTGTGGTTGTGTGCTTGAGACACTGTGAGAGACTCAGTAGCTCATAAATACTGAAAAGGGACAGTTACCATAGTAACTAAGTGCTCTTTAATGAATACCGAGGAACGGGAGCTCCGAGGATAGCCTTAAATTGCCAGAACATGAGTTACTGCTGCTCCTGCAGGCCTGCGAGAAGCTCACACACCCTCTCTCTAGTCAGATTTTTAACAGGTTGGCCACGTTAGCTGCTCTCTGTCTTGACCGTAAGACACCGTACGATTCTGTCTCGATACCACCTAAAAATCATACTCCCGACTTCTTCCTCACAATCTAAGTACCAGAGTATTCTACAGAAATAGGTCAAACAACGAGATGAGGCTATGTCCTTAGATTTACAGCTTTAACTGGAGTACTGAGGCATTAAGACACAAGTCTGTCACAAGCGATAGACATTGGTTCAATGAGCCGTCAAGCTGAATGCAGGGAACTCTTCATTTCCGAAATAAAAGGTTGACACTCTCTTTGCACTATTTTTTGTTATTGTTGTTTTCATTGTGCAATGGCACGGAAGAGGTCCTGCAGCTGATTTTGCAGGGACTTTTTTTTTTTTTTTTTTTTACAGGCTAGTCATGTCTAAGGTAATCTCTCATGGGGATATCCAGCCCTTGCCCTCACATGCCCAGTCCAATCCTCCCTCACTGTCCATCACTGCACGTCAGACGCCTCATGCTGGAGGTATGCAGCTTCTTTGTGGATTTACAAAACAGGAGAGGAAAGAGAAAAGTAAGGATGCCCTGCTTTTCTTTCTACTGATCTCCTTTGGTGACTTTAATAAAGCATATTTATGTGACAAGCACACTTATTTCAACATGCCGTTAACAATCAACATAAATCAAAAACAAGCGAAAACATCTAGGTACCCAGAAGCCGCAGAATCATTAGCAAAGGCGCCCTCCCTCAGGAGACCACCTTGTGCTTATGAAATCAGCAGCTCGGGTGGCCCAGCGCGGGCTGTGGGCGCCCCCTTCAGGATGCAGGGTTCACTACACATCGCTGTCCTCTGCAACAACTAACCAAAGCCGGCGATCATCTTTGCTAAGACCCCATTTGAGGAATTGCGGAGGAAAACATCTGGTGTCTAACGATATGAACAGAAAGCGTTCGTAACATTGCACTACAGTGAACGTGAAAATGACACGCACAGGATAAAGGGGAATGCTTTCTTGCAAGACAGAATATTATAAATCCACTTCTTCCCTTGATTAAATAATGCTTTTCCACGAGGCTAACTTTGTGAAAAATCACCGCGGTCTGTGGTAAACAAATCAAAACTGGAGGCAGCCTGTGAGGGCCTGGCCTCCCCTTTCTCTGCAGCCTGGATTGTTGTCTCTCTTCTACAGTCCTCAACCTTAATGGCTTCACTCTGGCCTCCTCCCCGGGTGTTTTAGTTTGCTTTCCTCTGCTTCAGTCTTGGCTCTCAGGGACAGAGGCCTCACCCACTCTTCCCTCGTGTGATGCCGCGCCTCTGTCTTCTCTCACGCAGGATCTCTATGTTCTGACGTCCGCGATGTCTTACTCTCGCCTCTCATACGATATCCTAAGTCAGCCTTTCTGGGACTGAGGATATATCATTTTGTAGCTCCTCTCCCTGGACTGAGTTTTCCCCAAAGACGGACCTAGCCCTGTGCAGCCTTGACTCTCAGTGCCTGGCTTCTGAGGAGAAACAGCTCAGAGTGAATTTGTGAGCGTACAGAAACAGTTCTCTTCAAGCCCGTCAACTCCTGCTAAACAAACCGCTCTCAACACAGAAGTCAAAGGGTTGCTTCAAGAGAACGAAAGGAGGAAAACAGGGCACCTTCCACACTTAGAAAGTCTTATTTATGCTGACATGTGTCTGCAGCCCTTCATTCTTCAGCCACTGAAGATCCTGTCCAATAAGTTCAAAGCACCCATAAGGGAAGCTGTCCCTGACTTCGTCCAGGCCACAGCTGTTGCTGAAAGCAGCCTTCCCAGTGTCCCTCCAGCCACTGCCTAGTCCTACTAGCTCCCATGTAGTGTGGGAGGCGGCTGCCTTCCGCTTTGCTCATCAGCGTTCAATGCGAATCTACTCTGTGTTGAGCTGTAGGGAGACGTTCTCCAAAATACTCGAGTATCATTCCTCAAAAATGACAAAGCCGTTTAAAATAAAGAGAAAAAGTGTCACATCTCAGACCAGTCTCAGGACGCACATGGACTAAATGCAATATGGTGATTTTACATATGGGGGATATCCTGGAGCAGAAATGAATGCTGGGTAATAGCTAAGCCAACCTGAATGAAGAATAGGCTCTAACTAATCGTAACATAGCAACGTCAGTCCATTAACTGTGCAGTCATGCTATTTTGTCAGGCAATGATAGCAGAGAAGAGTTGGGGGCTCAAGGGGCCCTCTCCACCACCCTTGTGACCCCTTATTCCTTTTTAAAAATGTACCAATGCCTCAAGAGTATAACAGAGGTTCAAAAAGTGGTGGAGGACGACGGTGCAGCATTGGACACAGGTGTGCCGGATGCACCAGGGTTCAGTGTGCAGGGTGGGGAGAGGTAGGCGGTGACCGTGGTGAGCGTTCTCCATCTCTAAGGATCTGCATGGAGAGGCTAAAAATACGGTGGCACATTAGATGTCCCAGATGAGGTCATCTGCATATGTTCTGGTTAAAACAAAGAGCCCAACCGAGTACCTTCCTTACACTAAGCAGGCCGAGAATAGAGAAAGCCTGTGTTGTGACCGACCCAGATACACAGCGTGGCTCCTCCCTTTAAATGCGAACTATGGAAAACACTCCTCACGTTGTTTAAATCTTCATCCAATCCCTCATCCCTTGAAGCCTCTACCTCAACAACCCCATCTCTCTTTTCTCCACACACTACAAATTTCATGTTAGTTCAAAATATAATTGCGGTATATTAGAGAAAAATCTTACAGAATTTAAAATACCGAGTAAAAGTTCCAAAGAGGATCTGGCCCATTCGTTAGCTGGACAGTACTGTTCTACCTTCAATCGGACAACAAAAGCAGGGAAAATGAGATCTGTGTTCCTAAGAGGGTGTGGGGGTCAGCACAACAGAATTCCTTTGTTTACCTGGCTGCTTGGCCAACACAGGCAAATTAGTTGAACATAACTAAAAGAGAAAATAATGGGCAAAGTACAGCACCAGCCAAGCTAGAAAAGGAGTGAGATCGTATCTTAGCAGGCTGTTTTTAAACTCTCTCTCTCAATATATATACATCCCAAGATGACCTTGAATTTCTGATTCTCATGTCTCTACCTCCAAAGTTCTGGAGTTACAGGTGTGTGACATCACATCTGATTTATGCATGGCTGGGACTTGAACCTGGGGCTTCTGACATCAAATTAGCACTGTAAAAGGGTTAGTTTAGCTTACAAAATATGTATACATATGTTGCTTCATGGTAATATTATAATAGACATAATAATTATTAGTTACATTGTTTTGCAAAAGAGGAGTAGATATACAATGACCTAATTTTCCTATTCTTTATGCTGTATAAATGGTACCAGGGACAGTGCCAAGACCTTCAGCAAGCCCAACAAGTTCTCTGTTACTGAGCACTTCAGAGACTTCAAGTGACCCTTGGTGGAGCTCAACCTAGTACCAGTCACACGGGCCTGCACTGGTTTTCATAATTTCTGGACTGGGGTATTCGTGATGAACAGACCTGGGTTGAGAGCATAGGAGTTCTTAGCAGTGCTAAAGCATATGAGCTATACTAATAAAGATGTATCATCCAACATTAAAGGCTCAATCCATATATATTCATTCACCAAAAGTGATTTTAACTATTTAACTTTCTTTAGTTATTATCTAAAGAGCAGTTGTTATACAAAAGCTGGTCAGGAACAGACAAAAGAGAGGAATAACTGAATAACTATCTGACTGATGATGAATAAATGTCTAAGAGGTACAGGGGCCTTGAGTTTGACCTTAAATTAGTTATTTTTAGACTGAACAGAGGGAAGTTAAGTAAGTAATATATAGACGATTAAAAAATATACCCACACATCTGGATCACTGCACCATGCAAGTGACTAGGACAGGAGGACCAAAGCAATGTTCTAGAGATTAGTAACTGGAGCTTGGGAGAAAGGGATCTAAATTTGTATAGCCTGAGGCATGACTCAGGGGACATAATCACAGCCTATAAATACCCTCCGAGTGGCAAAATGTGGCAAATAAAGGGAGTGAATTATTCACAACCTTGCATTCCGGTCATTTCTCTTTGTCCAGTTGTCTGAGGAAGATGAAGCTTTGTACCTGAGCCGGTGTGATCCACAGAACTCAGGCAGGCAAGGACTCTCAACTTGGATCCAGATGGAGACACATGGCAGAGGTTTCAAAAAGAGCTGCAGCAACTCAAAACAAACTCAACGACATTTTTAGGGGCTCCTTGTCTCATAATGATTGTCTAAGCATTTTCTTTCTTTTTCTCTTCCCCTCCCTCCCTCTCTCCCTCTCTCCCTCCCTCCCCCTTCCCTCCCTCCCTCCCTCCCTCCCTCTCTTCCTTTCTTTCTCCCTTCTTTCCTGTTTTCCCCTTACAAGACTTTTGCACATGTATTATGGGTCCCAGTGATGTGTTCCTGTGGGATTTATGTGTGTGTGAATGTGTCTCTGCATCTATGTGTTCCTTGTGCTATTTTGGGGTGGGAAGACCTCTTTTTCTTCTTGCAGTTTCTTTGCTTCATCTTATTCTAGTTTGTTTGTTTTTATTTTATCTTATTTTTTAAATTATTTTTTTGATGCCTGTTTGTATTCTAATGAGAGAGTGAAGAAAGAAAGGGTATGGATTTGGGTGAGTGGAGAATGGGGAGATCTGGGAGGAACTGGGAGGGAGGAAATAATAATCAGAATATATAATATGGGGGAAACCTATTTTCAATTAAAAAGTGGAATGGCTTACAAAAAAAAGTATTTTTTTTTTAAAGAAGAACCATAGAGGATGGTACACGTTTTAATCCCTGTACTTGGGAGGCAGAGGCAGGTGAATCTCTGTGAGTTTGAGGCCAGTCTGGTCTACAGAGTGAGTTCCAGGACAGCCAGGGCTCACAGAGAAACCCTGTCTCAACCCCCCACCCCCCACTCACCACCAAAGAAGAAGGAGGAGGAGGAGAAGAAAAGAAGAACCACAGAAGTGGCCTCCCAGTGCTCTCCACGGGGTTAGGAACTGGACTGGAGAGATTCATAGCTCAATAGAGTATCTTTATTTTCTTTCCACTTTGATACAGAAAAACACAGAACAGAATTAAACCGCCCCCCACATTGGGTTTAAAAAAAGATAGAACATGAAAAGTGAAATGTAATACAAAGTGCTCGGCTTTCAGAAAACACCCAGGTTTAGAAGTGAGAGCTATGGGCTCCCAGCCGGCAGGTCAAACCTCACACATGGTTCACAAACACGGTCCTTCATGCCATAGACCTATTCTGCTCCGCTTTACCCGGGAAACAATGTCAGGGTATATTTGGCCCCACTGACCTGCACAAACAGTGACTAATTTTCACCATGACGACACAAACAGGATGCTTCAAATGTCACCACTTTTCCACACATTCCTTCTAGAAGAGTGGAATTTTGAGAATTTGGGGGCTTTCTAATTAAACCTTGTGATACTTGTAAGCCACAAGATACTTCAAAAGACCTACCTGTTTCCAGTCATGGAGCAGTGGTCTAAGTTAACCAAATTGCCGGGCAGTGGCAGCCCCTGCAGAGAGGAACTTAAAGAATCAGGAGTTCTCCAAGCTGCAGCCAGCCTAGGTCATCCCGCATCCAAAAAGACAAACAATGTCCTCCCACTCCCAGGCCAGTAGGAAACCATCTGCATTTAGCTTTATCAGGTACTGATTATCTAACTGTAAATCTGTTAGCACAGCAACAAAAGCCCTGGATTGAGACTGGCTGCTCCCTCAGGATATTTCCTGAGCTCAGGTTCTCTCTCACACAGCTTTCATTGCCGTACAGGCATTTTACAGTGTGCTGGAGTGTTGGCCAAAGGCTACCTGCTGTGACCACGGCCTGCCAATCCCACGAACTGGTCCCTAGGTAGGAACAATGAGTATCCTGAGGGTAGTGCCAACCACAAAAAGACCATCTGGGGTTTGTTTCTAGGCTCTCAGCCACAGTAGCTTCCTTCATGTTCCAAATTCCACATGGCCATCTTTTCCCCAGAAGGTGGACCAAGGGCACTTCTGTTGAAACTGTCTCTTTGTGATACCATCACTTCCCAGAAAGTAGGTGCTTTTGCTAACAACGATAAAAATAAACATACTAGACCTTGTATAGATGCCATAGAGTGAAGACCGAAGGCCCACCACATTCCCACGACGCACACACAAGCACACAAAATGTTGAAATGTGTGGCATGTCCTTCCTTACCAGTGTTTACCACAAGCACAAATGAGCAACAAGAGCTGCTGGGGACAACATCCCCAAGGAGTATTTAGCAGAAATTCAACTTCCATCAAATGCTCCTTTGAATTGGCGGAGTTGGTCAGACCCAATATTAACAGGGAATTGTAGAAAATTGAGGACAAAGGGCTTAAGCTTACTGGGAAGGACAGGCTGGGTTTGAACTCCTCTGGAAAGGCTGGCTAACTAAAAGTGATGTCTTTTGTGCTGGAATCTTTCTATCTAAAAGCTTTTAAAAGGCTGTAATTATTTTGAGTTTCCAATTCAGCTCTTTTCAAATTAAGCCTATTATTTTCTTCAGGGCTCTGCACCGTCCCTCCGTGTGAACTCGGGCATTTGCCAGGCACTGGGATGGCAAATTCATATTGGTTTTCTATACATATCCGTTCCCAGCAAGTTCTACACAGCTTCTGCATCCTCTATGCCAAGAAAAACAAAGAAACGTTTGCACATCCAAACCTTTATCTTGCGCACAGAATCCCTGGGCATGGCAGAATAAATCAGCTAATAAGCAAAGGCTGGTAAGGGCCCAACAAAGCTCCTTTGCAAGCTGGTGCTTCTCTTCAAGGGTAAAACCAGGCAATGCCAGATCTCAGACTTACCTTGTGGCTTCTGGGTCCCAGATCACAATGTCAGCATCGGAACCGACAGCTATCCTTCCTTTTTTTGGATAAAGATTAAAGATTTTGGCTGCATTTGTGCTGGTAACGGCCACAAACCTGTTTTCATCCATTTTACCACTGTGCTGTAAACCAGTAAGAGAAAAGGCATTTGCTGTGATGACTGAACACTCAAGCCTCCTCTGGGGATACAAGGGCAAGGCTTACATCTATGAACCCTAACAGAAAGCCATACCTGTTTATCCAGATAGAACTGTAACCCCCATCCTACATCAAGGAGCTACATCTCTGCAGGCTCACTGTAAACCGTCTGCAGTATCAGTGATGAAGACGGTGGCCTACAGAAGCCTGAAGATGACTTTTCAAAAAATCCTATCCCATTAAAAGACAAACCGACCACTTTCTTGCCATCTACCCCATCACCCAAGATGACACCACACGATGGCTAAAGGACCGTGGCATTTTCCTTCCCCCTTTGAAGTCTTCTACTACCACCTACGATATTTATGGTCTGCCTTACTTATTGCAGACCTGAGATCTGTGAAATGATCATGTAAATATTAGGCAAAATACTAAATAGTCAAAAGAAGATAGGCTACAATGCCTTTAAATTAGGTGGCAAAGCCTTTGGAAGATAAAAGATAAGTATAAGAGGTACAATTTTGTTCAATTTAAATTTATGTGAACCAGAAATCTTGGAAAGTCTATTTTTAAAAAGTTTTAATATAGAACCCTTATAGGGCTTATATATGTATATGATAAGACTTTCCTTAAGATTTAGTTAATTATTTCTAATAGTTCCAGAGGTAAATTATCTCGTTGTTTCAGAAAACTATACAGTTTTATGCATGTTATTGGGAAACATTCAATTATTTTAAAGATCATGTTTAAATATATATATATATATATATATATATATATATAAAATCCATTTTAGTTCCCATTACATATATATATATATATATGTAATGGGAACTAAAATGGATTATGAAAATCTGCCATTCTAAGGATATTTACTGTAATAACACGAGTCTATGGAGGAAAGTTGGATTATAATCTAGAATATTTAAGCCAGGAGAAAGAGAGGGGCATCATCAGGGATGCTAGAGGTCCCAGTGGAGAAAGGAAAGGTCATGGAGGAAGAGCAACAGCAGTTAGAACTAGAGAGGTGTTCTGAAGACCCTTGTACTAAATTGATGGCTTAAACACTGCAATTCAGTCATGGACAACACGCAAGTGTTTTTGAGAAGCAAGTCACATGAGCAGAGCTTCACTTCTGAGGAGCAACTCCAGGACAGAACAGACAGGAACAACTGGTCACTGAGAATAAGGAAACCAAGCTTGAGACTATTAGAATGATCCAGACAAGATTTGAGCCTTCAATCAGATGGTACCCATGGATGCAGAAACGGAGATGGATTCTGAAAATCGGATCAATGGGATTCGGTGAATGATGAGTGTGTTGACTAGTGTTATGTCAACTTGACACAAGCTAGAGTCATGTGGAAGGAGGGAACCTCAAATAAGAAAATTTCTTCATTAGATCTGGATGTAGGGCATTTTCTTAATTAGTGATTGATGGGTAGGCCCTAATCCATTGTGGTAGTCCCATTCTGGGCTGGTGGTCCCAGGTTCTATTTTTTAAAAAAGCCATCATGAGCACACCGGTAAGCAGCACCCCTCCATGGCATCTGCATCAGCTGCTGCCTCCAGGTTCCTGCCCTGCCTGCCTTCCTTCAATGATAGACTGTGTATGATGTGGAAGTGTCGGCCAAATAGACCCTTTTCCTCCACAACTTGCTTTTGGTCACGGTGTTCATCACTGGAGTTGAAATCCTAACTAGGTCAATGAAAAATAGAAATGGTAGTCGATGTAGGAGGAACCCATTGAAGAGAATTCTCAAGTGTGAAATATGATTAATGTATCGTCTATGAGTCTTTGAAAAGTATGATATTGGGAGCCTTGGGTCTACCAAGATCCTATAGATCTTTACAACTCCACACATCACATGGATAGACAGCTTAACACATGACGTCTGTCTGTGTGATCTGCTCCATCCTTGGGAAAAAATTATTAATTCTTCATTTATTGTTAGTTTTAAAAATCATTTTGTTCAAAGATTTCATTATCTGTATAACTGATGGAGGAAGGTCATTGGTTAAATAAAAAGAAACTGCTTGGCTCTCATTGGTTAGAGATAGGTGGGAGGAGTAAACAAAACAGAACGCTGGGAGGAAGAGGAAGTGAGCTCAGACTCCACAGCTCTCCTCTCAGGAGCAGACACCTCAGAGAGAGAGAGAGATGCCATGCTCCGCTCTCCCGGGCAGACGCACGCGATGAAGCAAGCCGCCAGGTTAGACATGCTGAACCTTTCCCGGTAAGACCGGTGCTCACAGATTATTAGAGATGGGTTGATTGGGATGTGAGAATTAGCCAGTAAGGGCTAGAGCTAAAGGGCCAAGCAGTGTTTAAATGAATACAATTTGTGTGTTGTTATTTCGGCCGGGGTGCTGGGAACGCAGCCCTGCTGCTCTTATTACTACAATTGGTGCCCAACGCGAGGCGAACACGCCCCCCAAAGGGCGGGACTTATCCCTACATATAACTTCAGACAACAAATTTAATATCCTTCACTTATTCTTCATCATCAGTTCAAATATTGACATTAATGACACATAAAGAATAACCCTAGCTGGACCCAATGTAAATTGGTCCCCAATGTCTTCGCCCAATGGCAAATGATGTAACCATCTTCTGAGCTGAACTATGAGGAGAGATCAACTGTTTGCTGATAATGTCCTGGAGGTGGGAAGGGATGAAGCTGATAGCGACAGTGTGATTCCCAGTTGAGAGACAGAGACAGAGAGAGACAGAGAGACAGAGTGCTTGCTTCTATGAAGGTCTGTGCTTCTTTGGTGAACCAGCCTCATTCCTGGGAAACTCACCACGCCCTTTTCCCATATCACGGACATCCGGTCCTCTACACCGTTCACCCCATTGGGGATCTTGGTGAAGTCATCTTTCCCCAGAGCTTTCTGGCAGGTGTTGAAAGTGCAGTTATCACTCCCTGTTGTGGTCAGATCACCACTGCAGAGAACGAAAAAGAGAGGAAGAGAATGATGAGGAGGCGAGCAGACAGGAGGCGACTCTCTGGTGTTTCTTAACCTCTGACCTCCGTGCGGGAAGTCTTGCAGTGGGAGGGGCCATGAGTAGGACTTCCGGGTACCTGTCTCCCCTCTCTTCTGTGTTAATCATCAGAAGCACTTTTCAAGAACACACTCCTAAGGATTACAATGCAGAATCCTCAGCAAGCCTGTCTTTTACTGTTTTTCAATTTCCCAGGCTAGCTGGAGAAAGACGACTAGTTCGAGGAAGGAATGAGACAAGAGAGTACATGTTGGACTCTGCACCAACAGTTAGGAGCCCATGACTATGAGCTAGAAACTGATAGTTGCCTGGACCTGACAAAGCTAACCACAGGGTCACTAAGAGCAATGTAAGTAGGCTTTTTTGTTTTGTTTTGTTTGGAATACAGATGTGTGAAGGAGGAAGGAGTTAGAGAAGAGCAACTGCTTTATTTAATTTATTAATTAATTAATTAATTTATTTATTTTGGTGTGTAAATCTCCCCATTAACTTAAACCTGGGGACATGTGGATGGGGCATGCTAGGATGTTCAGAATGACTAGGAAGGGCTATTGTCTGTACAACAACCTAGTCCCTTGATTGTATCAGCCTGACATATTGTAAGTCCGGTGTTTTCAGCTCCCCAGATACCATGGGTCAAACAGCAGAAGACCAGAAGGGTCTGTGGAAGCTGTAGTTACAGGGTAAGCTCTCCCCGACGCAAAGAAGAGACTTACAAAGGATTATCTTTCACCCAAATACTTTTCATCTGAAAAATTATTACTTAGCCAACAGGTTCATGAGAAAGCCAGGAGTTGAAGGATCAGGTCTCAGCGGAGGACCCATGACGTGGTGGGCTGCGTGGTGCCATTCTTTACTCCAATAGTGTGTGCCATCCGTGCCGAGTCCCGCCGCAATCGGTTCTCCGTAGACTACCTTCCCTGGAATGTCCAAAGGTAGGACTCAGCCGTTTTATTTTATTTTATTTTTTATTTTTTTTTTGACTCAGCCATTTTAATGCACTTTAAAGAAAGCCATCTGACAAACGCAGAGATTGCCTTCTCTGTCCTAGTCAGGGATGATACTCTAGCTTAACCGTTTCGTGACCAGGGCTTACTAGTTAAAGAGTAATAATTATTGAGCATCCACTGTGCTAATTCTCCTAGTCACTGACATCTGGCTGGCTGCTTGCTTTGTTTTGGTCAATCGGATGGATAAAAATGGCATGTTCTGCCTCCAAGCCTGGGCTATGAAAATGGTCTTGGATTCTGCTCTCTCCTTTTCTTCTTCTGTCATGACGCTGGGAGTGGAGTGGGTGCCACAGACAGAACAGGTTATCTATCGGAGACAGAGCCCACCCGCGATGGACACGCACGTGAGTGGGAAGAGGAAACAAACCTCCAGCTGCAAGCCACTCCTATTTCGGCTCCACTGTTGCTAAAGCATAACCCAGAGGATGCTGGAGGCAACACGTGGCTTCTTAGTGCAATCTGAAGATCCTATGGGCAAATGCTCTCACTATCTCGATTAAAGATAAAGCTACAAGATCACATAATTTCTCTGCAGCTACTTTATATACACTGTACAGAGGTGGGGTGGAGGAAGTAGGATGTGAACCCAGGAATTTTGAATCAGTGGTCTCAACTTCTATGCCTTGTAGCCAGACAGCAGGCTACCATTAATATAGCCATACGGATTCCAACCATGGTGTTGCTCTGCTGCAGACCAATTGGTGACCTCTCCATACCCTCAAAAGGAACTTTCTCAGAAGACTCGTATTCAATAAAAGAACACTCAGATAACAGAATTGTAGCCCGAAAAGCACACTTAAAAAATCATGCAAATGAGGCCATCCATAGCACACAATGTTAGAAAACTTAATAGTGCACAATGGATTTGAATTTAAAATCAGGTTCCTTATCTGATTAGCATTTGTCAGAATAATAGACTCACTGGCATCAACCTCATCACATGCAAGCAATCAAAAAAAAAGTATGTGGCGAGGAGATGCTAGCATGCCAAATGAGCCCACTCTGGCTAATCAGAATCCACATTTTAGTTACCATCCAGATATACAACTAAGATTAACAGATTTCCTTAGGGAGCACACGGTGGATGGCCACCCGCTGCCGAGTCTTCTAAATGGCAATGCGGCACCCTGTTATCTTACAGACCCATCCGTCCTCCAAACGACTCCCTTCCTCCAGTTAGCCTCGTAAACAGAGACACAGAAGAGCCAGGCTTGCTGAGGCCCAACTTCCACACCATGGTCCCCCGTGAAGCCAAACCCCGTGGATAAACTTGACTTCCGTGATACACACAACCCCACACCACTCCAGGTCCTCACTGCCCGGCTTTCAGACAAGAGAAGCAACTTTAGCATCTCTCAGTGGCACGTGGGAGAAACGGCAGTCATGGGTAGTGAGCTAGGAGGTATCGGTCTCCACGGAGAGAGACCAAGACAGTTGCACTCTCTATCTGTAGCTCCAAAAAGAGCTCACGGTTCCAAGAGCACTTCTCCCCATGGCTTGGACAAGACTCTGGCTTGATTTGCAGTCTCTTCATGAGGTGCCAACTCAGGATTTTCCGTGATGCTTCATCATCAAGGAAAGGTCCTTGTCACATGCTCTGTTCAATCACTCGGCACATCGAGATGATTTGGGAGTGCGGCTCCCTAACGTCTCCCATCTTAATAGCTCTCGGGAAAAATTAAATGTCAGTATCTGTCGGGTGTCCGCCAGGCTGCTCTGCAAGCGGATGACAGGTAATTTCCTCAGAAGGGCTAAACGCCTTTCAAGAGTGACAGGCTACTTTTTTAGCGTACACAAACTCTTCATTAGGGGTGTATTTTCATCTTAAGCCTTATTACATATTTATGAACAGAGAGAAATTAAAAATAAAAACTCCGAATGGCTTGTCGCTTCCTTCTACAAGTTTGAAAAGACCAAAACTCATGGAAGAAGTATAAAGGAAGAGGAAACCAATGAGTTGGTAGTCCCCAAACTGGAGAATCAAATTAAAAAAATCTAACCTAATCGCCCATTCTGGTAGATTTGAGCTAAAAACTAGACTAGGGGAATCGCTAGCATAGGTGTGGTCTGTGTAACTTTCAAAACCCCCTCACGTGCCCTCTCTTGGCCTCACAGCGACACCTCACGCTGGTTTGATAAATGAAGAAGCTGATGCTCATTGAAACCTATCGACTTGCCAAAGATGGGCAGTGGAGTGACCAGAATTAAAGCCCTCCTCCTCTGATCTGAGACCATATACACCTTGTTACTAAGAAAAGCATCATTTCCATTCCCTGGCGAAGGAGCATGTCTTTTTAAATATTTTCAGTACAAGTTATCTGTAGATGTTCTCAAACAATTGTCCAGCTTCCCTTCCCTGGTGTCCTTTGCCTTGCAGGTGGCTGTGAACAGTGCGAGGTTCTATCGTCTGTGTCTGATTGTGTTTGCAAGTGACTCTCGGGACTGAAAGATCCCTCCTTCCTCGGTTTCCTCCCTAGCAACTTTCCTGGTAGGTTGTGCCTTCCCTGGCCACAGATATTCTCTGTAGTCTTTTTCTGTCCTTTGACACAAAACCCCAACTGAAAAGACTCTCTCTGTCACAGCGTTGCAATCTCCCACTGGGCTGCCCTTTACTTCTCAGAAGATGCTTCTGGGGTTAATTCTGGGGAAAGTAAATAAGTAAACAGAGTAAATAAGTATGGAAGAAATAACAGAAGAAAAATTTCAGAATCAAAAATCAGCCTTTAGATTAAAAAATACGCCCTAAATACGAAGGGGAATTATTCAACACTTATGACCTAATGTGGGCTTAATGAAATTTCTGTATCTCAATGACGGCAAAAAAAAAAAAATGAGAATATTCCAGATAGTAAAACTGGTTAGAGAGGAAAAGGAAATAATTGCACTGTATTGATATCAGTGCTGGAACGGAATTACACTGTCGTTTTCCAGAAGATGTAGCTTGTGACTGCCTTAGTTTGGGTTTTTATTGCTGTGAAGAGACGCCATGACTCCAACAACTCTAACAGAGAAAGCATTTCATTGAGGGTGGCTCGCTTACAGTTCAGAGGTTCAGTCCATCACGGGGGTGGGAGTGGGGGACAGCAGGCAGGCAGGATGTGGTGCTGGAGCTGTGAATGCTACATTTTGATTCAGGCAACAGGAAGTTGACTGACCCCCACACTGAGTGGAGCTTGAGAAAAAGACCTCAAAGCTGCATCCACGGTGATACACTTCCAGCAGAAGGTGTGGCCCAGATGAAAAGTGTGCCCTCTAGCCTCAAGGTCTTCATCAAAGGTCTGTGTCATCCAGCCTCATCCAACAAGACCACACTGCCGCCAACAAGGCCACATTCCCTCTGCACCAGGGCCAAAAAGACGGCCAAAAAGACAGAGAGAGGAAGCAGGAGAAAGAGACTGAGGAAAGTAAGCAGGAAGGCAAGGAGGCAGGCAGGGAAGGAAGATTACTCCCCCCCCCCCCCACCACCACCACATGCCTCCTTGAAGAAGGAGCTGCTATGTCTAATGGAAAGCGGGAGGAGAAGCTGGAACTGCTCAGGCGTGGTGGATGTCTAATGGAAAGCGGGAGGAGAAGCTGGAACTGCTCAGGCGTGGTGGAGAGGCCTGTGTTTCTTTTCTAAACCTATCTGAAAAGAGCTAGCTGGAAAAATTCCAGGAAAACCAGAAACTTTTTAGAAGCCAACAATAGTCTAAATGCACAGCCGACTAAAATTAGGCGAGCTCTGGAGCCTCACTGGCGTGAAGGAAACGCACTTGACCTTGCTCGAAATCGTTTCTCCCTGAGTAGATGTGGGTCGCTCCAGCTCCCGTTTCCCCGAGTGGGTAAGTTTCTCTTCACGCTGACTGTTTCTCCAGGGAGGACTAGAGTCACACTCTACACTGTATCTGAATGTATCTGCAGGGGCTTGGCCTGCAGTCAAAGCAGGGCAGGGACAGGATTGTGGGAAGGAAATGAATGCTGTGAAGAACACTGTCTGCCCAAGATAATAATAAAGAGGTGGTTAAGACAGCCCCTGAGTTCCTTCCTCGCCCTAGCAGAAGAGAAGGGGCTGGAAAGGACATTTCTGGAGCTTCACTAAAAGCACTAGCCAGGTACAAAAATTTATGCCATTAGAAGGGATAATTATTGCTAACAAAACTCACATGAGCTAAGTTAGTCATCTTTCATGGTTGGAAGACAACTGATGTTCCAAATTGCAAATCACTACTTCGTCCTTACCGTCTAGAATTGAAGGTGGCTGCTTAAAACTAAAAGTAGAAATGGCCCAAATCACTAGCCCCAAAGCATGGCTGAGAGAAATTCAAGCTAGCTAACTTGCCAGCGAATGCCTTAGCAAATCCATTCTCAGTATTTATGTCCTTCCAATAATGCCAAAACGCTAAGGTAATGATAATGTCATTAACACAATTTTCAAACATAATTACAAAAATCCCCCATTCAGCTAATTTTTGTAAATGTCCAATCAATTAATTATAAAACATGGTTTTCACAAAGACATGTGCTCAACTATGTTCATAGCAGCACTGTTTGTCATAGCCAGAACCTAGAAACAACCTAGATGCCCCTCAACTGAAGAATAGATAAAAAAAAAAAAGCGGTACATTTACACAATGGAGTACTACTAAAAAATAATGACATCTTGAAATTTACAGGCAAATGGATGGATCTAGGGGGGAAAAAAGCCACATTGAGTGAGGTAACCCAGACCCAGAAAGACAAATATAATATGTACTCATTCATAAGTGGCTTTTCGACATAAAGCAAACTAAAACCAGCCTACAGTCCACAACCCCAGAGAACCTAGACAAGTAAGAGGACCCTAACCTAAGAGGGACATACAAGCATCTAAGTAGGAAGGAGAAAAAGACAGGATCTCCTGAGTAAATTGGGAGTGTGGGGGTCACGGGAGAGGACAGAAGGGGAGAAGTGTTAGCAGCTATGACCACAGCCTGTCTCTTCTGCGTATGCGTTTGAGGTATAAAGTCAACAAATTTAACATCATTGTGTCCCTAAATGATAACAGAGGTAATCAATGATCGGACTGCCTTTGTGCCTGGACCCTGACTCTCATGGGTGTATGAACTGCCTGAAGTTTCAGTTAGACATGCACATTAGATTCCTGGGGTCTGGGATGGGCGCTCAGGCTCTGCGTCTGGCTCCTAGGCAACCGTTAGCGCAGACTATATTCTGAGACTCACGTTAGTACCAGGGCTCAGGAAGAAAGATGTAGGTATATATTTTCATATAATACATTAATAAAAAGAAAGTATTTCTTATTTAAATAAGGTTACAAAGAACAGGGTCTCTATTGTGCTCTGGTATTCAGAAACTGTGGTAGCCACTGTATGACTCAGTTTCCATCTGGAGCCATTACTGACTTAAAGAAGTGATTTCAGTTCAAGCTTGCCTGCTTTGCTTGCTCCAAATATCCTGAAGGCTGTGAGAAAGTTCTGATTAAGCCCGTGGGAAAGAGCAATTTTTGCCCATGAGAAAGAACACATTATCTATTAAGATTTGGGTTGGTGTATGCCAACCGGAAGCACCCCTCCTTAGTGATTGGTAGCTGCTTGCTGCTGTCTGAATTCTTGTATTGAGAGAATGCACCTGCTGGAGCGTCCTCCCAAGGACAGTGCAGGGAGGTGGTTAGCTGGCTGTACTGCTCTTTCTTCTGCCTTTTGCCTATAATTGGTATATATGCTGGCTGAGAAATAAACTCGGGGCTGTTTAGTATTAACCTTTGTCTTCCTGGTTTATCCTGTGCTTTCTGTCTCCATTTCTCTGAATCTAACATTTCTTTAGTCTTAGTGCCCCCTCCCAGGTACTCCAGCTGATTCCTGATAGAGTGAATTTCTACAAGAAACACTTTTAGAGGAGAATGAATTACTAACTAATAAGATACCCAAATCCTTCACAGAAGGTCAGTGTGTGATGGAGGAAGGTCATTGGCTAATAAAGGCACTGCCCTGGCCCATTTTATTGGTTAGAGGATAGGTGGGAGGAGAAAACAGAACAAAATGCTGGGAGGAAGAGGAAGAGAGCTCAGAGTCTCGACAGCTTTCCTCTCAGGAGCAGACCCCTGAGAGAGACGCCATGCCCCGCTCCCGGCATGAAGCTCCAACCCAGGATGGACTAGGCTAGAATCTTCCCGGTAAGACCGGTTCTCACAGATTATTAGAGATGGGTTGATTGGGATGTGAGAATTAGCCAGTAAGGGCTAGGGCTAAAGGGCCAAGCAGTGATTAAATGAATACAGTTTGTGTGTTGTTATTTCGGGGCATAAGCTAGGCGAGCAGGCGGCCGGGGTGCTGGGAACGCAGCCCCGCCACTCTTATTACTTCAAGTGTGGTTCATGGTCTCCTAGCCATTAGCACTTTCAGGGTCTGTCCTCGTATTAGCTGAAGCAGTAACCATGGGGAAAAGTTTGAGCCTGTTAGTCTCTCTCCTTTTGGTTCTTCCTCGATCACACACCCTCCCCTTTCCTCCCCTCCCCTCTGTAGAAAGGGTTACACTCACAGAGTGGACTGGCTCACATTGAATCATGGTAGAGTTCTGCTGTCTCATTGACAGCTGGGTACTAGGGTATGTTTTACAGTTGCTTATAGCTCCTTTGGAAACAAATCTAACAGTATCTAAAAAGTTACATGCCCACTTACTCTCTGAACCAGCAATCCTACTTCTAGAAGATACTCTTTTATGTTAGGCACATAACAGAGCATAAAGATGCTCAATCCATAGTTTGTTTATATGTTACCTAACAAAGTAAAAAGGGATCTTATACACGTGATTAAGAACTTTGAGATGGGGAGGTCATTCTAAATGAATGGAGTTGGCTCAATGTTGTACAAAGACCCTTAAAGTGGAGGAGAAAGACAAGAGGCCATCCAGAAAAGAAGGACATGGACAGGCCTGGCTCAGTCCAGCACGGCTGGCCTGAGGGTGGGAGCCATGAGCTGAGGAACCTGAGCAGGTTCTACTTCTGGGCAAGGTAAGGAAGGGGCGGGGCTCTCCAGACACAAGGGACCTCTGTCCTCTAGAACGGCTGGATAAAGAGTTTGCAGCAATTTCCTACAGAGGCAACAGAGAAGTCACATGCCTTCTGCAAACACCAAACAGTCTCTGAAGTAGGCGACCACTGTGGTGCTTGTTTGTAAGAGCCGGAGCTTCCACAGACCACCAGTGGAGGAGGAGTATTTGAATAAACGCAGCGGCATATCCCAGACCTGCAGTTGAGAGTGATGGAAACCCCTCCTCTGAGGGCTAACCTCAAGGACATATTTCTAATGGAAAAACCAGCAAGGGGCAAAGTACTAATGTGGGTTTTTGTTGTTGTTGTTGTTTTGTTGTTGGTGTTCTTTTCTTTTTATGAAGGAAGAAGAATAAAAACAAGAAGATACAGATAATTTTACTTTTCAAAGAGAACTGTCCATTTGGACCAGAAATAAATGTACAAAAAATATTCCTTTGGGATATGATGAGGAGCTGGGAGGAAGTAAAACTTCTTTGAACATGTTTTTGTATATAATTTTGAAACTTGGGCTAATGTAAAATGATAGACAGTCCCTACATTCAAGAAGTAAAGTTGTTTTTTAAAACTAATTTAAAATAAAATCAAAACGCCCATTACTCAAGACTGATAGTTGTCTTTGGTTCCTAGATCTTTATAACTGGCTTCTAACTGAATTTTGTCCACATACAGAACAAATACACATTGCCAAAAAAGCAACTTCCAGCCTGAACTTTCAAAGTCATAATCTTGATGGTGGGCATTTCTGCAGATTTTACTGTTCCCTCTAGCCTAACGCTGTGTGCCTGGTTGTGGCGCAGGAAAGCAGTTCCACGGAGCTGGCAGCATCGCCATCTGGTGGGCAAAAACTGGAACTGCAGCTTGGGTTTCCTAGCTACTTTCTGCTTTGTTTTGGTGAGGGGCGGGGTGGAGGGATTTCACCAGCAATCGTGACCCACGTGGGTGGTGGGAGGGAAGGAGTCAGGGGCTGTTGGTAGTAAGACCTTGTGAGCTCATTTGAAATTAGCCTCACTCCTGACACATGAGACGGTGGATTGCGTTTTAAAAGTGAATACAGCTCACAAAATCCTTTCTAACCCTTTTTTGCAGCAAGTAGTTTTGACTTATTTTGGTGCCTATTACAAACATACCAGATCCACTCCATGGTTTTTAATGTGGTACATGATCCACTCGCTGTCACTTACAGGAAGGAAATCAACAGGATAACTTCTGCTACAGGATTACCTGTTTCTGCCGTGAGATGCAGGCTCCAGGGAGGCCTAAGGTCACTGAACAAAATGATCATATATGGCTCTCGCCCATCTTTGTACATTACTAGCAAACAGATGACTTCTTTTTCTTGACCCAAAGACAGATTTTCTTTCTTTTGTATGACCATATTCAGTCTGGACTAGAGAATTGGGGCAACAATCAATTTAAAGTTAAAATATAACCTTCAAAGTAGTAATGATTAAAATGCTTTCGGGGTTACTGCTCCAACTGACCCAATATCCAAGGTGCTGTCAGACAGATCGATTCAATTCAAAAACAAGCTTTTGAGCATGAACCCTGGCCCCATCAGGTGCTAGCAGGGTGAGCTGGATGATCAGGAGATGTGGAAGTCGCTGTGAAATTAGTTGTAAATTAAAATTCGCTGTCATGTTTTAAAAAGCAGGGGCTGTTAATGGCCTGTGTGACCTGCAGCTTGCTAGCCAGAGGGGTGGGGTCCCACTGAAGATCACCTTCTCGCCTCGCATCGGCTACCACCTTCGCCGCAGATTTGCTCATCACGTGCACGACGTATAGAGGGCAGTTCACCGCACTGGCTATGGTGATGGCCCTCAAAGTGGCCTCTGCTTCCACCGCTTCAGGACGGCATAGCTCATGACCCTCCGGGCCTGTGATTCCCAAGGCCAGCATCTTCTTTGCTCCCTAAAAGGCAACAGAAATGTGAAATGATAGCAGGAAGGATTCCTAATGACAAACTATTATTATTATTATATTAGGAATTAAAAGTTCTGATAGACTTTTAGAGCTATCAGCTGTAGGTGTGTAGGGGGCAGAGTGTACATATGCTGATTGTATATATTAATAGTATCCCTATGCATCATTTTACCATTAGCGTTCTTTCATTTGAAAAGGTGGGGGAAGGGAGCAGCTTAGAAGACTGCCCAGTTGGTGAAGTGCTCGCTGCACAGCCACGAGAACCTGAGTTCAGTCCACAGAACCACGTGGAAAGGCCAGACACGGTGGTAGCTGCCACTGTAAAGCTGGGAGGCAGAGACAGATGGAGCCACGGGTCCCACTGCCAGTTAGCCAGGCCTCCTTGCTGAGTTTCCAGTCAGTGAGGGCCCCTGTCTCTAAGATAAAGTGGACTGGCCCCTGAAGAACAACATTCGAGATTGTCCTTTGAACTCTACAGTCTGTCTGTCTCTCTGTCTATCCCACCCTTGAAAAAGATGAAGTTTGTTCTCACATTCTGTAAGAAGTACTGTCCAGCCCCATCCATGGTTGAGACTTAATATAATAATTCAGTCAAACAAAATAAAACCACTCAATACCCTTGCTCAAGTGATTCATTGTAAAATATTGTTTAATTAGTTTTAGTTTTCTACTAATCGTAGTCTACTCTGCTCCCAACTCAACCTGTTAATAATATTAGATCCATTATTTCTTCAAAATTTTATTTCTTTGTTTCACAAAAAGAATCTCAAGTCAAGTTTCAGAAGAATGAAGTCACCTGGCCATGTCAAACAGTGAGGAAGTCACATCATCGAATTTAAACCCTGTCCTGTTTGCATCTATACCTCACATTCCCTTCTCTTCCCGCTGCCTCCTGGCCACCGAGCTGCAATCTTACTTTAATGGGAGCTAAGCTTGGGGAAAGAAAAAAAAAATCAGCTGATATAAAGGGTTAGGGACAGCTTCTTAAATCTTGCAGGTGGCCTACCCTTCGGGCATTCGTAATGGAGTTAACAGGAGAAGTAAATATCTCCCAGAATCCTCCAGAGCACGCTTTAATATCCCGTCTCTGCAAAGTGTAAGGCTTTAAAACACCTGCTCACTTCACCAGACCTCACTGACGCCCACACGGTAGCATTCGGTACCAGCCGCCCAAGCCTCTGAAAACCCCGACAACAAACCAGAGCCAAGGGACATCAAGGAAATGCTTTACAGGTCTGGAGAGGCGGCTCAGCAGTGAGGAGCACTGGCCGTGCTTCCTGAGGACTCGAGTTCAGTTCCCAGCATCCACATCCCAGCAGCTCACAGCTACAGTAACTCCAGTTCCAGGCGACCCAACTTCTGACCTCTCGAGGAATCTGCATACACAGGGCACACATGAACTCATGCAGAAACACATGCACACATAGTAATAAATAAGTAAATCTAGAAGAAAATGACTCACACTTTTATACCAGCATGTCTCTAAAGTTGAATACAGGTAACTGGTTGAAAAGGGAGAATTCTTCACCCGATCATGTAGACCCACTGAATAAAATCAAAGGCAGTGACCAAGAAAACCAAGTCAGGTATGTAACATGTAACACAGATAACGAGCGACTTAATTTCTGTCCTTCCATGTGCCGAGTCTACCTTCTCAGGGCTGAATGTCCTTGCTTTAAGTTACAGCTTTTCTTTGTTTACTTTTTTAAAGTTCCTGACTACAGAAGTTTGGAAGGGAACGCTCACCTCTGCGATCAAGTCTCCATTCTCGGCGTGCACCTGAGCAATCGCTCCAATCTCCTTGCAATGGCAAAAGGCTGCATACATCTGCTCGTCTTGCACCATGTACAGGCCTTTGTAGGCCATAAACATCTTGAAGGAGTTAACTCCTTTATCTTGGGCAAGGGTTTTCATTTCTTCTTTTACCTAGGCGGGCAACAGATACAGCAATCTGTAGTGATATTTGTGATCCACAAATAAAGCTTGCTTGAAGATCAGAGCACAGAGCTAAGTTACGAGTTAGCCTAAGAGGCCAGGCAGTGGTGCCACACACCTTTAATCCCAGCACTAGGGAAGCAGAGGCAGGTGGAACTCTGAGTTCAAGGCCACCCTGGGCTGTGTGGGATTGAATCTGTCTAAAAGAGAAACAGAACTCACACAAAGGTGATCCAGCACTTGGGATCCCATGCCTTTAATCCCAGCAGTAGGGAGGTGGAGACAGGAGTGATATGGCTGAGTAGAGAGGTGAATATAAGACAGGAAGAGACAGGAGCTCAGATCCAGTCTGAGGTTTCATAGAAGAGCATTCAGTCTGAGGACTCACAGGAACAGGATCGCCCCTTTGGTCTGAGGATTCAGTAGAGGTAAGAACTAGTGGTGGCTGCTCAGCCTCTCTGATCTTTCAGGATTCACCCCTATATCTGACTCAGGGTTTTCATTATTAAGACAAATTAGAATTTGTGACGAAACAGCACACCCTTCGTTAATTTTAAAGGATAATTTCAGCATCCCCACAAAGATTATATCCAGAAAAGAAATAAGCAACATAAGGGTGACAGCTTCCTTCAGAAAAAGCACAATGAAATCCACAGACTTTCTCCCCGGCCACACCCATTTCACCTGATAAGTTGCACTGGGATGCTCTTAAATCGGGAAATTAACAGTCTTCCCTAAAGTGCTTCATTATTGTGCTTGACTCTAAAATTCTCGGCATCTCTTCTCCAATTTGAGGAGACTGTTACAGCGAGCTTTGATGCCGTCTAGATCCACGGTTGCTACCCTTGCTGCCGTGTGGTTTCTCCTTCTTTTTCTGTAACAGTGGTAAAAGCTGGGGCTCAAATTGAAGAGAAGTAGGTTGAGTTGTCGGAGGAGGGCAGTGAACTGACCCAGGTTCACGTGAGGAAGCACAAGCTGAGCGTTGTGCTGCAGCACCCCGACAACACACGTGGGAGGTGAGGGATCATTACTGACAAGATTCTGGACAGTCATAGCTTGGGGGATCTTCGGGGTTGTCAGCTATCAGAGGCAAACTTGAGAGCAAAACCACCCAGTAAGCGAGTTTGAGGTCTCAAATTCAAGTCTCAAAATGGATTAAGGCTTTCTGTTATGGAATAATCTTTTTGTACACTGTGAAGATGTATCTTTGCCAAGGCAACTTCTTGTTGGTTTAATAAAAGAGCTGACTGGCTGGTAGCTAGTCAAGCGGTATCAATGGGACAACAAGACACAGAGGATGCTGGGAAGAAGGAGGACAGAGTCTCGGGAGTCTTGAGCAGACACAGAGAGAAGCAAGATGAACATGCCTCATTGAAAGAAAGTACCACCACGTGGTAGAGGGTAGATAAGAAATATGGGTTAATTTAAAATGTAAGAGTTAGCTAGTAACAAGCCTGAGCTAACAGCCAAGCATTTATAATTAATATTAAGTCTCTGTGGTTATGTGAGAACTGGCTGGAGGGACAAAAAAGTCTGCCTACAACTTTCAAAGGAAAGTTGTTTGATCTTCTACAGGTTAACACATACATGCACACATACATACACATGTACACACATACACACTTGTTCAAACACATGTGCACATACACACATAAGCACACATGCGTGCGCGCACACACACAAAACCAAAAGTACAGCAACCAGAGCAGGAGGGTTGCTCATAGCTAATAAAATCTCTTCCCACTTGATGGAGGGGGCGGTCACCAAACCTTGGCACAGAGGTGAGGCTCAGAGAGGATTATGTGACAAGGTAGCTGTCCACAGCCAGAAAGAGAAGCCTCATGGGGAGCTAGCTCTTCAAGTGCATTGATACAGGACTTCCTGCCTTCTGGCTTCGAGAAGTAAATTCTGTTATTAAACCAGCCAACCCGTGGGACACTGTTATGGCAACAGAGCTGACAGACACACATGTCCATCCGCTCCTGCATCCACACCCTGATGCTCAGTGAGATCGACCTCCTCCACACATCCGTCTAGTTCTTAGAGCATGAGGTGCCTAATGGGTGAAGCAACGGATGTACAGAGGAGTGCCTGGTTCCTGCCATCTAGTTTTTTTTTTAAAAAAATGGGCAGCTTTGCCAAAAGTTAAGAGTCTAGCAAGAGCCTCTCTTTGGGACAATATTGAATATTTGAAAATCGCTCTTTAAACAATTCATACAACTATATATACACTCATAACATAACAGAAAAAGAGAGCACTCCCCACCCTGAAAGAGAAATCTTATTAACTGAGGTGGAAAATGTCATCAACAATTCATGAAGTAAGTACCTAGACACAGAGGTTAGCTTTCAGACAAAGCTGTAGGGTGTGGTGGTGCACACCTTTAATCCTAGCACTTGGGAGGCAGATCTATATGATCTCCAGGCCAGCCTTGTCTATGTGAGTTCTAGGACAGTCAGATCTATGAAGAGAGACCCTGTCTCAAAGAAACAAAAAACAAACAATAAAAAAGCACCAAGCTGGGCAAGTCGGCACATTGCAATTTCACTTCTCAGAGGTGCAGGCAGGTGGACGAGGCCAACATGTGACCACATAGTGAGCCCCTCTCCGTGTTAAACATGCAGGTACTCTTGCCCACTACTACAAATGGACTTCCATGACTCAGACAGATAAGAGAGTTCTGCCATCACCAGAGAAGCTGCAGCAAGTGGAACAAATACAGAGACATAGAGCCAGACACAGACAGAGTGAGAGACCTTGGAAAAGTCAGCCCTAAATGGGCTATCTCCATCAGATCCCTCTCCTCAGAGATTAGAGAACCCAGAAGAAGAGATGTAAAGAATGTAAGAGCCAGAGGGGGAGGGGAAAGCAAAGCCCATGTGAACTCATAGAGACTGAGGCAGCATGCACAGGCCTGCATGGGTCTGCACCAGGTCCTCTGTGTATATAGTATGGCATCCAGATCGATGTGGGATTCCCCCTCTGTATGCTGTGGATACCATTGGTTAATAAAGGATTTGTCTTGGGCTTGTGCAGGGCAGAATAGAGGTAGGCAGGGAAAACTAAAATGAATGCTGGGAGAAAGAAGGTGGAGTCAGGAGAAGCCATGGAGCGCCCCCCTCCCCCCCGCCAGAGACAGACATACTGAAACTTTGCTGGTAAGCAACAGCCACGTGGCAATACACAGAAATGGAGATGGGTTAGTTTAGGACATAGAGTTAGCCAGACATATGCTTAAGCTATTGGCCAAACAGTATTGCAAATAATATAGTTTCTGTGTGATTTCAGGGCTGAGCAGCTGAGAACAAACAAGCCTCCTACAACACCAGTTTAGTATTTTTATGGGATTCCTGAGAGTGCAAATGAGAGGGTCTCATGTGCCTTCTCTTGGGATTTTCCTTCTTTTGCTTTGTCTTCTCCAACTTCAGTGGGATAATTTTTATTTTTTTATTTTATCATGTTTTATTTCCTTGTATTTTATTATTATCTCGTAGAAGCCTGCTCTTTTTTTCTAATGAGAAATAAAGATCTGAAAGATAAGATGGGAGTGGGAGTGGAGTTGGGAAGGAACTGGGAGGAGTAGAGGGATGGGAAACAGGTGAACAGAATATATTCTGTGAGGGCAAAAACTATTTTCAATAAAATGGGGAGAAAGACTACAAAGAATCCTCATAAAAGGAAAAAAAAAGTTTTAGTAAATTGTCTTGTGTGTCCCCTAACCCTTATCCTAAAGTCCTAACCCTTTAGAAGTAGGCTCACCACAGTGTGGTTAGCTACTGTGATGTCAATGATGTTCATTCTAATCTCCCATGACTGGAGGCCTTGAAAAAGATGAGCTGAAATACAGGCCTGTACAAGGAGATGGAAGCAGAAGTCAGAATGCTTCTTCTTTAAGGCAAGGGCCACGCAAGATTACCACAGATAGTTAGAAGCTTCTAGAAGGACATGGGACAGAGCCGTTTGCCCTCAGGACAAACCAATCACAAGACATCTTGGCCTTCTAACCTTCAAGACTGGGAGAGAATACACTTCTGCTGTTTGAGGCTATACTGAGCTCTTGGCCATAGGAACACAACAGAACCTGTATTTGGGGGATCTCTGCACTTGTTAAAGTATGAAAAGGACTAGTCAAAGCCACCATCATTGCCTGTACTTCTCACAAAATAAGAGAGGGAGGGAAGGAGAGGGGAAAGAAGAAAAGAAAGAAAAGGGAGGGAGGGAAGAAAGGAAGGAGAGGAAGGAAGGGTTTGCCTTTGAAGGTATAAAGTAGGTCCAGCTCAGGGCTTAGAATCCTGTTTGTGGAGAGAAATCAGCTTGAGCTGTGGACTATGGCCCTGATGTTTGCTGGGTTACTTGTTACAGACTTGTTACTTTTTTTTATTGCTGGGTTACTTGTTACAGACTTGTTACTTTTTTTTATTGCTGGGTTACTTGGTACAAACTTGTTACTTTTTTTATTGCTGGGTTACTTGTTACAAACTTGTTACATTTTTTATTGCTGGGTTACTTGTTACAGACTTGTTACTTTTTTTATTGCTGGGTTACTTGCTACAGACTTGTTACTTGTTTTCTAGTCACTCGGTATCTGAAACAAGCTTTGAAAAGGTTGATGAATGAACTACTCAAACAGCGTCACCATGATTCACACTCCACCTCCTTAAAATTTCTGAATGAAATCCAATATGAAGAAACAAATTAGGGTTTAAATCTCAAGGAAAATTTCTTTCAGGGCACACACACAAATTTTCAGTAGAAAACCAACGTATTTTAATGGCTCTCAAAGTCATCTTCTTCATCTGACTCTTATCATTTTCATGGCCTAACTAATTATTGGGCACGGGAGAGTGTTTTGAGGTCTGTTGTAAATGGTTCTCAGGTGACAGAAAAGACCCAACTCAACATCACTGCAGCCATGACAGGCTGCCAACTAACAATACTGAGACTAGACATCACCATCTCAATAACCAGGAAAAGTCACAGATTGTACCCTGTGGGGAACCAATCAGAATTGAGACAAACAAGTACTAGCTGCTTCAGAACACTGAGACTAGCTTCCCTAACTTGTATATAGGTTGCCAATTTCCTTACAGCAACGCCAGTACCAATCCCTGTTTGATAAGATTTCTGTTACCTCACTCCTGCCCAATCAGGAGTACAACCCCCATCTGAATCCAGAATTCTCTTACCCGCCATCCTTTGCTCCTTCAAAACCCTGCCACAGCTGAGCTCAATGCTCTCCCTGATCCAGCCACTGTGACAGAACGGATGGGTGAGAGCCCAGGCTTAAGCTTGTGATAAAGGCTCTTTGCTTTGGCATATGAACTGGGACTCCTGGTGGTCTCTGGGGGACTCATGACAGTGACAACAACCAAGTAGTGTTGGGAGAGCTAAGTCACCCCTGGATTCAGCTGGGAGGGGCCTTGGAAAGGATCCCATCCTGACTTCTCCTGTCAGGGGTAGGAATGGAGGCCTCTAATTTGAAGGAATTCTAAACTTAGAACTTCTTTGATGTTTTCTCCTACGTTAAAATTTTCTAATACATTTTTTAAGATTCTAGGCATGTTGACGTTGACACTAAGAGGAATAGGTACCGTGGAGAGTAGAGGAAACCTGCGCAATTCCTGTATTAAACACAGGATGATTCTGTGAGCAAGCAGGATGGAGTCTCACTGTGTGCTTTCCGTGATGATGTTTTTACAGTCTAATGTTGAGACTGCAATCTTTCACAGTACTCAGAATCCAACAGATTCAGAAGAAAAGTGCAACGAGAACCCACCCCACCAGTCCCCCAGTCACCCCCGAGGCAGGGACATAACCGGGGTTTGCCATTGGACATTGCCAGTTCCTTGCTCCCATGCAGAGCCAAGGACAAGGGGACCAAACAGAACACATTGGAAGCCAGCTGCCTCACCTTGTCATTCCACCACGTCACCGCCACATGTAGGCTATAGTCACAGCAGACATTGGGGTCTGCCCAGCTGCGCCAGGTCTCAAAGGCTTCGAGGAGGGAGCTGCCTTTCTGAGGGATGGCGAAGTCGATGATCATGGTGGTACCCCCAGCTAAGGCAGCCTGCAATCACAAGAGGGTTCTGGTCAGTTAGTCATCCATAGCTCGGAGAAAACAGCACATCTGCAAGCCTCTGGGCTAATCTGATACCAAGGAAATGCCAAAGATGCTGCCTTTTAAACTACCTGAAGGGTTTGAATAGATTTCCCAGAAACTAAAAGACAAAGTCTTAAAATACCTGGAACTGTTTCTGGAAAAGAAAACAGGACTGTGAAGGAAAACTGAAATGGGTGGGCTTGCCGACTCATGCCCGCAATCCTAATTCCTCAGTGGCTGAAGCAAAAGGGTGGCGGTGAGTGGGTGTTTAGCCCGGGCTACAGAGCGAGATCCTTTCTCAGAAAACAACCAAGCAGAAACCCTCAGGTGGGGAAAAGTAGAAAATGTATAAGCAATTAACAAAAACAAAAACTACACCTGGTATTGTAAAATCCCATTTCCTTGGGATCTGTCATAGGGAATCATATCCCCAGCAGCCCTATGAGCCACTACATCGCTGGCAGTCCTGTGATTCACTCAAAGAACCCTGGAAAACTTTCAAGGCTAAAGCCCCTGCACCCTCAAACTGCTGGGGACCCTTTCGTCTTTCTTTGATTGACACCTGTGGTAGCTGCCTGCTCCGGCTTTAGCTCGGAACCCTTTTGTTTTCAACGGTCACAATTTTAGTAGGTTCCTAGTTGGTCTTTCTCTAGTTCTGTGCTAAATACCCACCCACAGACCCTCCATGGAGGGACGCTTCCAACCACAGATGAGACACTTGGCTCAAAAGGTTAAAAAAGGTGGGGTGGGGCAACAAAGCTGCTGTTAGACAAGGGGAACACCCTCTGGTTTCGGTAACACAGTAGAGCGACCAAGGGGGATACATCCTGGTTTCCACTGCCCAGTAGAGCGGACATCACAAACAACTGTGCTGTGTGCCTTGTGATAGCTAGAGGAGAAGGTTTGGAACGTTCTCACCACAGAGAGATGCTAACTATTTGAGGCAATGGATATGGTAACTACCCCGTTTTGATCACTACACAATGTTTACAGCAGGCAACACACCACACTCCTTAAGCACCTGTTATTCTCTGCCAGCCGAAAATTTCAGAAAGCTAATGTTCTTGCTGCCTCTGGAATGAAGTTTAATCTTCATAAACTTGGTCCCTGAGTCCCTGCATCCTGCTCCAAACCTCGATAGACCTGGCAGCCTCTTAGGCTATATTACAAGTAATTTAAAAACTATTACAAAAACAAATGCCTTTGACTCATTATTTAAATAGATTTAATTTAAACGAAAATCACAAGGTGGTTAATGTGTTTTTAATTGCTGTACTCAAACAATGTAGGTGTGGAAAACAAACATAATCATAGAAGGATGGTGGCCCCATAGTTTAGAGCAGGGACTCTGGGGGTTCCGTGGCTCTATAGTACAGCACTCAGATTCTGAGCCTAGCTGGGTCTCTGGAGCAGTTTCTTCTGTATCCTTATTGTTTATGGGAGAAGTGAGGGCAATGCCTGCATCCATGCCCTCAGCTAGGGAGGGGGATCCGGCTAGGGCACGGCGTATAAAGTGCTTAGCACAGTTGCCTTCTGGGAACCGCTCTCTAGCCTGCCAGGAGCCGTTGGTTTATAGTTAGGAATTGCTCCGTGTGTCTAACACACGCTGCAGCTCACTTCCTGAGATCCAAGAGGGACAGTGACTCCCCAACCTCACTCCTGCCCCTTTATTCCCACACCGCAGCCCAGGTGCAGCCAGGGCTCTCACAGCCGGGACTGTCAGCTCGGTTCTCCCTCATGCTCACTTTATGGAATATTTTTGTTCTCCTTCAGTCGCTTGGCGAGGTTCCACTTCATTCTACTTTTAACCGCCTTACTTTTTTATATAAGATTCTACCCTTTGTTACCACCTTTAAATAACAGTGTCCTTATTCATGCAGAAAACACATATTTGCATTTACTAAGAAACAAAGGCAAGACTTGGGAAAAAATTCAGGTTTTGTATTTTTATTTGAACAGAGATTAATCTTGTCACCTTCTTCCTTTTTCAAGTGACTCTCCAATACAATAAAGTGTCCCTCAAGGACAGGGGGAATTTTTTCTAGTAGGAAATAGTTAAAGTGTTAGAAAAAAATGTTTCTAAGTCTACAGATATAGAGAAACCCACCACACATGAGATGCACAGAAATCAGACACAGTGGTCCTCAGGACGCGGGGAGCTGGTGCCATCACTCCTAGTGGATTAAAAATGGTGCATGCTCAATTCCTTTATCTGCAATTGCATGGTAATGGCACAAGCTATGGGCACACCCTGCTCTGTATGCACCAAGACTCTTCACATTATCTCATACAATGCAAATGCTTTGTAAATAACCATTTTTCTGTATTTTCTCAGGGCATTTTTGCCATGAACCTGTTAAAAATTATCATCAAGGTGTCCAACCTAGGCTACAGATGGTGAGAATATATAATGCTGCAGACACCTTGGGGGTTCTCAGGAAGTTAACATAGTGAGCGTGACACAGTGAGCCTACTCTTTAGTATACACACATGGTCCGTGGAAACATGGCTACCCCAAGCCCAGGACACAAAGATTCAAGCCAGTATTTGTTACCGTAGCCAACAGTAGAAATTTTCCAAGTGCCCAGTGGTTGATGATTAGATAAACAATGGCCCAGGATTTGGCCTTAGAAAGGGATGACATAGGGACCCTTGCCACAACATAGATGGACTCTAAAAATCTTGACACCAGATGAAAGGAGCCAGTCATGGAAGAGCACACATTGCACAATCTGTGGAATATGTTCCAGAGAGAAAAGTCCACAGGGACAGAAAGGGGCGTGGAGGTTGACTAGGGCTGAAGATGCGTGAGAGGAGGATGGGCCGAAGATAGAGTTTGGCAGGCAGAGGGACAGAGGGCCGTAGGAATGCTCTAAAACAGACTGGTGATGTCTCTACCATTCTGTCAGTATTCCAGAAACTATGGAACCGCACTGTTAAATGGCTGAGTTGCGCTGCATTTGAATTATTTACTGATAAAAATGTTATAAAAACGATGCCATCACACACAGCCTTTACATGGATTGGAGGAAGCTGGAAGGGCCATGCAAGTAACCATGAGTTCTTTCCTCTTCCTTCAGGGTGTGCATAGCCCTTAGCAGTGCTTCTCAGCCTGCCTAACGACCCCTTAATACAGTTCCTCACGGTGTGTGACCTCCAACCATACAATTATTTTCATTGCTACTTCATAACTGTAATTTTGCTACTGTTATGAATCATAATGTAAATATTTTTGGAGAGGAGGGTTTCCAAAGGGGTCACACTCACAGGTTGAGAACTGCTGGTCTAGAGGGAGAAACAGATCATTGTAATACAACATCCTGGAGTAACAGATGGCAGGTCCACTTCTAACATCAGTAGACTATGGAAAATACTAATTGTGGGGGAACTTTACACAATTGCCTGTAAGAGTTACAGAAAAGGCTGCTGGGAATTCAGAGAGGAAGATTCAAATCAGGGATCTGGTCACGTTTGGATTTAAGAGTAGGACCTACATATGGGAGCTGTCAACCATCATGATGGTATCTAACACACAATGCATGCCTGCCTGTGCTCAGAAATAACTAACTTGGAGTATACACCTTTCAATCGTCTCTCCAGCTCTTCAGTATTGCTGACCTCATGACAGAGCAGAGGAGACCGAGCAGAGAACAGTAGTGAGAATACGTGGCAGAAGGAGAGTAGACATGTTTCCAGCACAGACGTGTACTGGGCTTGGAGTAGACATGTTTCCACGTGCTTCAGAACTCATGTTCCTGGGGACAGCAAATGGGGAGAAGGGAGACTCTGAGGAGGGGACCTGGGAGAAGAAATTCAGCAGGCTGTGGGGAAGGACAGAATCAAGGCCATCCAGGACCATATAAAATGGCAGTGTCCAAGGGAGAAAGACAGGACAATGGTTGCATATAGGGCAAATAGGAGCCCAAATGGGACTTGAAACCATCATTTCTGCTGTCTTTACTCCTGATTGACAGCCCCTTTACCTGTCAGTTAGCCAGCAAAATGCTTTAACCGTTCCTAATCTTGGCTCATAAATAAATTCTCCCAGCTCCTAATTTCTTTGGCTTGCTGCCCTTGAAAGCCTTCTAATTTATCTAAATCCCCATTTGGGGGACAAAAGAGCCTACCACGTCTCTAGTGTAAATACAATAGAACTTACCTAGACATAAACTATCCCACAGTGGATCATAATGTCACATAACACAAGTTCTTATTGAAGAATATATCAGGTTATAAGACAATACTGAAAAGTCCCCAAAGCATATTCTTCTATTTTACGGTGTTACCCATTTTTTGTGTCTAAGCTCATCCTGAAAAGTGTGACTCCGGTTCACTAAAATCTACCACAGGACCTAAATAAAACTAAAAACAAAACAAAACAAAACAACAACAAAAACCTCATAGTCCAGCTGGGCCTTAGGGAGAAAAGCTCTGGGATGAACTGGTAGCTTTCATATAGTCCTAAAATGTACGCCAACAGATTTTACAGTCTCAACTTAAGTCCCAATCCCGTAAGTGTGTTTGAGTTTTGAAGGTGTCCTTTCCACCCCAGAGAGGGATGTCGTGCCTTCTCTTCCCTCCCCCCATCTCTTCTTGACCTTACCTACTGATTTCTTCTTAACCTTGGTCACAGTCTAGAGTCCTCCAGGGAAGGTTGACCCCATTATTGATGCTGCTTTGTTTCTGCACTCCCTGTGCCCATTACAGTGCTTGGCTCATGAGTGTTTAAAGGGGAGGAAGGGAGGGGGCAAGCTGCTCAAAAGTTTTGAGCTGGGGGAATGATGGTTGTCTTTCCCATTCACAAGTTGAAACCTATGCATGTTGCAAGTTAGCAGGAAATTCTGTTTCCCTAAATTTTGGCTGTCCCTGGTCCTAGATCCTTCCTTGTGAATGTGAGAAGCAGACTCTGGGCACAGCGGAAGGCTGATGCTCAGTGCTGTTCAAAGTTTCCCAGATCAGTGTGCACCCAGGCTCTACGGAAGCCACAGCACTGTCTTGGATACTTCCTAGTACTTGAAGGTGAGACCTTATTGCTGAAGACGCCACACACTTTCAATACAGGACTTGGAGGAATCAAGACGAAACTGACCTGGAAGCTTCCTCCTTATAGACTTTCTCATACAGTACCAGTAGGTTCTGTGAAAGCTGCCAAGAGAGAAGAGCAATTGGTAGTCCCACTCAGGTGTAAACAAAAGGCGCTCCACAATGAGAATGACTGGGCAGGCAAAATGGTGCCATAGTAGTACTTTAATCTCAGGGTAACCAGCTGCTGGTTAACTGGACTTAAGATCTGTTCAACAGGAAGGAATTCATGTTTAGTACTGTAAACCAAGCCAACTGTCCACTCATGGCTGGAGAAATCATAGTCTGAAGAGAAGAAGCTACTGCTGCCATTTTCCTAAACCAATATAATTTTGAAAAATATCTAAAGAAATTATCATGATTAGTTGGCAGTTAGGTATCCAAAATATGCCACTGTAGCTCAAAGACATGAAGTCAGGTATTTTCTGTGCGCTCACCTCTGCCCTCAAGTAGAGTCATGCTCAAGGATCCAGTCATAAACACCCTCCCACCCCCAAGTTTTGCGTCCAGGGATGGGTGACTCATCACCGTGGCCTAGAAGCCTAAACCAACGTCATGGCAAAGCTGCCCTTTCCTCATCTGTTTCCCTATGGTCCATTTCTCTTTCCTAGAACTTATTTGTCTCCCCACACATGTGTCTCACCTCCCCAACCACCCTTAAGAGGAAGTTATTTGTATTCTTGTCTAGGCCTCTTTTTCCGCTCCTTTTCTTCAGATGGTGCACAAGCCCCGAGTTCTAAGCAATTGCTGGAAAGACATTTCTCACGAATCTCCACCTACATGCATGAATTTTCTTAAAAAAAAAAAAAATCGGTCTTCTCTGACAAAACTAACTGTTGCCATTCTAATTCTCATGTTCCCAATTACAACCCAGGACAGTGAAAGAGGGATTCCTGACAGAACCATGGAGACCTTGGTTTGCTGAGCATGAGAACACGTCAGTCAGGCAAGCAACAAAGAAAGCCTGGAAGTGAAACATACGGAGTGTCCGAGTCTGAACGGCAGAGGGAGGCCAGTTCTGGGCTTAGACAACTCCTCGCATGCAGCCTCCCCCAGCTGGACAAAGCCCCGTTTAACGTCAGCGTTCCAAGTTTATTTTTGAGACCTTATTTCTCCTCCTTTGGAGTAGTCCAAAAATTAACTTTATGGTCATTAAATAGACAATCTTTAAAAGCACAAAAGTACAAATGCTCAGAACTGCAACAACCAAACATTAACAGAACACACTCATTCAGAGCTTAGCCTGTCTAGTAATTAAAGAAACAAGGTAATTTTAAAATTAGGAAGTGTTGGGTTTTTTTTTTCCTTTAAGCTGGAGTAGCTTTCTGTTTAAAGCCAATCTGTGCCCATGGCCAGGATGCGAAGTGAGGGCAATAAAGGAGCACAAACTGTGGATATTCTGGGAATATCAAGTTCCTTTAAGATGTGTCTAACATTTACTTATCCAGGCAAGATATTCTGGGAATGACTTCCCAGGCAACTAGCAAGCATCCGAACAACAACTGCCCTATCTGGCTAGTTGTTACACAGTAGCAAACAACAATAATAGCAACAATGAAACCCTGAGACACCACCATGGAGACAAGAGAGTGTAGCCATCAATCAGAGAAACAGAAAGAAAAGCTTGGAAGGTGGGTACATTTGGTTTGCAATGCCCCAACTTTGGGGTGTTTCTGGGATTTCCAAGTTGTGAAGTCTGAAAATTGTTAGAAATACACCTTGATACCCAAGAATTACAGAGGTTTAAACAGAAAAAATTGAAACAGTATGAACAAGAATGATGGACCACAAGGTTGTATACCCCTGTGACATTTAATGACACAGAGAAGCATTTAATGAACACTGCTAACTCTGCAAAGTCCATGGAATAAACACGTTTTTGTATAACTCCCTGCAGAGAGAAGCACCAGTGGATAGGCAGAAAAATCTTAAGACTGTAGGTCACTTAAATTCTATTTTTCTTTATTCTATTGCATATTTTTATTTTTAAATGCAGTTTTTTATACTGACAGACACTGAGCATCTATAAAATCTCCAGCAACTTGCTAAGGGATAGATGACAAGTATATATTGGTTTAAAAGAGAGTTTTAACAGCTTTTATTAACTGAATTATTTACCCAGAGAATGCTGACAAACCCAAGGCAGGAAGTGATGTGCTGGAGGTCACTGGGTCACCCACCCAGCTCTTTAGCAAAGTCTAATTCTGGCAAGCAATAGAAAAGGGGATTTCAAGGATTCTTCTACAAGGTGAGAAAGCTCTATAAATACAGCTGTAAAAATGCTTAATCATACCCCTTGGACGTGATCATCCTCGTGGCATTTCACCAAGACTCTCCAAAGCAAAGCAGAACTGTCGGTCCTTTACAAAAAAGAGAAAGGAAGAAAAGAAAAAGAAAGTGACAGAAGAAAACAGACAAGAAGAAAAAGAAAAAAGCACGCTGGGATGTTTCCCCAGTTTTTAGGAGGATGGGTCCACTGCCAGCTGCAACTCAGTCTCTGCTTTTGAATGCATGTCCATCCACCCACCCTGGGCCTTTGTCTCATCATAAATACATAGATTTGAACACTTGCAGAATGTAGTTAAGAGCCAAAATGTAATCCCTTCAGGTTTATTGAATTCACAATATCTACCGAATTTGAAAATCACATTGTTCTCTGTAGCTACTGGATTCTCGGAAGATCACTCTACATCTGGGGTTGAGCCACAACAAGATGAAGAGGACTCCCCCACAGCAGAACGCCGGTTCCATTCGTTACCCCAGGCAGAAAGCTTTTACCTGTAATTACATAAATCCATTACAGGGTTTTAACCAATGCCTGACATGAATTAGAGTTACAAAACACATAACCTTTAGTTGGCCCTATATTTCACTCTTTAAATTGGGTCACAATCACGTGACCAATAGCAAAAGGACTCCACAAACAGTCCCCTTCCACTTGTCAGATGTTGTAATTGATCATCGTTGGGGCTGCACAAAGCACACAGCTCTGCTCTAACCTTTTGGGTTCATCTCCTGAAAGCATACTAGATCATATTCGCTTTGTGGCTTTCTGTGCACAAGACCCTTCTTTCTATGCCCTTGAAGGTGGTGTGGCTATAAATGCGTATTTGGATGCCCTAGGAATCTAATACCTGTGGTTTGCGTATTCATTCTGATAGCTTTAACTGCCTCCAGCTCTGGTGAGGTGAAGAGCTGGGCCACCATAAGGACGACTGCAGCTCACCTTCACACATACGCTGTATGGCTCGCTCCTCCATCATCGGCCACTCTGATAGATCAGAACATTGGCTGTTTCCCCAAAAGCACAGAGCCTTAGAGGACAGAGCGGTAGGGATGGAGTTAAGCTGTGCTGGCTTTTGAAAAGCCTTTAACTTGGACATTTCTGAGGAGTGCCACCTTGTCGGCTAACTTGTTTCAATTCTTTCTTCAGTTGATAAAAAATGTAGGCAATGGCACCTATGACTATAAAGGATAATGGATAATTTAGCCCAATTGGTACACAGTGTGATCTGCGTGGGATAAATGTCAGTTAACAGCATTAAAATGGTGTTTCTCCAGGCACTGAAATCTGTAATACTTTCATTGCCTACAAAAGGTCTCTTGGTCCCTAATTTCACACACCAAGGGCTCATCAACACCACCTTGAGAGCTGTTGTGAAGTCTAGGAGGGAAGACAAAAGGACCTCATGGCGTCTCTTTCCAGAGCTCAGGCCTGTGCCCAATGCTTGTGTGGGTCTGGCCCTTCCTCATTCAGTTCCCTTAGGAAGCCCTGTCTCTTCCTGGGCCTTTCTCAACTCTCATCCTGGGATTCAGCAACCATTTTTAAGGTTAACATTCAGACCCTTTGGGAGTACTCTCTGGTATTTAGCAGATATTGTGTGTTTACAAAACCTTCGACCTTGCTCTCTCTGCTCACATCAATTCCTGCTTGACATACTCGGCTCATTAAGAAAAAGGTTTTGTTTAACACGTGACAGTCTTTAAATGGAGCAATACCTAAAGAGTCAGCTGGTGGGTAAGTCCCTTCCCACACTGGCAGCAGGCTATCACAGCTGCAAGGAGACACCTTCTCAGGGAGGAAGTATAAGTCTCTCTGTGCTGTGAGATTCTAGAATGTCCACAGACTGAGTAGAAGACAAAGAACCAGCTGCCTGGACCTTAGGACACACACAGCTGATCCCTAAGAAAGGGAAGACATGTCCCTTGTCCTCAGCGTTCCAGACTCCTCTGTGTAGCTGCTTCGTCTGGATCCCTGATCAGAAATAAAGGAAGGAAAAGTCACTGCTCAGCCTTGAAGGGGGATGCTGAAGTGAGTCTGGCAAGTGGTAGACAGGACAGCTGCTCCCCGCTCTGCAAACAGGGGTTCTTAAAGTCAGATCTGAGATTGGTGACCTGCTGCCGATGAGGAGTCTGAGATAACAGAAAAGGTTAACAGTGTAACAACAGTAGCTAGTCACAGGGCTTCACGTGCAGGTTTACATGCTCCCAGTCTCTCACACACACACACACACACACACACACACGCGCGCGCGCCAAAATGGTGTCAAGTATCCACGGTGTACAAAATTAAGAAGCATAAGGGAATAGACCAAAACATGGGTGGGTGTTGAGAAGGTGTTTTGAGATGCTTTTCTTCTTTCTATTTATCTGTTATTTTTCTACTTACCTATAACCATGAATTGTTATATATTCATCCCAAATCTAAAAAAATGAGTTCATGACATTTTATAAAAAGAGAAATAGAGGGACTGGAGAGATGGCTCAGCGGTTAAGAGCATTGCCTGCTCTTCCAAAGGTCCTGAGTTCAATTCCCAGCAACCACATGGTGGCTCACAACCATCTGTAATGAGACCTGCAGGAAGAATACTGTATACATAATAAAAACAAATAAATAAATATTTAAAAAAAGAGAAATAGAGATAGTCATAATACAGAACTCTTATTTTGAAAGGAGATAACAGCTCACCCTGCAAAAAAAGATATTTCTTATCACATTGATATCATTGGTAATAAGTAACTAAGAAGATGAGTTACATTAGGCAGACGGCCCCTGACCCTTCTTTCTGGGTCAAATATGCCTGCTTTTCTCCTTTCTGTGACCTGTTCTGGGCAGTCACAGAGGACTGGGGATGTTGGTGGGGGCGGGGTGTGGAGGGTAAAGTGTTCACAGACCAGGCTAGTAACTGAAATAAACAACTGTGGGCTTCTCTGAGAGCCTGTCATTCTGTACCAGGTCTCTGTGGCTGGACACACTAAGACACAGGAATTCAATGAAGAACCTTGGTCTTGAGGGAATTGGTGTGATCTTCACTTGGGAATAAGCCAGTTCTCTCAAGGCATCTTAGAGGCAAGACTTGAAAATGGTGCAGGCTTGACCTTTTCAGCCTAGGTGCTGAGGAATGCCATTTTCATCTCCTATAAAGCTACCTTGCTAACCCCATGCTGGCTTCAGAAGCTCAGAGGAAACCTTTAGGAACCATTTCATTGGTTTGAGCATCTGGATCTTCCCCTAGAGACCCCAAGCCTCCTTCCTCTCCTGGGATCCAAATTTGACCGCTTCCTGATCATCACTAAGGGCAGGTACTCAAGCAGCAAGAATTCACATTAGTTGTTGTCTGGAGCAAGGGGTGGGAGAAGGGGGTGGAGAGGTCACCCTGGCGTGAAGGCTGGGGATGCTCTACTAGAATGCTTGTCTTCAAATCCTGCTCAGGGTAGGACTGGGTCCAGTGTAGAGGATATAGGCTTCCAACTCACCCAGGCCCCTCAGTCACAAACGTAACATCTAGTTCAGTGGTTGTCAACCTGGGGGGTCACGATCCCTTTGGGGGTCCAACGACCCTTTCATAGAGGTCACATATCAGATACCATGCATATCAGATATTGACATTATGATTCATAACAGTAGCAAAATTACAGTTATGAAGTAGCAACAAAAATGATTTTATGGTTGGGGTCAGCACCACATGAGGAACTGTATTAGAGGGTCGCAGCATTTGGAAGGTTGAGAACCACTATGCTAGGTGAATGGAGTTTTCACTTGTTCGCGGCTGGAGTGGAGAACTGGGAGAAGAAGTTGGTAGAGGCTATTTGAAAAGCAAGCATATAGAAGGAGAAAAGCTTTGGAAACCTCCGTGGATTATCACGAGGAAGAGGAATTTCAGACACCAGAAGATGGCGCCTAGAGAAAAGAGAGAAGAGGAAGAAATAGTATCTGGAGTGCCAGGTCACCCAATAGGAGTAGAAGAGCCATATGCTGGGCTTGGCACCAGAGACTACAGCATGCAGCATCTTCTCCCCAGATGGGCGTCCTTTCGGCGACCCTGGCTAGCTCAGGTGTCTCGCCTCCACTCCAGTCCCTAGCGCTGCGCAGGAGCGAGAGAGGTGGGGTCGCCACAGACCCCAGATTATAGGCCTGCGAGTTGGGTACCTTGGTGCCCCGGTAGAAGTCGTCGACTGACTGGGTGCCCATGAACGGGAGCTGCATGTGCGTGTGTGTGTCGATGCCTCCGGGCAGGACCAATTTGCCCGCTGCGTCCAGGATGCGCAGCCCCCTGGGCGCGTCCCCGGGAGGCAGCAGGTCCCGTCCCAGCGCCCGCACCACGCCGTCCTCCACTAGCACGTCGGCCACCTGTGAGCAGTCATCATTGACCACGCGACCCCCGCGGATGAGAAGTCGTCCCTGCGGTGCCATGGCCAGAGGTGCTGGCGATCTAGCCTCCCGGAGGAGACCTTTGAGGTCTCCGCAGACTGTGCCCAAACTCCCTCTGGGCTGAAGGCCCGCAGATCTCCAGCAGCGGCTGAGGTGCACGGGTTTAAGTGCTAGACACGGGTGTTGCTCCACCCCAGGGGTGGGCTGGCCTGCCACAGGCCTGGACAAGGTCATGAGCTTAACCCCAGGCGTGCTGTTGCCCACTGAGTTTATGAGTCAATAGAGGGCAGAGGTCTTGGAATTTGAAGAGTGTAGGGGCTTGCTTTCTAGGAAAGGTACTTTAGTGAAAGATAGAAATCGCCTTGGTTCCTCGGTGTGAGCATGTCCGCATCTAAAGGCCGAAGGAGCACGCGTAGTTTACCAGCAGTCATAACTCTTAGAACAGACACACCTGACCTGGCTCCCCCTTTTTGCTGGTGTGTTTGGGATTCTGGTCTTCAGATGGATGGATAAGCAAAGGAGAGGCTGGGGCTGAGCAGAGGAGGACTCCAAGCAGGGAGGGAGCAAGGGGCTGCCAGAGGGAAGGCCTGAGAGAGCTGACCCAGGCCGGAAGGGGGTAATCTATCTGAGAGATAGATCCCAGGTGCGTCTGTGTCAAATTTCCCGAAGCATCAGCGTCTCCACGACTCAAAATGATTTAAAACCATTTGGCTGTCAAGCAAGAGGGCAAAAACCCAGCACAACCTCAGAAAGCTTATGTAATTATTGTCAAGAGACCTTTGTGTGCCGGTGAAAGAGGTGATTATAAACACAAAGAAACTCCTCCCAGCTGTGCAAGTCAATACCCCCCCCCCCCCCCCCCCCCCCCCCCCCCCCGGGAGAGTGAGACTGGAGGTCCCTGCCACTGTGACAGTCGTTCTTGCAGAAACTGTCCAGATGAAGGATTTCAAAGTCTCTTTATCCTGGACACTTTATATCACAACACAACACAAAACGAACTTCCCACATTTAATTGCCGCAACTTTTTATCAGAGATGGGGCTTGTGGAGTAGCTCAGAGCCTGGAGGAAATGGCTCCTTGAGATTCTCAGAGGACAGCAGAGGAGAAAAGAGTGAGTTTAGGGACAGGCACTGGCTGCTGGTCTGGAGGTACCATTTCCCACTCAGCAGGGGGTGGAGGCATAGCCTGAGCAAACCGGTTCAGACCCAGAGGGAGCTGGCCTCCATATGCTGCTGCGGTATTGACTTGCACAGCTGGGAGGAGTTTCTTTGTGTTTATAATCACCTCTTTCACCGGCACACAAAGGTCTCTTGGCAATAATTACATAAGCTTTCTGAGGTTGTGCTGGGTTTTTGCCCTCTTGCTTGACAGCCAAATGGTTTTAAATCATTTTGTTTCTGTGGACACTACGGGTCCCTGGCTCTGTGGTGGGAGAAAACCTTCTGGCCTGATAATGAGCTTCTACCTGGGTGGGTGATGGAAGTGAGATTGCGGATCCAGACAGAACTCAGGGCTGGAAGGGAAGGAATGAGGAATTGGAATTGGGAGTGGAACTGTGGCTTTGATGTGAATTGCTGTGGAACTTGGGCTGGACACGCCAGGGCCTCATGCTCCCTACAAGAAGACCATAGTTTGGCCGACAAAAGTTGACTCGCCTACCCTTCTTTACCCTTTCACATGCTGAGAGTCTTAAATGTTAGGGTGCTGAGTATTTCTAGAGGTCAACTCTCCCTCAGGCTGCAGCAGTGTAGCTGATGGCTGGGTAGGGTTTGCTTTCTATACTAAGGACCATTTCATCTCTGGCTTTTCCTCCCAGATCAAGAGGCTCAGCTTGGGAGGGAGCTGGGCATAAAAGCCCAAGTGATGCCAGGCACCCGTCAGACAAGTGTCACAGCTTGAATATCTGGGTCTTGGGTTTTGACTGTGAAGGGTCTTTCATGGGCTCCCATGCTGGAGAATTTGGTCTCCAGCTCATGGCGGAGTTAGTGGCAGGAGCATCTTTAGCGGATGCAGCCTCAGTTTAGAGAGAGTGGTACTAGGGCTGTGCCTAGCGGTCTGGTAGTGGCCCCACTTCCTGCTTCTCTCTGTGTCATGCCTACAGCTGCAATGTGACACGTGGTGCTTGTGTTCCCACGGCCATGCTTTCTCCATGATGCAGTCTGTCCCCCGACTGAGGCAGAATAAACCTTTCCCGAGGATGCTACTTGTCAGGCATTTGATGCAACGAGAAAAAGTCACTTTCTAGTTCACGTTGACATAATCCATAAAATAATACTAAGAGGTGCGGTGGCTTTACTTCTGACCATAATCTAATACTTTTGTCCTTCTATCCCTTTCACTGTGTGAGGACACATCTGTCCCCTATGGGGCTGGAGCAACAAGATGTCACCTTAGGAGCTACCCTCATCAGAACAGCCAGGACCTAGACTGTGCATTTCCCAGCCTCTCACATTGCGAGAAATTTAATTTGTTATTTATGAATGACCCAGTCTCATGTATTTTGTTCCAGCAGGTGGACTAGGAAACCAGGCTGCTCTGAAAGTCCTTGCACTGAAGCTGGGCCATTTTCATCACTGCTCAAGGATAAAGGACAAGATAGACACAGATAGGTCACACAAGATAGGTCACAGGGTCCTGCAGAGCTGTGCCCGGGCCAATATAAGCCCAGGAGGCACACATCTTCAAAGCACCCCTCCCCTTGAGGGGGAGTGCCAGCAGCTGGGAAGGTCCAGTGAGCACACTTTGTCAGGAGTGGGTTGGATTTGGCACCTGCATACTTTTAAGTGCTCCTCTTGGCCACGAGTTGAGACAAACACTGCGTTATCCTTTAACGCATGACCCTTTTGAGGTCAAATGCGTTGTTTTAGGTCACAAAGCAGTGGCTATCGGAGGCAGGGCTTTCATCCGAGAGCCTTCTACTCACCCATCCTGTGCCCCCACACTCGGCAGGATCTATGTTTTGAAAGTCACCATCTGTAACTTGGGCTAGGAATGGGCTCAGTTAGTAGGTGGCGTGGCTACTGTGCACTACTTAGAAACTGTGGTTGCACATGCCTGTAACCCTGGTATGCATGCCTGAAGGTTAACCCCAGCTACACGGCATGTTTGAAGGTCATCCGTGCTTCACGATAGGTACTATTAAAAGAAAGAGGCAAAACCAACCCCTTAAGTGTCAAGGTCTTAAAGCCAAAGGCAGAATGCACTTAGGTTTTCTGAAACTTAGATGGGCCCTGAGAGTCTCTGGGTGGAGTCAGGGGAGCAGGCTCCACTTCGCACTGCTTTCAAGGCTAGACTGTATTTATAAAGACAATAACATTGGTAATGCTGGTGACCTGGGTGTGAATCAGAGAAGTGTCATGAGCCCTGGACAGACAAGACTTGACCCTGTGCCTGAAGACAAAGTGAAGGTAGTGGGGCTGTATCTCTCTCTTCATTAAACACACAAGTCACATTAAATATATATTTGCTTGAGTAAAATTATTCCCGTGGACTATTGCAAGCAAGCATAGCGACTATGTTGTTGTGGGGGAAATAATAGCTAATAGCCTAAGCATTAAGTTACCAGCTATTCAAGGCCATTGATCTGTGAAGCCCTGGTAGGCAGAAGCCGTGTCCTATATCTTTCGGGATACAAAGGTCTATTGCAGTGTTGTGTAAGATGAACTTTATACCTTGGTGCAGTAGGACTCTACGGAGAGGTGTTTAGTCTGCATTAATGGTGTGATCAAAGATGTCTTTTAAACTCCTTGGAGTTCACAACTCAGCGTTAGCATATTTTACATTTCAATTCTCACTTTTGACTTCAAAGATAAGTTTGAAAAGTTATTGAACCAAATAACTTGCAAAGTAACTGCAATGCTTATGTGCACCACTAGATGACTCTGTCCTCTTGTATGCTTCTTGGAAAGTTAGGAAATGAGATACCACTGACCCAGACCACAGCCACAGCCTCTTGAAACCACCTGTGTGTTTGGTTGCTCTTGCTATCAAAAAAGTTACTCATCGGAACTGAGTATCTACATTATTGATACATAATTGTTGTTTTTTTTCCCTCAAGTATGACAAACACATCTTTAGTCATCTTTGCAGACATCTGTAAGTTTGGTTTCATATAATAAAATTGTGACATTCTGGATTTATGCAATGCGTTCTTTTTCTTTGAGCAAATTTTCCATATTATGATAAAGAAAAATGTATTGAGAGTGATTATTGACCTAGAAGAGATTATTGACCTAGAAGGGCCTATCAATGGGGCCCTTCACACAATGAGCCCGTCTTGCATTTCCAACATTATGTCGTATGTATGGTTTTCACAATCTTATTTAGGACTTAGCTTTCATTTCGGCTACAGTGCTTATATCAAATATAGTTGACTAATATTTGGACATTTGTAGAAAAGACAGCCTGTTGACACCATGCCTTGAAGGAAAGAAGCACAGAGATAGACTCCTGTAATCTATTCTCTCTTTGAAATTCTCGTATCCTCTCTCCACTGTTTCCCATTCTTTAACATCTATTGGTTCCTATCAGCCTTTACATTTTTCTTTGGGAACATATCATGGTATATAAAACTTGGAAAAATCTATATGAATGGCTTTTTTTTAAAGAAAATGCGTTTTAATTATTATAATCTAAAACCTTGAATATTCTTTGTGAGAGAAAAAGGCATATTGATCACAAAGAAAGTGCAAGGGCACACCCTCTCAAGGCACCGATTCTTCCTTGATGGTAATTTTTAAAATGCAGGCAGCCTTTGTGGGGGACAGAGGAGTCTTAGATTCATAGCTACACACTTAGGAGCTCCAGAGAAATCCAAAGGCAATGGACTGTAACTCTCCTTCCAACTGGGAGCTACGAGTCTTATTCAAATCGCCACATTTAGCGACATCCCTATCCAATGCCAGTTTTTCTTTTTCTTTTTTTTTTAATTTAAGTAATAACCAATCCCCTAGTCTCTGTGGGAGGACTAGACCAGGCACAGGTAAACTGACCCTCCTGGCTAGACTCCCTAATATCCTCCAGCACTGTTTTGCTAGCTCACTCTGGCCTTTCTTCAGGAGGGATGGGCTGCCTGTCTTTTACTGACTGTGAAACTCCGTCTGTGTAGTTTTTGACACCACCTCCTAATTCTCCTTCCTGGGCCCTAAGCAAACACTTAGCAACTTTGTATCCTCATAATTCTGTCCTTCACAATGTTTCATATCAATGGAACCCCACACATTTGTGGGGCTTTTTGGTCATGTTTATTCATTTATGGAGCTGATGAGGTTTTACATTTTCCACTTTTTCCTGTTAGAAATAATGGTGGTCTGAACATTTGTGGGCGTATTTTTGCGCGGACCTGTTTTCAGTTGTTTCTAGGAATAGTATTTCTGGCTCATGTGGTGGCTATGTTCGTTTGTGAGGCACTTCCAGACTGTATTTACACAGCAGAGCCATGACTTTCCATCCCCTCCAGGAGGGTGTGAAGCGTCCAATTCCATGTCCTTGCTAATACCTACTGCTCCTTCTCCCTCAGCAGAGACTTCCTATTGATTGTGAGGTGTCTGGTTTCTAATCTTCTTAATACAACAGAAACTTGCATTATGTGCCTATTCAGAACTAAACAGGAAACCAATCTATCGGTCTATAAGTGAAAATATAGCTCAGGAGGAACTAATTTGGGTTCTACAGTTATCGTCTATCTGATCCCAATGACAAAGTCACTTGCTGATGCCCATGCTGATGTGTGGGTGGATAAGGCTGATAGCTCTAATAAATCATATAGATGGGCTTAAACAAAAAAACCCCACGCCATCATCTCGACAGATGCAGAAAATGCCTTTGGCAAGAACCCAACGTGTTCTCTGTGATGAAGTGTCCTGCTAGGTTGTAAGAAGGAAAAGATTATAATTCAGGCAATTCAGTTCTGGGCTTTTAGCTACTATATTGCTCCCTCTAATAAATTCTAAAACATCACGTAGAGACAGAAATTATTTTAAATGTAGTTGAAAAAAATAACTGTGCATCATTCATATTTACAAAATGCCAAAAAGTGTTTTTCTCAAGTTGCATGGTGGGGACTCAAATCCAGGACCTCACACATGCTAGGCAATCTTAGGACACTTAGTGTCTTAGTTAGGGTCTCTATGGCTGGGAAGGGACACCAAGGCAGCTCTTGGAAAATATTTAACTGGTGCTGCCTTACAGGTCAGAGGGTCAGTAGTTATCATCATAGCAGCAATTGTGGTGAAACGCAGGCAAACATGGTGTGGGAGAAGGGGCTGTCACAGTTCTTGATTTGCAGGTAGCAGAAGTGAAGACTGTCCCATCAGGCCTAGTTTGAGCATATAAGACCTCAATGCCCACCTACACAAGGACACCCTTCCTCCAACAAGGCCACACATCCTAATAGTGCCATTCCCTATGGGCCAAGTATTCAAACAGGTGATTCTAAGGGGGCCATTCTTACTCAAATCGCCACACTTAGCGATATCCCTATCCATCACTTTTTTTTTTTTAAGTAATAAACAAATATAGGATACAATCAATACACTTGGCAGATGAGAGTGGAGCAGATTTGATAGTCTTTTAACAAATAAGTTTCTTTTGAGGACACAAAACCTTTTACTTAAGGACTATAATAGCATTTCAATGTTCTGATGTATCAGTATGGGAGGGAGATGGATGTCACGAACCCTTTGCTGTTTCTATTATTGATTGTGGAGTTGACTTCTTTCCCTATTGAATCGCTGGGCTGGCCTTAGTGATTTAAAAAAAGTGAACGTTGCAGAATATTCTAGAAGGTCTATAACTCGGTCCTAAGAAGTCTACAGCTTCTGTAGAGGTTTATTCCAGTTCATTTATTCCAGTTCATTCTAGATTCCAGTTCCATGCTGGAAGGAAGCACACACAGACCCTGGGACAGACTTTTCTGCAGGACCCCAGGCTCCCTGAGCTCCCAGCCTGCAGCCAGCAGCCAGCAAGGAATTCCCCAGCCAGATGTTTCTGATTTGCAAGATTGCAGTCATTTTAAACAGACTGTTTGGGACAGTCAGCCACATAGATGGACCGGGGCCTTTAAAAATGCCTGTTCCTCACAATAATCTCATGAGGTGGTGCTGATTACGTATGAGGGTGAGCCCCCGGCTCTGTGAGCCTTCGTCATGAGCTGGGACCAGTGTTTCTCTAAACTGATAAATTTAACTTCATGTGTGATTCATCTTTCAGTAGTTAAGGCATGAGTGAGGTTAGATTTTAGTCCTGCCGTCATTGCTACAATAAATAGTGTTTCATGTGTCATAGGACTGTCAAGGAATCGGCAACAACAGGCACTTAGAAATGGGTTAATTTGCTTTGAAAACTCTATCCCAGGAGGGAATATATGAGCAAGGGAGGTCAAGATCATGCTGAAGAAATCTACAGAGACAGCTGAAGCCTGTGGAAACTCACAAACTCTAGACTGACAACTGTGGAGCCTCCATGGGACTGAACTAGGCTCTCCACATGTGGGAGACAGTGGTGAAGTTTTAACTATCTGATGGGGACCAGGAAGTAGAGCCAGGATCTATTCTTGGTGAATGAGCTAGCTTGTTGGAGCCTGTTTCCTATGGTGGGAAGCCATGTTCAGCCTTAATCCAAGGGGGAGGTGCTTGGTCCTGCCCCAATTTAAGGTGTCAGACTTTGTTGACTCCTCACTGGAGCCCTGACTGGTTGGGAGGAGTGAATGGTAGGTGGGCTGGGGGAGGGGAGGCAGAGGAGGGTGGGAGAAGTAGGAGGGAGAGCTGTGCTTGGAATGCAAAATGAAACTTCAAAGAATTAAAAACGAACAACAGAGAAGAGAGAGAGAGAAGACAGAGACACACAGAGAGACACAGAGAGAGAGAAGAAAATTCTATCCCATAAGGAAGATGCAGCAGAAAGGGCTCCCAGAATGCTCTGTGATAATGCGAACATGGGATTCACACATTTAGGGGCTGGTCCATGTCATAAGGCCAAAGATTATTACATTGTTTTTGACATCTTAAAGGATGAAAATTCATGAGACGAAATAAACAAACAACAAAATACCCCAGTTCTGTCAAAAACCCTACTACCTGGAAAAGTAAAGCGAGGACAGAAATGGAATCTTTGGAAATACTTTCAGGCTAAAGAGGAACGAGGCCTCCCTTAAGGACTGGGAGAGCCGAGTGGTACAATATTGCCATCCCCTAAACTGGCTGGCATCTGGTTCCTATCAGCGATGGCTACACTGGCTCTTCTAAGATCCTAGCCCGAGAGGCGCCCAGAGCTGAGTCCAGGCCTGAGTTTATGTGTTTACATCTATCTGTAACTATAATGATCAAATAAAATCAGGATTCAGTTTTAGAACTGGAGGCATAGGAGGGGCAGGAGAGAGGAAAGAGAAAGGGGTGACTGATATAGTTTAATTAAAATGTATTTTAAAATTAAAAAAAAAATAAGTCGGGCAGTGGTGGCACATGCCTTTAATCCCAGCACTCTGGAGGCAGAGACAGGGGGATCTCTGTGAGTTTAAGGCCAGCCTGGTTTACCAAGTACCACGACTCGGATGAAGTAATTCACCCAGGATGCAAGGATGGTTTAAGACTACACTACAAATCTACAAGACTCCCTTTTGGCCTGAAGCGGAGGAACTGGACGTGCTTCTCCCCTGGAGGTCAAACAAAGGGCATGTGATAAAGTTCAGCGTGCCTTCTCGGAAGCTGGCTTAAAATCAGGCTCCACGGACACTTCAATAGGATCATCTCTCTCTAAACCAAGTTCAGGCTAGCTCGCCATTTAACGTTATTTCGGAGATATCAAGCCAGTTATCAGTTAGCACACAGACCTGTGTAAAGCAAGACAAAAATTGCTTATCAGTGTTTGTATATGAAAAGATCCTGTAGCTGAAACGTGCGTGTGCACACACACACTGTGAGAAAAGGAAGACGGGGGGGGGGGGGGGGGGGGGGGGGGGGGGGAGGGGGGGCTGGCAGGAGACTGACCTATCAGATCGTTGGGCAGTCTGTACGAGACTAGGGTAAAATAGAGACGGAAAGGAAAGAATGTCATGGATACCGGTAACAAAACCTGATAAAAATCTATAAAGAATTCTTAACAGAAGGCTCCTGTAAAGTAAAATGCAAAATACATCAGAAAGACCCAACACAAAGACTTGAGTAAACCGATGTCATTTTTTTGAGAAGGCACTAAATTAGATAAATAATTTAACACAATGATGCTGAATTTAAGTTAATTACAAATTAAAATTGTCTAGGAAAAACAGTAAAAAGAAAAAATAAGCAAGGATAATTGAACTGTACATAGGAAATTCTCAAATTTAATTTTTTTTTTTTTTTTAAAGAATTGAGAACACTGCAGGTGGCTCATGCACTGGCACAAAGGAAAGAGGAAAATGACAGCGACAGCCACAGAAGAGCCATCCAGGAATGCTGTCCATCATCATCCTCTGGTTTGACGCTTGGAGGAAGAGGAGGGGGAGCGGGAGGAGAGAAGAGGAGCAGAGAAAAGAGGAATACCTGTGCTTTAAAATGGTGGTTGTCAAAAACAACGTAGTTAGTACTGGTACAGAAAGGCAGGCAGACCAACAGAGAAGAGTCTAGAAAAGTGGAGCTATTCTTTGTAAGAGTTCTGTTTCAAACTAGTTAAGAGACAATGATTAGTAGCTGTGGGAAAGAAGGCAGTTGCCTTGGGGAGGGGGATCAGTTTTGAAGCCTAAATTTAGGAGGAATCAATGACTTAAAGGTTAAAATAATCAAATAAAAGACATCTAGCCTTGTGTATTCCAACTCTAATGAAGTACTTGTACATGAGAAAGGGCACAGGATGTCCACATGGGCGATTTACAATCCGGTCTTTGGAGGTAATACACAGATCGGCACTGTATGGACAGCATATGGTGTTTTTGGAGAGACGTACAAGACACTGGTGCTGGTGTGTATCTTTTTAAACAGAACTAAAGAATGGGTGTCAGGGTAGGAGAGAGACTTATTTTTACTTCTTGAACCAGGAAGTTATACAAGCCAATTAAAATAAATTAAAACATATGTCAGCAGCATGGACAAGGCTTGATCTCCGGAACCACAAACCAAACCAAACCCAAACTGAAGCAAAATTCAGGAAACCAACCCCAAAGTTCCAGCTACTAGCAGCATGATTAGGACTGAAAGTTCCAGCTACTAGTAGCATGATTAGGACTGAAAGGTCCAGCTACTAGTAGCATGATTAGGACTGAAAGTTCCAGCTACTAGTAGCATGATTAGGACTGAAAGGTCCAGCTACTAGTAGCATGATTAGGACTGAAAGGTCCAGCTACTAGTAGCATGATTAGGACTGAAAGGTTAATTCGCTATGTTGAATTCTCGCATCGGCAGACTGGTCAAGATTTATTAAGCAGGAGGCAGCTTTCTTAAAGGGGAATTGCTCCTGCCCTAGGGAAATTTGGCTGGAATACCTTATCTCAGGTGACTGGCTCCTTTCATGGCTTCAGCTGTCTTATATGCGGCCTGACTTGGCAAATGAACTGAAAGTCAACAAAAGTAAAGAACAACTTTGATTTTAAAAAGTACCTCAAGGCAATAAAAAAAATTATTTTAATTTTTGATACATATTAAAACATTTTAGTCAGGTATCCCTGACGGCATAACAGGACAGATACACAAGACCTCAAACATGCTTTAAAATGACATTCAGCAAAGTATCCAAAATGTAATAAATAGCAATAATCACACACAAACACATCTTCATACTCAATCATTAAGCTACTAAAACAGACAGCTAAAGAATAAATAAACAAGAATTGACACTAAAAAAAAATATTAAATGGGGTTTTGTAATTCACTCTACTTATAGAGGGGGGCAGTCTGAACAACTTAATTTGCTTTTCAAGGTTACAGTGGTGACTCCCTCCCAACCCCAATAATAAAACATACTGGAAAAAAAATCATTCTTACAATAATGCAGTTTTTAAATACAACAAATAAATATGAAACCAGCAAAGCAAGTTCAAGTTGTAATAAAAATGGTCCCCCATCCCCAAAGCTATGGAAATATATAGTCACTGTGGTAACAAAGGATAGCATCTAAAGTGGTAGTGCCTGGCACCAAGCTCATCTGAGACCTTTGTAGGGCACTAGTGCAAAGCCCGAGGGCCCAACTCACGCACACCCCTGTACTGGAGAAACATTACCAGGTGGAACTTAGCATGTACAATGTCTGCACACAGTTTATAAAGTTCCCCAACTCACGCACACCCCTGTACTGGAGAGACATTACCAGGTGGAACTTAGCATGTACAATGTCTGCACACAGTTTATAAAGTTCCCCAACTCACGCACACCCCTGTACTGGAGAGACATTACCAGGTGGAACTTAGCATGTACAATGTCTGCACACAGTTTATAAAGTTCCCCAACTCACGCACACCCCTGTACTGGAGAGACATTACCAGGTGGAACTTAGCATGTACAATGTCTGCACACAGTTTATAAAGTTCAAAGTTTAATGCATAGTAGAGTATCTTCATCCGCTTAATTCTGTCCCTACATCAAGATGAAAACAGAAGTATCTTGGGATTTTACCATTTGGTCTGTACCATGTGAGAGTATTAAAGTCAGCATTAGAAAATCTATAAAAGTTTGTTTTCTGACAGCAATTTATCTAACTACGCAAATTTTACATCATTGTGTGTTAAATGTAAGAGGAAATTCTTTTCCCTTTGACAGGTCCATATGATGAAATCCAGTAGCAGACAATGTTATGCAAATAAAGAGGTGATTGCAAGGGTTTTCTTTTTTTTTGTACATTAATAACCTTAGCATCTAGTATAATAAATTACATAGTGTCAAAGAGCATAAAAGATTCAATTAAAAGAAGGTACTATTTTGTACAAACAAACCTTTTAACATAAGAGAGATAAAGAGACTGGGAATTAAAGCAGCCATATTTCTACTATTAAACTAAAGTACCAGGATTTAAAACAAAACAAGTAAAAACAAATGGCAGAACGTGACTGGAGTACCAATACACAATGCATTGTTAGCTGCTAACCCAGTGAACTCCAGCTCACAGAGTTACACGGTGTTTAATTTAACCATGCAGGCTAACATATAATAATAAAAAAAAAATCACCCTGCATCTTTTCATTTTAAACTAAAACTAGTTTAATAGTGAAGCTACAAAACAATGAACGGATATTGCTCCAGCTCGCACAGTCTCTCTGGTGCGCCATCCTAACACAGCAGCAAAGCCTCGTCGTCACTCGTTTCGCTCTTCATCGTTGCTTCTAAGCAAGTGTCTGGGATCTGGGCAGTGTGCACGATGCCACAGCGCTCGCAGGGGCCATCGCGGTTACCGGTTCTGACTCCAGGGTTCGCGGCACTGGAAGGCTGCCTAAGCCCTTGTACTTGGTCTGAGGCCAGATCAAGGAGGGGTCGGGAGCAGTCACTGGCGTCAATGTCTGAAGCTCCGTCAGAAACTGGAATTAGCATTTCAACATCATCATCGTCTTCTCTTCCACTCGCCCCGTTATCAAGCTGTCTCAAAGGACTCTGGTTCTGATTTGTGGAGCTCGACCGACCTAATGTAAACCGTACCCAGCGCAGGCCCTGAGTCATACGACTTAACGCACTTGTGAGCTGGTGGCGGGCTGGGCTCACACTAGGGGCTTCCACACCTGACACATCCCTTCCGTCTGCATGGCCACCTCGGGTGCTCTGGGTTGAGGAATTCCCACCGGTTCCCACCGTGGTTTCCACGGCTGTCGTGGGAGGGACTTTCTGGGGCAAAGGCGCAGCCACCCCACCAGATGCTCCCGGCGTATCCCTTCTCTCGCTTTCTGTGTCTGTGTCCTCAGACTCCACGGAAAACAGGCTTCTGTGAAGGTGACTCCTTTCCGTTTCTCTGCTGCTATTCTGACTCGGAACAACCTCGTCTCCATCTGCCGAGACCAAAGCTAAGGATCCCGAATGACGCGATCTTGCAAAGTTAAAAATACGATTCCAAATGCTGCTGGATCTGCCGCTCATAGGAAGCCTGATTGACGTGAATCCCAGCTGAGACCGGACAGCTAGCCTCAGGTTTTCTAAAACCGAAGCCTGCAAAAAATTAAGAGGGGAAAAAGTAAGACCATTAATAACAAAGTGTCAAGATGAAGAGCGTTCTTTGGCCCATTGTTTCAGGGGGCGGGGGATGAAGTAAATCCTCTCGGCTCTAACCTGACTGCAAACTCAACTTTACAGTAATAGCTATGTCAATTCTAAGTTATTTTATTTCAAACGTCAATAAGAACCCAATCCTAAAATTGTACCAAGTGTAGGAAGATAAATACATTTACAACCAGAAGACTGATAAATCTCTAGCATACTTCACTAGGTGACCTGGCATCATTTATGTTTACGATCTTTTACCCTCTTAAATAAGTTAGTAAGTTAGCCTTGCTTTACCAGGCTGAACTGTCCTGTCCATGTGGAATGGCATTTCAGAGCTGGTTTCCAGACCGAGTCAATGAGTACTGAGGATCCAGTTACACTGCCACAAATAAAGGACTGAGCATGCTTGTAACAGAGACTAGAAATCAAAAGTATACATTTGGACTCCTCAATTTTAAGAATTAGCTTCATTTTCAGTTTAGAATTAAACCATATTAGTTTTAAAAACGGATAATTTAAAAAAAATTATAGACTTTAAAATATGAAATGCTTCACAAACTAATTGCACATAATAAAAGTATCTTGCTCAACTAAAAGAAACCTAGGGGCCAGCAAGACGGCCCATCAGGTGAAGGCATGAGCCCCACACCTGGCACCCGAGTTTGATACCTGGAGCCCACGGGACCCAGGCAAGTTGTCCTCTGACTGCCACAGATGGCATCAGAGCAAGCCTGACCCTCTTCCAGACACAGCAGTAAATGTAATTAAAAGATATATTCTTTTGTTCTAGATGACAGTGTCAGATTATTTTTAAAAAGGCAGCACTAAATCTTTAAGCTCCACCTGGTGGTCATGGAGCAAACGCAGTTTAAGACCCTGGATGGAGCACTTACAATCCTACCTATCTCTGCAAAGACTAGCTGACACACTCCTTACACAACGGTCTATCCTGCCAGGCCCCAGCTTCTGGCTCTTCCTCTCACAGAAACAAGAAGGAAGAGAACGGGGGAGACACACTAGCTTCCGCTCTCCACCCGTGTTTGTCCTGCTCATACAGTTATGCCTGTATAGTCTGAAAACAGTTCGGCAAATGCTAAGAGGCCACCTAGCCCAGCTTTAGGACAATACACCCCCGTAAGACATTCGCCTAACAGCACACACGGACTTTCAGTACAAAATGTCTAAGTTTTCCACCAGTTAAGAAGCATCTAACTACACAATAAAAACGAACAGTAGTTAAGCTTAGAAAGAACTTCTCCGCAGACCTAGTATTCAAGCCACAGTCAAGCAGGGCAGGTTATCTACACAGCGGGGAGCAGAGGCGGGCAGACCCTCAGCACACTTGACCCCAACTCTATCGTCACCTCTGCCACAGTCAGGAGTCATTCTCCACCCAGTCAGAAGCCTGCTCACAAGGCTGCCATTTAACCCTGGATTCTACAGGACACTTCGGGGGGGGGGGGGGTCGGGTGGATGGGAGCCTAGAGCTTAGACTATGAAGCAGCAGTAACTCCCCGAAAACATTTCTTATTTTATACTAGATGGCAAATTACAAACTTATTTTTTTAAAAACTTGTGCAAAGTTGATAATTTGTTGCCAGAAAACTTGAGAGTTTGGTTTAGTTTACTGTTGAAGGACTATCTTATTTAAAATGTTGTTTAAACAGAATTCCTTCACGAAGATAATCAGTAGCTCTAGAGAACAGAGCAATGTGGAACAAAGAACTCAGCCCTCCTGAACACCTCTGACTTGGCTTCTAAAGTCTCATGGCTGACAGAAAGGGGCATCTCCCTGGAGACTGGCCGGCAGCTACCATGATGTGATTTAGGGTAGGGCTCTGGAGAGTCAGGGCGGGGTGGCGGCTGCAGGAGGGATACAGACTCAGATTAGTTTAGATTAGTGTTGTGACTAGTGTGTCTGGATGGGGGCCCAGGGGAGTGTCCTTGGTTGGTAACAAACACGCAATACTGTCGCACAGGGGCAAACAGCAATGCCGTCAGCTGGGCTGCCTGAACTCTGCGCTGCACTTTCCCTCAGTCTGTTTCAATCTGCGTCCTCCCACAGAACAGAATCATGGCAATCTCATGGGCAAACAGCGCCCAGTGAGCCTTTCAAATCCTCTTAGTGAGCTAGAAAACCAGAGGGAGCTGGGGAAGCCCCTGAACTTGCAAATGGTCCCAGCAGTGAGCAGTCCCAGGGTCTGTGGTTTTGTAGGCCCAGCGGGAGGAGGATGGGAGGATGTGGACCTAGTCAACCACATCCCTCGCCAACCTTCAAAGAAACTCTGACTGCGGCAGGGCCAACAATATAAAGAAACTATAGTTTTTTCCATTTTACACCCTAAATATTGACCAGTATAAATTCTGAATTATAAATTACACCTGGAAAAATGTTCAAAGCCTACAAATTCTTACCAAGGATCTGCTGAACACTCAAATAAGGTGGCACATGCCAGAAGTGAAATGGTGGTCTGTATTTAAAGAGTTAGATCTCTGAGAAAATACTGATTTTTTTTCAGTTCTAAGTCTGAGCATCATTTTTATAGACACTTGTGAACACATTTAAAATCTAAATGCATATAAATCCTGACTAAAGTGAACCTTGCTATATTTAAAAAAACTTACTGAGAAATTTGAAGAATCAAGAAACATGAATTACAACCCAAAGAAAGTGGACCAAATTTTTAAACAGTGCAAAATTCAGCCAGAAGTTCTCTCTCAAATGAGGAGCAAAGAACTTCTCGAGTTACTTTCACTTAAAACTGGTTAACAACATTGTTAGTATTGTTAGTATTAAGTATTCATTCTTAAATCTCTAAGTGTTCAGTTCAATCGGAAAATTTTAAATTTCAGTGTACTCACTATAAAAAGAAAAATGTCTAAGAACAATCATATCATAATCATAAGAATTAGAATTTTATAGATTCTGTTTAAAATATAATAAAAATTTATAAATTCATTTCTCCATATATTTAATATTTGCTTGACTGAAAATTCCTAAAGCTAAGGGTTCCTGTTTTACTACACAGAAACTTTAAAAGCATTAAATGATGAAGCATTAAAATCAGAATTATACCTGATTAGGTGAACAAACGGGAAAATCCTCCACGGGTGGGATTAAGCCCTGAGCAATCAAATGTCCGTAGGAGGGAGGGGCTTCTCTTCGCAGCAGTTCCGCTTCCACTCGGGACAGCTGGGTCTCAAATGACCTTTGTAAACGGGAATAAAGGGGTCAAAAGAAGGCGCGCGTCAGTGTTCCCCCATCAGTGCTGAAGACCAGCTGACTCTCAGCCAACTGACTCAACGAACCACTCCTATCTGGGAATACGCTGCCCTCGGCAAGGCTGAGGAGAGCGGAGTGTCCAGGGGAGCTTCATGCTAGTAAGAACCTAGGTGACTGTGTTCTAGCAGACTGGAAAGCTCTGTCAAAGGAACACGATAAGATAATAGATGTCAAAACCCCAAGCCCTAGTCTTTAGGAGACAGCTGTTGAAAGGCATCAGAAGACCCACACATTGTTTTTTTCAGGCCGGAGTGAAATGAGCCCCCCCAGTCTACTTCCGGCAGTGGCGAGATGGAACTGGAGGCCCGACTCTGCACCGTGTTACACCATCGCTGGAGTATGGTCAAGGTTTTCAGCTATCTGCATTTGCTGCAAGGGAAGATGCAGCAACTCCATCACGGCCCTGTGCACCTGCGCACCAGCTGTGACCTTTAGCTCTCTGTTAACTGATAATCTGTAACTGTTAGAGCTGAAGCAGCTGTCCCCACAGTAGCCTCCTGGGAGCCATCCCTGCCATTAACTTCTCTTTCAGTTTATCTTCGAGCACGCTGGAAGCTGCTCTCCCTGGAGTCCAGCCTCCTTGGGGCTCAGCGGAGATCCTATCTCACACTGAACTGCACAGCCAGGCCTCGAGTTCCCCTCTCACGTGCTGTTAGTCTGCTGTGTGTTTCCAAGGCTCCAGACCCAGTGAATTACGTGTTTATTCTTGGAGCAAGGCTTTTATTTTATTCTCTACACACTTCCGCAGAGAAGCCCCTCTGGTACCTCTTCTCTACATCCCGCTCACATATTGCAACAGGCACCTCTGGAGGGAGGGCTTCCACATGCCGCCAACACGAGGGTGCTCACTCCAGTTACACGGAAGGCTCACCGCTCTCCTCTTATTGTGAGCCTGCCTGGTGAAACTATGGCTCATTTATTTTCTCCTCACTTGTAGGAAGCTATAAACACTGGAGGCTCTGATATGTGGAATTATTGCATATTTATAAAGACAAGATAAAACTGTAACTGAGAATAACAGTTTGCAAAATCCCCCCAGACAGTAACCTAGTAAATATATTTCTTATCTCATAAAGCTAAATATTATTTTGTACTATATTAATCTTTGACTATTGGGCATTTCATCCTAATTTTATATATTCTAAACATTTATACATCTCTAAAGCACATTAAAAGGACTTATGGCAAACATCTGGGCCACACTTTTAAATCACGCATGTGCGCATGCGAGTAAGCTCCTGTGGAGGCCAGAAGCCAAGCTCAGGTGACAGTAACCATCCACCTTGTTTACAGAGGCAAGGTCTCTCACAGAAACCCAGAGTTTGCCCAGGGATCCTCGTGTCTCTACTAGCACTGGAATCACACGTGTTCTCTACCACGCTTAATTCTGTGGGTTAATATCGGGCACACACGCAACTCCTCATTTTGTGTGACAAGCGTTTTACCATCCCCCCCCCCCCCCCCCACGTGTTTACTGCAGAAACCACAAACTAGTCTGTCTTGGTACTGACCTGCGTTCAAACATCCTCAGAGAATAGAGCTTGCAAGTACAGCCCAGCGCAATGACGAGGAGCAGGCCACAGATGAGGCTCCCGATGACGGCAGCGGTTATGACCCTGGTGGGCACGATAACCGGGCAGTTCTCTTCATCGCTGCCATCACCGCAGTCATCCTGGGAGTCGCACACCCAGCTTTCAAACACACAGCGGTTGTTTTTACAGTGAAAATTCCCTGGCTGGCAAAAGAAGCAGTTTTTTTCATCGGATCCATTCGGGCAATGATTTTGGTAGTTGCAGCGGTCAGAGCGAGGATAGCAGACACCATTTCGAGAACACGGGAATTCTTCCTTTTGGCACATGGTACAGTTGATTTCATCCCTCCCGTTCGGGCAGTGCCAATAGCCGTCGCACCGCTGCTGCTCCGTGTAACACCCCCAGTTCCCTCCGCAGGGTATCTCCCACGGCAGACAGAAGCCGTCTACTTGGTAAGTAGCGTTAAAGCCCCTTGCCGCATTTACTTTATCGGCGCAGAAGTGCACCCTTATCTGTCCCGAGGAAGAAACGACGGTGAGAGGAGCGTGGGAATCGAAAGCAGTGAGCACCCGCAGGAGCTTTCGAGGGTTCTCCTCCAGCCCGTCATATATTTTGACATAGTCACCGTAACCAGTACCATCAAGTTTAAAGTCCGTGAAGCGGAGAATGACCTTCCGGTGATCACCAGTGTCTATCAGCCAGGTGCAGTTACTCCCGGGAGGGTAGAAGTCTGGGTAGTTAGGAGAGTTGAAAGTGCCGTAGAAGTATTTTAGCCACTGTCCACACGTTGGCACGTCGCAGTCTATCTCGTCCCCCAGGTCCAGGCAGTCAATGTTCCCATCACACTTTAAGGACTCGGGGAGGCAAGTGTAGACTTTGGTGAAGCGGGACAGACACTGGAACTGGTTGTAGGCGCAGGGCTGGAAAGCAGCCGCAGTTGGGGGGTTGGCGTCTTTGGCGCACACCTCCTCGTCAGAACTATCTCCACACTCGTCCATGCTGTTACATTTCCAGGCTTCTGGAATGCACTTCCCATTACCACAGCGGAACTGATCACAGGCACAGTTTGGCTCCTCAGATTTCCCTGGGAGAATGCGGGGAAGGGAAACGGCAAGGGAAGAGGAAAATCAGACCCAGCCACACTACACAAGACAGGCATATTTATATAATGATGATGACAAAGCTCGAGCATTAAAACCCTGTGGAAAGTGTGTTAAGTCCTGGTGAGACATCGGCACTGGCATCACGCACCCGGCAATTGCATCTGTTAACTGTTTGCTCCTTGCACGTTTCTCTAACGATGGAAGAAGGGATCAGTTCTACTTTGTAGATGCTATTTCACTACGAACACTGAGAGAATGACGTACGACACGCGAGCCAAAGGATATAATGCCTAAGAGCTTAACATTTTATAAACATCACTAAAACAGAAGACATGTTTGAAGGAAGAAAAACCGCCCAGGCCAGCACTTTGCAAATAATCTTTCACACTCTCCTCTTGCTCTTGCTCTGTCCTCAAACACAGCAGCATTTTGCTGTGCACACTACAGTGTGTTTTACAGTTTAGCCTTGCTTTTCATGAACTGCCATCTTAACTTTAAGTTGCTCATGCTCCATGTAATCATGATGAAATACTTCCACTTTACAGTTTATTTTTAACACAACTGCAAACAGTTCACAGAGTGACTTTCCGACGATCGCTAGTGCCTATTACCGGGTACAGTTCCACTTCAGGGAGGGTAGAAGTCTGGGAAGTTTGGAGAATTGCTCATAAAGGACGGGGGGAGAAGTGCTTAGGGAATTCTAATTATTTTAGTATGCCATGCTAAATATTCCACAAGAGCAACAGAAATGAACTGGACTCTAGCAGATTCCCACGCTAGCAGATTCGGTGCGCTGAACCGTTGTTGCCTGTCCACTAACAACCTACGTATGGATGAGGAGGTGGCAGGAGTCCTCCAGGCTGCGTGAACCTGACAAAGGCACCCAGTGCTCTAAACTTTCCACATGTGGGTGACCCGCGCATGTTCAGAAGTGGTTTAGGAAAAGAAACATCAAAAACTCGGAGACTGTGAACTGTGCTGGTGGGAGGGGGCTGTCTTTTGCTTTAGATGTAATGAGAAGTAATTCACACACCAGAAAATACACTTTCATAAGATCTCTGCAATAAGGGCAAAAGCTTAGAGAAAAGCACACTCTCAAGACAAATATATTTAAGATGTTTTAAAAGACAGACCCTACTTTATGAAATTAGACATTTCATTATGGTTGCAGAAACACTGAATTGGATACTCAGTCTGAAGGCAGCTGACTTCAGCTTCTAATCGTTGAGGGCCGACACATGATTAAACACACACTGTTCAGAAAACCAAGTAAAAGTGAAGAGCAGTTAACACCACACCTGAAAAATACGCCAGTCTGAAGCCTTTCCTGGACACGCTGTCATCTGAATGGAACCGGATCCAAACGTGGTCTTGTGAGGAGATATATGGAGGCGGGACTGTGGACCCACAAGCTCTGTAACTTTCAATATTCTTGTATGTTTCTATTGTTAACCAGTCCAAACTGCACCTTCTGGATCCCTGGATATCAAAGTCCTGAAAACTAAAAACAAGAGAACGTTGGAAGAGGCTTTAAAATAATTTGACAAGAATGTTCATAAAAACGAGAAGTAACGGAAGACATCATAACGGAAGATGTCCGCAGCAGCTGACAGCCACACTGTCAGCCATCACACGCCAGCTGCTAGGGCCTTATGCTGCATCGCTCCCTCAGGTCCCAGAAGGGCTCTGCTCTTCATAAGGTAACAGCAGATTCCAGAACCGTGCTGAACGCCAGCTGACAGTCTGTGTTCAGGGAAACCCTTCCCGATCCTGACCTCCTGCAGTTCTTCCTGCTTGAGTCACGAGGTCAAGCATGGAGGAGGTGCCCCACAGAAACTCCTCTCTCTTCAGTTAGGCGAGGTCACCCACTTCTTCAAGGCAGCTCCCGCTAAGTTTCCAGGACAGCAAATCAGAACAATAAAGAGAGAGGGGGAGAGGAAGGGGAAGGAGGAGAAGGGGACAACAAACAAGAGTAACATGTGCTGTAACTGGCCCTCGAGTTTGGGAATAATCTTTCATATAAATCATCTTATGGTTAATCATTATCATACAGTTCCTAAAATACGGGCTCAAGAAAATGGGAAAAAAGTCAAACAAGAACAGGGCAGCAGCCACTGCTTGGTACAAATGAGAAATCTAATTCTGCTTCCCGCATCTGAACATGGCTCCCTAACAAATGAAAACTCGACTTTATCTCTCTTCTCCACTTCAGATCAAGTGATAAGGGCGTTAACTGTGGGGCTGATGTCAGGCTGTGCTTGTCCCGGCCCTTACAGCATCACATACTACACTTCCAGAGATCTCTGTGTACACGCCCTCTCTCTTACAAGTCGGATTATCATATTTCATCTAAGTTTTTAACTTTCTAAAGATACCATTTACACCAGAAGCTATTAGAACTGTGATTTGTTTTCATGAACATGCCAATAAACATATATTACTATATTATAAATATTCAGATATACCCAGCAGTTATGTTTTAATGCGATTATACTTTGTAATGTGATGTGTTTTATAAATTAAGAAACATTCTTGGAATTAGTTCATTGGTTTGAGCAGACTACCAAGAACTGAGAGGACAAAAAGGTTAAAAAGAAAGTCCTGACATGGCAAACATTACAGTGTCTCGGTAGCTGTGCTACAGGTGGATTATGTTGGCTGTTTATCTTAGCACTTACTTTTTTTCATACAGTCTGGAGGTTGGGGTGTGGGCTTACTGTGTGGGAGGCTCTTTGGATGGACCTCCCTCCCTTCCTCCTCTCCTCTGTGTTCCCTACCCAGGTTTCTTTTGTTACAACTGGTCTCAAGTGGTGGCTCACACACCTGCAGATTCTCCCATGGAGTCCATATGTGGCAAAGTCATCCATGTTTGCTGGGAGGCGACCAAAGGCTACGAGCGGCTTTTTCACAGCCTTCCTAAGCAAAACAGGCAGACTCCGGCATTGACTCATATTTTATGTCAAGGGCTGAGGGAGAAGAGTGAAGGAGAAGTGGCTGATGCCTCCATCTCTAAAGTCTATGCAGGGAGCTCTCACTTGCGTATTCTACATCACTCTTCCCCACTTGAATTCAACTGTTTGAAAATATGTTTCTGAAGGAAGCTGAGGCAGGGGGCTGGAGAGATGTCTCAGAGGTTAAGAGCATTGGCTGCTCTTCCAGAGGTCCTGAGTTCAATTCCCAGCAACTGCATGGTGGCTCACAGCCATCTGTAATGAGGTCTGGTGCCCTCTGCTGTCGCAGGGAGGCATGCAGGTACAACAATGCACACATAATAAATAAATGTTAAAATGAAGGAAGTGAGGCAAGAAGATTATGAATTCGGGCCATCCTTGGCCACGTGTCAAGTCGAAGGTCAGTTCAGGCTCTTAAAATACTCAACAAACACACAAAACCCAGCGCACTTCCATATTCCTATGTTTTCATGCTTGTGCTTGTCTGTTTACAGGGTCAGGGTCAAGCCCACACCTTCACCCAAGCAAACCCCTTACTCTGAGCGGCACCTGTAGCCCTCACTTCAAGCCATTTCACTTTAAGTTAGTGCAGGTTGTACAAGTAATAAGTTTTCAATCATTTTCTAGGTGTGTGTGTGTCGTGTACACACATGTTCCTGGGGGGGCATGTGCACATACGTGTACAGGTGGTCAAAGGTCAACTTCACCTGGTGTTCCTCCTTTAGACTCCACTCACCATGAGATCTCTCGTGGGGACTGGAGTTTGTCAAATGAGTGGTCTGACAGGCGATTCAGACCCGGGTTTTCATGTGGAGGTTACTGAACAGTCTCTCTGCCCTCACTCTGTATTCTTAAGCCATGTTATTTTGTTTCTAAATTATAAAAGGGGGGCCGAGGAGAGGGCTTTGTGAGAGAAGTGCTTCCTGTGTGAACACAATGCCCAGGACATGTGGCGTGGTGGCACGTCTGTGAGCCTAGTGCACAGAGGGCGGGGGGCGAGGGATAGGCTCGTGTCCACTAGTCTACCTAAAAGACAGTTCTAGGCTCAGTGAGAGACCCTTCTAAAAGAAAGGGAATACACCCAATGTTAGCTTCTGGCCTCAACATGTGCAAACATGGGTAAACACACCTGCAACACATGCAATCACGCACCAAAGAAAGCAAAAAAAAAATCAAGATATATTCAATAGCATGTTGAGTTATATAAGGACACGCATGCCCACTGACAATCGTACTGTAACTTCTTTAAAGGAGAGGAGACAATGAACGAGGCTGAAGTCATGGCTTGGATCTTTGAGCTGATTAGTGGGTTCTGTTTGTCTACACAATGCTAAAGGTCACTCTTGATCTTAACAAGCTATTTAGCAATTTATGCTTTTGTTAAGAAGCAGTTACAATAGCTGGGTGTAGTGGATTATACTTTATATGATGTGTTTATCCTGGATTCAGAAGAGGGAATCCAGCACTCTGGAGGATGAGGCCACAGGAGTTCCAGATCAGCATACATGCTATGGGCATCAGAAAATGCTGAAAACCAAGTTAGTTAGGTCATTGTCTTACTCTTTAAATGACACTGATAACCATAACTTATTTTACGTTCTGCAAAATATTTTTATGTTGCTGTACCTCTGACAATGATATCTGGAAACCGCATTTCCATTTCTAAATAAAAGACCAACCATGTGAAAGGATCAGAATTACCTTATAGTAATGATTTCCCCTGGGTTTGCCCGTATGAGCCAGCTACAGTTGATCTTGGCGGGGTACTCAGAAGGCCAGCCCGGACTTGTGATTATTCCACTTGGGGCTCGAATTTGTTCTGGAGTCTCTCCACAAGCTGGAAGACAGCCAAAGCGACCTTAGCTAATCATTACATCCTAACAAAAAGACAGTATCTCTTTAAAAAAACAAAAGCAAAACCCAAACACTTCAGATGTGAAGTCAAATGCAGGAAGACGTGGTTCAGCTTAGAAAGCCTCTATTCCACTCTGGTATTTTATTTTCTTCCCCTTTAGAAAAAGAACCTTATCCTTACTCACTGGCAGGCAAGGAAAATTTCCAATTAGATTACTCAGGCATCAGAATTTTTAGGTTTAAGTGCAGATATCAATCAATTCCCCATCGATCTTTTCTCACGTTTATCTTTTAAATTCATTTTACTGTGAATATCTATTCAGTAAATGTACTTAGATCTTTAGGATCATCAAGCTGTTTTCAGTGAGCTTTAGATAACGATAAATATGGAACTGCAGTGTTTGATGAAGTAGGCCACTGGATACAGACGGTAAGACCTTAAAACACTGCGCACTGTCCCTGCGCTACTGCGTTAATACTCTCCGGCATAATCACAGGGCTGTGGTCTGAATGAGAATGACTCTACAGATGCACCAGGACCCCAGTCTGCGGCATTACTTGGGTAGGTTGAGGAGGTGTGTTTGTTGGTAGAAGTTATTGCTGAGCGGGGATTTGAGATTTCAAAAGCTTCGCACCGTCCCAGTTCACCCTTTCCTTCCTGTGCGTGGAGATGTGAACCCTCAGCTCTCAGCCTATGCTCCAGCACCATGCCTACTGTCTGGTTGCCATAGGCCCTCAATCCCTGGGACCACATGCACCCCCAAACCCTTTCCTTCTATAAGCTGCCTGGGTCATGATGCTTTTTACCAGAATAACAGAAAAAATTATGAAGACAAGGGTTTTGAAAGAGTCCTAAACTACTGAACCATAAACTTCTGAAGTAATGCTTAAAATGTCACAACGTGGTTGCGTATCTGAACACCCCAAAAGAAAACATTCATGCCCATACACCTTTTCTTATCTAGAATATGCAGATAATCTGACAATGTGTTCTTTCCCACTAAAAATAAAAACATTTGGCTAGACAGGAAGGAAAAAGACAAAGAAAGGAACAAAAAGGAAAGAAAGCTAAAGGCTTTAGCGGAGCCTAAACCTTGGAAGCTATTACTTCACACTATTTCATCAATCACTGCTGCTGATTTAAAAGTAGTGGGGAGAGCCGCTGACAAGGGCACATGAGGTATTATTAGAACTCTTGGGACAATTTTCAGAAAGGTAATAAAAATATACAACAAATTAAAAAGATGAGCACTATGTCCTAATGAATTAACTAATCAGTATATATGCCTATAAACAATATCGCTGAGGGACAAAACGAGTCGGTGTAAGCGACGCACTTGGCACCACATACGGTCTGAACTCTGGCAGTTTAAAAGATCAGGTGGCCAGACTTGAAGGCAGCAAATGCCCTCACTGCAGTTACAACTGGGTAAAAATCATTTATATTTGTATCTATATATGTACATATATTTATCTATATATACAGAAAGACTGTTTTCCTATTGGCCATTTCTCCTGATGTGTTTACATCCATCTGTAGGTGAGGAATCTTAGTTGCGTCCTCACAAACGGACAATTTTCCCATCACAGATGCACTCAACAAGAAAGATCCTTGTTCTCTCTCTCTCTCTCTCTCTCTCGTGTGTGTAAAAATCCTTCCTTTTAAACAGAGGTTGATGCTCACTTAATTTAGGCCAAGGATGGACAGGAAATAAAATGCAGTTAAAGAAACGTCATCAACGGTGTTCAAAATAAAGCAAGCCAAACCACTTACAGTCAATCCTTTTTTTTGCTCTTTTTTTTATTGATTTTATTGAACTATACATTTTTATTTGCTTCCCTCCCTTCCTTCCCCCTCCCCTTCTACCCTCTCTCACATGATCCCCATGTTCCCAATTTACTCATGAGATCTTGTCTTTTTCTACTTCCCATGTAGATTAGACAGTAAATTTTTGTGTCTACTGAACAACTCACTGTCTGTAGAAAACCCACATCGATGTTTTAAAGTCTGTCCTACTGCAGAGCAAAGACTCAAACCTAAGAGGGAACTAGAATGCACTGGCCAAGAGTCAGATCAAGATCTCAGAACATGGAGATCCACAGCCCAGAATACAGGCACAAACACCAAGGGCTCTGCCTTCATGTCCAGTCACAATGACGGCTGTTGTTACTCACTGATTATTTATTAACTGGCTGCCATTGCTAGTTTCATTACTAGTAAACTCCTTGAGCTGGGCTCCTCCATTCCCAGCACTCGGGAGGTAGAGGCAAGAAGATCAGCATCTGAGGTAATCTCTGACTACACCAGAGAGTAAATTCCCTCCCTTACAAGAAAAAAAATTGATTTTAAGGAATGATGGTTCTGAAAAAGACTTGATTTCTTCGAGTGTAATTCTCTTATAAAGATTTATTGAAATAACACGCTGCTTTGTCTCTGCTTCATTTAGACAGCTGCCACGATCTCACGGGAAAAGGCTAAGGCCTTATTCTGGTCACTTTTACCATAGTAGATTATCACGCAGCATAAAACCGCCAACTTTTAAATAAACACTAGACTAACTCTAGGGAAAGACTAGAAAGATTATTATTTTTAGTTTTTTTAAAACTATGTTTTATGAAAAAAAATTCCAGTACATGAGAAACCAATAGGTGGTGCTCACATACCAAAAAATAAAACTTCTGCGTGAACACAGGACATGTAAATGTGCATAAACACACACGAACACACATGAACATATTTGAGCACACCTGAATACACATGAACACTGTACACACCTGTACAGGGCTGAGACATGCCACCATAGACAGGAGAAGTTATTTTAAGACTTACTACACTTATATTTCTATCTGTATTCTTAATGACATTGTTTTAAGGCATACCTCATTCCTCTTAGTAAGTACAGAACTAAATTATAATATCGAAGATTTTCCTTGAACTCATTTTAGATATTCTGACTTTGTTTTGCCCATCTACAGCATGCTAGAATCTGGCTTTCTGTGACAGAGGCTTTAAAAGAGCCTTCAGGTGATCTACAGACTCATTAAAATTGTATGCTAATGAGATTCCACGGAAATAAACATGTCATTGTATAAAGTCAGGGTTAAAATATCAATCTCAAATACTCACTATTCGTTATGGTGATCCCCGCCACTTTAGTCAGTTCACCCAAGTGCACTGTACTGTCTGGGTATGTAAATAAACTCTAGCACAACCATAACATAACCTCCCATAGCTGTGAAAGAATGCTTTAAACTGCAAAAACAAACTATTCAAATCCGTCTTTTTGGTTTCGGTTAAGAGTCTGTCTGTACCGCACTGGCAAACTGGAATGGCTCTCATCCGCATTACTGGCTTGGCTGCAGTATATACCACTCATGCTTTACTAAGTTTTAATTTCTCCATGTTAAACAAGGGGCTACTCCTTGATGACCCCCAGATCTCCACCAGCCCGCTTGCCCTCATCACGCTCATCTGGGGTGTATTTCCAGAAGCTACCCAGGATCATCAGAGCGTTTCTTTCTTTCCTTGCTTTGCAGTCATTTGATCTACTGAACTCAGACTCCCAGTTCTAACCTTGGCCATAGAAACGACACACACACACCACTCACTTGGTCCGCAGTTCCCAAGATCTCTCTAGAGACCCTGGCATTGCCTTTTTTGCTTCGTGTTAGGGTCTACTACCTTGACTGGCTGACACGTGTCTTCTGGTGTCCCCCGCCCTCAACTGCCCTGTAGGCTTTCCGGGATAGGTCCCCCTCCCCAGCCACTCTTATCAGGCAGTGCTCATGCAGAGCCCCCTTCTTTTCACTCTCGGTGCACCCCACACTCTTACAGGCTCAGCTACAATCCTCTAGCCAGGGACTCTGCACGGTCAAATGCTCACTGGGCATTCCAAGCTCAAATTCAACATGGTCAGAACTATGTGTTCTCAAGTCCTCTTTATTCTATGTTCGACATCTTCACTGGCTCCAGCACCATTTGGTTAAGAGAAAGGCAGGTGAGTAAAACGGAAACTCATTTCGAGACTGTCACAGGTCGCCTCAGACATTCAGAAACAAGATTTGGTCATGAGAACTGGAAGTTTCAGTTGGGAGCCGAGCTTGCTTTTACTACCTGTCAGCAAAGCTCAGCCTGACACTGTCTTTCAACCCCTATTTCTTTCATTACACTAGCATATTATAAACACCCCAACCCCTTTCATCCTAACACTTCAGCTCTGATGTTTAACCTCAACTGTAATTTGCAGTGGTTTACTGTGTTTAATGTGATCAAATTTAAGCTGCTATTTTCTTGCTTTTAAATGGGTATTTAAGCCATGAACAGCAAGCAAAGGGTACTGAAGGTGTAAACACAATTATTTTGATAAAGGAATGGTCAATGAGTAATATCACACGTGACAAATCAGACTGGCGAACAGTAAAGCCTGGCCTGCTCCAGGACTGGCATGGCTCAGCAGGAAGGAGGGCAGAGGTAGGCTAAGCTGTGCCCCTGAAGGAGTAAGAAAGTACGACATAAAGTGAGCGGTTGGATGGAGGCCAGGGTGAGGACAGGAAGGACATACCCCAAACCTCTATTTATAACTCTTTAAAGAGCCCAATCATTTTAAAAGACGTTTACATGCATTGGTGTTTTGCCTGGATTTATGTCTGTGTGAGGATGTCAGGTCCCCTGGAGTGGAGTTAGAGACAGTTAAAAGCTGCCATGCAGCTGCTAGGAATTGAACCCGAGTCTTCTGGAGGAGCAGCCAATGCTCTTAACCAATGAGCCAGCTTTCTAGCCCCATGTTTATAACTTTTTTGTTTTAAAACAAAATGCTTGTATTTTTAGCTCGTTTAAACCTCACCTTTCTAGATTTTGACAGAACTCCCAATTTATAGCATTTAATGTTGACCTTCGTTTCCTACATTCATTCAATCCATGCCTTCTCTATTGCTTATACAGAATTATTTTAGCTATGGTCTAGTTCATTCTTTAATAAGAGTGTAATGGATCGACATACAATAAGAGTATATGTAATTGGCAATGGGGGAAATTTTGTTAGGGTAATGTAAAATTGTATGAAAAATTTCCTAGCATGCAAATCATCCGAAGTAGGAATTTTTAGTTAAGGAAAACTATTTTCAAGAAAAGCCTCGAAACACTTTCCTTTATTACACGGAGTGGATCCTTTGCGGACCTAAGTAGCTGCCCGCTTTCTCCTGGATGCTCATCTCAGGAAGTAGCAAAGCCAGCACATGTGTAAACCAAGCACCTTCCAGAGAAGGATCTGTCTGAATCACGTTTGCTTGTTTTTGTTTTGATTGTACTGGTCTCTGTTTGAAACAAATGTCTTGCAGAGACAAGCATGAATCAGGCCTACACGGCTGCCCAGTACAGACCAATTCTAGGCACAAAAAGTCTTTGCTATTTGTCCACATTAGTATTCTGACTGGTATTTTATTTGTTCTCAATACCTGTACAGTAAAATACTTCTAAAAGATCAGTACGAACACCACTTCTTTCAAAAGTCCTGTTATTTTAGTGTGTGATTTGTAAGGTATGAGGTTTCCAAGAACACACAAAGAGACACACATGTACACACACACGTACACACATAACATATCAAAAATTACTATATTTAGTCTTTGTTCATTTTGCTTTTTTTTTTTTTTTTTGAGACAGGGTTTCTCTGTGTAGCTTTGGAGCCTGTCCTGGAACTCGTTCTATACAGCAGGCTGGCCCTGAACTCATCTTGTTTCTTAATCGATTTCTTAATTAGCAACATCAAGTGTTTGTTCTTTGAACATAAACAACAACTAAAAAAAACCCCAAATTTATTTAATTTACTTTGGTGGGCACCTTTAGACATAAACAAAACTCATGCATGAATGATGACACATCTACAGCTTTTATAAATTCTTCATTAACTGTAGGAGTGGAACCCTGCCCCCACACCAAATGGCTTCTAATTGTTCATTAAAAAGACAGCAAATTGCTGAGGTGGTGCTGTTTGCACCTGGAAGGTGAAGGCAGGAAGACTGAGACACTGAAGTCTACTTAGACTACATAGCAAGACCAAGCGCAGAAAACTAAACCGAACAAAGAAGAAACAGCAACAAGAGGGAAGTGATGTCAGTTTCCAGCTCGGGCAGCACCGTCTTTGCGGGCACACGGTGACCTGGTTTAGATCCCTCAGAGTCTATCATTTATTTACAGGGGATCTAGTGTCAGGACATCTGCAATGACTTACAGAAAACAGTGACGCATATCCAACCCTGGGGACGAAGTTCACCAAAGGGTTTAACTAAAAATTGTTTCTATTTATCATGTATTCTGCTCCTCAGGAGAGAATCTGCTAAAGAATGAATAGGTGGAGAGGTCCTTTGATGGATTTATTAATAAGATTTTGCAATTAGATTCCCAGTTTAAAATAGAGATATTGTTTGCATGAATTAAAAATTAAGCAAAACTAATACAAACCTAAGACTTCAAGTTTCTATTACTATTTCAATAATCTTACAGTACAAACACAGAACTGTGGTTGTAAAAGTAGGAGTAAAACTTACAGCCTATTTTTAAAAGCTATCATTTCAAAGTGGAAGGCTTCAGATGACTTTTATTAAGATGAGGATGGGAGAGAAGAGATCATGTCAAAACCATGTCAAATAAATCCATCAGTTTCAGAGTTCAACATTTTTAAAGCCTGGAGAAAAGAAGTTAGCAGTGAAATTTATGATTGGACCTAAACTACTTGTAAAAGAAAATGTACAGTTTCCTGTTCAAAAGATGAAAAACTAGGTTTCATTTCAGAACTGACAAGAGTTGACACTTTATGACAATAAGTAGCTGAGGTTAAGGACATATGAAGTGTATGTGGTTTGGGTTTATAAAACTGAAATACAAGTTAGTAAATGACACTCACTGACTACTAAACCTCACAAGACAAATATGAAGGGCACGAAAAAGAATTGGTATTTTCAAGGAAATAACAGATGAGGAAGGATGTATAATTATTAGCTGAATCTAAGAAACACAACAGTTATTGTAAGAAATATGTAATAAGGCGGCTGTGGTGGCTCACGCCTTTAATCCCAGCAGAGGATTAATCAGGAGGCAGAGGCAGTGAGTTCTAGGACAGCCTGGCCTACAAAGGGAGTTCCAGGATACCCAGGGCTGTTACACAGAGAAATCCTGTCTTGGGGGAAAAATATGATAAATACAGGGCTAAATGATGTCATATGTGTTTAAAGTAACTTACAGCAAACAGCATACTTCAAGAAAGATACATAAATGTGGTATATAGCACTTCAAAAGATCTCCACAGGACAATTTGAGCACACCTTCCCCCGTCTGTAGTCTTGGCTAGTGTTGATGAAATGAAGTCACACATTCATCTGGCTGGCTCAGCACGTGCTTTTCCTACATCTCCTTACACATTAAATAGAGAACGCCTTTGTTCTTATTGCACCTTCCCCTTTTCTCTACTTACATAGTTCAATAATACCATGTACTTAACTCCATGTGTGGGAAGAAAAAAGATAAGCCAACAAAGAAAACATGTAAGAAAACACTAATAAGAAGGGGTCAATTCCAATAAAAGAGATGTATTTTGAAAAAAAACAAAAACCAAGCAAATGAAAAACAAAGGCTATCACTGGGGCTGGGGAGACAGTTCACTTGGTAAAGTGCTTGCTTTGTAAGCAGAAGGCCCCGAGTTCCATCTCTAGTGCCCATGTGAAGACAGCAGGTGTGGTGGTGTGCAATCATTCAGTCTCAGCGCTGAGGAGTCACCATATAATGGGGGAGACAAATGCCCCAACTAGATATCTTAGGACACAAAGTAAATCCCCAGTGCCAAGAACCGGCTATATCTTAGTGGGTGGCTTGCTGAAGGAATCCCATAGACTCCCCCAAACATCACAGGCTATTGCCATGGAGTGTCACTGGGTATATAAATTACATACCAGAGCAGGCCCCAGGAGTAGCCAGTCATCGCAAAATGAACCCCACATTTGTGTGTTTATCCTTCTTTCATCTGTTTTGATTTTTTTGGTATGTGTGTGTTCCATTTTTTTTTTTTTGAGAGAGAGACAGAGAAAGAACAAGAAGTTGGTGGGTAGGAAAATGGGGAGATCCTAGGAGTTGGGGCAGAAAAATATGTTAAAAATATTGTATGAAAAAAATTAAACTAAAATTTTCTTAAAAAGTTATAGTGGTAAATTATTTGTGTTTTAATAAATAAAGTTTGCCTGAAGATGAGAGGACAAAGCAGCCATACCAGCTAGACATACAGACCATGGAGTGGTGGCACACTTTTTATTCCAGACTTGGGAGACAGAGTAGATGGATCTCTGTGAGTTCAAGGTCATCCTGGGCTACACAAGATTGAGTCACCTAAAAGAGAAACAGAGCTCACACAAAGGTGATCCAGCACTTGGGATCACACACCTTTAATCCCAGCACTAGGGAGGTGGAGACAGGAGCAACAGGGCTGAGTGGAGAGAGAAATATAAAGGGAAAGGGACAGGAGCTCAGTGGAGTCTGGAGTCTGAGGATTCCTGGAGACAGGATCTCACCCCTTTGGTCACAAGATTTGGTGGAGGTAAAAGGTCTAGAGGCTAGCTGCTTTGTTTTTCTGATCTCCATGTTGAACCCCAATATCTGTCTCTGGGTTTTATTATTTGAGCTACAAAAAGTTACAATTCACAGAGCTGAGGATAAGACTTCTGCTCCAAGTCAAAAGTTTACAGCTCATAAGGCCCATGAAAGTCATCAGCATGAACAGTAAGTAGAGTTCAGCTGAGCTCTCATGGCTACAATAATGTTAAAGCCCAGGGAATAAGTGTGGTTACAGTTTCTGAAGAGTGAGCCCTATATGCATAAAAACCGATCTAGGAATAGCATCGCGCTTGCACCAAGTGTCTCTGCACTCTCCCAGCCTGTGGCACAGCTGGGAAATTGGGGTTCTTTAGGTGTACCAACGTAAAATGAATGCAGGCAGATTGTAAAAAATATATACCGCTTTAATGTAGAAATAGGCTTACAGTACCACGGTTCCCGCGGAGAAACAGGAAGCAGAAGAGGAGGGTGGGTGCACACCCGGCAGATTTATAGGTAAACATTACCCCGAGGCGAGCACGCCCCCTAAGGCTGGGCTTAATCCTACATCTCCCCCTTTTGTCTAAATAAGACAGAACTAAACCAAATACAACTATATACAATAATAACAAATAATAAATATAACAAACAATATTGAGAACAAAAGTTTTGCTAGACATTCTATCTCAAGGAGTCTAAATAATGTAGAGAGTAACTACAATTATATAATCTTCAACTCCATCAAAGATCTGAGAAGGGAATAAATATTACTTAACAAACGAGAGATATCCAAAATGTGCAACAATTGACAGAGACAACTGACTACCTGGGCAATCACCCAAAGTCTTGTTTGCAATGTTGAGTCAACCAACTTTGGTTAAGGCCTAACATAATTGACATACCATTATTAAAGGCAAGGAACTTTCTTAGAACTATCCTACCCTGTCTTGGCAGGATAAGACAATCCTGTTTTATCCACTTAGGGATATTCTGTATCTTTGTCAGAAGTTGAGGTATGGGCTTTTCTTAACCCAAAGGCCAGTTCTGCCAAGAAGACAAGCTCCCAGTGGAGTGTCTTTGGTGTTCAACGTTCTCTCGGGAGTAGAGTGGCATTGCCAGGAGTAATTGTGTCTCGTTGGCACAGAATTCTAGGTTAGATTAAAGGCCATTTTTTACAGCTCTTCAAAGAGGCTGAAGATTATACTATCTATACTAAATATAATCTCTATGTATCTAAAAGACCTGATTAACCTAAAAATAAATATGACAAACATATAATTCTCAATACCTATCTAACTTGAAGACTAAAAGAATAAACAACTGTGCAATAATGAAGACAATGATCTTCAACTGTAAAAATGTCATTACATATCAAATGTAAACAATGTTATTATATAATAGTATCAGAGGTAGAAATGTACATTGTAATATGGTAGATGTATCAATACAATATAGACAAAGTTATAAGCATACTCATACAAAAATAGAGGTAGGAACACTCACATTTAATATTTAATATATCAATATATAGGAAACAGTACCAATACGATTTTCTAAAAACAGTAATTCACAAATACCAATCATCCCATCAAACCAGTCTACATTTAGGAAGCGAGGAGACACTCTGACAGCATACCATCCCTCCCTGTCTGCTTCCTGGCAGTCACGGGCGAGTAGATTCCTCTGTGAAATGCTGTCTTGCCATACAGGCTCAACTCAACAGGTCCCAGTGACTATCAAAGGAAATTATGAGCCAAAATAATCTTTTCTACTTGTAAGATGACTGCCACAGGTATTCTGTCACAGTGAGAGAATGCTGACTAAGACAACATTCAAGAATCTACATTTGATGATAAAGAGAATGTACACATGGATATGCATGGGTAAGGTGCAGATGGCATGGGATAAAACAGCCATAAAAGGATTAAGTGGACTCTTGCCAACCCTAAAGTGGCTCCCTTAACTAAGAATTGTGGTTCCGTGCTCCCCTGTCCAACCTTCCTTTATCCCAATCCTCCTGTTTTCCCAAGGCCCGACCTCCTTCCCTTCTAACTTTTCTCTCCCCATCTCCCCTTACCCCCATCCCACCCCACCCCCAAGATCCCAATTTTCTCCCCGGCAATTTTGTCTACTTCCCTTAGCCAAGAGGATAACTATATGTTTTTCCTTGGGTTCCCCTTCTTACTTAGCTTCTTTAGATTCACCTATTGTAGACTCTGTGACCCTTATTTATGGCTAGAAACCAATTATTAGTGAGTACATTCCATGTTCATCTTTTTGGGTCTGGGATACCTCACTCAGGATAGTGTTTTCTATTTCCATCCATTTGCATGCAAAATTTGAGAAGTCATTGTTTTTTACCGCAGCGTAGTACTCTAATGTGTAGATATTCCATACTTTCTTCATCCATTCTTCTGATTGTTTTTAAATACTTGATGTGATAAATATATTGCACTTAATTCTTAGGCATTGGATTTTAATGATGTTTCTTATTTCTACATTTCACAGCTATATTTAAAGTAATATTTCCCAAGATAACTATTATTCACATATTTCAAAATATTTTAAACAACTATGCTTTCAATTTCATTCATATTAATCTAGTAAACACATTAGTACCCATAAAAATACAACTTATGTACACATAATAAAAGTTAAACTAGAGATGTGGTTGTTGAATGCTGAAAAGAAGGATCAGTGGTTAACAGCTTTGACCTGGATTTGAGTCTGAGCATAAGCAGGTGCCTGGCAATGGTCAGTACTTCCATTTCCAGAGTATCCTGCATCCTTTCTTCTACTGACACCAGATACAGATGTGGTGCATATGTAGAGCAAACACCCAGACACAAAATAAATGAAGATGAACAAAAATAAAAATAAAAAGTGGATTTAAAAAAAAAAAGGATTAAGTGGAAGCTGAGAAAGTGTTCTGGGTTCTTAAAACAATAACAAAAGAATAAAATGTTCTTTTGAAGAGAAACAGAGAAGGAGAGAGCAGATGAGGCTGGGAGAATAAAGAAGGGTGCAGCATTCTCAAAGATGGTAACAGAGGACGAGACTCCATCTGAAAAGCAAACATGCTAAACCAATGAGCCCCTGAGAGCACAGCAAATGATCAGCTGTGCTGAATTTGCTGGAGTGAAAGCACTGGAGAGACCCTCTGTGAGGTGCCACGTCAGGAGGAGGAAGGCCCTCTGTGAGGTGCCACGTTAGGAGGAGGACGGCCCTCTGTGAGAAGGGGAGCCTGCACTGGAACTGGAAGCACAAAAGCTCCTGGATAGATGGGTTTCCAAGTCCAGTTCCTCTACCTTGTCACTTTGTCACACATACCTAGTATCTTCACTTGAGCCTCTGCTGTCTAGACTCCTGAAGTGAGTGTCTGATCACGTGGTACCCCAGCAGAGCTCTGTCCTCATGGAAATGTCAACACTGAGGATGAGCAGTCCGAAAGGAAGGAAGGAGACTGAGTATGTGAAGTACTCCCTAAAGAGTGCTCCAAAAGTTATCCGTAATCCTTCATAAGGAGTCAGGAGTCGGCAGGGGCTGGAGAGATGCTTCCTGTTCTGTATTGGTTCTCTGCGCCCATGCAGTTGGCTTGTGGCTGCCTTGACTTTTGCTCCAGAGGACTGGACGCCTCTGAACAGGGGAACCTGCACTCACACACAAATGCGCCTAATTTAAAATACACCATAATCTTTTAAAAGGGAAACCAGAACCGCTGAGAGTCTTCCAGTGGTAGAGCGGTTGCAGGTGGTTTAGAAGGCCTTGGTGTTCAATGCCCCTCCCCCTCGGAAAACCAAACACTTCCTTCAGTGGAAATGATTACTAGGATTCTGGCAACGTTATTTAATACTCTAAAGTGGGAAGTCTTACACTGTAATCTAAAGGTAAAATGAGTACAAGTGGGAAAACACAGTACTCCGTCTCCCACCAGGCTCTCGTCCTCACACCAATGACTAGAAATCCTGCACCCAGTATTTCTAACACACAGGATGGTCTCCTGCATTGGTGCAGCCATGTAAGGACGGATACATCAACACACTCATTCCTGCCACTCTCGGTGGCATTCCTCAAGAACCATGCTATTCTGCCTGGACATCAGCTCTAATCAAAGCAGGTGATTTCATGGTGTCATGAAGATCATTAGTGGTCCTGACAAAGAATAAGAAAACGTTATGTGTTAGGAAAATCAGACGCCCAGTAGTCACAAGAGGCACAACACACTGAAGAGCTCTGGACATAGGGCAAAATATGGAATGAGGAGAGCAATGAAGCTGACTATAATTATACTGTAAGAAATTAACCCTTCTCTAGGAGGCTTCTGAGTACTAGGAGTAATTCCGAAACTGCTGGCGAAGCGTAAGATAAGATGAACGGGGAAGACTGGCCTTTATTCCGCTTTTAAAGCCATAAGGGCATTTTTTCCCTGTGAGGGCATAAGAACTATTGTTATGGTACCTACATTTTTCTAATTTATACACTGGAGATTTAAATGCTGAGCAAGTGATTATTCCTTGTCCCCGAATGGGGAAAGCTATTCATTTCTGGAGCTTACGGCGACTTTCGCGGGAAGCCTAGAAGAGAGCGGCAGGAAGCAGTACTTGGCAAACAATGGCCTCAGAGTTCATGATTTTTCGAACAGCTATGACACACTATCCATTCATATCTAAGCCACTATGTCCTTTCTGAAGAGTAATAAACAAAAATGAATATAATAGTGCGGAAGGAGCGCAATTAAAAACTATCCCTCCTTTGCTCTGGACACCACATTCTATCTGTAAGACTGAAGACCACAAGTCCCCTTATCCTGGGCCATTTCAGCAAGCTGGTAGTGAACGTCCACTTCCACTTCACCACCTGCGGCTGGGTCTCGTAAGAGTCCCAGAGTTAATCATTTTACCAACAACAACAGATTCTTTTGGCTCACGCTTCTGGAATTATGGTCAAATGATGGCCTCACTACTCTAGGCCTTAGGTAAGAGAAGGGGCGGGGTCCTACGATCACCACTGAGGGCGGGCTGCAGCTGTGGACCACAAGGCCTCCCACTGTCTTCCTCCACCTCCCCTATGCTCCACCACCTCCTTGGGCACTGTCTAGCGACCTAAGCCTTCAATGCATGTTCCCCACTGTGAGGAGCCCCACAAGAGGCCCAACCTTCTGAAATGTCCAAACTAAAGTACCCATTGAGCGGCTGACTGTGTACAGCACTACACAGGAGATTTAGCACAATTAAAGTTAACTAATGAGCATCACACTTGGAAAAGTTATTCTCAAAGTAGAAGAGAAATCCTCCATATGTGAACGTGTTTGTTTTACGCCCACTCAGTGCCCTGGCCCTGTTGCTGGATGCACGCTGCACACCTCACGTCCATCCTCTACGCATCACACCCTCTCAACGGCACTCCAGGGACTCACCTCACTGTTCTAACACTGACTTTATTCACTGTTCAATATGACAATGTAACATGAAAACACACATAATCTTATTAAAGCAGATATTTAATTGATGGTTGGGAATATATAAAACACGATTACATTACATATTAAAATACATTATTGCATAGTAAAATAGTAACAAGATGAAGTTACATAGCATGGACTATAAAAGATGGGGCATCTCCACTCCCTAAAGCTCACGGGGAGCTCCACCATGGCCTCTGGAGCGCTTCATCCAGAGGCTCCGGGAAGGTGGGCAACTCAGAGCATTCTGTAGTAGTGGGCGCTGCCTTCCTCAAAAACGGGTCCTGCATCCCCACCCCCTTCCTTGTCCGAAGGAGTTTCCTGGGTCCCATTAAGTTCTACTTCATATTCTCTAATCTTAAAATCTTAGTGGATTCATTATCAAAAAGAACACAGTAACTTCTCATGTCTTTATTTGAAACAGATAAAAGGCACTGGTCAAATGAAACCGTGAAATTCTTCTTGGTTGCTTCAGCAAAAGATCAAGGTACTTGATTGAAAAACTGTAAAACATTAAAACCCCTCAGGAAAGGTACAAAGACCAAGGTTCACTCGCGTAACTTTCTGTATTAAAATGAACCACACAGCACTATCAGATAATTGCCAGTTAAGTTTTATTTTAGATTCCTTTAGAATTAATATTTCATCAGACTAAATGTTCTTCAGTGAAACTGTAAAATTCTACATTATGGTATTTAAAATGAAAGCAGTGGCTAAAAACATGTCACATGACCATAATGCTGCATCCATCATAAATCATTAGCTCATGTGTGAATCACCTGCTATTCAGACAGTATTAAGTCCACACCCCAGCCCCTCTTTTTTAAGGCTACAACTGAAGCATCAGTGTAAGAGGCTTTGGGATCAGCAGCGTGCCGGACCTCTAACCCTCAGAACAGGCAGCTAGAAAATGCAAATACACCATACAGGAGGGTGATTTTGAAAGACTCAGTTCTGGCAATTAAAAAAATAATGCTTAAAAACTATTTGAAGTTCACACTTATTTAATAATATTTGAATGACAGAAATAAATAAAAAGGAAAGGAACATGACTGGTCCCAGGTTTGGTGGAGGAAAGGATATGTGGGAGAAGCGTGGGCAGAGGCAGCGGCATCTGGGGGAGTCCAGAGTGGACATGACCCTGGGCCGCGTGAGGAGGGGGCATGGGTAGAGAGAGGGGAGAGAGGGGGACAAGGTGCAGCAGCCAGGAGGCCCAAAAAATGGCAAAAGAGGCAGGTAACCAATAGCTGGATGATCTAGAGAGGATAGCTGGTGGAAGGGCAGCACAGCCCCCGGGCTGAAGAAGTTTCGGGCAGGGAAAGGGGTATGCCAGCCAGGAGGGCCCTGTGACAGGTACAGGCTAAGGGATGCTGGGAGAAGCTAGTGGCCAGCGTCTGCTTTGATATGTTAAATAGTTGCCCAAGTCATTTGTCACAGGTTTTAAACCTAACAGTATCAGCAAGGATTAAAGAATTTTGGAAGCAATATTCTTTTATTAGCTATCATATGCTCGTTCTGCTTGATAAAAGATTTCATATCAAATGCAGAATAGATTCCAGATAAACTAACCTCATTTAGAACATTTGACTACTGATATTAAAAGGTAGGAACACAGAACTGTCTCACTGTTGAATCGAATATGACATGTCAGTCCTAACATTAAAATTAAATGAAAAAACAAAACAAAAACCCTTTCAGCTGTAAAAGGATTAAGCTCCAAAATCTGTTCTAATTAACAATCGGAATTTAAAAAAGAGCATAGTTTTTGTCTAATTATAAAAAGAAGTCAACCTTACTCCTTTTGTTTACAACAGTACATCTCTAGGCTAGGAATCAAAAGGAGAAACAATTAATTTCTTCTTTAAAAAACAGAGTAGGGGAAGTAAAAGGTTAGGACTTGATAAAAATAGCACAGGGAAAAATATTAAGCAAGAAATGATGATCACACCTAATGTAAATGCTTACATATGCTGCACACAGCTGCGGCAGCTGCTGCAACCCCTTTTGATGCAGCAATTCTACCAGAATTTCAGACTGTGAGTACAGTCTTAGAAATAAAAGCATAAGGCTCATATCAAAATGTATTACCTAATAATAGATACATCTTTTGCAGCATGATCTACGCTGGGGAAATCACTGGACAAAGCCAGTGATGTGCTCCAGACATTAACTGCAAGCCCTGCATGGTGGGAACTTTGTGCATTCATAATGGACATAAGCACAAAGAAAAATAACAATTAGTCTATAAACTTTAAACTAAGATCAGCTATAATTCAAGTGAAAATGTGTTTTTAAGGTAAGCACAGAAAAGGCACAGATGATATAAATCAAAGGCCCACATGTACTGGGACATGTGACATCATGACAAAACCATCTTACATCTCAAGAGACTGAACTGTTGCTGGACCACATAGGCAGAGTTATCAACACATCCTGAGCTCACTCAAGACCGCTGGTCTGCTGTGTGCTCAGCCTGGCTCTTTAAGTTGCTTTTAAGAGAATAATGCAGCAATCCACCTGTCATGCCCCACCTCGTTCAGCAAGGATGACGCGACCACCGGAGCTCTTCTCACTGCAGTTTATTCCAGGACTTTATTCACTTTCTCTCTCTCCTCCCCTCTCTCCGGGCAAACCTCTCCCAGCCCTTAAGTAGGCATGGGCTGCCAATCCCGGATTGCCAGGTGGGCATTGCTCATAGGTCCACGCATATGCAAGCAGCTGATAATCATTGCGTGATAATAGCATAAGTCAGACTTTAGCCATAGGAGTTGATTATACATTTCCATCAGGTGTGGCTTCACGCAGCTTGCTACATCCACCTCTCTTGCCTTGGAGTTCCCGTGTAAGTAGCTTTGACAGCGAATGCATAGATAGCTGCAGTCTTAGATCATGTGCTCTCCCAGGCCCCAGCCCAGAGCAATGCCTACATGCCATTTACGGAAAGTATAGATAGAGATGCTGAAGGGATCATCTCGGAGAGTATCCACCACGAATGCTGGATACTGGTGAATAAACAATGATTTTGCCATCTGGATCAGTTGAAGAAAGTGACTTAATCCCTTGTAATGCTAGCATAGATTTCTGTAAAGTGTTTCCTGCTTCTCCATGTGATTCCTGGGGTCCTTCCTTTGCTTTCTGTGCTGTTCAATAAATACAGAGGAGGCCCTTTGTGAGGGATAGACAGAGTGACAGAGACAGACACAGGGACAGACACATGAACAGACACAGGGACAGACACATGAACAGACACAGGGATAAACACAGGGACAGACACAGGAACAGACATAGGGATAGAATCAGGGACAGACACAGGAACAGACACAGGAACAGACACAGGGACAGACACAGGGATAGAATCAGGGACAGACACAGGAACAGACACAGGGATAGAATCAGGGACAGACACAGGGACAGACACAGGAACAGACACAGGGATAGACACAGGGACAGACACAGGAACAGACACAGGAACAGACACAGGGACAGAGGGACATGGTTCACAAGCTTTCAGGCAGGCGCAGACTGACTCACAGGCAACAGAGAACACAGAGAAGATAAGGTAGAATTCACATCTGGACTTGTTCTTGGTTCAATGACCCCAGAGGGAAATGCTTTCGTTTCTCTTCTCAGTGCAATACACTAGAGGCTAAGGAGAACAGGTGATTTTCTTTCTCTTTTAAAGAATTGAATTAATTTATTTATATTTTATATGTAAGTACTCTGCATGTGTACGTGCAGGCCAGAAGAGGGCACCAGATCCGACTAGAGATGGTTGGGAGCCACCGCATGCTTGTGGGAGTTGAACTCAGAACCTCTGAAAGAGCAGTCAGTGTTCTTAACCCGAGTCATACATTCAACCCATACGTGATTTTCTTTATTTAAAAAAAAAATAGTCAAAATATAGCATCTTTATTTCATAGAAGGGGCCATGTTTTAGGTCAGGTTGATTATAACAAGTCCTCTGAACACAGTAAACAAGTGTATTTGATTTTTAAAGATGTTATTTTATTTAAACTAAATTTTACTCTAACTTATAATATTGACCTGAATCAAACAACTAATATTTGATTATTCTTTTCTTACTTTTGATTGCTTCTAAATTAGGGTGTTTTTCAAAACTCCTATTTATTCATTAATTGCACTTTCATTAAACTTTAAAAAAATGAAAAAGCAAAAAGATAAATAGTTCTAAATTAAAAGGAAAATATTAAAATATGATATTTAATACTTTTTATCATATTCAGTCACCAGACTTTATAATTTAATATCTTTTATATCAACTTGTAGCCATAAAATGAGCAAAGGACAAATTTATATCTCTTGCAAGTTTTCAGAGGAAGAAAATGACGGAAAGGAATAATCTGTTAGAAACAAATGCTGCAAGCGTGGGGACCAAGACGGTCCCACCAGCCACACATAGACACCTCTCTCTCCGGAGTAGACTGATGCCCTCTCCACCAGAGCCATCTCAGGGCCTTCGGTAAATCTGGCTAATATGCTAATGACTCACACGGGGTCTCTCACAGTAGGACACACTACAGGTGCCCTTCGCACAGGCTCACTTCTCCCATCAGGTAGGTCCTGGAGACCCATTCCCTACTCTGAGGGTCCCTGTTAACTGTAACCTGACAAAACCTATCACCTGGAGCTAGGCGGCTGGACATACCTGTAGGGCATGATCTAGCTTAACTCAAGTGAGAAGAGTCACCTGAACTGTGGGAGGGGCCATTCTCTGGGCAGGGGACCTAGAGTGTAAAAGGAGTGGAGGCTGGCTGAGTACCCTTTCACCCTTGGCCAGGCTGCCTCAAGCTCCCGCTGGCTGCTGCCTTGGGTTCCTGTAATCCCCTTTTGTCAGTGGAGAAGTAATTAAAGCATTTACTCCCACTATTACGGGGCACAAGGTCCACATCAGTGCTTTATTGTAGAATAAAACAAAGTCACCGCATACAATGCACCCTGATTTGCCTGAGATGGTCCTGACTTTTCCTGTGGGAAATTTTTTTTTTAATCATTTTCAAAGCGTACTAACTGGATAAAGTAGAACCTAACTTAAAACCTTCAGTCGATTTTCAGTGTGGACAGCTGGAACAGGGGCTGCAGAACTAAACAGAGTAGAAAAACTTAAGGTGAAGGCCGAGGGCAGAGTGGGCAGCACCACAGATTCCGGAGCTTTGATTCTTCAAGGGAAAACATGCTCGCCTTAGAGTCTGCTCAGGCGAGACATCTCAGCCTGGGACCAGCACTGCAGGGATGCCAGGATTTCCGAAACCTTTACAGCATGTGTTTTGCTAATCTCCAAATATAAATCCAAAAATGCTCTGAAATCTGAAAGGTTTTGTTGTTGCCATTATAGATTTGGAGCATTCTGGATTTCAGATTTTTGAGATTTCTAATTAATAGACCACATGATGGACATTCCAGTCCCTAAACATTCCAAACCGGAAACACTTCACACAAGGTATAACAGTGTACAAACAGTTTCCCTCACTGGGCAAAGCCTTTGAAAAAAACACCCATTTATCCTCTTTAATGTATACTAGGGATGGGTCTTACATGCTGTTCTTCATATAAAAATAATTTTTATGAGACTAACCTTCAGAAAAAGTATTCCATATTATAGTAAGGTTTTGCTGTCTTCTGAAATGGAGTATTTTATTGATGTATAAATCCACATAATTAAAATATACATTGTTATGGGGTGAATTGTATTGTCCTCAAAATTCATTTTTTAAGGTCCCAATGCTAGTACTTCAGAGAGCCATTGTAATTACATGGAGACTCTTTGGTGAGGTAATTAAGTTAAAATGAGGTCACATGGGTGGGATATTATGATGTAACTTCAGAAGACATTAGGAAAGATTCCAGGGCAGGATGTAGGAAGATGGCATCTAAAAGCCACAGAGAGAATTCAGAAGAAACTATTCTTGCCACATCTTGATTGTGGGCTTTTAGCCTGCAGGCTCAGGAGAACACACATTACATTGTTTAGTCTGGGTGCTGTGCTATGGCAGCCCTGGCAAACAATAAGTCCGTCTACACGTGTCTGCAATTCCTAAGTGGGGAAAGGCTTACAGAGAGAACACAGCTGACTGCTTTTAAAGCATGACTTTCTGCTGATGTTTCTCCAACAGGAATTTACTAAGAGCAAAGGTAATGCTAAGCAAGAGCCCAGCAGCCCTGATCTCAAGCAAACAGACAAAAGTAAGAAGTATAATTCAGTCCTGATGTAGTGATAATAAACTTACAATTTGATATTAAATATGTCCAAATTTCTGTGGCTTTTCACATTCCATATTAATCCTTACAACTCAGCAAACAGTTGTAAGTGACTGACATTCTATAGAATCATATACGGTAATGAAAATGTACTCTGAGGCCAAAGCTGACCAGATTGCAGTGTCACAGAGCACAGAAAGCTCACACGTGAATTCAGATTCCAACTGTGGCTAACCTTGAGAAGCTATCATCTGTTGGATTTTTGTAACAGTTGTCTGAAAAAGATTGTTAAAATACTCCTTTACGTTTTTAGTTACTTATCAATTAGATTATTTTCAAGTATCAAATAAAACCTTATATTTGAAAAGACTGAATGCAGAAACAGATGTTGAGAACCTAGCTGCTTTAAATCCATCAATAAAGGCTTTACAATATTATAAAACAACAATACTGTTGACTCTTTTGTCCTGAAAAGTCTACTTTAATAAAACTCTGCTATAGTCACAAGGTTGCAATAAACTCATTCTTGTTATTGTAAATCAAACTTGTAAGTTTTAAGGCAACTTCTCAGTTTTAATTTCTAATACAGTAAACACTGGTAGTGATCAAACACACCAACTCTTACTGGGCACGGTGCTGTGAACCAGTGATTCCATACTAGCCTCGCAAGGCAGGGGGAGAAGAATGTAGGACAACCTGGGCTACACAGTAAGACCCTGTCTCAAAGGGGGACTGGAGAGTTAGGACAACCTGGGCTACACAGTAACACCCCGTCTCAAAAACAACAAAAAGGGGAGGTGTGGCACAGACCAGTTGTTATTCTTTTGGTCCCTGCTCTGGCCACGACCTCTCCTTTTAACCCCTGACCTCGCCCGCCATTGCTTCTCTCCCTGTGTTCTCCCCCGTGTACACACGGGGCTCTGCCTCTCTCCTCCTCTCTCTCCCTTCTTCTCTTTCTCCTCTCTCTCTCCTTCTCTCTCTCTCTCTCTCTCTCTCTCTCTCTTTCCCTTTCTTTCTTTCTCTCCTTGTTAATAAATTCTTATATGGCTATTTCCTGTGTTTATATGTCTGTTACTGCCCCACCGCCACCACCAGCTCAGTGCGGGCCCTCCCGTGCCGCTTTTTCTCATGGCGGGCTCCGCCAGCCCGCCCCAGGGATTTTTTTTAAGAATAAAACCAGTAATCTCATAATCTCAGCTTTGAAAGGTGGAGGCAGGAGGATTAGTCAGCTAGCCACAGCTACTTGGAAGAAAGTGTGGGCGACAGAGCCCCTGTCTTTAGTGCCCATCTGCCCATCCGACAACAGCAGTAACAACAGAGTTATAGGTGAGGCTGAGGGGTAGGAAGGACACTTGCCTGCCATGCTCAAGGCCCTGCTTGGTTTTCACCTGCAGCCCACTGTGGAAGGGACCTGACTCCCACAGGTGTTCTCTGACCTCTTCACGGGTGCCAAACTCATACAGTAATAGATAAGATAAAATTTAAAAACCTTGTTTTTGAGGTATAAAATCGATACACAATTAAATGCCTGTGAAAAAGTGAAAAAAATGTGGAAGAATGACGAAGACGACTTTGATTTCTGGAGACCAGGTGTGTTTGAGTGTTTAGTGAGGACAAAGACCAGAGCGCATGGTAAGAACACTAATGTCCTGAATACAAAGTCAGAGATATAAAACCAACAACAAACTTCCAATTCTGCTTTATGGAAGAAAAAAAAACACAAGAACTGTAAAATTTATAATAGAAACTCAGTGGACTGATAGTGTGGTGTGACTTTTAACTACCCAAATCTTATCAATAATAGAGGGAAATGAAGAGTTATTAGTAATTATTAATAGTAAGCTATTTCCATATATGAAGAGATAGTTTTTGATATGTGGTAACTACAGTTAATGGGGCAAATGCAGTAAGATGCTGGAAGTCATCCACAATTGACAGCTGTGCCGCCATGGCCTGTGGTCACGGAGCTGCAGCTCAGGTGGGTGAAGACTCTGCTCCTCTCACTGACTTCTGCTTCCACAGAGCCAAGGATGCTAACAACTGGGCACACAAGTAAGCAGGTTCTTGTGGAGTATCTCTCTATCTCACCAAAAACATCTAACCAGACACTTCATTGCTAAGGCTGTAAATTCTAAGGATAACATTCAAAATTAATTTCATTTTACACAAGTTTGCATGGAGAGAAAATACCTAATTCTACTTGAGCTGACTTTTCTCTTGGTTTAACTTTCACATGAAAATAATTACATATTCTGTTTGGGAAAGTATAACCAAGCCTCAGGCATGCAATATCACTTTATCTTATGAGAATTTCTCCATGTTCCAGTTCCTTCCTTCCTTATTACATGCTGTGAAAGCAGCAATAATTTTTATAGCCAAATATCACTTCATAAGATACCAGGTGGCTTTCAATATTTACCATATAAGTCATGCATGAAATTTAAACATTACAAAAGATGACTTACCAGTTGACACTCCTGAAATATGCACATTTTCAGAAAGTTCTGCAAGAGCCCCATTTCCTAAAATCAAACATAATAAATAAACTAATTTCCAAGGTAAAACTCATAGAAAAAATTCACATTCTTAAGAGAAAACTATGCAGAATGACTTTCAATTATCAGAAACTCAATATTTATAACAATGTACAAGAAAGAGTAAGACACAACATTTTGGAAATAACAATACAGTGCAATGTAGAGATCTCTCAACCCCAGAGAGCCGAGTGCACCAGCGGGAGCCATCAGCTACAGATCAGCAGGAACTGAGCTGACTGAAGAGGTGATGGGAGTTAAGACACACTGTTCAGAGCCTGTCCCGTGATGCCCTGGTGCTCTAGTTTATCAAAGGTCTTCTGTTGTCTTGTATATCTTTAACCTTTTTCTCATGGTTTTAATAGTTTTATTTCTCACTCTGGAAGCCACTGATTTCTACACTTCCTTCCACAGAAGCGGAAGGAACTTGCCAAGTGCCACTGCCACCTACTAAGGTGTCCGCTCCCAGGGATTAGAGCACATGGAGTCCCTTCAAGTATTCATGTTGTAGGAGACATTTTCACTTTATTATAAATCATTTTCCATCAATATCATCCTCCCCAACACTGTTGTTTGTCTGGAGACAAATCCTGGATCCTGTGCTTGCACGGAAAACACTCTACCACTAAGCCATGCCCAGTTCTTTCTTGAAGCCAGTTGAATAAAACGTAGGATGTGGAAGCAGAATTATTTCAGATTGAACATGGAGAAAACAAAACTGCAAGACTGTAACTGATAACCTTCCTTTTCTGAGTGCTACACTTTCAGGATTAGGGATCATCGCCCAACATCCTACCTCATATACTACACTCCAGGATTAGGGATCATTGCCCAACATCTCACCTCATATACTACACTCCAGGATTAGGGATCATTGCCCAACATCCATCTCTACCTCATTAAGAGGTGTAAGAAGAGAGTCTGTGTATTTGGCAACCCTGGCAACCATTTTTTTTTAACATATCCTAGATCAGAAGAGCAGATGCTCAAAACATTGACAGATGAATACATAAGAGATGTCATGATTCCTAAGATGAAGCCATGTCATGACACATAACATTGAACAGTTGCTCATTTTTTCCCAACTGGGCAGAGCACAGAACTACTACTGCAGAGTGAAACAACCCCAGCAGAGCCAGCTCAGTCCCCACAGCTGTGTTCTCAAGTGAGAGAGACTGCTTCGGCCCCTCGGTTAGAAACAACGCAACAGAATGAGAGAAAGCAGGGGCGTGAGACATTAAATACACGAGCAAACCTGGCTACGCTTATTTTAATCACTGTGTTTCATACCACATGAGCACCATTTGTTTTTGCCCAGCAAGGCAAATCATACACGTGGAAAGCTAGAACCATTAGAAAGATCCTGTCCACTTCTTTACCACACACAACTTACTCATTTTAAAGGGAGAAGAAACAAAACAAGAAACACATTTGCTAAGCAACCACAGTTTGTTAAAGGGCAGCATCCACTGCCCAGACCTTCGCACTCCAAGCAGAGGAACCCAAGTGAAAGCTGTGTAATTGGAGCAGCACCGTGGTGTGGGCTTGGGCACATGTACAAATTACAGCCGTGCTTCTGATATCTTCGAAGGAGGATAGAAAACTGTGGATTTTAATGCTAGACCTAAGTTACATGAATTCTTTTTCCAGAGCAGTAAACACGAACAGGCTGAAGGAAGAAAAGTGGCACACTGTGGATTTCAGATGAGGTGGCCAAACGTCTAACACCAGCTCCAGCACCTGGTGTGCAGGCTAGTGTGCTACCTACATACATGTGCACGTCTACACAGACTCTGACAGGTCTACAGTGTGTAAACCTGTAAACTCCAGGAACAGGGGCTAGACAGGCATGCTCTGCACATTTAAACAAGGACTGAATTTGCCATATATAGGCACAGATTTCTTTAAAAATGTTATTCATGCTATGTAAAATACCGAAAGACAAGTGAGCAAATGTCATTGCCTTTCGTTCTAGGTGAACAATACGTGGCATTGCTCAATGCTGAAAACGTCAGATTTCAGAGGAGCATCGTGCTATCAGAAACCGCTAACACCCTCAAATAAAAAAACTGGCCCTGTTTCTTTCCTATATACTCATTCCTGTGTGGAAACAGTCCTTCCCAGAAGTCAAAAAAAATGATAATCTCTGTTCACATTGAACATTTTGTTGTTATTACCTCAGATGTTTCTGACTCACGTCAGCTGAACCGGATAACTTAATTTAGGTGTCCTGCTATCAAAAATATTTTAACAAATGCATCACTTAAACTTCCATGTTATCAGTGACAACCCAAAGGAAACAGTTCTGGGTCCTCCCACATCAGGAAATGAACACCACAGATGCGCGTGTGTGCATGTGCGTGCGCGCGCACACACACACACATACGCACACACACACATACGCACACACACACACGCATACACACGCGCACACACATGCATACAAACACGCACACACACACACACACGCACACACACATACACATACGCACACACACATACATACACACACACATACACGCACACACACGCAAACATGCTACCTTCTTTACTGTGGCAGCAGGACTCACAGTCTCTACAGAGTCTCACGGAATGCTAGCCTTACTGATAGCAAATATTGGAAAAAGGAAGCACTGTAATAAATATCACTTCTCTAACCACACGTCAGCAGCCGGCTAGTTAAAATGCCAGCCAATGGAGCGGGTGACACCTAAAAGGTTTTCAATGTAAACTTCACTGGTACCTAAGTCTTCTGACGTATTTTGTTTCTAGTATCACTAATTCAATACTACAAAGGGCTAATGGTCTTCATTTCACTAAATAATAAGAAGGGTTAATGGTTCCCATCTCACAAACTAGACAGGATTAATGGTCCTAACTAAACACTTTGTACGCTTCTGGAGTTGTGACAATCAGGAGGGAAGTCGTGTGACGCTCAGGTATGTGTGGTGATGGCATAAATTCCAGTACTGACTGCTGGGATCCGACCCCAGCTCTGTGGCATTTAGACACTGACATTAATTGGATGACTTCTTGAAAGCCTGGCTTGTTCACTTGTATAAAGTGGTGGTATTATAAATAATGCTTATATTTATGGTCTCTCCATCTGGTGGTTTCTTTCTGTTCTCTCTTCATTTAGTAGCTAAAGCTCTTGAATAAAAACCACACCGAAGGGTTGGCAGCTATGTGCCAGCTAACTCCTAAATGCCTTGCAAGCATCCGTTAAGTGAGCCCTTAAAACTGAACAGTCATTTTACGTATGAAGAAACCACAGCTTCTTACATTTTAGTAGCTTTCTCTTCAGAGCAGTAACTGCGTAGAACCCTGGACGCAGTCATTAGTCACTAAAACATCTATATTACTTACTTTAGAGACGAACTCAGACTCTATATCAACTCCCACGGTGTATTTCTCACTTAAAAACAAAGGATCCAGACATGCACGTACTTCCTCTTTATGAAAGAAACATTGCTTAGCTCTTGGAGTTAAAACCCATTGGAGACAGCTACCCCAGTCCAGATGGACAAGAAGCCTTAATGACTGAAAGCTCATAATAGTGCATTCTTGGCGTCCTACGATTTCTTTCCACCATGTAGAGAGCAGTTAGTTATAAGACTTAACCACACACACACACACACAGAGCAGTTAGTTATGAGACTTAACCACACACACACATACAGAGAGCAGTTAGTTATAAGACTTAACCACACACACACACACAGAGCAGTTAGTTATAAGACTTAACCACACACACATACAGAGAGCAGTTAGTTATGAGACTTAACCACACACACATACAGAGAGCACTTAGTTATAAGACTTTACCACACACACACACACACACAGAGCAGTTAGTTATAAGACTTAACCACACACACACACAGAGCAGTTAGTTATAAGACTTAACCACACACACATACAGAGAGCAGTTAGTTATGAGACTTAACACACACACACACACACACACACACACACACACACACACAGAGCAGTTAGTTATGAGACTTAACCACACACACACACACACACACACACACACACACACACACAGAGCAGTTAGTTATAAGACTTAACCACACACACATACAGAGAGCAGTTAGTTATGAGACTTAACCACACACACACACACACACACACACACACACACACACACAGAGCAGTTAGTTATGAGACTTAACCACACACACACATACACACACACACACACACACACACACACACACACACTTGCAAAAACAAAACAAGCAAACCAGTATAGTTTGTCTTTTACTATATTTAAAGAAAAAGTTTAAAATCCTAGTTGGGCTCGTCAAGCTCTCCAGACTGGTTCTACCTGCAAAATCTCATGTGATTTGCATCCTCATTCTGCCTTTCAATTGCAGTAATGAGTTTGCTCTAGAACCGTATGAAAGGTCCTGCTGTACTTTACACCTGATGGAGGTGACTTTGATTCCCTGCACCGGGTTAGGCCAATCTGCAGTGGGCTTCTATGACGTTAATACACTGCTGAACATGCAGCCATTTGTGCTTACTGCGGAGCATTTACACACCTCCACGAGGTCCTACTCTTGGGAGGGGAGGACTTGGGAGGAGAGTCGTGGGCAGCAATGGTATAAAGCAGGGTTCTGCTATTTTTCCATGCACAGAACTGGCATAAATAGGGATATGCAGTCTTTCTCTAGCTGCTCAAATAAAGAACACATGACATAGGAATAAGAGTTAGGCCAAGTACTGGCCCCAAAGGGGCTGACAGTCTCTTGAGAAAATTACTCAACAATACATGAAATAAAAGCAAGGAATGCAAGTGTCCTACTCATAGAGGGAAATGTTAGGGACTTTCTGCCAAAAGTAAGACTTGGGGATGGTGTGCACACTCTAGTTCCCATATCAGGCAATTCAACTGGTAATTCACAGACACTGAGAACTGCAAAAGAAATGCCAACCTGTATCTGTAGATTATGTAACTGCACATCTATTTGGAAAATTCTAGACTGTAAAAAGAAAAATAGCTATGGGGAAAACCAGTGAAGGGTTGGGACTTGAAATGAGCATGCATACACACACACACACACACACACACACACACACACACACAGAGAGAGAGAGAGAGAGAGAGAGAGAGAGAGAGAGAGAGAGAGAGAGAGAGAAAATAAGCGAAAATAAGAAACCTCACACATAAGCCTCCCCCTACAGGTCATGACAAGAACTGGAATAATCCACCAAGGCCCCACTGAAAAAAGCTGGGGTAACGGTGACTAAAACTCAGGTCTAGATGGTAGTCGATGATGTAAGACTGCGACTGCTGGGACCAAAGGGACAACAAGGTGGGTTCTGTTACTGCACAGGCTTTCTGCCCGGAGAGCTCCTGGACCAGGAACATCCTGGCAGGGCGGGGAAATCTTGTTAGGCCGAGGGAACAAACTGGGATTGAGAGGTAGCAGTAATATTAAGTACATGATAGGCCGAAACCTTGCAAAAACAATTACCCACCTCCCCAAATGTGTATCAAGGCCATCAGGGTCCTGGCATGTGTGTACCATGAGTCTTCCCAAGCAGACAGATCAAGCCTTACTACAAGGCAAAAGTTACACTTCTAGTTCACCCAATTAAAGTTCTTTCAGGTGTGGAAAAGCTCTCAGGCGGAGTATTGCAGATGATTGCCTGGGTATCACCAGCAATTAGAACATGCACAGTGCAGTGGGGCTGACCGAGTGCTTTACTCATGGTTACCACTCCTATCCCTCTCCAGAAACTTCTCTGGAACCTCCCCAACGGCTCAGTGTTAGGTAAGCAAGCTTGCCACCAGCCCCGACGACCTGAGTTTTATCCCTGGACCCCCACACGGTAGAAAGAGAAAACTGCCTTCTGCAAGTTGTCTTCTGAACTCTACAGGTGGGTCACAGAATGCATGTGCATACGCACATACACGCACACAACCAAAATAAATTCATTACTTAATAAAATTATAATAAAATATTATTTTTAAAAATTGCTAGTGAGAACACAAAATTGCACAACCTTTTAGGAAAGTTTCTTTTCACGATGAATATGCACTACCAAACACACACCTACGGAAGGGAAAAGAAAACATTAAACAAGCGAACAAATCTAAAAAAGCCAGGAAATGTCTAGAAGGAGCAAGCACTTAGAAATTCTTTTTTTTTTAATTTTTTTTTTAAAAATATTTATTTATTTATTATGTATACAATGTTCTGTCTGTGTGTTTGTCTGCAGGCCAGAAGAGGGCACCAGACCTCATTACAGATGGTTGTGAGCCACAATGTGGTTGCTGGGAATTGAACTCAGGACCTTTGGAAGAGCAGGCAATGCTCTTAACCACTGAGCCATCTCTCCAGCCCCCAGAAATTCTTTATGAAACAGCAGCCAGCACCAAGTCCTCCTTTATGCCCTAAAGCCCCGCCTTTGCTGTGTGTCTGTGTGCTTCAAGTCTGCATGAGCCCGGGAATCACTGCAGGGCATCTGCCAACCTGTCACCCTCCTTCCAGGCTGAAGGCACGGGGCCTGTGGTCACTCTGGATCCCAGCACCCCAGCAGCCACCTCACACAACCAGACTGCTCCCCTTCTTCCTTAGACTACCATGTACATCCACAGTGCTGAGGCCTCCAGACCCCATCCTGGGTAGACAGCTAACTATGTCTCATCCAGATGTGCTCTGAGCCTTCTTGTCCTTGTCCTAATCCTTCCTTCACTTAAAACCAAAGCTCATGTCAGCACCCCAAAGATGTACGGAGGTCCTGGACCCTTCGTGTCTCTTCTTGGTGCATCAACTGCATTTCCTGCCTTTTTGCCATCCCTCTTTAGTTGGGGTATGGGCATGCGTGGCCCAGTCTTGCCTGTCGGGGCTGCTGGAGGTGGGACTTTAGCCACTAAATCCAGTTACAGAAACACTTCACAGAGAGACAGGAAAGATCAGTAGTTTCTACAATCGGTAGCGAGGGTAACTGACCTGTGGAAGCAAGGAAAGAACAGTCTGAGATGATCGTGTGCTTCCTGTATTTTGGGAAGTGTCTCGTGTGCACTTATGTCAGCAAAATTCACCAAAATGTATGGTCAAAAAGAGCACATGTTACTGCATGTAAATTTTACCTTAATAAAGTTAATTCAGAAAAAGGAGAGGCAGGCTGGACTCCAGACAAGATTTGGTTCGGAGATCCAGCTTCCTGGTGCTAATCCTGCTGGCTGCTGTCATCCTTAGCCTAACAAAGCAGCTGCAGTGGTTCCAGACGTCACACCCACAGGAAGACAGAATGCCAGTCCTGTCTTTCTGTTGACAGCTGTTGAAGTTCCATGACAAGTTTCTCACAAGAAAATGAATGGAAAGAGGTCCCAGGCTGAGGGTGACGTGTTAATTTAAAACATTATTAAGAAGAGAAAAGGAACAAGCAGATGGCTGGCGAAGGGCAAGCTATAGCTTCAGCGTCTTCCTTTCGAATCAATCCGATCCTTACCCTTACCTAAGGATCCACGTACCTGGGGCTCATTTTTAACTGTAACTTCCTGTCCCTTTAACCCGCACACGAGCTCTGCTGTATCTTCACTTCCCAGCACTTCTGAGAAATGACACGGCCTAAGTAAGGTAAGGCAGCAGCCAAGTGTTCGGGGATCATGCCAGTGGCAAGTGACTTTAGAACATGGTCAGTGTTCTGTGCCCTTTAATGACATAACGAACTTGGGCATTAGTCATGAAAGTCAAGAAAGGAGGCATGGGGACACTGCCTGCCTCCCAGTAGATAAGCACACAGCACAGACACACCACCTCACTCGGCAGCCATTCGGTACATGTGGAGGATATTGGTCATCTGAAATGAGGGCACTGTACTGTAACAAATAAGTTAATTTGATTTAATTGAAATTAATTCAACCTTAGATTCGAAACAGCTCCTGTGGCCATGTAGACTTGGTTCTAAATCCAATTCCAACTGGAAAGGCAGAGGACAGGAAGCATCTTCAATTGCATTACTGACATACACTTGGCAAACTCCAGAGTGGAAATTGAAAGATTAGTTTCTTTAAAAAATATTTGGTTGCTTACAAAAAACAACTTTCAAAAGGCTGTGAATGAATTTACAAACAGAAAACAAAACAAAACAAAAGCTTAAACAAGTGTAAATTTGAACCTAGCTGAATTCTTTAATAAAGCCGAGGGGCTTTATTTAAAACTAATAATAAATTAATATAGCATTTACAGTCATTAAAAATGAAAGCACTTTGTCCTTTAGAGGTACATTTTAAAATATTAAAATCAGGACAGACATAACCTCAGGGTGAAAGGATAAAAAAGAATATTCCAAGCAAATGGATGCAAGAAGCAAGCTGGTGTAGCCATTTTAGTGTCTGACAAAATAGGCTTCAAACCAAAATTAATCAGAAGAGATAGTGAAGGACAGTATAGACTCACCAAAGGGAAAATCCACCAAGAGGACACTGAAATTCTTAACATCTGTGTACCAAACACAAGGGCACTCAAGTCTGTGAGAGAAACAGGACTACAGCTTGTTGTGGAATATTATTTTAAGGTGTGTCACATTTGTTTATGCTATGGACCATTTGCTTAATGACGTAAGGCTGTGCTGCTTTTGTGTGCACTGCATTTGTTTAACTCTGCGAAATGTGATTCTTTGCCTGTCTAAAACACCTGATGGTCTAATAAAGAGCCGGAGGCCAATAGGGAGGCAGAAGAAAGGATAGGCTGGGCTGGGAGGCAGAGAGGATAAATGGGAGAAATCTGGGAAGCAGCAGCAGGAGCAAGAGAGAATAAGGAGAGAGGACATCAGGGGCCAGTCATGGAACAAGAGTCAAAGTAAGATATACAGAAATACAGAAAGGTAAAAGTCCAGAGGCAAAAGATAAATGAGATAATTTAAGTTAAGATAAAGCTGGCTAGAAACAAGCCAAGCTAAGGCCAGGAGTTCATAAGAAACAGTAAGACTCTATATGATTTATTTGGGAGCTGGGTGGAAGGCCCCCCAAAGCCAAAAGAGCAAAAAACAACCAACTACATTCTGGCGTTCCAATGTGGGGCTAGAATAAAAGAAAATACAACAACAGCTTAAATCACAGACCCTCACACACTAATAGCGGGAACTTCAACATCCCACTCTCAACAATGCACAGGTCATCCGGATAAAACCTTGAGAGAAATGATGGAGTTAACCCACATTATAAACCAAACAGATCTAAAAGATACTCACAGAACATTTAACTCAAACCCAAAAGAACATGCCTTCATATTAGTAGCTCATGGAACTTCCTCCAAAATTGACCACATACTTGGACACAAAGCAAGTCTCAACAAATACAAGAAAACTGAAATAAGTCCTTGTGACGTGGGATTCCCCTCTGTATGCTATGAATATATTTTATTACCACTGGTTAATAAAGAAGCTGCTTTGGCCTATGGCAGGGCAGAATATAGCTAGGCAGGAAAACTAAACTGAATGCAGGGGAGAAAGAAGGCAGAGTCAGGCAGACACCATGTAGCTCCAAGAAGCAAGACATGAGTTAACCATAAAAATGAATTATCTTCATATTTTACCTTGTGGTAAAATATGAAATAATAGAATTGGGTTAAGATGTAAGAGCTAGCTAGAAATACACTTAAGCCTTTGGTCAAACAGTGTTGTAATTAATATAGTTCCTGCGTGGTTATTTGGGTCTGGGTGGCCCGGAAACAAAAAGTGCCGTCTCTGTTTTCATCCTTGAATTCTGTCTGACCAAGGAGCAAAGCTGGACATCAACAGCAACAGAAACAACAGAAAGCTTACAAACTTATTGAAACTGAACCACTTACTACTGGATGAAAAATGAGTCAAGATGGAAACTAAGAAAAGAAAATTAAGGACTTTCTAGAATCAAATGAAAATGAATACACAACAATTCAAACTTATGGGACAAGCCGGGCAGTGGTGGCACACGCCTTTAACCCCAACACTCATGAGGCAGAGGCACACGGATCTCGGTAAGTTCGAGGCTAGCCTCGTCTACAGAGTGAGTTCCAGGACAGCCAGAGCTACACAGAGAAAGCCTGTCTCAAAAAAGCAAACAAAACAAACGTATGGGACACAATGAAGTCAGTTCTAAGAGGCAAGATCATAGTATTATGTATCTACATAAAAACATTGGCAAGATCTCATAGTAGTAAAATAACAGCATACCTGAAAGCTTTAGAACAGAAAGAAGAAATCACATCCAAAAGGAGTAGATGGCAAGAAATGATCAAACTCAGGGCTAAAATCAATAAAATAGAAATGAATAAACAAAATACAAAGTTTCAATAAAATGAAGTGTTGGTTCTTTTAGAAAAAAATAAGATTGACAAACTTTTATTTAAATTAACTAAAAGGTGGTGAGAAAAAGAGTCAAACTATTAATACCAGAAATGAAGAAGGAGACATAACAGACACTGAGGAAAATCCAGAGAATTATAAGGACATACTTTAAAAACCTGTACTCTACCAAATTGGAAAATCAAAAAGAAATGGATAATCTTCTCCATAGGTGCCACAGATAAGCAACTGAAACAGACCTATAACTCCTAGAGAAATAGAAACAGTCATTAAAAGTCTCCCAACCAAAGAAAGTCCAGAGTCAGATGGTTCCAGTGCAGAATTCTACCAGACTTTCAAAGAAAAGTTAATGACAACACTCCTCAAATTAGTCAACAAAACAGAATAGTGCCCAATCCATATTACAAGGCCACAGTTGCCCTAACACCCAAAACACATAAAGATCAAACAAATACAATTACAGACCAATTTACCTTATGAATATCGATGCAAAATTCTCAAAAAATATACTTACAAGCTGAATCCAAGAAAATATCATAAAGATCATCTACCATGATCAAGTGGGCTTCTTCCCAGAGATGCAGGGATGGTTCAACATACATAAATTGATAAATGTAATCCACCATACAAACAAACTGAAAGTCAAAAACCACAAGATCAGCTCATTAGATGCAGAAAAGGTCTTTGGACAAAATCCAACACCCCTTCTTGATACTTTTAATCTCCTAGAGAAATTAGGGATGTAATGGACATACCTAAATATGATAAAGACAACTTACAAGCCTTTAGTTAACATCAACTTAAATAGAGAAAAATTCAAAGCAATTCTGCTAAAATCATAGAAAGACAAGGTTGCCCAGTCTCTCCATACCTAGTCAACACAGCACCCGAAGTCTTAGCTGTAACAATAACACAACTGGAAGAGACCATGGGATACAAACTGGAAAGGAGTCCAAATGTCTTTATTTGCAGATGATATGATACTATACACAAGAGACCTCAAAAATTCCACTGGGAAACTCCTACAGCAGAAAAACACTTTCGGCAAAGTAGCTGGATATAAAATTGACTCACGAAAATCAACAGCACTCCTATATACAGATGACAGAGAGAGGGAAAGAATCGGGAAAACAACACATAATAACCTCAAATAATATAAAATATCTTGGAGTAATTCTAACCATACATACAAGCGAAAGACTTGTATGATAAAAACTTGAAGGCACTGAGGTAAGAAATTAAAGACGATGTTCAAAGACTGAAAAACCTCCCATGTTCATGGACTGATAGGATTAATAGAGTAAAAATGGCCATCCACAGATTTAATGCAATCCTTATCAAAATTCTTGACAAATCTTAAAAGGATATCAGCTTCATATGGAAACACCCACCCACCCAGGATAGCTAAAACAATCCTGAATAAGTAAAGAACTGATGGAGATCTTGCCCCTGATCTCCAATTATACTACAGAGCTCCCACGAGGCAGAAGCAGGTAGATACACCAGTTCCAGTAGTTGTTGACCAAAGGGGTCCCACGGGAATCACCAAACAACCCAGGCTGTTCCCAAGTCAACATGTTGCTCTCCACAAACTGTTGGCAAGGCTCCACTGCCTGCCTACACAACTCACTGACTATGAAGTAGAGCTGTGTCTACACACAGCCTCCGCCCTGTGTTCTAGTGTCTTCGGTACTCTGCGTGTTATCAACAGAGAAACATAAACATCAACCCAGACAAAAACCCTTCCGTTTACAAGGATGTCCTGACACCACTTGTACAATGGTGGCACAAAGGTGTGTGGGAGTAACCAACATGTGATTAGACTGAAGCCTGCCCCATGAGATAGAACCCGTATGTGACACTACTTGGGTGACCGAGAACCTGCAGCTAGATAGCTCAGGGGCTAGGATAAAACCAAATACCATTCTAAACAATAAAATAAAAAAGAAAACTGAAAGAAAAAGAGGAAGTAGCTATAAAATGACTTAACAATATTCTACACTCATAGATCAGTGCCTTGCTCAGCCAGCAGAGAAGCTCCCTTCTGCAGCAGATGGGAACCATACAGAGACCCACAGCCAGACAGCCAGGCATCATGTAAGGAATGAGACCCTTGGAACACTCAGCTCTAAATGGATGTTTCTGTCAGGACTCAGGGAACCCCACTGAAGAGGAGGCAGAAAGTGTAAGAGTCAGAGGGGATGAGGACACCAGGGGAACCAGGCCCTCTAAATCAGCATGAGCAAAGCTCATATGAACTCAGGCTGAGGCAGCATGCACAGGTGTGCATGGGGGCTGCATGGGCCTGCATGTGTCTGCATGTGGCCTGCACAGGTCATTTGCATATATATTATGGCTTCTAGTTTAGTGTTTTTATGGGAGTCCTGAGTATGTGAATGAGTGGGTCTCTGATTCTTGTGCCTTCTCTTCGGCTCTTTTCCTTTTGTGTTTTATCCAATTCCAGTGTGTTAGTTTTTGTTTTAACTTATTTTACATATTTTAATTTATTATTGTCCCTTAGAAGCTTGTTTGACAGAAAGGCAGTGACTCTGGGTGGGAGGGGCTGTAGGGAGGAGCAGAGGGAGATGAGACTGTAATGAGGATATATTATGTGAGAAAAAAAATCTATTTTTTCAATAAAAAATATGTATCGATGGACGAGGCCTGAGAGATGGCTGATCAGTTAAGCATATGTACTGTTCTTTTAGAAGGCCCCAAGTTTGGATCCCAGCACCAAGGTGGGAACCTCCTGTAATTACAGCTTGAGGGGGGTCACACAACCTCTGTGGGAACCCACACATATGTGGCACACACCTACACACACATAAATAAAAATAGATCTTTTATAAATTTAAAAATCAGTGTATGCAATGACGACTGTTATCTGTGTTAAAATATGGTGGAGGAAAACCATCACCAGGGCAATGGGCAGGACACGGAGCTAGGTCTGAGTTAATGGTTGCTGGGGCTTAATTCTGGGGAACATGTAGGGTCTCACTATTTTATCTTAAGGTCTCCACTGAAAAACATGACAATAAAGTAACAAAACAAACCCAACTAAACAAAAGCAAAACAACAACAACAACAACAACAAACCCCCCCACAAAAACCCTGGTAGTGCTTATGCTTAGTATACGGCACACAAAATGTTCTTGTGACAGGTTTGTACAAAGGACTTAAAACATGTAGGTATTATTTCAGTCTTCTTGGTATTTTAATCCACTGTCTCAGATTTGTAAACTAAAACATTTCTGACAACTTATAGTGTTTGCTCTTACTTTTTTTTTTGGTGGGGGAGCTCCATAGCTCTATATTTGGACTGGAAGTGGTTGTCTCGAATGGTTTCCAGCTGTTGCAAAGCTACTGCAAAGGTTTTCCTTGATGAGGGGTGAGGACTACAGTATCAGATGCTACAGATGCTAGAGCTAATGGGCCAAGCAGTGTTTTAAATAATAGTTTCTGTGTGATTATTTTGGGGCTAAGCTAGCTGGGTGGCTGGGACGTACAAGCGGGTCTTCCTCCTACAAATTGGCACACCAACGTGGCCAAGTAAATCCACAGTGAGCCTTCCTCCTGCAGTTATCTGTGGATACAAAGACAAACAATTATTAAGCAGTCAGGGACTGTACTGCTTTAGTAAAGTGGTGATTGCTGGTTCCCTTCCAAGATTCATGACGTCACTCACCCTGGGTAGCTGGCTAGGTTTCCAGTACCAGGCATGGTTTCCTCTTGTTGAGCATATGTGTGCCACTACTGCAGCCTCAGGGTTATCGTGCCATGCTGGTCAGCACTGTGGTTAATGGGAATCATAACCGGGCAGGAATCATACCTGGGCAGGACTGTTGGTTGCTTCCCTACTTTGAAAGGGTGCACGGCACCTTTTGGTCCCATAAAAGCTAGTCCTCCGGGAGGAGACTTTCGGGTCAGTGCCGGCTCAGAGGTGCCTGGGCAGGGTGTCAAAAGTGAATGGTAATTTTCAGCAACAGGGACTTACCTTCTACCTCTGAGAGAAACCCAGGGCAATAGCAATAGCCTATAATGTCAGAGGAGTCTCTTGGGCAAGCGTGACCAACAACTCAAAAGGGGTGTTTTGGCTGTTGTTTTTATTTTTTTAATCACAAAGCAACCATCAAATTATGAGTTTCTTTGTACTCTAAAATAATTAAATATTAACAAGCACCTTCCCATCGGGTGACCTCCTGGGTCATGGCCAATACAGAACTCGGACAGGAAATCCTTCGGCCTTAGTGTTCCTGTTTCACGGAAGAACTGCATAATGTGTGTTCACTGCTTGCACACTTCAGTGGTTTCCTGGAGAGCCATCCTTCCCTTAGCGACCGGGATCAACCACTCTGGGGCTGGGACACGAACATCCTTCATGAGCATTTCTCGGACTTCATCCCATCCCTGTTTCACGGTGTTGTCCATCTAGGACATGGCAGTGCTAGGCACCTCCCCAGACAGAGCCCGCAAGAGCTCGCACTCCCTCCACTCGGCCTCGCTAAGGTCACGACTGTGAAAATGGGCTTCATGTAGGTACTGGCTAAGGCAGCAGCCTGTTGCAAGCTGCTGGCTGCCATCTTACCAAGAAAATCCCTATTTATTTCTTGTTTTGTTTTTTAGTGTTAATGACATTTGGCTCTTGGAGGGAACAGTCAGCCTAAACTTCCATTTAAACTATTTGTATATTTGCACACCAATATACTTGTATTATTGGTATTTTTAGGTAGATACTTAATAGTATGATTCCTAGTGACTTTTCTGTACAAAGCCCCATAGATAATTATGCTGAACTGTGTAAGAACACCTCAGGGAGAAGTGCTCAAACCCTAGTCTTAGAATCCTCAATTCTGACATGCTGTAGCCTGATCCATCCACTATCTTTTGTGTGTGTGTACATATACATACATACACACATGCATGTAATACACACACAAAATAAGAGAAAGAAAAGGCAAATACTCATCTTTGCACTCCCAGTGAGAGTTTTATAACTAACCTTTTATGTGGCCTGTCAGAAAGAGCAGTTGGACAGCGAATACTCTTCTTGCCTGTGTTGCATAGGACAGGATATGTGCAGAGTGGCCATAGGATTTTCAGAACCACCCCGAGTCCTGGCTTTCTGATGGATGAAGTCCTATAATCTTAGCCCCAATCTGTGCATCCCTTTAAGAGAAAGAAGTAGCAGGGAGCTCTCCCTTGCCATTTGTACAGGGAAGCGGCCTGAGAGCACACAGAACTTCAGCCTGACACCCTGGAAATTTTGAACCTCCAGCATCCACAACTTCAGAGATACAATATTTGCTGTTGCAAGTCGGAGGCATTTTGATGTGGGTGTTCAGACAAACTACTGCATGCAATTTCCTCAGACATAATTTGACCTACTTATTAATTCTTTGAAAATGTATAAAGAATTCAGTGCACTATTCTGATGAAAGATTTCCTAGCATCAAAAACAAACAAAACAAAACAAAAAACCCAAAACAACAACAACAACAAAACCACACCACCACCAACAAAAGATGGCTATAATGAGATGCTGCATACCAAAAAAGGTTAAGATTCGATATTCCTATTTCATGGAATTACTAGTATTCTACAATTATTTTATTTCTACAAGTGTAGTACGAGGAGCGGTGGGCTGTGTCCTGCTGCCCGGCTAGCTTATACCCAAAATGACCACACAGAAATTGTGTTAATTAAATCACTGGCCATTAGCTCTAGCCTCTTATTGGCTAACTCTCACATCTTGATCTAACCCATTTCTAATAATCTGTGTAGCACCACGAGGTCGTGGCTTACCGGGAAAGATTCTAACCTATGTTCGTCTCGGGCTGGAGCTTCATGGCATCTGTCTGACTCTGCTCTTCTTCCCAGCATCCAGTTCTGTCTTTCTGACCTACCTAAGTTTCTGCCCTATCAAAAGGCCAAGGCAATTTCTTTATTCAACCAATGAAAGCAACACATCCTACACCATTTCCCCTTTTTTGTTTAAACAAAAAGGAAGGCTTTAACATCTCTAGTGAAGAATCTGCACCACTACCTCCCCTTCCACCCTAAGAGCTGAGTGACAGCTCTGGAAAGGGCTTTTATAAACTATTTTACCAATCCCTTACACAACTGAAGAGCAGAGAAGGGGTAAGTCGCTTGTTAGAAATCAGCTGCGTTAACACGGAAGCTATTTGAAAAACTTCATGGATTTCAAGAGAGTGATCAGTATGCTGGGATAGGTATACACAATGCTGCAGCCAAGATTAAGCCAAGACAAAACAGCTCCATGACCCTGAAAGCTCTCTAGTTGCCCTCTGCCATCAACCCCATCTCACACGCTCACGTTCAGCAGCCACTGGCCATAACGTGAGCATCATTATGCACCGTGCTGAACTTGCCATATACTATTAAATCTGCCTCCTGAAGCTGGGAGAATATCATTACCTACACATGGCAGCTGAGGACCCATGGGAGGAAGTCACCCAAGATCTTTCAGCTAGCAAGTGGTAGGGCTGGATGAAATTCTAATCTGTTTAATTTCAACATTCAAAAGTTTTTCCTAAAATAAGCAATTTGCCTTTGTTGAAAAACTTCTACTGTCTGCCTATATGAATTTCTGTATATACACCTGTTGAGCATTTGTGGCTGCTCTGTTCTAAACAAAAACGTCCAGGTGCCCAAACCCACCGCCATGTTGGTGTGCTGACAGTGACCCAAACCCACCGCCATGTTGGTGTGCTGACAGTGACCCAAACCCACCGCCATGTTGGTGTGCTGACAGTGACCCAAACCCACTGCCATGTTGGTGTTCTGACAGTGACCCAAACCCACCGCCATGTTGGTGTGCTGACAGTGACCCAAACCCACGGCCATGTTGGTGTGCTGACAGTGACCCAAACCCACTGCCATGTTGGTGTTCTGACAGTGACCCAAACCCACGGCCATGTTGGTGTTCTGACAGTGACCCAAACCCACTGCCATGTTGGTGTTCTGACAGTGACCCAAACCCACCGCCATGTTGGTGTGCTGACAGTGACCCAAACCACCGCCCTGTTGGTGTTCTGACAGTGACCCAAACCACCGCCCTGTTGGTGTTCTGACAGTGGCCCGAGGCCTCTTTTATCGATTTGCCATTACCTTCCTGGCCTCCATCAGCATTTCAATTTGTGACTCCCAAGGTACTGCACATCTGTTTTGTTCCCCTCCCCACTACAAACAGATTAAACATGAAGAAATACATGTGGATAAAGTGGATGGTCAAGAGTTTAACCACTGTCAAGGTAGGGTAAACACGCTGGCTTTATTCTCAGTACATTTCTGTGATTGCCGTGTTAAGGCATCTATTACTTTCCTAATTGGCTTGTAGAATACATGAACTTGAATGCTTTCCTAAGACAAAATTCTGTAGCTATGCAGTTCTAAGCTTTTCTTTAAGATATCCAGTGATACCCTCTTTTATAGATGGGTTGTTTTTAAAAACTTCATATACATGAGAATCAACCATAGGTAGACTAGTAGGCGGCGACAGCCTTCCTATGTTTGTTGACATCAATAATAACATTTTGACATTTATACTCAACTGATAAAAGAACCAGAAAAAGTACTGGCTTTATAATAAAAATATGTGATTTATAATATCAGGATGCAGAAAACCTGCCTTTAAAAGAATTTTTAAAAATCAACTTTATAAATCAGTATTTTGAAGTATACATTTTAAAAAACTACCAAATTATTTAAATCATCAATAACATTTATATATATTTAATTTCCCCAACTTTAACTTAGCATTTTCTCATTTCACAGTACATACGTGATATTTTTCTTACCTTCATTATGCAGGAAAATGAGGACCCGTCTATGTCAACTTCTAGTCATACCCACGACACAAAGCGTAAATAGTGTGTGGTGGGTATTTGCTGAGTAACAGTCTCCTCTGAGGCAGAGACATTCCATCCCGCAGGGAAGCTCTTTATGCAGGGAAGTAACCAACTCAAAACAAGCCCAGTAAATCCCTAAAACTCACCAGAATTACTGGGCCTCTCTCTGACAAGCCAAGCTGCAAAGACTGTGGCCATACCCACTGCCAGGAGAAGCAAACCCAGCTGAGCTTTCGCAAGGAGGTCTGGACCAACAGAGACCCCTGGAGGGGGCACCCCTAACTTGTTGAGCTGCCAACAGGCTGAACAGTGAGCTACAGCTTCCCACTTTGTGAGCTGTCACTCACGCTGGGGTGAGCCTTGGTGATGGGATCATTCTCACCCATACTCCTGTAAGCAACCCCACTAAAACTCAACTGCTGAACTAAGTTGGACTCTGGTGGTGCCCAGACTTTGTCTGTCATGGGCTCCCTCTCCAGGGTGGGAGGATAAGTGCAGTGTTTCCTGCAAAGAAGTTTTGTCACACAACAGTATCTGCACACAGAAAGCTGGTTCTCTCATTTACCAGACGCTGTCAATGCAAGCAAACGCCATGTTTAAGATTACACTGGATGCCGAATCCTTCCTTCATCGACCATCATTCTCCTTTTCCAACCCCTTGTTTCTGCTTACGTATATATGCACATGTTTCTTATTTGTTAATGCTTTTGCATAAAACAAAACAGAACTTCTTTCATTTCAGAAGGCATTCCTTTTCTCTATTTTTATCTTTCCCCTTTCAGTCTAAGATTCTTTCTGTTGTATTTATTTTCTGTTGTATTTCAAAGGTCTCGAAAGGAAAACTGACAGTTACTAGTAGAGCGCCCCCTTCCGTCCTTTACTCTAGGTCTTCCCAGGTAAGCTCTCATCCCTAGCAAACCTGGGGTAGAGTTTGTCTGGCACACTCAAGATTTTGGTTTGCTTGAGTACCTTCCTACCCCTAACAAGGAGCCCCATACAAAGTTAAACAGAAAAGATCACCAACATCATACATATACAACACCTCATCCCTGGTGGCGCACGCCTGTAATCCCAGCACTCGGGAGGCAGAGGCAGGCAGATCTCTGTGAGTTCGAGACCAGCCTGGTCTACAAGAGCTAGTTCCAGGACAGGCTCCAAAAAACCACAGAGAAACCTTGTCTCGAAAAAAACCAAAAAAAAAAAAAAACAAACAAAACAAAACAAAACAAAAAAACCCCCGTGGGTTCTGAATCTGGTTTCGGACAGGTGGGGAAGCACAGACGACAGGAGTTTCCCCACCGACTCACGGTTGCACGTCTGAACATTCAGTGTGGTCGTCTAATCTTTTAATGATGCCACATTCAAATCTAGCTCCTGTTTTCTTCACAACCACATCAGTCCTTTGTCTTTTCTTCAAAGCTTCAACCAACTTTCTTAACTAAAACTCTGTGAATTGTTAATACTCTTGCCAACTAGTCAGGGATCTTGAGGCGTACTATACCAATCTTTCCTTTTCTGGAAACTCTTTTTGATATAATTGTGGTTATGGTTTAAATGTGAAATACCCAATATGCACGTTCTGAGAACTTAGCGGCCAGCTTCTGCTGCTTCTTTAAGGACATAGAGACTTTATGAGATGGGGTTGGGCTGGTCGGAGGAGGTACTAGAAGCGAGTCTCTGAATGTTACCATAGGTTCCTGCCTAGCTCTCTGCTTCCCGATGATTGAAACAGCCTCCGCCTCACACTCCAGCTGTCGCGAGCCTTCCCCATTAGGAGGGACTTAAACCCTCTGAAACCATGAGTCAAAATAAGAATCTTTCCCATTAAGTCGTTTATGTTAGGTATTGTGTCAGTGATGAGAAGCAACCAATACATTAAAAAGGGTACCGAGAACAGACTGCTGCTCTAACAAACTGAACGGTGTGGTTAGACCTTGGACCTGGTTTGTAGGAGGAATGTGGAAGACTCTGGAGATGTGGATTAAAGAAGTTTACAACACTCGAACCTCCTTCAGTGGACAGCCAGGAAACCAGCACACCCACCGTGCTCATGGAGTTCCACAGTAGAAAAAGGCATGAGAACAGCATGAGAGCCTATCCGTGCTACATTCTGGTAAAGAAGCTGGCTACATTGTGTCCATGAAGATCTGTGTGAGGCTGAATACAAGAGTAATGGGCTAATCTACATGGCAGAGGAAAAGTCAAGGCAGTAAAACACTCGAGCTGTGGATTAGTTATGGCTTGCTGCTTTTAGCCAGTTTTACAGTGGGAAGCACAAGCCAAAAAGCAGAGCAGGATCTGTAAGGTGTGCTGTTAGGGCAGGAAAGAAGAGTAAATAACTTCTAGAGCTGCTGACAAAGCAAGTCTGGAGAAAGTAGTCGACAAAAAGATACATTACAGGAACACAACTCTGCACTGAGACATAGGGAAGTCTCCTGGATCGAGAGCCCTCCCATCGAAAGCTCAAGGTATAAAAACACAAACCCACTTGAAAGAAGAATAACTGAGAACAGCTTTGAGGGCATCTTATTGAAAAAGGACCACAAAGGGGAAGTTCTGCAGGATATTTAACTAGGTAAAGGTGTGCTGCACTTGTTTATGTTGTGGAATATTAGTTTAACTAAGTAGGGCTGGAGAGACGGCTCAGTGGTTAAAAACACTGGCTGTTCTTCACGAGGTCCTGAGTTCAATTCCCACAACCACATGGGGACTCACAACCATCTATAATAAGATCTAGTGCCCTCTTCTGGCCTGCAGGCATACATGCAGACAGAGCGTTCAGCCCTTAAAAAAATACATTAACTAAGTAAAGATGTGTTACATTTGGTTCATCTTGCCTGCTGAAGGTACCTGATAGGTCTAATAAAAAGCTGAACAGTCAATAGCTAAGAAGTAGAGAGATAGGTAGGGCTGGCGGGCAGAGAGAATAAGTAGGAGGAGGAATATAGGCTCGAGAGCAAACAAGGGAGAAAGAGAGATGTCTGGAGCCTGCCAGATGACCACAAATAGGTTAGATTAGGTTAAAGACCTAGTGGGACAAGCCTAAGCTAAGGCCGAGCATTCATAATTAATAGTAAGTCTCTGTGTCTTTGTTTGGGAGCTGGTTGGTGGCCCAAAGAAAATTCCAACTACACAACTACAATTCCCCCACCATAAGGTCAACTGCCCAAACACTCAGAGGCCAGAAAACTCATGCTAAAACCAGGCCTGGCTATTTCTCAAGCTGGCAGCAGAGCGTGGCCTTGTTTACATGAAGCTAGTTTTGTAAAAATGCAGACTGCAGAAGGGTCACTGATGTTTACACCAAGGTTCCAGAGGAAGACCAGACAAATGTGTGGTAGGGTCAGAGAGCCCCTAAGAAGCTATGCTGAAGGCTTTAAGAGTGAACCTTAAGTTGCAAAGACCCCAGGATGTTGGAGACTCCAGTAATAAGAACTCTTGCACGGGCTGAAGCCTACCTAAGAAAGAAGCCATGTCAGCTACAGGTAGCAAGGCCTTGCACAGGGGTGGGGCCGCTGGAGTTCAGAGGATGCTCCCATGGATCTGAGATGATGGACATGGGGCATGTAGGGTTTAATATTTGTCCAAGGCCTTGCACAGGGGTGGGGCCGCTGGAGTTCAGAGGATGCTCCCATGGATCTGAGATGATGGACATGGGGCATGTAGGGTTTAATATTTGTCCTACTGGGTTTCAATCTTGCTTTGATCTAGTCTTTTTCTCACTATGCCCATTTCTCCCCTTGGAATGGGTTTACTCGGTGTCATGTTGTGTTATATTGTATATAACTTTCTTTTCATTTTACTCCTGTTCATAGCTAAAAGTTTGCCTCCAGTCTCAGAGGTATTTCATGTTTTTAATGTTGAAACTTGCCAGGCAATGGTGGTGCACACCTTTAACCCCAGCACTCAGGGGGCAGAGAAAGACGGATCTATGTGAGTTCAAGGCCACCCGGGTATACAGAGTGAGTTCCGGGACAGTGAGGGCTACACAGTGAAACCATCTAAGGTTTGGCATCCCTGCCAAAACCTCTCGCTGGAGCCCCGGATGACAGCCATTCCGACTGCAGTGAGTTAGAATCTCGGTGTACTTTTGATTGGTGTTTCCCTGATGGCTTAAGAGGCTGGACATTTTTTTTTCTTGCATTTATTATGTACTTGTACTGGTTCATTTAAAGTCATCTGTAGTTCTGTTGACTGGATTCATTCTCTCCTCACAATCTGGATATTGACCATCTGTCAGCCGTAGCTGATGAGACCCTGTTCTTCCCCCATGTCTTTTCAGTGTGCGTTTCCTTCTTACCGTGCAGATGCAGCTGAGTTCATGCAATCTGTGTCAGCTCGGTTATTTCCTGAGCTGCGGGAGTCCATCTCAGAAAGTCTGTGCTTATGTGTACCCTTGGAGCATTTACTCTACTTGTTTCAAATCGGGTCTTGTATTAATGTCTGGAGTCCAGTTTGGGCTGACCTTTGTGCAGGGTGAGGGCTGAGAATCCAGTTTCAGCCAACATCTGGATAATCAGTTTTCCCAGCCAGCGCCACTTACCACAGAGGCTATTTTCCCCCTGTTCGCCTCTGCTGAGGACCAGATGATTATGGCTACGTGTTCTGACTCTGGGTCTTCTATTCTGCTCCAATAAGTCTCCATGTCTGGGCTGGTGCCAGTACCGTACTATAACCGCTTTACCCTAAACATTCTGTTTTGCCACTGTACCACTGTGCCTTAACATTACCTACAGAAGACTGAAATTCTCTGGACCCCTTGCCCTTCCTCTTACATCTCCTGGTGAACCACATTACTATCTCCGATCTGCCCAGCCAGAACCCCCTAAGTCACTCCATCGTCTTTCAACATCTCCCGCCCACATGCAGTATATGGTAAGTTCTCTTGACTCTTCACACCCTTCTTTGTAACCCTCCTGATATTTCTTGATTGCATGCCCCTACTGCATTTCCTCCATCTTTCTGCATTGAATATAAGCTCCACGAGGATGAAAACACTGAGCAGTGCCCGGCTCATCTCAGATAGTGGAAGAGTACTCACAAGTGTGGGGCGAGAGGAATCGGCCCATATGCTGGCTTCCTACTTTTGATCTTGCAGCTCTCTGATCCTTGGCACTGTTCTTATTCCTCTCATTCTCTGAACTGCTACAAGACATTTTTTTAAAGGCACATTTCATATTAATCTTTAAAAAGTGTTCCAACTTCTTTATGCATAAGAACTTATAAGGCCCACATGATTTGGCTGGTCCCTATCCTTTAACCTTTAGCATTGGCTTCCCTTTTCTGGTTTACCTTATACATCTGGATTCAGGGTCTGAAACCACGACATTTTCAGCGTGATGTCCCTCTGCCTGCAGCAGTCTACTGGACTGCTATCAGTTAGTGTGTTAGGCCCTGTTTCCCAGCTCAGGAAACATATGTCTGTGTTTAGGATAGGGCAGGTCTTCCTGTTTATACAGAATATCAGATTAGTACTGACTTCTGAACATAAACCACGACATTTATCATCTTTGGGGGTGAGCAATCAACTGCCATAATTTGTATAATTAATACAGCTAATTCAATTCAGCAGAGCCCTGAGTATCTTAGGCACACTTCTGCCACCCTCGCTGTCACCTAGAGCACCTACCCTGGTCTCCGACAGTAAGATCTGCAAATGCTTACTGATTCAATGGCTCAAATTACCAGATTTTGAAATAAGGCATATAAAACCCTCGGCATAATTAAACATTGGTTTTAAGTTACAGTTAGTTGTTAAGAGGGTAGAGAATGATAAGGGAAGGAATAGGAGAGCCTGACAAGGAAGGAGGATGGAATGGGTATTCTGTAAGGCTGAATGTATGAAAGCCACAGGGAAGAGAATTCAGGCTGCCCCCCTAATTGAAGGTTAGAGACCACTGTGTGGCAAAGACCCTGGAAGTGTAAAGCACTGGGTAACACAATTTAAGAAAGGCTCACACTTTAAGAATGGCTCTGTCTTTGCATCAGTGTTTACTTGGTGTGGTGGAGCTGGAAGAAGGCACTAAGGAGAGTACATGCTGCTACTGTTTTTAATCTCCAGCCACTCCTGGGCACACCCTTAGCTTACAGACTATATCTCAATAAATATGTTCCTTCTGTTTTTTTTCCTCCCAGTGAACAGCTAGTTTCCCATTTACCTCTAAAAACCTTATTTCACAACTTACTCACTTTGTAAGTCTAAAACCTTTACGGGTTGGCAAGATGGCTCAGTGGGTAGAGGGGCATGCAGGCAGGCCTGACAACCTGCACTCAATCCCAGGGTTCCACAAGGTGGCAGGATAGCACCAACTCATGAGAGTTAGCCTCTCATCTCCAGCAGAGTTCTGTGGCCTATGGATGCCTGCACTCCCACACATGTGCATCAGCACACCCGTATACACGCACAATAAAACCCTACAGAGATACCACATGGGGATTTACTCATTGTTATGTAACTCTTAAAAATGATCCCATGTAAATGTACCTACATCAGCTGTGTACAGGTGCTTCTCCGAGTGAAAGAGAACATACCTCACATCTATCTGTAAAGTGCTCTCTCGCTCTCTCTCTCTCCCTCCCTCCCTCCCTCTCTCTCTCTCTCTCTCTCTCTCTCTCTCTCTCTCTCTCTCTCTCTGTGTGTGTGTGTGTGTACTGGAGACAATACCACATGCACACACATGCACACATGAGCCAGAGGAGCTTGAGTATCCTCAGGTACTGCCTACCTTTTCACTTCTCTTGGGGGGAACCTGTTACCGGATGGGAATACACCAAGTATGTCAGGCTCGTGAGCCCCAGAGATCCACCCATGGCTTCACCTCCCTGGGGCTTGGATCACAAGTGTGCAAGGTCACACGGGGCATTTTTGTTACATGGGTTCTAGGGATCACACTTAGGTGCAAGGCAGACACGTTACCAACTGAGCTAACATCTCAGCCTTACAAAAACGATGTTCTGCTGATTTCGATTTTGCTGATTTACTTATTATGGCAAACAACTGAAACGGGTATTGCCTCCAGTATATACAAAGAAATGAAATGTTAAGGATAATAGTAACTTGCTCACAATAACACAGCTAGAAGATATAATATCCAAGCTTAGGTCTATCTTACTACAAAAATCATGTACTACACGCTCTCATGATACCTCCTAATATACAATAGTGTCATCATTTGTACAACACTTTCCTATGATGTATCTTTCCTTTCAAAGCCATCTTGGGAATAGCTGACATGCCCCTTCTGAAGTTGAGGAGGTTCAAGTGCAGCAATTAAACGGACAACACTCATCTGTTTACTGGGGAGCAGAAGCAGGCATGAAATGCTGGCTCTGGAGTCAACAGCACTAGAGGATACAGATTCCTTCTGGACAGATGCTTCTCTGTAAATGACATCTGGATTCAGTGGAGCAAGAGAGAATGACTATGCTCATACTAACAAAGCCAAGGGATGAAGGCATTTTCAAAGGTCAGATGGTGTCAGTAGCTGCCAAAAGCAGGCTACCAGAAAGCTTGCCACACATAGGGAAGTGCGTAAGTCTTGTAGGCCAAAGAGTCTTGCATTTGGCTACTGCTTTTGTTACCTTCTCCATTGTCGTGGGCTGTGTTAATAGTACACACTAAGTATGGGTCCCCTGTGTGCCTCAAAGCACAGCTCTACTTACCCATAAAGCTATTAACAAAGAAAGATCTTAAAGAGTCTTGATATCATCTACTATAACTAGGCCATAATCAGATTTGCCTGATTATCTCAGCTCTGTTTTTTTGGTGTGCTCATACACAGCCTTCTGTCAAGCCTCAACGTTCCGTCTGGTTACTCTGCTCCAGTAGCTCTGAACTTGGACTGGTCAGTCTCACGTCCACTGGACTGACCAGCTGCTCGATGTCCACCTTCTGTTGCATCACTTCCTTTTTAGCTCATTTAATTCTGTCCACTTGGTTCAAGGATCAGCAAACACTCTCTGTGAGAGGAGAGCTTCAATATTTCAGGCTTTGTGGTCAAAGTCTGCTGCGAGCGCTCAGCCAAGACTGCAGCACAAAGCAGTGGGCGATCCGCACGCAAACGCGCTGCCCTTCAGAAAAACCCCTCCCGCTAAGGTATCTGCTTACCCTGGAACAATTTCCGCACACCCGCTGTGTTCCCATCACCTGTCTTCACTGCTGCTGTGATGCTTCAGTTTTCTCACTGTCAGCCAGGGGACCTCTCAGATCAACTCATGCCTGTGTCGTTTGGACATGAACTTCTGGTCTCTGGTGGTTTCCCTGCTTTGTATGCAGGATAATCCAGCCTGCCACACTGGAATCAATCATCCATCCCATGACCCCTGAATCCTTTCAGGGACAAATCATATTTAGTGACCATAATTATGGCTCTGGCTGTGCTCACTGCTATGGTGCTATTATTGTAATAGTTCAATGGGAAGGCATTAAAAGACTTATAATCTTAACATCTATGAGCAAAGGCTTAATGTGCTCAAATTCTTCTAGAAAACAAATCTTGGCTGCAATTGCATAAAAAATTTTCTCTGTGGCTTACTTACGGGGTTAAAATATGACCCATTTTGAGTTTGGGGGAAAGATTAAATAAATTATATATAAAGGATTCAAAATAATAATTAGTAAAAGAGAAGCATTCAATACAAATAGGATATTATTTTTATTGAGAACTTTGAAAGTATTCCAGCCTTTGACTCAGTAATTGTACTTTTTACGGCCCAATTATAGAAACACAAAAAGCACAAAAATAACAAAAGCATCAATTACAGCATTAGTTATTAGTGTGGACAAAATTATAAATAATATGATAAATATCTAGAAAATAATTTATGGAGAGAAGATATGTCCAAGTTATGTCAAGTAATACCTCAAGTATTTCTGTTAGCTAAGCATGAATGCTCATCTCATTGAGCCCTAACAAGTCTTGTTTTGTCTTTATTAATGATTCAGAACATTTGCTAGAACAGTTTGATTTTTACTTATTTGTTAAATTGGTTGGTGGTATTTTTAAATGCTTCTGAAGTTAATCTTTCTAACTTTATTAACTATCCAATTACTGTTCCTATATGTTGTCATTTGTCTATCTACTAAAGAAAAGAGAAAATTAACATTTGATGCACCGAGTATTTGTGTGAGTCACTTAATAGCCTTACAACAAACCCTGAGGGGGTAGCATAAAAATCCAATAACCGAGCATCTTGCCTCTTAGAAATTTCAATTAAGAGCAAACTGGGATAAATTCAGAAAACATTAATAATCTAGCATCTCTGGCTCATCTATTAGTAGGCTCACAAGCAGATAAGTCCTAGTAATAAATTAAAATGGATAATGCAAGAAGAATTAAATCAGCTTGTTTACAAAGAGGCACTGACTGGAGGGAGGTCTCTAAGCAACACTGCAAAGCAGCAGCCTGGGCACTGAAGGGCACTGAAGGGTACTGGGTACTACTGCGCCAGTGGGCTGGTCTTGCCAGACCAGCTGCCACTGAAGCTATCAGGGTTCTCAGCTGGTGAGGCTGCTGGTGATTTCTCTTCTCCAACAGTGTATAACAACATGGTAAGCCGGGCGGTGGTGGAGCATGCCTTTAATCCCAGCACTCTGGAGGCAGAGGCAGGAGGATCTCTGAGTTCGAGGCTAGCCTGGTCAACAAGAGCTAGTTCCAAGACAGGTTCCAAAGCTACAGAGAAACCTTGTCTCAAAAACCAAAACAACAACAACAACAAAAACCAAAACCAAAACCAAAAAACAACAGTGTATAAAGAACTGACCAGCATAGGAAAGAGTCTTCCAGGTTGGTACCAGCTTGACATCTTCATGTTCTATACCTCAAGTATGTGGTGTCTTCAGTAGGAGGGTCTTACCATCGAGTTCTAGAGGATCACTAAGAACAAGAACAGCCTGTAATGTTTTGGGGATGTGTCTATGGGACCTCACTGACCAACAACTTGAAAAGCAATAACCCAAACGTGGCATTGGGCTTTTTATTTGATAGCCTATGGTATATGGTATAACTGTCTGAGCACAGCCCCATCATTATAAACACCTTTATGAATGCGTTTGTATCCATTTACAGGACCTTTATGAATGTGTTTGTATCCATTTACAGGACCTTTATGAATGTGTTTGTATCCATTTACAGGACCTTTATGAATGTGTTTGTATCCATTTACAGGACCTTTATGAATGAGTTTGTATACATTTACAGAATCTTTATGAATGTGTTTGTATCCATTAACAGGACCTTTATGAATACATTTGTATACATTCACAGGACCTTTATGAATGCGTTTTTATCCATTTACAGGAGCTTCTCTTCTTCAAAGCATTAGGTAAAGACGGGGTGGGGCAGAGAATCTGCAGCTAGATAATTTGAACATTATCTAGGTTCAAATCCTAGCCTTCATGTTTGTGATTATGTGGCCTAGGCTAAGATGACGAACTTCCTGTGCCTTGGTTTCCTTATAGATACAATGTAAATAGTAAGCATTTAAGTGGACAGAACTGTTAATAAGCAAATGATTTTGTGTTGTATATTTAACCCGAATGCTAGTGTCTCCCCAAATTCTCGCTTGTTTCTTCTAAGGGCAACTACTCCGAGCATTAGAACAGAACCACATGTTCAAGTGCCCCAGACTTCCTAACACCATTGCCCCCGGGATTAGGATCTTAGGGTAATAACTTGAGGAGACACTGGCATTCAGATTGCACAAACGGCACAGAATCATCTGCTCACTAACAGTTCTGTAGCACAGATACCATTCTGCCTACGAGGAGACTGAGGCCAAAACAAGGCCACAGCGAGGGACAGGGAAGCCTCAACACTTAAAACACTATTGAGAACGGAGTGGTTAATTTAATGCAGTCGGTGTGAGCACTGTTTAGCTGGTTGTTGTTGGGGCTTTTTAAAACCATTTTTGGCAAAACAGAGCAGTATAAATTTATAACATGTATTCTCCTCCTGTCTCCATAGTAATACAATCTTTGCTACAATAATTTAAATGTAACTATAAGTAAAAATAAGGATCCTTATTCTTGCTACTTCTATTCATTTTTTTTAATAACTGAAGGTTTGGTTTGCTAAAGACAATTGGTGAAAGACACAAAAGCAAAAGGTTATTTAGTAGACTGGTGAAGAAATAAGACTCACTGTTTAAAGATATAGCATGATCTTGTATACAAAAATCCCAAGGGATTAAAAAAAAACAAGTCTATTAAAGCTAATAAGTTGGATAAAGTCAGAGAATGAATGAAAAGTATATTTGCTATGCACTAATAATTTAAAAACCAAACAAAGATAATTCAGTTTACAAAAGCAAGGAAAACAATGTACTAATATATTTAACAACAACAAATATGTAAAATCTATATACAAAGCATCACAAGAATAAATTGAAGACGGAAATGGGAAGAGAACGGCTGCTCAGGGGCCATCACTACATCGTCCTCAGCAAACCCGCTCTACAGTCAATGTGATCCTTAGGAAAACCCCAGCTCCCATCCCCACAATGACCAGAAACTGACAAGCTAAACCTAAAATACATATGAAAATTTAAGAAATCCAGAATCACCAAAACAACCTTGGAAAAGATGAACAATTGGAGAATTCATATTTCTTAATTTCAAAACTTACTAGGAAGGTGAGTACTGACAGCGTACTGATACAGGAGTTAATTGCTAATTTGATATATTCTAGAATCCCCTGGGAGATGGACTTTGGGCACATCTATGAGGGTTTATCTTGACTTCATTAACTGAGATGGGGAGATTCACCTCCTGTGTGAATGCCCAATCACTTTAGGGATGCGTTTCCCTGGCTGTGCCCTGGACTGTGGGCAGCAGGGATGCACTTCTGCCTGCAGATGCAGTGTGACCACCTGCTTCAGTCTCTGCTATCTGCCACAGCTCCCCAACCAGGACACACTGTGCCCTTGGACTGAGAGACCATATAAACCCTTCTCTATCAAGTTACATTGGTCAGAGGATTTCACCACAGCATGGGAAGAGAAACTGAGACGGGATGGACAGATGAAGGCAATAATGGGATTCAGATCCGGGAAGGATGAGCCCACTGTTAGGTCACCTGACCTTTGGCAGAACTGTCAAGAAAATTAAAAAATTAAAAAGTCTTCTCAACAGGGGGCTGGAGAGATGGCTCGGCGGTTGAGAGCATTGCCTGCTCTTCCAGGGGTCCTGAGTTCGGTTCCCAGCAGCCACATGGTGGCTCACAACCATCTGTAATGGTGCCCTCTTCTGGCCTTCAGGCATGCACACAGAGAGAATATTGCGTAAATAAGTGAATAAATATTTGAAGGAGAAAAAAAAAAGTCTTCTCAACAAATCGTTCTAAACAGAAAGCCACACACACAAAGGATGAGCTGACCTACCCACACCATAGTAAAAACCAAAAACAAAAAGGCCAAAATGGACCACACAATTCCACAAAAACAACAAACAAAAGCACAGGGATGAACCATGGCCTCTGACTAGGGAAACAAAGGGGACCACAGATTAATCGTATTGTTTAAAGCTGAAAACACTTGTACGCCGAAGGACACTTTCGGAAGTGCAAAGGTAACCCACAGGACAGGAGAATATTTCCAAACCAGGTCCCAAAGCTTCTAACTCTCACATAACGAAAAGGGAAGTAAGCTAACTAATCAGGACTGTCACAGGATTTGAATGGACATCTCTCCAAGAGACATACACACAAACAGCCATCAAACACAGGAAAAACCCAGAAAGCCCCTCCTCATCATTTTAACCACAATGGCATCCACTCCACACGCACACAGGGTAGCTATGATACGAGATGGACAGCGAAGCATTGGTGAAAGCAGAGAATGTCACGCTAATGGGAAACAGCACTGCCCGTCTGGAAAGTTTGGAGTTCTTTACAAAGGCAGAGTTCCAACATGAATTACAAATTCTAAGCCCTCTTTACACACCCAAATAAGGGAACACAGAAAGCGACAACTGCTGAAATGCCCACACCACACGAGTCACAGGACGGAGTGTGTTCTGGACAAACCCGGAACCAGGAACTCAGTCACAAGAACAAGACATGTTGGATAAGCGCCAGGTACAAGACGATGTCTCAGGACTGCACTTCCATCAGACACCCAGAACAAGGCAATCTCAGGACAGGGCTGATCCTGGCTGCCAGGGTGGCAAGGGTGCTGAAGAGGCAGTGATCACTGACAGGTATAGGGCTTTTGGTTTTTTTGTTTTTCTGGAGCTGAGGCAAGTCTTCTGAAGTTGGGCAGGGGTGATGGTTACCCTGTGAATATACTAAAAGCAGCTGAATTGTACTCTAGAGGTTGAAGTTTTAAAGGTTGATGTCCACAGTAACATATTTGGAAATAAAAAGCAAACAGGCAGGCACAATGGCTCACGCCTGTAGGTCCCATCACTCTGGAGGCTGAGGCAGGCAGACAGCCATGAGTTCAAAGACAGCCTGCGCTACAGTGAGTTCCACAGCAGCCTGAGCTGTAGAGTGTGAGTGAAATCCTGTCTCAAACAACCAACAGCACTCCAGAAGCAGAAACAGGAGGGCCACAAGTTCAATATTAAAACACTGGTTGCCAGGCATGGGGCGTGCATGTAATCCCAGCACTCCAGAAGCAGAATCACAAGTACAAAGGCAGCTTGAGCCACACAGTGAGACCCTGTCTCAACTCTATACAGTTTGGAGAGATAAATACAACACTGTCTTTATTCCCAATTAAAAATAAAATGTGAAAGAAATCCCAGGAAAATATACAGAAATACCTCTTAAAACTAGTAAGTGAGCAATCACGTTACATACACAAAAGAAGGTACACCTAGAAGCCAAATTTAGAAAATTATCATTTTCATGTTTTCAAACTTATTTCTGTGTGTAGTCTCTGTGTGCAGGGGCTGGGGGAGGGGGAGCACATCTGTGTGGTTATTTCAGGTCTGAGTGGCCAGGAAACAAATGAGTGGACTTTGCCAACAAATACTATATGATAAAAACAAAACAAAACAACAACAACAAAAAAAAAAACAAAAAAAAACAACCTCATCAGGATATTTCCCAGACAAAGATGAGCTACAACATCTGGAAGGGAATAGGGATCAGAGTGTCAGGAAATCTTGATGGAGATAAAAGTAAAGGATTTGGCTTTCCTGCTTATAGTTAATTGTAAAGCCACAGCAATCAAGTCAGTGTGATAGGGGAAGGGATCTCACGGGACTGAGAGTGAGTGCAGGGTCCAGGCTGACCCCGAAGAAGAGCAACTCAGTCCAGGCTGACCCTGCTACGTGGTCACTTAACCTGGTAGAAGAGCAACTCAAATAGGAAGCGTGATACGTTCAACAAGTGATAGTGAAACCATTTGCAAAAAGGAAACTTGTTGACAAACTTTACTCACAAATGATAAATCAAAATGGGTCTTAGGTCACAATGTGCAACAAGAAGGTTTTAGGAAAGAGAGAATCCTTCCTGATCTGAGCTGGGTAAAGGGAATTATAACCAAACCTAATTCATAAGATAAAATACCGAGAAGCTCAACTTTGTAAGCTGTCAAACTTTTACTTTGTCCATGACAGTTCTAGAAGACAAACTATAGATCCAGAGGAAAATAACACACAAGACCCCTAAAAGCTCAACAGTAAAATGAAAAATGATTGGAAATGCATGAACTGATGACTTCATCCAATACAGCAGAACAGCACTTGAAAAAGATGCTCAACATTATTGGCCACTTAACAATGCAAAATGAAACAGGAGGGTCTGCTACGGAAGCTTCAGAGGGACAATAAAAAGATATCAAGATCTGGGCTTGGTGAAGCCCCACAGCGATGCAGCCGTCACATGCAGCTGATCCAGGCAAACCGCTAAGCTCCGTGAAAGATGGCTCAGTGCTTCCTCCTAAATTCGAACACGTGTATGAAACCTGAGACACAGGAACCACACCCCTAAATATTCACTCTAGGGAAATTAAAGTTCATGTCAAAAGAAAACCTATACGTGAATGTTTAATATCACAACAGATTTAGACCAGACCAAACTGGAAGTAATTCAAGCAAACTGACCAAAGCTGAGGTAGAGCTAACTCCCTACTTAGATCAGGGATTTTCCAGTGTCTGTTTGGTTTCTGACAGGCTGTCAGGTTGGCTTTGAACTCCTGGGTCTTCCTGCCTCCACCTCTTACGTGCTAGGAACACAGGTCTGTGCCGCCGCAGTTGGCTAGATTAGAGATTAAAATAATAAAGTAAAGACAGGCCACATCCTGGATTCCAGTTCCAAGTCTCTCTAGCACATCCACACGTAAGCACAGCAGGCCGACTACAGCTCACAATGTAGTTCATTTTTAATGTAATTAGAAGAGTTTAAAGGTCCCTAGCACAAAAAAGTGAGAAAGAATGCTAACTGCTCAGACTTGATCATTACCCATGGTATAAATATGTACGTGTGTGTGCATATATATCCTATTATGATGCTACACTCCATCCATATGTACAGTATATGTCAATATAATTTTAAAAACCACTCAGCCCCTTGCTACAATTTGATAGAAAAGTGATGTGGGGCTAAGTTAACTTAAAGAGGCAATCTTATCTGTACACATTATGCTTGCCCTGTGGCCTATAACGATAGCCAACTATTTTAGCTGGTACTCAGAGAAGTTCAATAGCAGCGCTGAGAAGAAAACTGGCTATTTTATACTATAACCTGTTATTCCGTATCCAGTCTATGAAACAGGTACACTGTGCCTGAATGTGATCTAAGAGACCTCGACCCCTGACTTAAGCTCAGTTCACATTTCTTGTTCTGGAAACACCCCCCTCCCCCACGTGCCTCCCTCCCAACTTGTGCCTTTCGGACTGGGCTTCAGCTCTCTTGAGGCCACTCCATTTCCTCTAAGACCCAGCACCCAACAGGAATCTGCTGCTTCCTACCGGCTCCTCTCTAGTATGTTGTTCAGTAAAATAAAGTTTAATCACAGTGAGAACGACAGCATTCTTTTTTTTTTATTGAGAAAAAAAATTTCCGCCTCCTCCCAGCCTCACACTCCTCCCCCCTTCCCCCACTCCTCCCCCCTCCCCCCACTCCTCTCCCCATCTCCCCACTCCTCTCCCCCTCCCCCCACTCCTCTCCCCCTCCCTCTCAAGTCTGAAGAGCAGTCAGGGTTCCCTGCCCTGTGGAAAGTCCAAAGTCCTTCCCCCTCCATCCTGGTCTAGGAAGGTGAACATCCAAACATTCTTTTCAGCCGTTCTCATTAAGACAAAACCATTCATTTCTGCTCTTACCACAGGACCTATACTGCTCATAAACACAACTCGGTCTCCGAACCTGAGAAGGCAAAACAACCACAGCTCAAACACTGAAGAAACTTCCGTGCTGCTCCGTCCACTAACGTCAACAGTGAAAAGAACGGATGAGCAGATGTGAAAATCAGGCAGGGAGGGGGGCACGTTAGGTTGCAAGTGTGAAAGGAAGGAAGGAAGAAAGCAAAGGGTGGCTATAAACTGATCTTACAAATGCAAAGTCTAATAAATATTAGTAAATATATTTCAGCACAAAATAATGTCATTACCAATTTGCTATGGCACTCTCATGAATGTGTAAATACTTCAACTTCAGAAATACCACGAATATAATTTGCTTTGGTTATGGGTAAATGAATTCATTCATTCAGCAAGCATTGTCTGCTATTAAACCAAGTGTGTTTCACACCCCACTAGAGCTCCACCATAACTTGCACAAAAGTAAAACAACTCCAGTCTTCTCACTTTTTTGTTGTAGAAAATGTGTCCTTGAGCATATTTTTATTTATCAATGTATGCGTGGTAACAGGTTTCTCACTGCCATTTTAAATAGGCTCATATTAATAACTTTTTAATTTCTATTGTGGGTTTAGGCAAGCATGTAGCCCCAATTTAAAAATATCCTTTGGATTTCCAAACAAGTGACTCCTGAGACTTCCAAGCTGAGAACCGCTGCCCACACTGCCCCCCTGTTCCCCTCGTCTTTCCACTGGGAGTGTAAGGATGAGTTATTTGCAGTCTGGGACTACAACAGACAAGGATGCCATGGCCCCTCGCGTGTGCCTTTTGGCACACATTATGTACTTGTGTTGAGTTTTATACCTAATAGTAAAGCTTCCAGGTCACAGGTCTACTCAACTTGAATAGATACTGACTTTTTCAAGCGGCTAGTGAGCATTTTAAGCATGGTGAGCTGAAATCGGCCTGAAGTATAAAATTTACACTGTATTTGAAGACTGCACAAAAAAACATAATGCAGAGTATCTCATTAATAATTAATAATTATTTCCTACTGGTTCTATGTACAAGCAATGTATTTTAGGCATGCTGGATTAAATATATTAACATTAACTTTGCTCTCTTCTTTTTAAGCATGGCTACTGGTGAGTATGTGTGTGCATGTGTACATACATGCTTTGTACTGCAGGCCTGTGTATTCCAGATGTGTATAACAGCTTTTGAGAAGCCAAGACTCTCATGGGAGCAGCTTCTAAGGGAAAGCTGAAAGAGAAGCAAGAGGCAGCCGAGTGCAGACAGTGGACAAGCAGACAGAAGAAAGAGTGTGTGCAAGAGCCAGGAGAGAAATATACACACGGCAAGAACTCAGCACAGGAAGGGCAGGGGTGAGAGATGCCGCTACGCCCCTCCCAGTTTCTTTATGAGTATGTAGGTATGGATGTGTACATACGTTCATGTGTATTCTGCCCCAGCATACATGTAGAGGTCAGAGGACAACGTGTGGGGACTGATTCTCTTCTCCTGTCAAGTGGCTCTTGGAGACTGAGCTCAGGTTTGGTGGCAATGCCTTCACCAGCCAAACTACCCCACTGCCCCTGCTGCTAGATTTGATGCAGAAAAGTTACATAAACAAACCTGCATTTATTTCAGAAAAGGCATCGGGCCTTGTGTGTGGGCATGACTGAATCGATGCTGGGCTGGCGGGCAGCTAGTGTAACGATGTAAAGAGAATATCACTACCATTAAGAATAGAGTGACGGGCCTCTCCACATAGAAAGCAGAAGTGGAGCAGGAAGAACTGGAGCAAACGACTAATCCTAGCTTGTCTGGGGCCGCTTCGCACTGACTACAGAAGTCATGGCACTTTGTGTGTGTGTGTAGAAAGTTTATATTCTATTAGTAAAAAGGTTTTGGTGTCATGAGAACAAGCAACAAAACCATGTGTATGTATCTGAATCATACTTCAGAGTGCATCAGATATATGCACTCATTCTGCATCGTCCTCATATCTGAAAGGCTCAAGCGCCAACTGCTGAACACTCCACTGTGCTCACTTAACTCTAACACTCAAAGGTCGGTGGCATTTTTAGTTTTCTAAAAACTGGAATGTTTAAGTGAATCAAAAGAGGTATTGGGTTGGACTCCTTCAATAGTGAAAGCATCAGTCTAAAACAATTTGACTTTGTCATACTGAGTCTAGGCAGGGCAGTGAGTTGTCAAATATCTAAGACCTGTTCTGTCAGCTTCATTTATGTTGATGTTCTACAACCTGCTAAAACTCTGTCTTCTATAAAGAAGATACAGGATCCAGTAAAAAGGTGAGAGGTCACTTTATTCTCAATTTCTTGTGAAATTCACCAATCTGCTAATATAGTCTTGCCTCTTCCAATGACATAAAACAATTTCTCTTGATCTCTTTTTAAATTTAGATAAAATGATACTTGAAATCTAGCTTCCATACTATCCTCGGATTCTTGCCTGAAATACTCCTAAGACTGATAAAGTTATGTTCTGCACTTGTAGTATTATGGGCGGCAGGGCCTCTTCCCCAGCACCCCAGCACCCCAGCCGCCCGCCCGGACTAGGTGTGGGCTGCTCAGATATGAAAGGTCCTTCCTGGGAACTTGACTGTGTCACAAGCGAGTCCTGGGAATCTAAAGTCAGCAATGGCTGAAGCCTAGCTGGGGGCATCCCAAGATTGTAGGGATTTAAGTGCAGCATCCGATCCATCGAGGGAGGCATGGCACAGGCCCCGCTGGGAGCCATGCCTTGGACCAACAATATTCCATTATTTAAAGAGCCTGTGGTAGAAGGTACTGTTGAGGGGACAGGATAAGGCATCGGTGGGACACTGCTGCAGGCCATTACTGGGACGCCGCTGGAAGCTGAGCCATTGGCTAATAAAGGCACTGCCCTGGCCCATTTTATTGGTTAGAGGATAGGTGGGAGGAGTAAACAGAACAAAATGCTGGGAGGAACAGGAAGTGAGCTCAGAGACTACACAGCTCTCTCGGGAGCAGACGCCTCAGAGAGAGACGCCATGCCCTGCTCCCGGGATGAAGCTCCGACCCAGGATGAACTAGGCTAGAATCTCCCCGGTAAGCGCACCTTGGGGTGCTACATACAGATGATTAGAAATGGGTTAAATTAATATGTGAGAATTAGCCTAGAAGAGAATGGGCCAAGCAGTGATTAAAAGAATACAGTGTCTGTGTAATTATTTTGGGTAAAGCTAGCTGTAGGGGCGGCCGGGTGCTGGGGATGCAGCCCCGCCGTCCCTATTACTTCATGCACTGAGTGGGGAAAAAGAGCTCAAGAACTGAGTGGTCCACGAGACGCGGTCCAGCGCCTCAGGCGCTCCTGTCGTTTGTGTAATGACATCCCAGTGCCCTCCTGGTAGGAGGCATGGACAGCATCACTGCACACTGAGTGTCCTTCCTATTGTCTTTTCTCGATGGAACAAAGAAGGGTCCAAACTGCTAGGCTGAGAGGAAGGAAATCACCCTCAGCGCATCTTTCTCCTCTTCATTCTTAACTTGTGATCACGTTACACAACGTCAAGAAAATGTATAGGAACAATCAGATGACATTACATCTTCCCAGCCCAGACCCACGTACAAACGCACCAATACTTCCCTCTCCCCAGGAAGAAGGAGGAAACCCCCTTATTTATCTATCAACAGGACAACACCCGGCCACCTCAGCTACCAGCAGCTTGTTCCAACCACACACGTCTCTCACCAGGCTTCCAGTCAAAGTTTCATGAGCACGTTGCCTACTTCAAATGTTCCACACTGTGTAGCAAATCGATTACCTCAAAATAAAAATTATACGGTGTCATTTAAACCTCCCAATAGTTACCATGTTCTTCAAAGCTGTCAGCACTCCCGGGTTACCCTGAACTAACCTTGTCCCCCCATAAACCACTCTGCTCTGGTCATAGCCACGTGAGTCCCTGTATCTGCAATACTCCAGCTCTTCCACACCAGGCTTCGCTGATTCTAGGCCTTTCATTTATTGCTCCCACATACAAGGCTCCTTGACAATAACTCTCACGGTTCCCTAACATTTAGGTCTTATAAATGTCCCCTATGAAAGACATCCATCCCTAATCACTCCATATTTATTATCCCCAAGCTTGTTAGTTTCTGCCAGAGACCTTTCAACAATTCATTGACTGGAGTGTAAGCACACGGGGGCAGAAGCTATGCCCACTAGGTAGCACCTGACGGTACCAGAGCTAAGGATTCAGCAAACATTTGCGAGATGCCCGGATGAATACAGATGGTTAGCCGTAACAAAGATGACTTTCTAATGATAGCAGAGTCAACTCTCAGAACTTCATTTTCTCTTTGATTAAAAAACAGGTGAGACCAACTGAAGCGATCAATGACTAATGCCCAAGAGCAGAACTTGTAACAATGAATGTGTAAAGACAGCAAATGTCAGTTTTCTTCTCTCTCTAAGAATCAGAAGGTGAGACCCCACTAAGCTAGTTCAGCATTTAAGTTATATATATAATGGTTGTAAGTTGTGTACATCTATCAACTTCTTTCAAAAAAAGGAGGAGGAAGCAGGACTGAGGAGAGAAGGGAAAAGAGAAGTGACCCTAGAAGTAAAGAGGTTAGTGCTAGTTCAAGTCTTGAACACAGAACCACCTTCACTATTTATAGAGACAGCAACAAGAGCAGATTAATGCTCACCTTACAATGTCAAAGTCAAAGCATTTTCAATTTGCTTAAATGTACACAAATCTCATCTGCAGCCATCTCCTGTTTAACTTCATTCTTTAGTTAATATTGCTAACGATATTTTTTTTTTAAGAAAAACCACCAATTAAGTAAAAAAGAAAAAAAAACACCCGAGACCAAAAACAGTCATTCCCTTTGTTTCTCCATAAACATTAGACTTTCTATTCTGAAAAGAAGAAGTCTTGGCCCAGGCTGGCAGCTCACACCTGTACTCAGCACTGAGGAGTTTGGAGCAGGAGGATGGCTGTGAGTTTGAGGACAGCCTGGGCTACAGAGCGAGACCCTGGCTTTAAGACATTTAAGGTTTAACGTTCTTCTAACTGCTGCTCACTTTCAGCTGAAAGTCCCTCTTCCATGGAGATGATACTCTCTAGGAACTTTCTAGGCCATTCCTGCACATCACTCAAATCTCTTCCATGCTCCTCTCGGAATGAGGACAGCTACCCCTCTGAACGAACGGGGACAGCTACCCCTCTGAACGGGGACAGCTACCCCTCTGAATGGGGACAGCTACCCCTCTGAACGAACGGGGACAGCTACCCCTCTGAACGAACGGGGACAGCTACCCCTCTGAACGGGGACAGCTACCCCTCTGAACGGGGACAGCTACCCCTCTGAATGGGGACAGCTACCCCTCTGAATGGGGACAGCTACCCCTCTGAATGGGGACAGCTACCCCTCTCAAGGTTGCCATTCAGCACAACCATGTACAATTGTGTGGACTGCGATGCCCATCTTCACAGTCTCCCTAGGACATAGGCATAATTTAGACTCTGAAGTCAAGGAAGGGTTTATATTAAGCAATTAATTCAGTTTTATTCAACATATTTTATGTAATCAAGCTTGACTTTCTCAGAAGTAATTGGTATCAGCTTACATTTTCCCCTTCTGTTCCAGTTATTTCCACCACTTTTCTAAAATTGGAACTTCTAGTCTATCCTTAAACTGCAAAATTTTTTAGTACTGCTCAGTGTTCCATGGGAAAAGCTTCACCCATTAAATATAAAAGAGAGAGTAAGAAGAATGGTGTACCCTTCCACAGCATCTCCAACAGCAGGTCCACAACAAAGACTCCTGGCCGCAATCAAAAGCTGACAGCTCAAATGTGAATGCTATCACAGGTCAGCCAAGATCCACCCGTCAGGATGAGTTTTTACGGCCACTCAATGCTTTAGCAGGAAGTTAGCAAAAACTAATGACCTATAACCCTTCGAAGCAATTCATAAAACCGAGGATGAACAAAACAAATGTCTAAATTACAAGCTAAGGCTTCACCTAGGGCAGTGTTCATCAAATGAAACCACGGGGCCAAAGACAAGCCCAAAGAAGGAAAATCAGGAAAGGGGAGAACGAATAACAGACAGTATGTCCGAGTGTATCACAAGCCGGCGGGTGTCATCTTAAGAACTCTGTTTCTTTTTCCAGATCTATCTAGAAAACCATGTAAAATTTACACCTAGGGTTCTATTTGAGTGGCGGCTGGCAAACCCTGATTGAGGATGCAGGCAGCAAAGTAGAGGTGCTGCTACTGCGGCCGAACTGGTCTGGGAAATAAACAAGACTAGGGTCTAGTGACCTGGAGAGAGAGAGTTTCAGAACTTCCACAGTGGATAAGGTGGGCACCCTGGAATGAGAAGCTGAGCAGGACGTTCTCCCTGGCAGTGGGCTAGGGTTAACCCAGCTAAGCTCTGGGATTCCTCCACTAATGTTCTTACTCCTCCAAGCTTCTAAATGGCAGCTGTCAACGTTTACTTTCTCCTGCTCTCCTGTATATTCAAAGCTCTGCAGACAGAACAACCAGGGGGTGATTACTGGTCCTAGGACAACTGCCTCCGAAAACACTAACTGTAGTTGGCAGTTATACTTTTACACAATTAAAAGTTCAAATAAGACCTTGGCATCTAGAAAGATAACCTGCAGCTATAATAGTCACATATCATAGTTCGCCAAGAAATAAAAGGTCATGTAAAGAATATAAATACCAAGTGAGGATTTTTAAAGCTACATGAAATGTTTTAAAGGTTCATATTTTGGTTAATAGCCAAGAGTAACCTAAAACATCAATTCAACAAGCCAGCAAATAAAACAGTGTTGGAATTCCTAAATATAGGCTCAAAAACCTTTCCTTACCAGATCTATGTCAAGGTATTCAGAATATTCACTTGCTTTAACAGAACTAATTTTATTTATTCATTCCTTTATCTACATAAGCATGAATGAGGGCATGTGTGCCACCATGTATGTTGGTAGAGGCCGGAGGACAGCTTTGTGAAGGTGGTTCTCACCTTCCATCTATGTGGGCTCCAGCGATTGAATTCAAGTCATCAGACTTTGCAGCAAACACCTTTTACTTACGGAGCTATCACAAGAGATTTTTATTATGGAAGCCACATTTGTGCATGCACACATGTAGGTATATATGGAGGTCAGAGGTCAGGTGTCCCTCGTTAGGTGCTGTCCATCTATCCCACACAAGGCTATCTCGGGTCTGGAGCTTGCCAAGACAGTTAGGCTGGCTGGCTGGCTAATGAGTCCCAGAGAATCTATTGGCTGTCTCGGCCATCCCTAGTGCATGACATTCTGCCCAACTTTTTATGTGGGTTTAGGGATGGAATTTAGGTCTTCAAGCACTTTACTGAGACATCTCCCAAATGGTTCACTATACTACCACACAGTCCACTTACACCGAGCACCGCTATTCTATTTTACCTGTCACTACAGTTAGATGTTCTTGCCATTAATATAAACCCAAATCTGAATGGAGACAGACAGACAGACAGACAGACACATCCACACAGCTGTGTGTACAGAGAATGCCCCTAACTCCAAAGAGAAGAGTTCCTTTTAGCTCTGCTCACATAGTTCAATGTTTTGTCTACCTCACTGACTCCTATTTTCTTATTATTTGAAACTCGAGTGGCTGGAGATATGGACCTTAATCACTGGTTAGTTTTATAAATATGATCCTGCGAGGCTGGAAAAAGGACTTCTGGTCTCTGCCTTCAATTCCCCCACAGAACGCAAACACCCAAAAGATAACCCTTTGGAAAGTACCTACCAGAAGGCCAGTTTGTGTACTGGTATAAAAGAATACACCAAGGTCAATACTGTTTGACAGCCTCTTTTCCTCTACAGGGAAAAGATTTTTCGTTCAAATATTAATGGTATGGGTTTTTAATCAAAGACTTCACTTACTAACCTCGTCTGATCAGACACCACATAAACTCAATTCTGATTACAGTGCAGTGCTTACACAACTGGACACCCCTAATCACCCTAGATTAAAGATTCTGCTGGCTTCCCTTTCTCCTGGGCCATTCTACCAAACCTAGAGCATGACTATACTCACCTCCAGGCTAGAAGAAACAACGTAATAGCTTATTGATCGTTGGTGTAGACCCAAACCCACAAGTCATCAGCCAAGCGGGGACAGAGCTAACAATGAAAACGCACTGAGTTTTCTGGTCCCACACAAACACATCACTGACAGTTACTACATCAGATGTGGATGAACCCATCCTTCTGCCCAGAACAAAATAACAGACTATTCAGAAAAGGGAGCAACATCCTGAATTATACTGAAAAGACTACTATTTCTTGGCTGCCAGTAAATGGCAATTTAAGTCCATTATATTTTTCATGTAATATGAATTCTCAGGTAAGGAAAGTTACCATCATATTCAATTCTACAGACAAATGCTTTCAAAAGAGATGCTACCGTATGCTGGGGAATTATATGTTGACAGAAACCACCATCATTATACTACCGAACCAGTATTTGTGGCAAATGACTTGGACTTTTTGTAAGTAAAATTTATTGGGGGAAAAAATGGTAGCTTCAAAGTGTTTTTCTGGAGAAATCTGAGCAATGCTCCAAAATGGAAATATTAACCGTGTTCCCTGCAATACCCATTCAAAGAGTTAACTAATGAGAATTAAGAATGGTGGAGTCAGACCTGAGCCAAAGCTCAGAACTCAAGTGATGAACACTGCTCTAGTTCACACAAAGCACAGTTCCCACATCCCATCAGCCTTCTGCTAGCCTTAGAGACGGGTATCCCTAGCAGAGCACCGACTGGTATCAGGCAACAGTGACAAGTAGCGGAGGGAGGGCACGGATGGAATGACAAGCGAACAGGGAGTCAGGGCAGACTTGTACGCCCCAATAGCATAAGACTGAGGTGGGGCTGGAAACTATTTTCTGGCCTTCTCTGGCGTGCAGCTACTGGGGAATAACAAGATCCCACACGCCCGGAGCCCACAGAGCCCGGGGCACCGAGGTGGAGGGGTGGGAAGGAAGCAAGCGAGGTGCTTTTTCAGGGAGTGAGAACAGAGAGAGAGAGAGAGAGAGAGAGAGAGAGAGAGAGAGAGAGAGAGAGAGAGAGAGAGAGAGGCACGACGGGCAATTTCATCGAGAAGAGAACTTCCTGCCTCGGGAAGGATCGAAGGTGGTGGCGGCAGGACCGTCCCGGAGGCGACCTCCCCTTCGTAGTCTCACGATCACATCTTTGAGCGAGACGACTGTGCAGCCGGCGCCGGGCGAGCGCTAGAGCTAGAGGAGCGAGCCGCCCGCCGGGGCCCTCGCGCCGGGCAGTCCGCCCGCACGTCGTGGTTCTGCAGGGACCCCTGGTCCCGACCGGCCCGCCTCCCTCGCCCGGAGGGGTCGGCGGCGGCGAACGGACCCAAGCATCCCCGAGAGCAGACAACCCTCCCCGCACACCCCGCGTGGGTCTTTGTCCCGCCGGCGGCCGGGGTCTCCTCGGGTCGCCCAGGCAAAGCCCGTCCTAGAGGCCTGGTGGCCCCCGGGGTCGCCCCAGCTTTGTTCGGTCAGCGGGGCGCGGGGAGGCGGACACTTACCGTACACCCCAGTGAGGAAAAGCAAGAGCCACGCAGACCCCCGCCGCGGAGACTCTTTTGTGCTCCAGCGACGGGCCATACCCACGGCAGATGGAGGGAGCGAGGAGCTGGAGGAGGAGGAGGAGGAGCTGGGGCCAGACGCCGCCGCCGCCGAGCCCCTGGCTGCTCCCTGCGCGCTCCGCGGCGGCGGGGGGGGGGGGGGGGGGGAAGGGGCGGGGCCGTCCGCGCGCGCTCCCTCCCGCGAGCCCCAGGCGAGCCGGCTTTCCCGGGAGGGGGGGGTGGAAGGGGAGGGACACAGGGACGCGCGGCGCGGGCGCGCGGGCCGGCGCGAGGCGACAGGGCCGGCGAATGCGGGGTTCGGGCCTCGCCGGCGCCCCCCCGCCGCCAGACGGAGAGCGCGAGCCGCTGGCCCCCTGCGCTCATCCGTGCACTCGGCAATCCCCTGGCCCGCCTGCCTCGGTGCCCGCCCCGCGCTCCGCTGGACTCGGCTGAGCTCGCACCGCTCACCCTGGCGCCTGGAGCCGGAGCAGCGAGGCAGTGCCAATCGATGTGCGAGCGCCGCGAACTCTGGACGCTCCAGTCCCGGGCTCCAGAGCCGCGATGGGGGGTGGAGGATTTGGGCGGTGAGTCCTCTGATGGATGAAGCTCCGCAGTCCTGGACCTTGGTGTTTGGGGTCCACCCGGGAGATCCTTGAGGTTGATGGTGGCCCACTCGTGAGGGGAGAGTGGGTGGTCGGAGGCTGTGAACTTGAAAGTTCCTGACCGTGACTCCCCCCGCCCCCCGACAAACACACCCCATAAGCAACACTTGGAATCCACCCTGCACCAGCGCGTGGGTCGTGGGTCCGCGTGGTCAGCCCGATTCTGGACTAGAGGTTCTGGGGGACATCCCGCTGGGCTGCGGGGTCCTGCGCTTCTAATCTGGCGGTGAAGCAGCGGGGGGCCCCCTTGGTCACTGGTCACTGGTGAGATGGGGTGGCCCCTGGACAGGTATGCCTGGAGTGGACCTGGGGTCGAGGCGTGGAAAGAGGGATGGCCCTGAGTTCTCCCAAGCCTCTTCCCATCTCCTGACAGGGATGACCCATGACGCTTCTCTGTCTGTAGCGACTGACACTGGCACACCGGACCTTCTGCCGTTTAAAGTGTCTGCGTGGTCTTAACTGCTATCCTCGCCCGTTACAGGCACCATCCGCTATTCGCTCGAAGATCCGCAATGCTCTATCTATACTGTACCCTTACAGTACACTGGGATTCTTGATCCCTGACAACCTCGTAAGATAAATATTATCCACGTTTTAGATAAGCTAATGAGACTTGTTGAAGTTAAATTGTCCCGAACGAGGTATCAAATTGCCAATAAACTTTTTGTTTCCCGATTCCAAAGTCAAGACCCTTCCACAGTAACAGGAAAATCAAGCAAGATGTTTAGTGCCTACCACTTATTGTTAAATTTTAGTATATACCTTGGGGGAACACGTTAGGCTTTTTTCCTGTATCTCTTGCTGATTTAACCTTCTAATAACCCCCGAAATTGTGTTACAGAAGATAAAAACTCTATTGACAGGTATTACAAAAGTTTACGAATCTTTTACAAAGTGGCAACAAACAAACAAAAACCATGAACTCTGGGCATTTTGTTCCATTCTCTCTGATGAGAATGCACCACACCAGCTTTGGTGCTCTTGAGTCTGCCATCTGCAGATAGCGTTCCTTGTTTTATGTTATTCTACACTCTGATTGCTTGTTTTTCCCGAGTTCTTTCTGCTAACTGAGTTGCCACAGCAGCTGTGTTTGGGTCATGTCACAAGCAGGGGTACAAAGTAGACTGGATTGGGTGCATCTCCCCCTGCCCCCATCCAAGGAACTCTTGTCCCAAGAGAAGACACATGGTGCCCACATAGGACCCCGACTATCCATCTGTGCCTCTCCATCTACACTTGCTGGGCTGTGTCTTAGACTTGTCAAATGAACAAGCATTTTGTTATCCAAGTCCCTTTTATGTTCTTAAATCTTAGTGAGGACTCCAAAGAGCTTCTACTTAGAAATTAAAATGAGAGTTCTATCTTTAATTCTTTTAAGATGAAACATACAAGTCTATATTAGTATCCTCAAAGCAAATAGAAAAGTGCCATTATTTCTGTCTTTGCAATCTCCTTTGTGTCTGGCTGGAAACATCTGGATTCTCATATCTGCTTCTGCGTCCAATCTGTTGCAATCTGTTGTTTTGGTTGAAGTATTCTGAGAAACCCAGACAGAGATCTGCAAATTGAAAAAGAAAGGATCTCATATACTTCCTTGAAATAGTCACAAGGACATCCCCCACCAAATATAGGCTATGCACCTCCAGTCTGAAACCCTGGAGTGATCCAAAGCACTGAGCAATGAAACTCAAAGACAAAAGAGCAAATCCATAACAGCAAAACTCCCAAGAATGTGAGCTCCCACACATTTCTGATGGAAGAACACACAGTTTGTGAAAGTTTAAAGACGATCACTCCAGCTGTCTGTCTTAGAGGAGTCAATGAAAAGGACCCAGAAGGATGTGTACAAGGGAACAATCTTCCTTATGCAAAATAACTCTAGTAGAATCTTGGGTGTTGTTAAACAACATCTCATATTCTCCCTGTTAAAACGGAAGTGGAATGTGGTTTCTTCGATTACATACCACCAGTGAAGTACTATTTCTAGTGTGTGTGTGCGTGCATATGCACATGTGTGTGAATGCACGCTTGCACATGCACGTGCACACCTATGGCATGGTATTTATTTTATCTTCTCAGATGTCAATACCATCATTATCCTCTGTGTGCAAATGAGCGAACAGGCAGAAAGGTTCTGTAGTTTGTTGAGATCACATAGATGGTAAGTGGTGGGCATTAAACTCAGACATACATCAGTCCAAGCAACACGTCTTGGAGTGGGCACCTTATGAGGCACAGGCGGGATAAGCACCCTCCAAGTTTCCCAGCCTGCCTTCCTAGCTCTCTAGGTTAGGTTGGTTGTGTGAAGAAACACTTTGAAATCCATTAGAACTCTAGCTATGAAGAGGTTTGTTTTGGTAATCATCCCATTGAGTGGAGTACATATTGTGCTTGGACAATTCAGATTTGCATCCAATAAAGCACAAATCGTGTCCTTATATCCATAAACAGGCTTCAAGTGACCCGCTATGCCTTCTGAGATTGCTTGAAGTTTTTGTGTTCATGTACTTTTCATAGGGAGGTTATTTCCACAGAGTCTTAAAGAACTCTGTCAACCATTAAAGTTTAAGAAAATGTCATTAAAACAATTCTGGGTTGCTTCTTAATGTGCTTCCAAGTGAGTCTCATACTCCTCAAGCACAGATGATGAGTAGAGACGTGTGCGGACTTTTTCCATTAGTGCAGTTTGGGAAGGGCTGTAATCTTCCACTTTATGATAATATGCCCTTAAATAATCAAAATCCCCCCTTTTTAAAAATAATTTTAAAGATCTTTTTCCTTTATCATCACATGGTTTAATTGTTACTGTCATGAATAAGCACTCACGGTAAACTGTTTTCTATTTGGTGGCCCTTGGTGATCTCTTCAGAACTGAGGTTCCTCTGGGAATTTAAATCTAGAACTCTGAGCATCATCTTTTCTAGAAAGAAAATCAAGGTTAGTGGGTTTTCCTCTTGGTGTACTTCCAAAGACAAATTATCTCCCCTTCACTGAGTTATTAGTTTTCAAAAGAAAAACAAACTTAGATAATACATACAAATACAAGGAAAAATATTAAAGGTGGTAATTAAATAAGCGAGAACTCTTCCTAAGAAAATGGCTTTCACTGGAGTTGAATAATACAGGGTTGCAAAGGAGAGCTACCAATCTAGGCAATTCAAATACTAGTTCCCCGGCCCCTTTATCGAGGTCATTTTCTATGTTCTGAGCACTAACAGCCTAGCATTGTACCTACTGGTAAAAGCGTAACACTGGTTCTACATCACATAGTCATCCAAATCCTTGCACATTTAGTTTTGTCCTCATAACTTTAACTTCTTGACTGTCTAGCCAGACCGTTGCCCCTGCGTAAGCATGGAATAGCCAAAACCTGTTTTCTTCTGCAGACATTGTAAAGCCATTGCTCCATCAAGGAGAATAACAAGCCATGCACACTGTTAGAAATCCTCTCGGGCTTTTGTTGTTGAACTGCAAGCTTCTAAACATGTCTTTGTCTTCACATTTAAATTCTTCTCATGACTGATTGAGGATACGAAGTGGTAATTCTTGTTGGATGGGAGCTCATCCCAAGTCCCCATGAGCCCATTAGCAGTGAACCTGGAAACGATGATGTCAAACGAGTGGTTCTTTATAGAGACATATCACTAATTTCAAGCACATAGAACTTATTTGTATTCTGCCCAAATCAAATGGAGTTTGAGGTTACCAGTGCATTTAACAAATGCAGCATGCTGGAGCAGATAAAAGCAGAGATCTGAAGAGTTTTACAAGGCTGATTTGATCTGGGTGGTTAGCCTTGATAAAACCCTAAATTCTTGTATCTTATATTCTCCCTGTTAAAATGGAAGTGGAATGTGGCCTCTTTGATTATGTACCAGCAGTGAAATCATACTATTTCTAGTATATGTGCGTGTGTGTGTGCACGTGCGTGTGCATACACACCTATGGCATGGCTTTCATTTAATCTTCAAACAATTCTCTGATGTCAATACTCTTATTATCCTCGATGTTCAAATGAACGAACAGGCAGAAAGGTTCGGTAGTTTGTTGCGATCACACAGATGGAAAATGGTGAGCATTAAACTCAGACGCCGGAGCCTGCACATGCCATCACTCTACTATGTTGTATGTGAAGCCAGGCACTTAGGCAGTAAATGACAGCCACTGTCATTTAACATATAAATGATGTAATCAGAGCAGTCCTTATTCTCTAATATGCAATTTAAAATAAAATCTATACGATTATTTTTCTGCCTTTTGTTTCACCAAAGTGATCAACAGTACCTTATCTTCAGTTTAAATTAGATAGACATCTGCCTTTTTAGATTTATTTTGAGAAAGAAAAGTCACTTTTAAAAACTTTTTTTATTTCTTTCCATTTTGGAAAGCAGCAAGAATCAATCAGATGAAGCATCCATCTGGCTTTTTTTTTTTTTTTTTTTTTTTTGCTGTTGTGCTAATTTCTTCCTGGTGACCTTGGAGTCATTTATAGCTCCCTTTGAAGATCAGAGAAGCCTAGGTTGCTTATTGCCCTAATCTTAAGGAAAAAAAATCTATGACAGCTATTTCTGATCTCAAAAGAATACATCAACTCACATAAAACTGCTCAGTTATGAGGCCATGAAAACAGAGGTCATTTCTACTGAAGAATAGATTACTCCAGCTTCATCATGAAAAGAATATTCTCCTTGGAAATACCCAGGCGGGCTTGCATTTTGAATACACACCAGCTGCAAGGGAAAAGAACAGCCTAAGCCTTTGGATTCCCGTAGTCTGCTGGCCTTGCTCACACAGCAGGGAATGGCAGAGAAATTGTATCACCAGTATTTCAGCATAAAAATTTTATTCTTATATTCAGTGAAATGGATTAAGGAACCGAAAAAGAATGTTAAGCACTTGGGAGCATTAGTTCAAATGACTCTCGTCGCCAGGGCTTTTTAGTCACCAGACGCCCTGGCCTCTGTTATGACTAGCCCTGCGGAAGTCCAAACACTCCTGACATGGTAACTCCAATTTATAAACTCAGAGATACAAAATTGCATAAAATACATTTTCCCTTGAAATGCATGGCTTACTGCAATCAGCGGTGATTAGGAGGGAGAAGCCTCAGAGGTTTCAGCAGCTGACACATGACTGGGAGAAGCGGACAGCTGTTCTGACAGCCCTCTGGGATCTGAGTCCCAACAGCTCTGGCCTTCTGTTCTCTCAGGCTGGACCTCAGGGAATGAGGCTCCTGGGCACATTTGCCATTTTTCATAGCCTTACACAGGCAGAGAGCTGGGTTGCCCATGCTTCTCCACTCCTGTCTAGTTTTCCTATTCAGTGTGTATTAGTGAGGGGTTCTATTTCTGTGAAGAGACATCATGACCATGGCAACTCTTACAAAGGAAAACATTTAATTGGGGTGGCTCCCTTACAGTTTTAGAGGTTCAATCCACTATCATCATGACAGCATGGCTGCATGTGGACCAATGTGGTTCCAGAGCTGAGAGTGTACAGCTTGAAAGCAACAGGAAGTCAACTGACTCACTGGGTGGTATCCAAGCATAGGAAACCTCAAAGCACGCCCCCACAGTGACACACTTCCTCCAGCAAGGCCATACACACTCCAACAAATCCACACCTTCTATTTATTAGTGCTGCTCCCTATAAGACTATAGGGACCAGTTACATTCAAACTACCACACAGTGGGTAATGACCTTGAAGAAACCCCTTCTCAGTTGCTGTTCTTCCTTCTCAGGGTACTTAATCAGTGCTCCAGAAACCTCCTTCTAGGGAAGGCTTCAGACCTGTTCTGGCCAGTCCCTCCATGGGTATTACTCAGGGAAGAAAGCACTACGAAATGAGCACCTGTTCACTCTCAGAACTGGAGCCGGCCTCTGTGGCCTGTGGCTGGTGTCTTTCCCTGATCTGGGGAATGGAATAAAAATCTTCAGATTCTCCCATCTTTCAATTAAGGAAGAACGGTAAAGTAAAGAAACTTTCAGGTGGACAGGGCTTTTATCTGTTTTATTTAGTACTGAATCTTCCTAGATAAGTGTCTGCAGGCAAGAGTATGTTCAGGAAGTCTTTAATGAGTGATGAGCTAAGGAGCTTGACAATGAAATGTTCCCCCGGGGAAAACGGGAAACAAAACTGTTAGGCAGGATAAATAGAAAGGACAGGAACCTTTCAGTTTGGTCTTAGGAAGGGCCTACACATCACTGCAAGGCAAAGTCCACATAACCCTGTGGATATTCAAGGTGCTGCTTAGTCAAGATTTAAAAAAAGATCATTCTGGCATTGAAGACTGTTTTCTATAATTTTATTATCAATATTTAGTAATTCCACTCTACTATGTAAAATGAACTTTTTATAGCCTCAATTAGTCCTCTGAAATCTATAAATTGTGTAACATTTTATTTGCTGTTAAACTGGATCTGACCCTGGTTCTCCAACCCAGCAGAGGACTTTAACAGAGGACTTTAAAGTGTCCTCCTTCAGCAATCAGTGAGCCTTGTTTCACTTGTCTAGAGCAATTGCAATCCTCTCGTCTGTGGCAAAATGCTGTGCCTGTGTCAGTTTTCAGAGGTGGTGAGCTCATGTCCAGAATGAAGCCAGGTTCAAGGAGCAGAGAGGGCACCCCAGATGGGAGACCCAGCAGGACATATTCAAGTTGCTCTCACAATATCACGAGTCTCTCAGTCTTTAGTCACCATCACGAAGGCTAACGACGCAGAGCAGTTTCCAGTCTGAAAACGCTCAGCAAGTTACCTTTCTAAGTCACCATTTTCTGTTATCAGTCTTGTCTTTTTCTCCTCCATGAATCTATATTTACTGAAGTTGATTGTTAAGCAAAATAAAATCAGTCCTCCAAAAACTAGCTAGAGTTCTGAGATTTTATTTTCGAATATGGGAATGGGTTAAAGGTGGTGGAGACTGAGGCAGTTGGAGACATTCTCTGGCAGGATCACTCAGCGACGGAAGTTCTATCCTGCCAGGCAGCTTACAGTCAGAGACATACCAGTTTATACGTACAACGCTCATCCATGCAGAAAGAATTCGCTGAGCAACTGCTATGTGGGGGTGAGCGTCCAGGTGCTGGAGCTGCTCAGTAACAAATGCAAGAGCCACGGTACAGGGACGTGTGAATGATGCAGTCCAACTGTTAGAAAGAATTAGAGATGGCCTTATAGAGTCAAAGCTCCATCTGAGAACGGAACACGAGATTGCCAGGATGAAGGGGGACGTGCATAGGAGATGGGAAAACATTTCAGCCCTGGAACGACCAAGTGGAGATGGGAAAGGGGAGCAAAAGTGTTCTGAGGATGTAAAGTGGTTTGGTATTGAGGATTCTAGTTGTGTGTGCACATGTGTGCTGATGTATATCATATTATAGAAGATCAGAATCAACTCAGTGTCATGTTCTTCGGTGCCATGCAAGTGACTGAGGGCCTTGTAAGACCTGGGCAGAGGAGCCACTGAAGAGACAGGCTGGGTGGTGCTTGCTGACCGTGGTGGGAAGGGAGACGGAATACAGTGATTGATTATTGCTAGAAAGAACAGGAAATCAGGAGCAAAAAAACAAGGGAAGGCTAGAGGGGTGAGTCTAAAATTACATGAGGGAACAGAAAGGGAATGCAGGAGTGGCCCAGGAGAGCAAGAGGGCCGTGCTAAAGAGGCTCAGTCTACACACCGCGGGAACCAGCAATGGTTTACAAGAAAATCTGATGTCTGTATCAGTCTGAGAGCTGCTGCAGAGATACGCTTGGCCTCTAATTCAGAACTCAGTGTGGAACTCAGAGTGACCTAGGGATCGTTTCTGTTTGTCTCATTCTCTCTCCCTCTCATGCTATAGCATTGTCTGTTTTGAATTAAACTTCTATATTTCTAAGTTTCGGGTTGGATCCTGTGAACTTCCTCCCCCACCCCAGGAGCTGCTGTCAGTTCTGTCTTCAGACCTGCTTTCAGCCCTCCCTTGGAGGGTGGGCTCTTGATACGTTTGTATTTTCCTCACCTTCAGCTCTCCTTCCTCAGCAGTCCTTCTCACAGGGACAGAATCTTATAAGAGCATCCATTTTAGAGCCAAGTCTCTCTCTCCTCAAGTGTTTGTCAATGAGCAGGCGTTTGGGGAAAGGTTCAGGGTGGAATTCTAGCCTGAGTGAGAAAGACCTGGGGTGATGGAAAGCTTCCCCACTGCTCCCTCTAAAGCGCTCTCTTGCCGTGAGGCAATCCTTGCCTAAGGAAGAGGTTAAATCAATGTTTTAAAATGTCTGTTTTTTTTTTCTCCTATAACCATACGGAGCCCGTGGAAGACTTAAAGGTCACAAACATTTATTACATTGGTAATGTTCTTTTTGGAAATCCTATTTTTGGCCAATTTCAGTGTACTTAGTCGCTAACACAATAGCCAAAGAGCACATATCCTCTGTCCTGTTTAGTGCCAGCTATTCTGGCACTGTTTTGTTTGGAGCTATTGGAATACCTTCAAATGTGACTCAGGACAGACCAGCTCAACTTTACAGAGGCCGTATATAGCCGTGCGCCCGGAATCAGCTGGTTCCTATTAGATTTTTAAGCAATATTAATGACTGACTTCTGTGCAGCCAAGTGGTTTGATCATGCTTTTGATTTAATTCAGCTTGGGAAAAGGAAAACAATCTCATTAATCATTTTTTTAAGATCTAGTTTGTGCATGTAGTATAGATATTTTATTTTCTAAAGCAGTCTCCGTTGAAGTTCTCTGATGTAAAAAGAAAGACTGGTTCATTGACTAAAAAAAAATAGATTTGTTATGAACTTTAAAAAGCAAAAGTCAGTGACAAGAGGACTTGTCTATTCTGATTTGCAACTGGAAACCGTATTAATTTTTGTTCACTGTATCATTTATAATATGTTATGCTTTATGAATATGTTTTGTATCTCATGTAAATTAGTTATGCTCATAATCCTCTATTTACATATAAGCCTCTGGGAGCAAGTTTCCTAATAAATGCATTGTAATAAAAAAGATCCTTTCACCAGAAGAGAGGAGGAAGTGCGTCAGCCCAAAGATATCCTAACAGCAGAGACCAGAGGCCTGCTTGGGTCCTGGCCAGAAACCTCAGTGACAAAGTCCTGAGGACAGGAAGTAATTGGTTAGCAAAGCTTTCCCTTTAAATTCATTTTGTGTGACATAATAAATGTGGAAGAAAAATCTTTAGCACATATCTTAAATGATCTGACTAGAAAAATGAAGGAAGCCGACAATAACTAATGTGTTTGCAGGAAAGCCTCCTCCATGAAGCAGAAGCATTGCTCCAAAATCGTGATGGAAAACTTATCAGAAAAGAGCTAGGCACAGACATGGTGGAGTCAAAATAATCTTCTCCAGGCCTGGTAGGATTTCATTTTTTCTGAGGTACCGTCAAGGCCCATTAAGTGGGAAAGACATTTATAGAATCCTAAAACTGCCAGAGCAGAAGGGGTCATCTCCGGTCCAACCTCCTAATTCTCCAAGGGACAAATCTGGGCCCATTTGAACTAGCTAACTGTGCTGTGTGGACTCTGGTGCAGGTCAGGACAGAGGCCAGCAGAGATGGTGGACCTTGGCCTCATGGGAAAGCATGGAGCATCAAAAGGGCTGAAGTGGCAAGAGTTACCCAAAAGACGTGCAGATGACATAAAACCAACAGGAACAGGCCAGTTAGCTGAGACAATCGAGGTAGGCAGTGAGTCCCAAGAGAGAACTATTTACATCTTCACTCCGGGGACAAATATTCTGCCCTTAAAAAGAGTGGAACTCTAAGAAAAGCCTCACAGGGCTCCAATCCTGGAAAGACTGGAATGCTCTCTAGTGGAGACCCGGTCATCAACACCAAGTGAGAACAAATGTTTGAGGTAGATATTACAACCTTAGAGGGTGGGGTGGGGGGTGGGGGAGGACACTGTCCCAGCCCAGCCCAGTCAGAGCTGATCCAGGCAAGACAACAGAAACATCATCTCATAGGCTGGGATACCTGCACTCCTCTGAAGGGAAGGATTTTTCTGAGCAACTCCAGTCTGTGAAAAGTTAACTGGTTTTTTTTTTTTAAATCTGTGGGAAGAAAAGGGGCTTCATGTCCTATGGAAACACATTAAGTCCTTTCTAATATGCTAGACTGCCTTCTGTAAAACATTTCTGTGCATTATCGGATAAGAGATGTCTTAGTCCACTTGAGGTGCTATAATAAACATTCTATAGAAAAAAAACTTACAATCAATTTATTGTTCAACGTTACAGAGGCTTGGAATCACCAGACCAAATGACTGGCAGATTAAGTGTTTGGCAAATATGAAGGCAGACATATGTTTTTATAACCTCTTATGAGATGGGGTTAGTGTGATCTCTGGGCTCCCTCTTATGTGAGCATGAGTTCTTTATAGTGAAATTACCTCCTGTATTAATTACTTTTCTCATTCCTATAAAAGCAGTAAAAGCAGGGTAAGGAAAAATGGGTTTCTCTTGGCTAACGGTTTGAGCATACCGACCATCGCTAGGAGAAATTCATGGAATCCGGAACTCAAGTTAGCCCACCACACTGTATTCACAGTCAGGAAATGGGGCAGTGGCCGCTGATGCTCAACTTGCTACGTCTTTTTATTCAGTCTGGGACCCCCAACCTAAGGAATGGTGCTGTCCACAAGTAGGTCGCACTCCCATTTCAATGAACCAAATCAGAGACTCCCTCATAGAATTCCCAAGAGATTTGTCTCATAGGTGTTTCTAGAGCTTGTCAAGTTGGTAGGCAATACTAGCCATCCCATCCCCCACAGGCCCTACCTTCACATAATCACACAAGCATCATTGTGATTTGGGAAACACAGAAGTATTTTGTCTATAGCAATAGCTGAACCGAATCTAGGGATTTCCTAACAATTCTTAAACATCACTTCCATTATCAGCAGAGGGATAAGGAAAGGAATGGAGAAGTGTGCTCTCTTTCCACATTAGTGATATTTGTGTTCTCAGGAGCTCTTACACATTGCAATGCATGCATCTCATCAGAGATCTTCAAATTATGGATCTTGGCTTTATTTCTAGAAAGAAGAGAAAAATGAAGAACAGTGAAAATATGATTGGAGCTCACTTCTGTAGTGAGCTCAAGACTATCCTGAACTACGAGACCTTACCTCAAAACAAAATGATGATAATGGAAAAAAAAGGAAATATGATTGGAATATAACACGAATTTTCAAATAAGTATGGTAATTTGGGAATTATTTGGGAACTTTTATTAATTCAGCATGCAGGGAAACTTTTAATAGCATCTTTGAAATGATGGTTAATTGATGTGTTGAATTATAGATGAATTTGATCAGATTGTTGTGCCCATATGCTTGACTGAAGACCAGTATAGACGTATATATGTATATAAATGTGTGTGTGTGTGTGTGTGTGTGAAAGAAACTTGGAGTGGAGCTGAAGCAGGAGGACCTACAAAGCAGGTTGAGCCTTGTCCCAAAGGAGATATCTGAGTAGTGTTGCTGGGAACCCCTGCTTAACTTTCCATCCTTCTGCCTTGTGGGATTTGTAATCAAGATGGCAAAAGCTTGAATTTCCAGGTTGCTATCTATCCTACAAATTTCAGACTTGCTAAATGTACAATCACAGACACAAGAGATAATTCTTTAAAATGAATTTCTGTTCGATCTATCTATCTATCTATCTATCTATCTATCTATCTATCATCTATCTCCTACCATCTACTATCATTAATCTATCTTTTCAGGTCTGGAGAACCCTACATATACCCTATTTTCACACTGAGCAGCAATCCAATGTATCTTATATTTATTATTTTTAACTAGCTTGGTCTAGGGAGACTAGAAGTATTTGGATTTCTTTTCTGAGTGTTATCGGGGAGACGCATCCCAGCTCATTGTACTTCTGATGCCAGTGCTTGATTAGTTTTGCTTACACTTGATTCACAGTGAAGCTTTCCCCTGCTGAATTCCTGCCACTTTTCCTTTCAGAAGCTCTTCAAGTCAAGTTTTAGTGAGAATGTGTACAAAGTAAGGGGCCATGGCAACCAGCAGAGTCCGAACACTGAAGAGCACTTGGGTGAGCAGCGCATCACGAGTAAGTATCATCAAGCCCATTCATTGTTTTCTTTAAAAAAAAAAAGTCAGGCAATTGATTTATCATAAACTATAAAACATTTAATTAAGCTGGAGACTTAAACATCTTTTCCACTCATATTTTTATGTTTTCTTAAGTGTTGTATGCAACCTAAAAAGGTCCCTATCTAGTCTATAAATTTTAGAAATAAGGTAGAGGAAAAAAATGATTTCCAGCGCTGGTTTCAGTAAGCTGGCTGTTTTTAAAAAGCATGTCAAGCTGTATCATACCTACTCAGAAATGTCCAAGGGCTTCTGAACGCCTTCTGAGAGTCCTCTCCAGTCACACAAGAAGCTGCTTGACCTGTGCTTCCTCCTGTCGCACCTGATTACCACTGTAGCCCTATCCGCAGCTGTTATTTTCCTAGCATGTTTCTGTTCATGTGTGTGTATGTGTGTATGTGTGCGTGTGCATGTGTGTGTGCAAGAGGGAAAATTTGGACTTTTGAAGAATCTGTCTGTATAATTACGGAGGCTGACAAGTCTGAGAGCTGCAGGGCAGGCTGCTAGGCTCAAGGCCAGAGAAGAGCAGGTATTTCAACCTAAGAGTTGACAATGTTTATGCCCACCTGGTACCTAACTCTGTACCAGATCAATTCCTGTGAATTCTGTAGGCTAGGCTACAATGCTAGAGACCAAGGAAGAGTTGACTTTCAGCTTGAGTCTGAAATGGCAATTTGAAGATGGAACTCTTCCTTCCCAAGAGAGTGTCTGTCTTTGCTTTTAAGGCTTTCAATTGATTGGAGAAGGCCTCCCCGTACGATATTGGACATTCTGCCTTAAATCAAGTCTATTTATTTAAATGCTAAACACATCCAAGAACATCTTAAAAGCAACACCTAGACACATAATTGACCAGATAACTAGATACCCTGATCTAATAAAGTTAGCACATAAAGTTAACAATCAAGGTAGTGTAGTTTGAATGTAGAGAAACGAAGAGGAAGAAAGGCCTCTCCTGGCTAGCGTCTCCTCCTGGCTAACCCGAGCTAATGCTGATAGAAACTTTATTCTCTGGAAGCAGAATAGGTGACCCTGGAATCAGGAAGCATTGAGAGTAAGTTGACATAGCACAGTCCTCAACCGTTAGAACAGGCTGGGGAACGGCAACTAAGACAATGGTGCATTGTGGCATATACAGTCATGCCCCAACAGCAGTTCTGAATCTGTGCATGCCAGCGATGATGGGATGAAAACTTTTTAAAATTGCATCTATACTGGATAGCTAGACTATCTGATGTTAGTCCCTAAGCAATATTGTATAACAGCGATTAATGTAGCATTTAATTGTATTAGGTCTTACACCAATCTAAAAATGATTTGAAGTGTATGGGAGACTGTGCTAGGTTATAGGGAAATTTTAATTCATTGACAGGAAATACTGTGCACTTGTGAATTTTGCCCTTTGTAAGAAGTCCACGAATCAATTTCCTCAGATACTGAAGGGAGATTGGGTTTGCTGACTGGTTAACACCCCCACTTCTCAGTTCAGTGAATATGCATTCTATATGCCTATTATTATTCAACAGATATTTGTGTCTTTCCTTACTTTCTGAAATTATAAACCACTTTGGAAAAAATGTCATGGGATTGTTGATAGTGTTTAAACTATGTTTTACATATTTGTTTGTTCGTGTCTGTGTGCTTGTATGTGTGGTGTGAGTGTGTGTGTGCGTGTGGGTGTGTGAAGGACTGGTGTATGCCATGGCCCGTGTGTGGAGATCAATGGGAGTTAGTTAGTGCCTACCATATGGGTCCTAGGGGTCAGTTTCAGGCTGTCCAGATTGGTGAATAGTCGCCATGATGAAAAACTGATTTTCATGTAGCCATGACTACCATCCAGACTGACTGTGTAATTTCTGGAGTGAGAGCCAATGCTTACCAATTCTGCTATAGCATGTGGAAAGAGACATCTCCAATATAATCTATGTAACAGCCTGGAATGTCAAAGTAGGTCAGCCCTACTGATTTGGAAGTTACATTATGCATATACATTGACTTTTATATAGTATAACCATTATATACACATCTATATACATATTTCCTTTTCCTTTTTCAACTCCACATAGTTAATACATTTGATAATTTCCAAGGCCAAGAATGGGCAAGGCCTTGTTTTCTTCGAAGGAGATCTATGTATTCCTTACTAACAGCTGTTCTCTGACCATCCACCAAGCAGAAGATTCACAACTGTAAATCTAACAAAATTTCTCTTGGTTTTGTGAAATTCCTAGTGTAGTTCTTAAAATATTTTGCTGTAGTTCTGCTACTTTTCTTATTTATCTAGCATATGCTTTCTTGTTTTTCCTAGAAAAGTCTGAGCTAGAGGCTTCTGAGAGATGAGGGTTTTTTTTTTTTGGAGTGATTTTTGCATGATACTAAAAATTTCCACCATATATTGGATTCCTACTCTGTTCTTTGTACACGCTATTTTTAATATTGATAATTTTGACTTTAATACAGTTTAAGTGACTAAGGCTCAGAGAAGTTGCTGAGTAACTTATGTAACATATCCTAGTCCATAAATGGCAGAGCCTAATATGAACCCAAAATATTAAATTTTGCATTATTCCTACTCTATCATGCTAATTACAGCTCATCTTGTCCTTTTAGCGATCACAATAGATGACATTTTGGAAACGTGCTGGTTGTACACATTTAACACAGACTATCTCTTTCAATCCTCAAGTACTCTTACCTTTAAAAGAGGAAGCTAGAGGCACAGAGAGTTCAGGAATGTAGCAAAGTTAAACAACCAGTGAGACTGGATCCCTAAGATGAAGGTATCATGATTCCTATTTTATAGATGAAGAACCAGATCCCCAGAGATGGGTGATTTGGTGATGTTTGCACAGAGGCTAAGTGTCAGCAATGGGTCTCACTGGGCTTCTGATAGCAAAGTTCATGGCTTTAACAAGAGTAGCATAAAATTATCTTTTAAGTGTGGAGTTGTTAATGGCTCTTGAAGGATGCAAGAGCTATGTAATAATAGCTCTAAGTGTTTACTGAACTTAATGTGAAGGCGGGAGCTGCAGAAGAAACATATAGAGAACACTAACCATTTCCCATTTCAGACCAGGAAGACAGCCATGCAGCACTGAGAAGCTACACAAAGAGACAATCCAACCACGCATGCAGAAATCAGAAATTGGATTGCTCTTTAGAAACAAATGCCACAGGCAATTGTAAAGGTATTATTTAATCTGTGCAATAGGTGTACCCTTTTAAGTTGACGTATATTCTATTTCCTTTCCTCCATGTGTAATGGCCAAATCTCTTTGGTCACTTTTCCTATCATTTTAAATATAAGCAGCTATGACCTTATCAATATAATACCATGAATTTCTAATCTAAAGATTAAGAACCTAAGAGACTCCATTTCTAAATTTCAAATTATTCCTGACTCTTTTCTTTTAAGAAATGAGTATAAACATTTACAACCAACAATATGTGTCTTTATTGTTCAAGCAGAATGTGGCACCTGTCCCGACACTACTGGTCATGAGCCACCGTCATGAGTGGCTGTCATCTTGTCTGGCAGAAGCTCCACGTTTTCATGTTCATACCATACAAAACACTGTAGACTTTGAAACAAAGGAGAAATGACAAAGAAATTAAATTTACGTTCTTATGGAAGATCAAATTTCAAATTTAAAACACTATTGGTTTCTTTTTTTTTTTTTTATTGAGAAAAGGAAAAAAAAAACAAATTTCCTCCTCCTCCCAGCCTCAACCTCCTTAGCAATCAGGGAAATGCAAATCAAAACAACTTTGAGATATCATCTTACACCTGTCAGAATGGCTAAAATAAAAAACTCCAATGATAGCCTTTGCTGGAGAGGCTGTGGAGGAAGGGGAACCCTCATCCATTGCTGGTGGGAATGCAATCTTGTGCAACCACTTTGAAAATCGGTGTTTCGGTTTCTCAGGAAATTCGGGATCAACTTACCCCTGGACCCAGCCATACCACTCTTGGGAATATACCCAAGAGATGCCCTATCATATGACAAGAGCATTTGTTCAACTATGTTCATAGCAGTATTATTTGTAATAGCCAGAACCTGGAAACAACCTAGATGCCCTTCAATGGAAGAATGGATGAAGAAAGTGTGGAATATCTACACATTAGAGTACTATGCTGCGGTAAAAAACAATGACTTCTCAAATTTTGCATGCAAATGGATGGAAATAGAAAACACTATCCTGAGTGAGGTAACCCAGACCCAAAAAGATGAATATGGGATGTACTCACTCATGATTGGTTTCTAGCCATAAACAAGGGTCACGGAGTCTACAATTGGTGATCCCAAAGAAGCTAAGTAAGAAGGTGAACCAAAGGAAAAGCATATAGTTGTCCTCTTGGCTATGGGAAGTAGACAAAATTGCCGGGGAGAAAATTGAGATCTTGGGGGTGGGGTGGGATGGGGGTAAGGGAAGATGGGGAGAGAAAAGGGAGAAGGGGAGAATGGGGGGAACTTGGGGAAAAAGGAGGATTGGGATAAAGGAAGGTTGGATAGGGGAGCACGGAAGCACAATTCTTAGTTAAGGGAGCCACCTTAGGGTTGGCAAGAGACTTGAACCTAGAGTGGCTCCCAGATGCCCAAGCCGAGGTCCCCAGTTAGTTCCTTGGGCAGCTGAGGATAGGGAACCTGAAATGACCCTATCCTAGAGCAATACTGACGAATATCTTGCATATCATCATAGAACCTTCATCTGGTGATGGATGGAGACAGAGACCCACACTGGAGCACTGGACTGAGCTCCCAAGGTCCCAATGAGGAGCAGAAGGAGGGAGAACATGAGCACTATTGGTTTCATAGTGCTCTAATGTCATTTCCCATCTAAAGGAATGTGTGCTGCTAAATTTATATTGAGTATTCCTGAACAGCTCTTTGTACCATGGTGTATATTTTAAAAATTGCTAATCTTTCTCCTTCTACATGGAATCAATTGGTTAAAATTAAAATACAGACATGCCAAAACTGAAGGACGTTCCCCGTGCAGATCTCCCTGAAGCTTTCTCTGAGATGCACATGGTTTTCTTTGGTGAGTGTGGGATCACATTTTATATTTTTGGTTGTGAGCCTAGCTTTTAATGGATGAGCCATCTCTCCAGCCTGGGGGATCTCATTTTAAAGTCCACTTTGTTCCTTGTATACTTCTTAGGAGACATTTGTTTTTGTAAAAATAATTCATCCTGTAAATCTACTTATTTGTTTTATTGAGTACACTAATAAATATACTTGAAGATTTATTTTCATTTTGTATCTTTGCCTGCATGAATGTATGTGTACTCTGTGTGTACCTTGTATTTGTAGAGGCTAGGAGTAGGTGTTTGATTCCCTGGAATTTGGTCCCCATAGCTGGGGACCAAAACAGTTACGAGAGACCATGTAGATGTTAGGATTTCAACCCAGGTCTACAGTAATAGCAGTTCTCTTAACTGCTGAGCCATCTCATCAGCTCATACGATATATCTAATATGCTCTGTTTATGTACATGTATAGGAGGCACAGCATACTTATATTATTATTACGTCCATGTGTTAGGAACACGGTTAAAATGTTTCTATAGGAGGAATATATATAAGGTTCATCAAGCCTCTGATGAGACATTAATCTATAAACCCAACTCCGAGTGTAAAGAAGGTGTGTGTTGGAATCCTAAGAGTTGATGATCAAGTGATGGGAAGAAGCCTGTTAGGGACATGGGAGAAGTACGGCTAGAAGACTAATTTACTGTCAAAACAAATCAAAACTGAATCAACACAGAATGAAGTCCACAGGTGAAATCACAGAGAAATCATTTCACGACAATGAAGTTCTTTATACAGAGAAAGACTCACAATGGAATCAGCTAAGAAAAAGTCACGATAGTAATCAATAGGCATCTCGTAAAAATTCTCACCAAAGGCAAGCACAATGGAGCTGCTGCATTTGACGTATGCACAAAGCTCCTTGAGACAGTGAAACAAAATAAATCGTAGTTTTAAAAAGGTGGCTGCTGACCTTCGTGGGGTCAACCGTAAGACAACATTGCTGTGAATGGTGACCACAGTCTATGCACTAGTGCCGAGGTGGGTGTTTTGCTTTTGCACTGGCCACCACCAGCATCCTGAAGGTTCAGGGTGTTTCCATGTGTCAGTACAGGCTTCGGAGGCTGCCAACCACAGTCAGATTCATGCTGAGACTCCACTACTGTCTGTTCTGGGGAACCAGGCCAGCTTCTGATGTGCTCCATCTTGTATTTGTACAGGTCTGCTCCCCCATCTTAACTTCTTAGTTTGTAACCAGTGTTCCCTGTTGGATGCAGCAAACATTGATTTCATAGGGCCATTTACAACTCTGGACTGTAGCTGCGATTGGTTTCTTACAATTCTTGATCTCTGACCTCTAGTACTGGGGACCCTGGTGCGGCCTCTGTTCCTTTCATTCCTGTCAACTTTCATGAGTTCTTGTTACCTAGTCATACCTTTGCTTCTAAGAGGTGAGTGAGTCTGTGTTGTCCAGGAACTAGCTCTGATAAGGAACTGAAGATAAGAGTAAGTCAGTCACAGGACAGGTTTAGATCGTCAAGTAAATTCAGGAAGCCAGACAAAGTTCAGCAAGGCAAGGTCAGGAGTGTTGGGTAAGAACCTCAGTAGGATGCCAGTGCAGGCATGGCCCAGACGTGGTTCCTGTGTAAAACATAGATCCCTGGAATGTAGCGTGACTACTGATCTTTTTCTCACAGTTCTTTTAGGCACCTAGAGCACAGAGACAGGTCAGGGCTCAGGTACATAGCTGTAGTGTGGAAAACACAGAGAATTCAGCAAGGCTTATGACTCTACACGGGCTAGGGACAGAGGCCCTGCAATGAACGGTGAATGGTCTAGAGTATCATCCAACCTCTAGGCAATCTTGAAAATTTATGTATGCTTCCTTCTGTCACAGAAAGTGTTGTTCAATAAATATTTAATATTCCATCAGGGTTACAGTAGAGATTGTCATTTAAAGGTAAAACTAGATTTTGAGGTGAATGTGGGTGCAGTAAATTTTTAATATGCTGTATGACTGCTTCCAGACAAGAGGGACTGCCTTTCATGATGGCATTTTTTTTTTTTTGGTCCTTTTGACAGTGCAAAGGCTTCCTTCCTCATTCAGCAAGCTTCTGAGATTGTCAATAGTGCGCCTCACACGGCGCTTGTGCAGAGAGTAGAAAGACTAGTAAGTCTCAGTTCTCAAAAATCAAGGAAGCGAAAATAGAGCAAAGGAAACCTAGAATATAGTGACCCTATTTTTAGGTACCACAAAGTGTTTGGGGTGTCATGACAGATGTCTGTGTGCACTGGAATGAGAGAATCGGGATGACTCATCCATTTCATGGCGTGGGGAGGCTTAAGAAGTCTCCACAGAGTTTAACCTTGAAATATGACTGAATTTTAGCAAACACCCTGTGGGTAAACAAAGACTAAGAAGCTCTAGACCACGGATGTGGGTGAGCGACATAGAGGAGTGAGAGGTGGGACCCAGAGAAAGGAGTTAAAGATAAGACAAAAGCCCCTGAACACGACATGGTAGAGGATGCTAAGTTTGGAGGAAGAGAAAGCTTTAGAAGGTGGCTGTCTCAAGGCTGATGATGAGAAGGAGATACATTGGAAAAGCGATTTGCAAACAGGAATTGGTTGTGCATTGGGATTAAGAAGAGGGGTGAGTCTGGCTGATTGTATAGAATCTTGTCTCAGACGATGGACAAAGGGCTAGCCCATCAGCTAAGACATGGGACATTTAGAGAAAGCTGGGATGTCAAGATTGGAGATGGTTTTCGATGCCCGCAAACAATGCAGGTCATAGAATTGACACTTATAGATCACAGAAGACTTGTGTGACCTGGTGACATGCTTCTGGGTGTTAAACCAGTATCAACTGAAGCTGCAGGAATGGGTAAGATAAGTTAGGAGAACATAATGAATAGAAAAAAATCCAGGTGTGATTCCAGTCCATTCCTAACAAGTGGCCAGAGAGGAAAAGGGCCTAGCCAACAAGTCTAGAAGAATTGTTAATATCAACACAAGACTCAGGAGAGCTCTTCTGGTTAACCAAGGGATGAATTGCTCTGAGAAAAAAAGGTGTCACTGTGGTCAGATGATGCAAAGTGGTCAAGATGTTGATTGAAGAAAGACCAGAGAGTTAGGATGTCAAAGCTGACCTTTGCTAGCATGGTGTCAAGGAGACAGTAAGAGCAGGATCTTTGCTGCAATTCACCCAGGAAGGGAAGACTGTTCTGCAGAGGAGCTTACTGGAAAGGAAGATAGACTATTCGTGGAGAAATAAAAACTGCATAGTTTCTTCTCAGTATCCACAGCCAGACTAGCTCCAGAGACACCCACTGACACTTGCAGGCTCCGGGCAGCACGTGCCCAGAGTTAGATTAAATGTAAACTGCACACACCCTCCCGCAAGACCACTCTACCTTAGGTCACCAAGAACAGCCTAAATAGAGTAAATGCTACATGCACAGTGCTCACCTTGTGTTATCCAGAAAACAACGGTGAGGTAAAAAGTATTTGTCCCCAAATATTTCTATTTAGAGGTGTGTTGAATGGAAGGTGTGGAACCCGCTGGCATGGAGGACCAATCGCATTTTGAATAGGAAGCTGAATTTGTTTAGTGTTCAGAGAAGGAACCCGTGGAGAGATCCTGATGTTGGCACACAGGGAATGGAGAACACTGCTTTTGTAGCAGGGTACCAGAGGAGATAAAGAAACAGACTCTGGTGGAGAGCTTAGCCTGGAGTAAGAAAGATGCTTCTTCTTCCTCTGAGGCATGGCCGGGTGGGAGTGGGGGGCACCATGGTCCTCCAAACATGCATGCTTTCTTGAACACATTCTGCCCATGTTTTCCTTCATGCTCAGATGTGCTGAACATTGGTATGTTTCCTTCAGGGTTTTAATTCTTCCTCTGATATTTAATCTAACAGAGGGTGCCTGTTTATTAGTTATGTTTTCATGTTTTCTGGCGTTTTTTTTTTTTGAAGATGCAGTCTTTCTGGCACAAGCATTTGCAAATTAAGGGTTATTAAATCCAGAAGAGCTGAAAAACCCTGATTGCCAGCCTTAATTACCAGCTTGAATTCTCTCGGTTATGTGAGTGTTGGTGTCACAAGGCAAATCCCAAATGTCTGCTTACAGAAGCTCTGCCGGTGCCGTGTTTAAACAACAAAAGCTGAAGTTACTGTCCTTAGTAATAGGCTCGAAAGTTTGTGACATCCAAACTCCCTTCGTCCAGTCTGCTCCTCCCTTCTCCTTCCCTCCCTCCTTCTCTCCCGTCCTGTCTTTCCACCTTTCCAGTGGCATTTCCTTTGTTGTCCCCATGTGCCAGGCTCTGGGTTTGGTGCTAAAAACACAGCAAGGACAATCCTACACGACCTCTGTCCTAGTTGAGCTCAGACTCTCAGAATGGAGAAGATGGAGTCGGTACCGAGTAGGTTAAGAGAAAAGGTGGGATTTGAAAGTTTGGCTTAGATCCACAGGCTCTGAAAAGTAAAGGCTTTGTTTGTTTGTGTTTTCATTTTTAGTATAGGGAGTTATATATTTTGTGATGTTTTATTCTTTTGACTTTTGGGTGGATCCCACCACCCACCTTTCAAATAAATCACGCACAGAGGCTTATTCTTAGTTATGAATGCCTGGCCTTAGCTTGGCTTCTTTCTAGCCAGTTTTTCTTATTTTAAATTATCCTGACTACCTTTTCCCTCTGGGCTTTTATCTTTCTTAGTTTTTCTATCTTACTTCCCTTCTTACTCCATGGCTGACTGGGTGGCTGGGTATCATGGTGGCTTAGTGGCTGGGTGGCAGGGTGGCTGGGTGGCTGGATGGCTGAGTGGCTGGCCTCTGACATCCTTCTCTCCTTGTTCTCCTTCTTCCTATTTATACGCTCTGCCTGCTAGCCCCGCCTATCTTTGCTCCTGCCTCACTATTGGCTGTTCAGCTCTTAATTAGGGCCATCAGGTGTTTTAGACAGCTTCACAGTTAATCAAATGCAGCATCAACAAAAGTAACACGCCTTAAAATAATACCCCCCAACAGTTATGTAATGTCTTTCTGTCTGTCTGCGTGTCTCTAAACAGCTAGATTCTTGAGAAGACCCTCCTCCTGTCTTGCAGAGAGGATCCTTTACATTGAATGTGTCCTCACCTGGTGGAGAGATTCTGTTCATCTATGTATGCATTTAAAGAATACTTGACCTATAGAATGATTGGGAAGACGCATATTGAAAAACAGAAGAATCAATCAGATGTTGAAAGAATTAGTCCAGGTGAGAAAGGGTGGGGCTTTAGAAGTGAAGATGACCGGGAAGACAGGAGCAGAAGATATTCAAAGTACTGCACATTTTGGAGGAAGAAGTGGTGGATGAAGTGAGCAGAAAACAGTTGTAGTTGTGGGTGTGGGAGACTGAATGAAGAGGCGCCTTTTGGGCTCATGTATTTGAATTTATTAGAGGAAGTATGTCACTGGGTGAGTAGATTGGAAGTTCCCAAAGCCTAGGCCAGCATCCAGCCAGCAGATGGATGTGTATGCCTGGTGCCCAAGTCCTTTAGATGTAAATTGAATGTCATAAAGAATTGAAAGTACATGAAATCACTGGGATGACTCAGAGGAACATGCACTACAATAAGAGAAAAGAAGCTCTGAAACTCAAGTCTGAAGAAATACATTGTTTGGAGGTCAAGCCTTCGAGAAGGATCTGGCCACGGAGATTGAAATGGAGTAGTCAGAGGAACAGCAAGCCAAGCCAGGCCATGCAAGAAGAATGTGCCAAGAAAAAGAAGCATTTTTCTGTGGAAACCTAGGAGTGGTTGTTTAAGAGGAGGGCAGAAAGTACCCACTGATCCTGCAATACGAGTGTCGGAGACCCCAACAATAATGACTTCCATGGAGCAGTGGCAGTGGAAGCCGTGCTAGTATGCCGATTGAGCCCATATACCTCTCTCAGCTAAAGTTCATTTGTCTTTTCAAGTATCACAATTAGACATAGAAGAGAAGGACATGAACATGTGTTTTTTACCGTTTGAGGTCATAGCCACAAGAGCTTGTCACAGGGAGCACTTACCATCTCCCTTCTGACTACAGTGAGTAGTCCTGATGAGATCATAGCCCTTTCTCTGCATCCTGGCTCAGCACTACATTTTATGAATGACTCAAGTAAATTAGACTATAATAATAGTGGATGGTCACAAATCAGGTATAGTCACACAGTCCCCAATGACAGTGCATTCTGAATAATGCATCATTAGGTGGTCTCATTGTGTGAACACAACTCACGCAAGCCTTTGTGGTAAATGTCAAGAGGCCAACGTTTTGCAAATGGGTGGGAGTGTACTCCAGACTGGTGATTAAACAGTTGAGTATAACTAATGCATAAATCAGTAGAATAAACAGTAATAATGACTCTCCAGCATTCGTAGGGTGAATGATTCATGCAACTCTTAGAACAATAGGTTTGCTTCCATCGCAATCACACGAAGCATGCCCGGAACTGCATCTCTATGTGACAATGCCATCAGGTGACGGGCGTTCTCCAGCTCTATTCTCGACTTGTGACTCTGAGGTCTGTTTGCATTATGGCTGTAAGGTGATCAGACCTTTGAGCCTACAGGTTAGAAAAAGACTAGGCTTAGAAAGAAAGGCCAATGACAGGCAAATTCAGAAATTCTCTAAATCCGCATCACAAACCCCTATCTTAGTTTTAACCAACACGCACATTTCTGCTTTGAACTGCCTTCCCTGGTGACCCATAGTCAACTCAAACTCGACATCGCCAACACTGGAAGTCATCCTGTAAATGAGCTAAGCTAGGAACTGCGAGAGGATCCTGGGTTCGTCACCAAGGCACACAGACCTCTCCCTTTTCTCTGTGCCAGCCATCCTATTAAGCAATGTGCCCTTGCCAGTCTCTCTCTCAGTTCCCCATCAGTTCCTGCTTTACTTGTGACTCTGTTGTCACAGTCTTGGTCTGTGTTCCGTCAGCTTTTTATACACCTCTCAGCATTACCATTTAAAAGCACTTGGTTTTAATGACACGGTGCTAACAAGGTCCAGAAAGGACCGGGCTGTGTAGCACAGTTACTGGAGAACTCAGTGCGACCCTTGTTGACAGCACAGAGAGCACAGCATTGCAGGAACTTTGCACTCAGCTTGGGCTTAACTTTTGGAGGGTTCCCCCCGGCCACACCCACCCCCCCACCCCTCCACACTGTATTTCCCTTTCCCACATTGGTTCATAACTGAAATTCTGCTTTTATGGAAGCACTTCCTTTCCCCAGGACATGCCATGTTCTCGCAACACGGTCAGTTTCCCTGAAACAGTCTCTGTTGTTTTCTGTATTCAAAGAAGAACACTTACGTTGAAGGACAGAGTTTAAGCACACTCTGCTCAGTAAATGTCCTCATCGTCTACGGTCACAATTTTCGTCCCATTGTGCTGTCTTCATAGGAGGTGTCAGTTGTTATTTCAAAGTAAATCAAGTCGGCTAAGAAAAGGGAGTCCTGTGGTTTCTAGTCTGCTTCAACCACAGGATGAAAGCTTTGGCGACCTTGCTGGAGAGTAGTGAGATAGAACTCAGGGCCCAGGCCTCCCTGTTTACCTGTCGCTCCCCTTGCTGTCTGAGCTTCTTCATGGCTCGCTCAGTGTCTTGTTAATTTTTGTATTGCCAGAACTTGTTCATAGAACACACATACACAACACACGCATGCACACACATACACACACAACACACATGCACACAGTGATATTTAACTGCTTAAATAATCTTTAAAAATTGGCTTTGTTTATATATGACAAGAAGATTTTAAAAAGCCATCTGTGTAGCTATTTCGAGAAAACATCGTTTCTTGCATGCAGAACTAGTGTTTTCTCGCACCAAAGTTTACCATCAGCCTAGCTTTGCAGGTGATATTTTATGGTTCTGGGCTCTAATCTAGGGCCTTGACTGTTAGTAGGTCAGGGCTCCGCCACTGGGCTACGCTCCCAGCCTGTTCCTACCTTTCACTGCTGTGCACAGGTGGCTTTTAGGACTCTGCGTGAGCTGCTTTTCTCATTGCTCTGATGAAGTACCAAAAGAAGTAATGGAGGGAGGAAGGGTTATTTTGGTTCATGTTTGTGGATACAGACCATCATGGCAGGGAAGGAGTCATCACAGGAGCCAGCGATTTGTGCTAGCAGGAGCAGGAGCAGGAGGCTGCCTGCTCATATTTGAGCAGCTCAGAATGTAGACGCAGGACAGGAAGCAGGACCAGATTAAACACATCTGTCCCCAGAAATCCGCTTTCTTTTGCTAGGCACTATGTCCTGAAGCCACCACATCTCCCCCAAACAGTGCAACCACATCAAGAACCATCACCTGAGACAGAGGATTGAACATGCAAACAGGTGAACCTGTGGGGATATTTCTCATTCATACCTGATAGTCTACCCTTGTCCCCAGAGGCTTCTGGCCCTCTCATGATGCAAGATATAGTCAATTCAGTCCCAAAGTCTGCAGTCTCCAGGAGTCCCGACTCATCTCAAAAGCCCTACATCTAAAACCTTTTATGAAGTTTAAGGCAATTTCTTAACTACAAGCCCTTATAAAATAACAAACTAAAACTATTATGTACTTCCCACATTCAATGGTGCAGATTGAACACCCCCATTTCAAGAGGGACAAACAGGGGTCACAGCAATGAAAGAACAGACCAAGGTAAGACTGAGACTCAACAGGACAAATGTCAAACCCAATAGCCCCGTGACCAGCATCTCAGACACATGCTGACTCCATCTGTGCGCCAATGGGCCTGGGTGGCCCTGCATCACAAGTCCCTTTCCCTCTGAGAGAGGTGGCCTCTATCCTGTAATAATTCACTTAGACTTTGAGCTCTGCTCGGTGGTATTCCATGTTGTTGGCATGAACAATACCTTAAAGTCTCTATTGCAATGTAAGCTTCACTTTTACAGCCCCGCCTCCAGACACACCAGGGCCTCCATGCAACGAGTATAACCCTACTATATATTGTCTGTCTTTAGTGGAATTCTGGGGCCTCATAATGAGCTTCCACGACTGGGTAAGTCTTGTATATTGCCTGACTACCAAACCAACACCATGTGGATGAGAGCAAGTTCAACTGCCAACATGATAGGCACCTGGGCCCCGGTGGCCCACAGTTGGTATGGCTCTGTCTGCTTTCGTGGCTGAGATCTGGGCAACATTGAAGTTGACATAAGGCAGCACCCTACAAATTCCCTTTGTCCAGGCCCTCCCTCTATTTTCTGATGACAAATTCTCAAATGAGTTTGCATTGTGACACCCTGGTCAGGGGTGGGGGATGCCCTACTTCCACGATGTCTCTCTTATTGTCCCTGTGCAAAGTCTGAGGCCTCTCTAGTGATACTAAGTTCTTTAACAATGCCCTCATCTTTGTCGATCCTGCCTGCGACTTTTACAGTTCAAGCTCCTTTCCACACCACACTGCATTTTTGTTCGATTTTGTTCTCCTCTCTCTGCTCTGTAAGCCAGGTAAACGCAGTGGGCAGTAGCTGCATCACAGTCTGAAGGTCACACTATCTTGAAGTTTCCTTCGCCTAACAAATTAGCCCATTGCCTTTCCATTCAGCTTCATTCACGTTTTCAGAACATGGATAAAGGGGAACAGACCCTTTGGCGGAGTGGGACATGAGTGACCGTTCCTAGTTCTGGGCAGAGTTCGTGCTCTCTTCTGAAGTCTCCTGAGTCTAGTCTTCACTGTCATTATTTCAACACTCTATTCTCCTCGCTCCCTCCAGAATGCCTGTGAGACTGTCTAGTCTACAGAATTCCAGGGTTTCTTTGTGCCATTCATACCGCTGACATTTTCAAAGGCTTAAGAACCACTCCATTGTGTTTATTAAAGCAATGGCCTTACTTCTTGGTACTAATATTCTATTTTAATTGTGTGGAAATTTCTGAAAGAAGCGAGAGATTTACTTTGGCCTTTGGTTTGAGGGTATATATAGCCTCCCCATATGCCCAGTAGGGAGGGGACAGGAAGACACTAGGGACAGTTTGTGGCTATGAAGGAGCATGAAGTAGTTTATTTACATTTGGGTAGGCCAGAAAGCACCGAGAGAGCACACACACACACACACACACACAAAATAAGGCTGTGCTACAGACCTCAAGAGCCACCAGCAGACCCTGCCTCTCAAAGGTTCCATGTCCTCCTCAAAAGTGAGTCACTATGCCTTGCCTTTTCCAGCTTGTGCTGGCTACCGGTCTTTATCAGTGTGTGTGGTTGCAGCATCCCAACAAACACACACATGACTGCGTTTGGGGCCTGCCCTCATAATTCAGGGTACCCGTCTTCTCTCAAATCATTTAATCAAATCACATCTACAATCCATGCACCCCCCCCCCCTTTTAGTCCACAAGAAGACACAAATTCCATAGGTTAGAACTTGCATATCTTCGGGGGAGCCATGGTTCAATCTACATCAATTCACATACGTTAATCCCAAACCATGTGTACAATGCCAGAGAGGCAACAGAGATCCAGTGCATCGTATTTGAATGTACAGAGCTTAGGATCTAATGGGAAAGTTAGGAGGGAAGTCAGCATTGAAGTTTGTAATGAGAAGACAGCCAATGGTGCCAAGGGGATCTGCTTTTTATAAATGCCACACAGAGTAATATGACACTTTTGACTATCGAAATTTGACTTTTCCTTTGGATATTTTGCTCCTTCGGGGCCTATCACATCTTTTTGGAATACCTTGCCAACCCTTTCCCATCCTTCAGATTTTACCCTGTGGAGAATTGTCCTTCTCTGTTCTAGAACTTCTCCTAAGGCCTTTGTGTTTCCACAGCCTCTTCTACTTCCTTGTTACAACACTTGCATCTGATTTAACTGGCTGTGTGCTCATGCCCTGCACCAACATGCTAATTCTGTGAAGTCATGGTGCATGCCAGAATTACTTATTACTGCAGTCTTGGCTTCCTGTAGTCTTTTTAGAAGAACACCTGGCGCAGGGTTGATACTAATACGGACTTGTTGAGTAGGTAATAAAATGGATACATCTGAAATTTCAAATGGAGTAAAATTCATTTGCCAAGACTGCATTTTTATTGACTTTCTGTTAAATATGAAACTTCCGACAGTAAAACACGCACAGACTCACAGACTCTGACAAAAGTCAGGCAGATTCAGGTTGTTTATCCATCCTAGTTGTGTGGCTGTCACTCAACATGCTCTGGAATTATCCATGTTTGTTTGCTTGCTTTTGGTTTATAAAACCCATGGTTTGGATAAAAATATTCTGGGAATCTCCATCTGTCTATAGTTCCATGGTTCTTGCTATTCCCCAGTCAAACTGTTTCGTTGTTTCTGCATCTCTGTCTGTTGGGAATGTCTTCCCTTCCTCTGCAGCGTTGGGAGAATGCTTAGCAACCCCTTAAGGCACAGCCCAGATATCTGCTGCTCCCATGTCTACCCCAAAGCCACAGACATTCCTCATTGCTCCTCTATCTTCCCAGAGCACTTGAGAATATCACTACTGTAACAGACACCCGAGTGTGTTGTGACTCTCTATGCATTTCCTGTTCCGCTTCCCTTCTACCCATTCACTCCCAGCTTGAATAGTAGCTCTATGAAGTGGGCATTATGTTTTCATACTTTATGTTGCTAGTATTGAGCATAATTCTCCTGTCAATTAGCAGCGAACACAACTGAATTAATTATTTCTCTCCCTCATCCCTAGTGCCTATGGGCGTTTTGGAATATGGGATAAGAGGAGTCCTGGCAACATTATAGCAGCTAGTCATTCCTAATATCAGCACACCACCATATTTTACAGTTTGCAGGATCGTTTCCTTTAGCTATTAAATTCAGTTCTAATGGCTACTTAAACATATTTCTCAATATACTGTAAACAACAGATGGACTTGGCTGGGAAGGGAGGCATGGCTCACCTCTTTGTGGGAAGTAGCAGGTATTAACCTTTTTGAGTTACCCGGACCATCTGGTAATTTAGTCTTCGTAAATTGCTTAAATAGAACTAGAGTGGCCTAGAAAGTTTGCATGTCATCCTAAAGGTAAGCAATTTACTCTCCTCTCCCTTACTGGGGTGGTCCTCAATGGCCTCTTTAAATCTTAATGACTGCCCCAGAATGCGGAATGGTCCCGTCTTTTCTGGTAGTCTAACTAAGCATTTCAAATCAAATCACATGTATTTATTGAGCTCTTTGCAAAGCGTGGCACTTAGCTGTGGGGCACACAAAGACAAGCAAGACATAGTTACTATCATCAAAAGGGGCTATTTTACTAACCACACAAGACAGATGCATGATAAATTAAATAATAGTACACGATTTAAATAACAATTCAAGAGACGATGGGAAGAATTTTACTAAGTGATTAATTGACAGATTAATTATTGAGACTATTCGTACTAGGCATTCTGGAGATGAGAGAGCATTGTGAAGGAGGAAGTATTGAATTAGGCTTTCAAAACAACTGGTAAACGAGAAGGAATTGCTTTTACCTGGGACACAAGTGCTGTTTATTTGTTACGTGGTGGGACCTGTAACCCTAAAAGGGGGGGGGGTAGATAATAGGGTACACATCAGAACAAGGCAGATTCATTACTGACAGCCAATAACACGTGACATAGTCTGGGCAGGCAGGCAGCATCAAGGAGAAATCCAGTGTAAAGGAGAAAGATGTCAGCCTAATTGCTTGATCAGAAGTAATAATAAATCATAACAGCAATGATGTATTGTAGCTGCACTGGTGGCGGCAACGACCAAGAACATTGGAGTGCCAGCCAACCGCCAGGCACTTACCTATTATCTTACGTATTAATATTTCTAATCTTCATTAATTTGTGGGTTAGATATTATATTTCCCATTTGGTAGGCTATCAAGGATATCATGATATTAATTTGCAAGTCATTAGCATCTTCTAGTCTAGTGGCATAGGGAGTTCTATCCGCACATACTTCAGTATCTAGGAAGAGGCACTATTGCCAACTTTGTATCCTCTGAGAATCTAAGAATTAGACAGGAGCTGTTAGAAGACTGGATTTCTAGGAACTTTTAAGCTGACATGAGTCTCCATTCACCACTTTTCATTCACCAGCTCCTGAACTTAAGCTGCAGCCACTAAATGGCATTCACATCGTTTGACATGACACAGTCTGATACCTTTCACTTGGACTCTAGTTTTTTTCCTGCTTTATTCTTCTAGCTCTGAGATCTTGGTCTTGATTCCTGCCTCCAGCTACTGCAATGGTCCTTGGGTTTGTTTCCTCTAGTCTTAAGACTTAATATTCACCAGTAGACTTCATTTTGGCTTTTGTTTAGACTATCTCTAATGAATTCCAATTTTTATTCCCATCCCCAAACCAAGTCTTGTAGGACCCAGCATGGTCATCACCCAATATCCCCCACAAGTCTGTTTTAGAGCTCTTTCCTCACTTTCCCCCAGGGTAAAGTTGGGTAGCTGGGTATGTATTCTGCTACTGTGATGAAATGCTATGACCCAAAAGAACTTAAGGAAGAAAGGGTCTCTCTGGGCTCCTGGTTCCAAAGGGACAGAGTCCATCCTAGTGGGGAACAGTGGGGTATGGTGGTAGGGATAGGAAACAGAAAGATGACATTTCAGCTGCCACACAGAAAGCTGAGGGAGCAAGAAGAAAGCAGGACAAGGTTATAAATCTTCAAAGCCCACCCCAGTGATAGTCTTTCTCCATCAAGGCTCTGCCTTCTAGAGGTTCTATAAGCTCCCCAGACGGCATCATCAGGTGGAGACCAAATGTTCAATACATCAGCCTTTGGGGACCATTTCTCATTCACAAAGCCTTAGGGTACACTGATGGGTTCAGACATAAACATAATTGGCTCATTAGGGAATCAATGAGTTTGGCTGGAGCAGAGTAACAAGAAGATAAGCTTGCTGTGTTTCACTGGGATCAGTATACAGAAGGACTTTCACCATGAAATATCCAAAAATACACCAATTTGAGAAATCATATTTAATAGACGTATAATTTTAAAAGCAATACAGCTTGGATGCGTCAAGCCTGGGCTATACCTGAGAAGCTGGAGTCATGTGGCGTCTGTTTTGGGTAGACTCTTCTTCCAGTTTTAAGAAAGGCATAGCAATCACAGGATATTTTAGAATAGTGTTTTTCAAGAGATGAGGGTTTTTTTTTTTTTTTTTTTTTTTTTTTTAGATATCAAGCTTAGATGTATACACTGAAGATTCCTAGGGTATACCTCAGATCTACCAAAGTAGAAACTCTCTGGCATTAGAAGTAATTCACTTTGAATTCGAATCTCAGGCTTGAATTCTCACACCAAAGTTAAAAAAAAAAAGAGGAAGACAATGAGTGTTCATCACTTAGCCATCTCTCAAAATCATAAAAACTCTCGTAATTCACTTGATCCTAACAATAATTTTTAGCATTATTGTTATTCTTTATTATCATTATTATAAAATCCCAGCGAGTGTATAATGATTTTACTTTTTATTCTAGGTTACCACCTCTCTAGGTTACAGCTCTTGTTCTCTGCCCTTCTGTTTGCTACCTCCAGAGTTTGCTTTCTCCTACAGCACAGGCTCTGTTGCCACATGGTTTCTACCGACTCGCTTTTCTCTGGAGTTCTGCCTGCTCTGTGATTCTGTCGTCTGCAAAGCAGCTGGCGTGCAAGGGTTTAAATCAAAGATTAGCAGGCTGCTGCACAAGATAATTCTCACAGCTTTTATTTGTTTTTATTTTCTAGCCTCATGAATAATTTTAATATTTGTAGGATTACAGAAGAAATAAAACTGTGATTTGTATATCCTGAGTTTTATAGTGAAAACCACAGAGTCTATCATGTTTTCTTTCTGTTCCCCCACTTTTTCCTCTAGTGCTGTTTATGTCCTGAGTTTAGACTCCCTACAGGAGATGACTTAGTTACTTTTCTGGATGGAGTGGTAGTGCTGGTGGAGGTACCACCACACAAGACCATCACTAGATTTCAGTCTGACACTCATCCCGGGTCCAGTTAACCGTGGTCAGAGGTTGGTAGAGTCACCTGCCCAGAACACCCTTAAAACAAAGGAAACCATGGACCAGGCAAGAAGTTCAAACACTGAAAATCTCCATCCACTCTGTTGTCATACTAATATTTAGTGATTTGGGCTTTGGGAAGTGGTCTGTCATCAACTATAGTTTAATTTATTATTGTATGACTTGAATATTTAGGTTCACTGGGAGGCTGGTCCTGTTCCTGCAAGGAACTGACTCCTTGCTCCCTGACGGACTATTCGTCACTGTGTCCTTGAAGGGCCATGACAGGCCTCAGCATATTGCCAGAGTCATGCACTACAGTTTTCTATTTTACAGAGACTGAAGGGAAAATAAAAACTCATGAATATTTATTCCAAGTGCTGGCTAAAATCAAGACAATAAAGTTGGTTGGAGGATTCCGTAGGTATCAAACAATCGCAGGCCTGAGCGTCTGCAGACCAAGTCATCAATTAAGTGCTGGATTCCTTGAGAAGCCACACGCTATTACTGATGGCAGGCATCTCAATCGATTGTTACGGGCTCTGCTCTAAAAGACAAGAAGTCTTCATTTGCAGGCACCTGCTTGCTCACACAGGACAGGCAATATTCATGCTCCCCATGTTACAGGATATTTTAAATGGTTAATTATTTTTAAATGCTCACTGTTATACATATTTCAAGGATTGTGAAATTTTCATTCAAAAAGTATTGCTTCTTTCAGTAGGATATTCAAAGTTTGTATTCTGCGACATCTTTTCTGTTGGCATTATTGTGAATATCTACAACAGGCACTTAGCAAAGAGTTGTAGGGAACCTTTTTTGTTCGAGGTGAGCTCCTTGTCTCCTTAGGCAAGAGGGTGTTCCTGCTTGCTTGAATCTTGCCTTTAACTGGAATTGCACAGTGACAAAAAACATGATATCAAATAGGGAGCAGGGACTCAGAGAAAATTGTTAAGAGCAGTAGACAAGACGGTATTGGAGGAGTAGTGCTTGGGTGTTCTGAAACGAGGATACCCACAGGACATCAAATTCCAGCTGAGACCTGGGTAAAGAGCAATGGAGACCTACTGAACTGCAATAAGTGTATAAGTTAGTATTACACTTTGGTATCATTTGTGGGAAGTTGAGGCCACATGTACCCTGTGACTACAGAACTCTTCACCACGTACACATTTAGATACATGCACAAGGAGTTAATATATCCCTCATATAATACACAAGGATGTAAGATGTATATTCTTAGCAATGGTGCTAATATTTGCTCTGTCTTCGAGAGGCTAAGGCCAGTGGAGTTTGGGTGTGTTGTACAGTATTTCTGACTGATACTGCTTTGTTGCCCCAAATACCCACACAGTTTCAGTTTTGTAAATCTCAAAATGTAAACAGAAAACATGTCCAAAATGATGAATGCGTGTATAACTTTTATTAAATCGTGTTTAGAATTCGCCATTCACAGTGAACACCTTGCATCTATAAACTATTCAAAATACAATGTGAAGTTAGAGAAGCAAGATACAGCAGAATACCTGGTATTTATATAAGGGCCAAGAAGGAGGCGATTAGGTTGAAGGGATGCAGCCTGGTGGTGCATTTGAAAACAAGCAAGGTGTTGATTGCTAAGAGTTGGCTCTCCTGGTCTGCTGATTCGTGTCTCTAGATTCAACCACATATTGATTGAGAGTACTCTGAAAAACTCGCACAAATATATAGACTTTCCACTGTCATTAGTCCCATACAATACAGTATAGCAACTATGTCATGTTTACACTCTACTGGGTATTATAATCTAGAGATTACTGAAGGAAGGAAGACGGGGGTAGTTCATATGCAAGTGCTGGAGTTTGACTTTAGATGTCTGATGAGGCTCTAGGACACTCTTTTGTTGAAATTAAGGACAACTGTTTGGTGTTCAACATGGACAGAGGAAAGGTTGACAGTGTCTATTTACCTACAGAATAAGTTCCCATCCCTTTAGCATCTGATTTACACCTAAACAGACCTCCCTTGTGATGCTGCATTGAGAACACATGGTTGCTTTGTGGATTTACCTATCAGTTACAGGTTCCCGAAGAAAAACAGCTGATGCTAGCTGGTGGCACATGCCTACCTGGTGCTGATGCTAGCTGGTGGCGCATGCCTACCTGTTGCAGGAGGTCCTCCCACTCCTCCAGCCTATCACCGCTGTGGTACCAGCCCATTGGGGCGTGGTTTCTCTCCCTTTAAAAAAGCGGCCACTTCCCTCTCCTCTCTCTCTTCACTTCCTGCTCCGCTGGCGACTAGACTCCTTTCCTGGTTGCGTAGAGGGCTGTTGCCTGGGACAGTGATCTGTAAGTTTTTTCCCCTTTAAATAAATACCACCCTAATAATCATAACCCCAAATTGGTGTGGCATTGTTTGTGACTTACACCTTCACCTACCTGGTGCTGATGCTAGCTGGTGGCGCATGCCTACCTGGTGCCGTTGCTAGCTGGTGCTGATGCTATCTGGTGGCGCATTCCTACCTGGTGCTTATGCTAGCTGGTGGTGCATGCCTACCTGGTGCCGTTGCTAGCTGGTGCTGTTGCTAGCTGGTGGCACATGCCTTAGCTGCACTCCCAGCAGTGGAAATGCTGAAGGAGGATTATGAATTCTGAAAGTAGCCTTGATTATTTCATGAAACTTTTGCCAAATTTTTTTTTTTTTTTTTTTTTTTTTTTTTTTTTGAGACAGGGTTTCTCTGTGGCTTTGGAGCCTGTCCTGGAACTCGCTAATAGGTTTTTAAAAGCTCAATCCATCGTACAAACAGTGGGACCTGGACAATATAATGAAAACATCAAAACTTACACTTGGGAACCTAAAATATGAAGAAAAACATCACTCAATTAGATATTTTAAAAATTAATAATATCATAATGTGGTTATTGAACACAAATGTGTTTGTGATATACTTAGACAAAGGTGTTTCATTTTCTTATTTCTTTTGTTCTCTTACTCAGTGTTGTTTACTTGTGAAAGATACTTGCGGTTAATTTTATTTGACCTTAAAGTACATGCAAAGATGATCTACCTAGATTAGTAATAGAAATAAATCTATAATTATTTTTACAATATCCTTCATACTGAACATGCCTTAAGGCACTTAACAGAGTAAATACTGGTAGTGGAAAACACTGAGCAAATTTTGCTATTGTTATGCATTTAAAATGCTATACATATCAAATAAGGCAACACTGACCAGAACGCAAGTCTCCCATAGTATTATTAATATGCACTTTCCAAGCTGACTGGGTATGCATATATAATAGAATACCATGCTGAAATAATAAAGGTCACTGACCATAAAAAAGACTCACCTGTCTACTTACTTCCTTGTGAGTTTGATCACATTTATGCTAATATTGGAGCGCTCATTTCTAAGGTCAGGGCTTGGAGATTTGCTGCACGCTGTGACTGACAGCTATTGATTTACTGAGTGACTTAATACTCACTCTGACTGGAAGCAGGCAATTGCACAGCAGCCTCATTGCAAAGGAAAACCTTGCATTACGTCTCCTTCAGCTGGAGAACCTGTAGTCTCATGGTTTCCTCTGTGTGTGTCTGTGTGCTCACATGTACACATCTGTTCATATGTCCTGCATTTTTTAATTAAGGCTCATCACCCAAAATGATAAAATATATTAACAGCCCTTAGTCACACTTGGTCTCCTTATGGCATCTCAGCTATAGAGTTTGAAGGTTCCAAGACAAAGCTGAAATTTCTTGCATTTGGGGAGTCTGCAAGGAAGACTAGACTATGATACTCTCAAATTAAATAATACGCATATTTATTTGGGCTGGCCACTTGGCTTTGAGTACGGCCAAATCTTGGGTAGACATAAAAACTTTAATCATAAAATTATGATATATATTACCATAAAAGTGCAGAAAGACCTAAAACTGGAAGAATTACTTGGGCAGAGGTTAGATGGCTAAAGGACAGCGATTTTCCTATGGTAGCAGACATGAGTAGTGGAGGACCGCACACCAGAGAAAGCCTCCTCTACTGACATATGAATACCATGGGATAATGCTCTTATACCCTGTAAAGATTTGTCACTCTCATTGGTTTAATAAAATGTTGATTGGCCAGTAGCCAGGAAGGAAGTATAGGTGGGGAAATCAGACTAGGAGAATTCTGGGAAAAGGAAAGGCTCAGTCTGTTGTCACCAGTTAGACGCAGAGAAAGCAAGATGAGAATGCTTCACTTAGAAAAGGTACCAAGCCGTGTGTGATGTGTGATTCTCTCTGTATGCAGTGAATAGCATTGGTTAATAAAGAATTGGCTAATAAAGTCTTAGGCCTTTGATAGGGTAGAGTAGAGCTAGGCGGGGAATACTAAACTGAATGCTGGAAGAGTAGAGTCAGGGAGAAGCCATGGAGCCACTCTGGAGCCAGACGGAACTTTACCCGGTAAGCCATAGCCACATGGCAATACACAGTTACTAGAATGGGTTAAATTAAGATGTAAGAGTTAGCCAATAAGAAGCTAGAGCTAATGGGTCAAGCAGTTATTTAATTAATACAGTTTTTGTGTGGTTATTTCAGCTCAGCCCTGGAAACTGTGCAGGACATATTCTTATGGCCACTAATATCTGCTAGAGAGAGGCAGCGCTTGTTTCAAACAGGTCTGCAGGAGATTCTGATTCAGGTTCAAGTCTGGGCTTACTGTTTTAGAAGTACAAGTTTCTGATAGAGGCAGTAGATGGCTCTATTTTAACTGTCATCAGTGGCACTTGAGCCCTAGTGCTAATGGCAGGAGTAGTGTTTTAGCTACTTTCCTAATGCTATAAGACAATTTATAGTTGTTTCGATGGAGGTAACTTACAAAAGATTTTTGAGGGTTTTTGGTCTCAGATGGCAGCAAGCAGTCGGGCATGGTGCTGGAGCAGGAACTGAGAGCTTACATCTTAAGACATAGGCACAAGAGAGAGAGAGAGAGAGAGAGAGAGAGAGAGAGAGAGAGAGAGAGAGAGAGAGAGAATTGATAATGAATGCCTTGAGCATTTCAAACCTCAAAGCCCACCCATCCCTAATGATTCCAGAAAGGACATACCCCCTAATCACTCTAAACAGTTCCAACAACTGGGGGCCAAGCAATCAAATATCTGAGCCTATGGAGGCCATTCTATTTCAAACAGCCACAAGCAGAGACAAATGGTAATTTAGGGATCGATGGGCCGTTCTGTGGGATGGTAGTAAATGTCGCCCTGTGCTAACATCTGGAGGAACTCAGCATTTGTTACTGCTAGGATCCTGTCAGCCTCCGGGAACAGCTGTGAGTTCTAATTTCACTGTGATTTGTGAGTAGATCAGGTGGGGTTTGGGAATTCAGAAAGCCATGTGGGAACTTTCTGAACATTCCAAAGAGGCAGACAGGAGAAGAGATTCTCAAGTCTTTCTTGTTTGTGATAATGGGGCCATAAAGTTGTCAAGGAAAGCTTGGAGGGTGCTCACATCTCTAGAAGAGTATGCAAAGTATGAAACAGAATCATCATTTACATTTTTGTTGAGCTTGGCATTGAATATGAAAACCCTAAATATTTCTTCGAGTCCATTCAAGGAGCAGCATGGTGACTAGCAGTGTGGGCATCTCAAGGATGCTCCCCTGTCCAGTAGATCTGTCAAGGAAGGAAGGCAGCCGACCGGAGCCTACAGCACAACGGTCAGATGAAACACGCAGCTTTCCCTCTCTTTTTTTTTTTTTTGGTTTTTCGAGACAGGGTTTCTCTGTGGCTTTGGAGCCTGTACTGGAACTAGGTCTCTAGACCAGGCTGGTCTCGAACTCACAGAGATCCGCCTACCTCTGCCTCCCGAGTGCTGGGATTAAAGGCATGCGCCACCATCGCCCGGCAGCTTTCCCTCTCTTATAAAGCGGCGCTAAAGTCAGTGTCACCGTCAGCATGGCATAAGTTATGACTTAACATTTGAGAAAAAGTGGCACCTCTTCTTATTGAGATCTGGGTAAAGCTGGGCAGTGGTCACACACACCTTTAATCCCAGCACTCAGGAAGCAGAGGCAGGTGGATTTCTGTGAGTTTGAGACCAGCCTGGTCTAGGAGAGCTAGTTCCAGGACAGGCTCCAAAGCTATAGAGAAACCTTGTCTCGAAAAACCAAAAAACAGAACAAAACAACAACAACAACAACAACAACAACAACAACAACAAAATGATCCGGTATAAAACAGTGTGAAGCTTAGGGCAGGAAAGATTGCAGAAATGAGCTGTGCTAATAGAAAGTTTCAACAGCCTTTGTTTTTAAATACTTTAAAAATAATTTTCTTTCTCTTCTAAGGGAAAATTGGAGAGCAAAAATTAATTTTCATACTACAATTGTAAAGTCACAGCAGATGTTAAAGACAATGTTATTGCAAAGACTGACACGGCTATATTGTGCTTTTTTTCTCGTTAATGTCTCCCACTCCCCCCCCCCCTCCCACCGCGGAATACATTACATCATTTCCATATTAAAGGACTGCAGGAAGATAAAGAATTCTCAATAATGTTTTTGAAACAGTGGAAGCAGCTATACTCGTAAATCCATGGTGCTTAAAATGATCACGAGCTGTAAAATCTTCCTCTAATGGTTCGGAGCATGCAAATGAGAGCAGGATTTGTTCTAGGCTAGTTACTGCTCTATGGGCACTTTCTCAGTTGGATCTCCTGACCGTCTCCAAGGGCCCTCGTGAGACAGCACGGAGTTAGATAACTGCCTGCTTCTTTGTCCAAAACCTAGGTTACCTCATGGGCACTTATACGAGCCCTCATCAGAATCACAGAGCCACTAGGCCACCACGTATCCCTGAATACCTCTGATTTTAAGTGTGGTTGGGTTCCCAAAACCAAGCCAATTTTACATTGTAATGTGGAAATATTTTTATATACATATTATATACATATTGCCACTCTTGGAAGGTTTGATTCAGTTTGTCCATGGGGGAATCTAAAACTATGAATTTTAACAACATTGCCAGATGTTTCTATTGTTATCCCGGTTTAACAATCACTGTATTTTTCCTATGTATTTTCTATCACTATTGATGCATTGGTTGGTCTGTGGATGTGCAGTTATGTAAAAATTAGATAATAAATACATTCTGAGGTAGCCACATGAGCTCTACAGTATTAGTCAAGGTACACAGGAATATATATATGTATATATATACATATATATATATGTATGTATATGTATATATGTATACATATATATGTGTGTGTGTGTGTGTTTCGAGACAGGGTTCCTCTGTAACTACTCTTATAGACCTGGCTGGCTACAAACTCAAAGAGATTCACCTGCCTCTGTCTCCTGAGTGCTGGGATTAAAGGCATGCACCACCACCACTTGGCACACAGGAATATTTTAAGGACCAATTGCTTGAATGTAAAAAGATGCACCAAGCCTGTTTGTTTTTTAATTTATTTTTTGATTTTTTGATTTCATTTTACATTCCAATCATAGTTCTCTTCCCACCCCCTCTTGCCTTCCCCTGCTCCATCCCACCTCTCATCCACTCTTCTCAACAGGTAAGGGCTCCAATGGGGAGTCAACAAAGTGTGGCACATTAAGTTGGGGCAGGACCAAGCCTCTAACCCTGCTTTAAGGCTGAGTATGACATCCCACCATAGGGAATGGGCTCCAACAAGCTAACTCATGTACCAGGGATAGACCCTGTTCCTATTGCTAGGGGGTCCCTCAGCTAGCCCAACCTTCACCACTGTCTCCCACACATAGAGAGCCTAGTTCAGTTCTGTGGAAGCTCCACAGCTATCGGTCTAGAGTTCATGATTTTCCACGAGCTTGGTTCAGTTGTCTCTGTAGGTTTCTCCAGCATGATCCACTATGGGGTTAGGGAGAAACCTGGCACCAGGGAAATTCCCAAGAATCCACAAGGATGACCCTAGTTAAAATTCCTAGCAATAGTGGAGAGGGCACCTGAACTGGCCTTCCCCTGTAATCAGACTGGTGAGTACCCCAACTATCATCATAGAGCCTTCATCCAGTATCTGATGGAACCTGTTTGTTTTCTAATGAGAGGCAGAAAGGGATTGGGTTTGGGTGGGAGGGGAGGTGGAGTGGGAATGGAAGAAGCAGAGGGAGGGGAAACTGTAAACAAGATAAATTCTGTGAGGAAATAAGAGAAAATAAAGACAAAGAAGAAAAGAGTTTTGTGGCCGTGGTGTGTCTTCACAGCAATAGGAACACTAAGACAATAGGAACTGGAGCCAGCCTGGATCTTCTCGTTTCAGGCCTGTAATCCTCAAGCTGTTCCATAGCCAAGTCTGACAGCTGTGCAGTGGGATCTTTCTTCTTTGGAAGAGTGTGAACAAAGTAATCTCTTTAGATTGCTTCCAGGTGAGAGGGGAAGGAGGGAGGAACAAGCCCTTCCTCCCTTCATCCCTCTCTCCCTCCATTTCTTCTTTCCTTTCCCAGAACCATCCAGTAGCCTCACATTTGGGGAAGTGATGGTAAAGCTTCTCCAGTGATGATGTTTAGAGCAGGTGTTCTGGATCTGGTGGTGCGCAGGAATCCAGAGCATACATGTACGGGATTCAGAGAGCCTGTGTAGCCCTGGATTCTAACATTCGCACCAAGGATTGACTTTCTGACATTTGTTTTTGGTAGACATTTATAAACCACAACAAGATCTTGGATCTTTTTCTGAAGCAGGGTAAGTTTACCCAAATCACTAAGCATAATACAATAGGCTTTACTTAATGTCTACTGATTAAAAGTCAGCTCCATGCAACGAGACAGAGCACCACCAACCAAACCACACCCACAATGCATCTAGCATAGTGCCTGCAGAGGAAAAATGCCAGAAAAGGTGAGTATCCTGTTCTTCATATGGTTTCTTAATATTTTTTTATTGGTTTACATCAGAAGCAATTCTGTAGCTTGGAACCAAAGAGTTCCAGAGAAGGTCGCAAAATTTCTGGGGAAAAGATTCAAAAATATTCAAGTTGATGATCCTTGGAGTGTTCTCTGCTTTTGATGAACTGGGTTAAGGTCTGGCAGTTCTGGGAGGTGTTGGTGAGGAGAGAGCTGAAGAACGCTGCTGCCGTAGAGAAGTTGTGTGGTCAGAGCAGCTGTTGACTGTTCTCTCCTTCCTTCTGCTCCCCCAGTCCATCGTGAGGTGATGTAGATGGCCGATAGTACTGAAGTTCTTTCCCACTCCTTCTCATTCCTTATTCATGTTTGCTCATGAATGAGTTACTCATCTTTCTTCCCACAGGACATTTTATTTAGACTAGCTGTTTTAAACAAGTGGTTGGGGGTTTTCCAACACCAGATCACTTCAGGTGTGTGCGACTATCCACATGCCTGTCCTTTCCTATCTGTTGCCATGGGTGGATTAGCCTCGTTTCTATGGAGAGCAAGTTGTTATTGGTTTTCAAAGGGCAGAAGTAACGTATTGGCCTTATGAGTATAACAGTGGGTCATGTTAAATAACAGCATCTGCACTGTGCTCTGTCCCTTCCCATTTGTTTGACACTTGCACATCCCTGTTACCCTGCCCTCATCCTTGGCACCATCATTATCTCCGTTGCTTCATCCTCTTCAGCATACAAAAATGCTGTCATATGTCTACCCTTAAAATACATCTTTAGAGCCTTTATTCCTATCTAACTGTTGCCCCACAACTTAGCTTCACTTTCAGCAAAATGCAAAACCTCTACTTGCCTCTTTGCATTCTTCGCCCAGCCAGTCTCTGAGCATCTTGCTGCCACAATTCAGAGAAAACTCTCATTTTTAGCGACCGAGATTACTGACAACCTCAGTTTTGTCAAACCTAACAGTCATCTCTGCCTTTGTGAGAAGTCTTTTAGCAAATTGGTAATTTTTATTCTCCGAAAACTTTACTTGTCTTTAGAGAAAATGCTTTCTTCTGTCAGAGTAGCTATTCTTTCCCCCATGACATCCACCCTTCGTCCTTCTCTGTAGACTTTAGAGAAGGGAGGGCTAATTTTTCTATTTATTTAAAATATATTTTCTCTCTTGAGAGAACACATTCACAAATGAGTCTCCTTGATCTTGCCCCCACAACATCTACTTTTCCCTCAGTTGCATCTTCAACTTGATCTTTTGACTACACAATATGCATTTCAGATTTAACTCATGTCTGCAGTTTTCTTGAAATTGCTCCTTCTTCAGTGGACTCCTGTGACAAAAACACATGTACTTCTCAGAATCAAAACCCTGAGAGTCTTTTGTAACTTTTCTCCCTTGCTTCATCCATGGTACCTACTCCATCAGCAACGTTATTGGGCTCTCCTTTCAGACCAGTTTTCATCTCCAATGCCCACCCTCTTCCTCATGATTACCTCCTCTCTAGACCACTGATGTAACCTCCTGACTGTGGTTGTTGCTTGTCCTTTTCCCTCTCTTTTCACCTTCCATACAGTTACTAGAACGCCCTTTTCAGAAACTCTATCAGCTGATGTCATCAGTGACTCAAAAATCTTTCAGTAATTTCCCTCCCTCCCTCCCTCCTTCCCTCCCATCTTTCCTTTCTTCCTCCTCATCCTTTCCTTTTTTTAAGTGCTGGGGATTGAACTCAAGGCTGTGCACAGTAGGCACATACTCTACCACAGACCTACATCTTCAACTTTTAGAGTGCTCTTGCTATTACAGCACTTCTTCACATGAAATGGTGCTTGTTCCCTGTGTGTCCCTTTGTCTGGAATGTCATCTATAGGGGCAGAGGCTGCAGTTTATTCAAAGGTGCCTCCTTTGTATCTATAACAGTGCCGGGCTCACAGAAGATGCTCACCTTCACTTCAGTTTGCACCCTAAGCCTACTGCTGAATTGGAATCGTGGTGTGTGAACCAGAAACTTGCATTTTTAAATAAACTTTCCCTCCCTCATCAACTAACTCTCTTGTCTTTTTTTTTTTTTAATAAGACAACCATAGTGACCATGTCTATAGAACTGACTTGGGTTTTTTGTTTGTTTGTTTGTTTTTTCAGCTCACTCACTGCAGAATCCTACAGCATGCCCCAAGAAAGCTCAAATCACACAGAGATCTAGCTGACAACTCTTACTGAGGTCCCAACAGGCAGACAGCAATAGTCATCAAGTGTGCTAGCAGAAAGTCTTTTTTTTTTCAGTTAGAATAGAAGTGAGTATTTATTTGAACACAGATTAAGAATATTGCACTAAATGCAATGAGAATATATAATAATTTAAAAACTGTGACATTAGAAGAAAAAATCAATGAATAAGAGAAAAATCCATAAGCATGTTTGGAATTAGTCTATGGTAAGGTGTTAGCTAGTTAGTAGGAGAAACTTACTTGGCTGGTAATGTTGGGACAGCTGTCTAGCCATGCGGAAAAGAATATCTCCTTCATGCATACCAAAAATTAGTCTTAAAGTGATTACAGATTTAACATTAAAAATAAAAACATTTTACACCAACAGAATGGTGGGAAAATGTCTTTTGAGACATTCTACATCCAGTCACCACACGAGAGATGAGAGTCACATAGAGAAATCTATTTAAGGCTTCCATAAGAGCAACAGTGATGGACATCGCAGTTTGGTACCGTGTTGATGCTGATTCATGCTGGTGTACAATGTGTAACCTCCATAGCTCTAAATTACCTTTCACACTTAAATTCATACTGGCCACCAGATCTTACTAGAGATGCTCACATAGTTTTGGAGGAGCAGATTGTTACATGTAAAGGGATTTTGTAAATATTAAACACAGCTTAGCACTGGCTGCTGCAGTGGGATACTTACACCACAGGAAGCGGCAGACGCCATAGTCCATACACTTTACCCCAGTGCTCAGTGGGATTGTAAACATTTACGGCCACATTACTGGCTATAGTCTTTTTGCTCGGAAAGATTTTTGTGCCAAAGACTCTTCAAACTATAATGTCTCTCATAATTTCATGAGCAATACATGGCATTCTCAGGGGGCTCTATCAGGCATGGGATTTGATAACTGTAAAAACAAGACAACCTCCTGAGGATGTGTCTAAAACTGGAAGCTTTCAAATATAGCAGAAATATCATCCTGGCTCTGTGGCATGAACTTACTCTGTATGTATTGTCAATTTTGCTTTGGCTCCTTCTTGTCAGATGATTGAAAAGGAAAGAATGCTCTAATTTCCTCAAGTGAACCTCATGTTACTACTACAATAAAAAAAATATTTTCTTCTTTTGTTATATAAAATCTGCAGAAAATTGCTGCAAGATTCAGACATAAGCTTTTTTTTTCTTATGAAAAGTCTTATTTACTCATTTATTTTCTCATTCCATAAGCATGTCCTGAAAGTCTGTGACTTATACCAGAGGCCACAGGCATGAGCATGACAAATTCAGGCCTGCCCCTAAGCAACTCAAACTGGGGCCTGGCAGATCATGACTTAATCGTGGTGTTACGAAGAGGTTTAGAAAGCAGAGGAGGGAGTTAAAGCGAAGCTGCTGACGGAGCCCAAGCTTCCAGACACAGTTCCTGTCTGCCATGCGCATGCAAAGACCTTCGAGCAAAATGAATGATACCATGTTTGAGAGGCTAAAACATAGCTATGGCTTCCAGGGTGGAAAATGAAAGAGAAGGCGGAGCGACCGAGGACCTGGGGTCAGATTAGAAGAAGCTCACCAAAGGTCTCTGGAGTGAATTAGCCCTCGTGGGCTTGCCCTTCAGTGTGGTGCGAAGGTAATAAAGAACTCCATGCGGAGGAGTGATGCATTAGGAAGACTCTGACTGCTGTGCGGTGAACAGATTGGAGAGGGAACAGAAGCACGTGAGCCAGAATGAAAGATGGCTCTGTTGTCAACCGAGCAAGGGTGAGGGTGGCTGGCAGAATGTCAGTCAGGTTATTATTGTGTGGCCACTTACACTGGACATCCTTTATAATAACCTGGAAGAGGAGATTAAAAATAATTTGATTACCCTTGCAGGTGGTAATAGGGAACTACTCATGAACGCAGAAAAAGACATGCTTTCAAAAAGGTCTGGGGAAATGGTGTCGTGAAGAAATAACACCACAATAATCCTGAAAATCTGTGTGCATCCACACGAATCCAGCACATCTCTGGGTCTTGTTCTTGTGTGGAAGAATATGAAGCAGCGGCGCCGTTTATCATGGCCACTTCTGCTTTCATCCCGAAAGCTGCACACTGTTTGGTTTGGCAAAGCAGCTCTTTGCAGTTAGCACCCAATGCTTTTAGGTTTCATTTCTACCGGAATGCTACTAACAGTTTATTTTAAGAGCTTGGAGGAGGATGGCCACTCTTGGGAAGTACTGGTAGACGCTTTAGTCCTGTGTGAAAGAATCAAGAAATCCTTTAATGCCTCAGCAGCTGGAAGCTCTATAAACAAGACACTATCAGTAGTCTATATGCACAGAAAGTAAAAATAATCATTGAATAACCTAATTGGCCTTGAAATCTTTACATAATGTTTGTAGCTTTTTCACACAGATGAAGCGTGAAAGAGCGATAAAATAAAACGATTTAATGTTGGAGCTATGGGATGGCATAAATATTTAGCATTTAGTCAGTCCATTGGCGGCAAAGCTATCCAGATGAAATTCCCACTTGAACTGTTACGGAACAAGAGTTAATCCAAGTAACATCCTTGGAGGATTTTCCGTCCAGTGTCTGCAGCGAGAGATCGTTTACCTTCTGCTATGCGAGTCTAGGTTGCCCCGATGTAAACTTTCTGTTTCCTGTCTTCGTTCCACTCATCACATCAAACAGAACAGATGGCTGTCTTAATGCAGCCCGTTTCATCCAGAGTCACCAAGAGTCAACAGCGTGGCTGGTTCTACAGAGAGGGAAATTAATGCGCCAGTGCCTAGCTATTAGATGGGCAACTGCAGTTTATTAATTTTGATTTTTATGATTATTGCATTTGTTTCCAGGTGGCTTAGTCGGTTGGGGCTGCTGTAACAAAACACTGTAGGGTGGACGGTGTAAACAACAGCATTTATTTCCCACAGTTCCCTTTATGAACCCGTCTTTGTGCTGTACGCTTTCTTGGCTGCTCTTGGTTGTGCATGTGGTTGAGCAGAAGTGGGGGAGGGTTCTACTTCATCTTCTAAGGACATTAACCTTTATGTGACGGTCTGACCTTCATGATCAAATCTAAACTTAATGAATCCCCAAAATCCTCATGACCACATACATCACATTGGGAGCAAATGCTTCAGTCTATGTATTTGTAGGTGGTAGGGAGTAGGGAAGGGATGGACGACGCAAACATGAGCTCCCAGAATGCTGGGCGAGCAGTCTAATTGCTCTGGTGGGCAGACTTCATTTCGGTTTCACCCAAATTAAAAATGTGGTTGATCCTGCCGCATTTTCTGTTCCCAGAGCAAGGAGATGAGAAACACTTTAAAGTGGAGTTCTATATGGAGATAGCGCTGTAAGTAATTTGTGACACTGGAGATTTGTGTGCGACACGGTCTAATCAGGTGTCTGATTAGGAACATGTCTATTCCTGCGCAGCCCCACGATTCACAGATGGGGAGGGGTTCCAGCTTTTTCAAGTGGCATGGCGAATTAGCATTTGTTTGTTTGCTTGTATTAGTTATTTCTATTTATAACTGGGACTGTGTAGCTTAAACGGCCTCAAAGCCATGATCTTCCTTAACCCCACCTCTCGAGCAATGGAGCTATAGACATATGTCACCATCTCCTTTAAAAGGTGACTTTATCCAGGTTCTGTGGGTAAGAAGAGGTCATGAAATGACCGGTGAGTCCTCTCCTGCCAGCGACCCCAACCCATCCTGTCGCTTACTAATACTGTGCTGCTGCAGCGAGAAGGGTGGTGTGTGACATTGGTATTTCAGGCCTTACTCAGTCTGAATCTTTACAACTTCTGGGTAGTGTATCTGAAGGACTGGAGGACTGAAGGTAGAAAGCGGGACAGAGAGGATCAAAGACGGGGTGAGAGGATTCCTAGGAGCAGCAGGCAACTCTGGAAGAGGGACGGTAAGGGAGAATGGAGCCACTTTCAACCACGCGTCGCCAAGATGTGAGCGGTTACAGATAGATATATAGGTAAGGCTATGAAAACAATATGAGAGACGGTAAACGGAAGTGCACACGGGAGCCAAGGAAGTCTCATAAATGTAAACAGAGACCAAGAAGGTCCCATAAAAGTGTGAAGCATCTACGAGTAAGAGGCTGGTGTCTTTATTGCTGCCAGGCACAAGATCCATTGATTTATGATACCTATTAAGACACAATTGGAGCTTAAGAAAAAAAAAACTGATCGTATAAAACACACTGTGGTTGATTTGTGCCTCATAAGGCACCGTGCTTAAAGTGTGAACTTTGAGCCATCATACTCAGAGAGAGAATTTTCCACAATGATTGTAAAAGCCCTGAAACTAGGAATTGTTCCGTCTAGGGGATAAGCAAGACATGAGATGTATACCTCAGAATTACACCTTAAAACACTCATGAGCAAGGATCATCCCCCAGTGCCCCAAGTGTGGAGAGATTAAAGTAAATACCCAAAATTAAATTCATATTGGTTCTCTCTCTCTCTCTCTCTCTCTCTCTCTCTCTCTCTCTCTTTCGAATTAGTCATTGTCAACTCAGTTCCCTTTTATGTGGAGTTTCTTCATTGTCTTTGGTCTGAATCCTTATAATTTTGCTCTCATTGGATTTCTCCTCCCCTCCACCCCCACTAACTTTCCTATTTCTAGCATCTTTTCTGATTGTTTTCTTGGGAAGAGACTGGGTCTAAGCAAGTTGGTAATGGTGATTGGTTAACAGGTATTGGAAGGAAAGACCAGCATCGACTCTCTTATCCAAGGTGACAGGGAGAGCCTGTTACTAGATATGTTGAAATTATTCCTTAAAGATTAGAGAATTAATGGTCATAGGGTCAAAATACAAAAAACAAAACAAAACAAAACAAAAACAAAAACAAAAAACAAAAAACCAAGTGACAAAAATAGATTCATGGTTTGGTGATGCAACAAGAAGTTGAGGTGAGATCTCAGGACGACAGACAGTACATGCCTGTCATGGTAGGTGCATGGTGGTTAACGGGGCAGGCTGAGAAGGGAGTCGGATAGACAGTTCCCTTTTCCTAGTGCTAACATGGTCTTTCCACACTACTTCTTTCAAGTGAACACACTGAAACTCTACATAGACCCCACTGCTTGTTGTAACGCTCTCTGGGATTGAGCTGGAAGGCCCTGTGTTGTGTTTAAGGAGGTTTGTACAGCCGCATTTTGTGTGACTCAGGTACTTTATCGCTTATCATGAAACAGTGAAGCTTATGAAGACTTATTTTCTATACAAATTAGAGCAGATTGATTCTCGTGTTCATACCTTCTCAGCCTTTCTTACATTGGATGCGCTCTCTTGATTGAAAATCAAAGGTCCAGTGTTGCGAGTACTTCCTGGGGTGTGGCTTATAACTTGAGGCTTATTTTACATATACTGCAATCCTTTGAGGACTTCCATCATTCCTGATGTTTTGATAGTTGCTGTGAAAAAGGAATAGTAGATTACATTGCCATAGTTTATATATACATGTATATACATGTATATACATGTATATATACATGTACATATGCACATATGATTTTATGTAATACATATGATACACATATATGATAGATAAGTTATTGGCATTATATATTTGGCATATATAGAATGCTAAAGTTGGTAGTGGATTTATCAAACTGTGGTGTGCCCATCGAATTGTGTTGCAAAAAAGGTTATCTGTCATGTCTCTTCTGGGGAAAACATGCTGAGATCTGCAGGTGAACTCCATGCCGAGTGTATGTGCTGTTCCTTATCACCTTGCCTGCTCGTCCCCTTTCTAGGTGTGGCAGACTCTTCAGACTTCTTGATTCACTTCCGTGGCTCCTCATTTCATGGTCTTTTTGTTAGTAGAGGCTCATATGAGACTGATGATTTTGTAGCTCCAGACAGCATCATGTATTCTTGAACTGTTTCCTAAGTACGTAGGAGGAACATGACAGTCATATAGAAATGGCGTCCTTGACATAGTATGAAACAATGCTGTTTACTGTTGCTCCCATAGGTCCCAATTTTGATCCCTGTTATCTGAAATGGTAGAAGGAGAGAATCAGCTTTCACGCCATCCTCCGAGCTCCGCACATGGGCACCCACGTGTATAAACACATACAATATATAAATAGGAAAGCTTAAAAAATGAAAAATTATCTTAAGTATATGTGGAAACTTCACTATAGAAACAAGCCAAAGGCTTCATAACTTAAAATATCTATTTATTTAAGTATAGTAAAGTATCCCCATCTTGTTTCTGTTCCCATCCTAACTATCTTACATTGTTAATAAAAACTGGTGAAAGAAGAATCAGAAACCCTACTCAAACTCATATAAATATCTAAATAGGACTCTTTATAGCGTTATCTATCTGATTTTTGGACATTATTTACTTTTAAAAGTAAAATTATATAATTTCTCTACAAAACTCTGGATCTTGCTGTAGCCCTGTACTCCTAGATGGTACACTTCGCTAGGGAACACTAGGGTGGAATTTTAGAATAACCAATAGCAAAGATCACAGGGACAAACTGTAAAGCTTAGAGGGAGGCGGTGACTCAGGAATTTAGAGCCCGATATGGCTAGAACAGGGTCAGTGAGGAATGCACACTAATGGTCTTGATTTTGTTTATTAGCTGCGGAGTGTGTGCATGGTGAGCTGAGTACCAGATTGCTCTGGGGAGCAGACATTCCCATAGGTTATTATTGACCTAGCCTACTTCTTTAGAGGGCCATATTCCTCGCTTGAGTGCACAGAGTGTTCTTCAACCTCTCTGCTAGAAGTCGCTTTTCCACTGGAGAAGCAACTTCTCCAGTGCTATAGAAAACCTATGTGTACTCTTAAGCTAGATCTAAGATGTGTCCTAGGATCCCAGAAGCAAATCTGTGAGGTGACAGCCCATGTGAATAGATATAATTCTGTTTATTAGTATTGCCATTTTATTTTCCAGATTAGCCACAGGATTTCTTTTCCCTTGGAGATTTTGTCAATTACAGAACGTGTTTTTAAACTATACAGGTCACAGTCTCGTCTTTTCTGCTGCACTCATTCTTAGAGTTTGTGGGTCAAAAGATTCCAGTGGAAGATTTTACAGGGAAAGATCCTAAAAACTTTCCCCCCACTATTTATGAATCTAGGAAGTCAACAGAAGGATAATCATTGGAACTTTGCAAAGGTTAATTGCATTAACTTCAACCAAACGGGGTCAAGAGGGATTAGAATCTGGAAGAGGTGAGCCAGAAATTGCACCAGCCTACTTAGTCCAAGTGGTGGCTCATAGAATGAGGAGGTTTGTTCAATGGAGCAGTTGACATTGGGGAAGCCTGAACCAGAGGGGTCTAAGGCCTGGTTCCAGAAAGGAGAATGAAGAACAGAATGCAGACTGGTGACATGGCTTAGGAGGGAAAAGCGCTTGTGTTCAAGCCTGAGTTCAAACACACCCAGAGTAGTGGCCGAGGGGCCTACGTAGCATAATAGAGCAGATGGTGTCCAGTCTCAGCAGGACCAGTACCTAGCATACCCCCCCCCCCGCCCCCGCTTTGAACTCTCCAGTCAGGATCTGGGCTGGGCTGCCCTTACCCCAGCTGCTCTGATTCCTATAGAACCCAGTCATTTTGTCTACATTGGTTTCTCTGTCTCTTGTTCTCCTGACCCACTTTCCTGGAGTCTGGCTTCTGGTTCTCCCCTCACTTCTCCCCATCCCCTCACATGGCGTGGTTCAGTTTACCAGAGGTTCAGTCTGGACTCTTCCAGAGGCCTCTGTCTCTGACTGTGCTCTCTCATATCTATTATAAAATCCCCAACCCCTTAGGAGCAGTCATGGCCTCCTTTTATTTCTTTCTCTTTTTTTTTTTTTCATTCAATTAGGAGCCATTCAGAGCTTGGCAACAGCTTTTAAAACTGGGAGTTTATTGCCTGAAGGTATATTATGCATCAACTGTTTCTTTAACTGGGTTGAGTTACTGTCTTGAAGAATGCCTTTCAGGAAGTACTTTAAACATTTCTCTAACTTGTCATGGCAATAGCAAGCACACATGCACCAAAACAGCATCTTAGCAGACAATAAAAGAACTTTGTAGGATGCATGCCTGCTAATTATATTTCAAGTTATTTATTTATTTTTTTTTTAGACTCTTAGTTACCTCTAATTGTGAATCCAGCCTAAGCCAAGTGCAGCCGGTCAGCATTCTCGGTTGCCAGTAGTGGCGTACAGCTCCATAGAGAACTGAACTTGGGGGTGAAGTTCAACCCCAAGAGTTCTGATGGAACCCAAGGAATGACTGGCACATAGGGAATGACACTATTAGAAGTTGTGGCCTTGTTGGGGTAGGTGTGGCCTTTTGGAGGAAGTGTGTCACTGTAGAGGCGGCCTTTGAAGTCTCATACATGTTCAAGCTGCACCTAGTGTGATACACGGAGACTCTCTTCTGCTGTCTACAGATTGAGATGGAAAATTCTCAGCTCCTTCTTCAGCACCATGTCTGCCTGCTCGCCGCCGTGTCCCACCTTGATGATAATAGACTAAACCTCTGAAACTGTAAGTTAGACCCAATTAAACGTTTTTCTTTATAAGAGATGTCACAGTCATGATGTATCTTCACAGCAACAAAAACCCCAACTAGACATATATTAATCTGTTATATGTATGTATGTGCACACACACACACTTTGGAAACAGATAGAGTTGGGTTTTAAATTCAAAAGTTATTTAATAGTTCCGTAGCCTTCAATGCATTTGTTATCTTTTCCAGACTTCTTATAGGTTCTAATGCCTGTCTCACAAAGTTTGTGCAAGAAGAAGAGCTAATTCAGTGCTTGGCACATAGGATGTGGCACAAAACATTACCCGCATTTAATTATTGCACCTGGAGGTCTTTCAGTTGTGAAGATTTATTTGTTCCCCAAATATTCTATCTCCCAGTCCTGTTAACATTTTACCTCTGTTCTTTTTCATTCGCTGCCTCTGGTAGTTTAAAGGTCTTAATTTGTCATATGATTTGTGCTTCATTGCTCTGGAAAATCTCTTGGCCTTGTCTGGGAAGGCTCACCGTTTTCCTTCAGTGGATCCTCCTAGATGTCATCCCTGACCACAGTCTTTGTGTAATGGCTTATATTTTACCTTGTTTAACCATTTATGAAGCGTATGGCACAGATTCTTTCAACATGGTTCTAAAAAAATGTCCCTCTGCTGCCTTTGGGGCCCATCATCAAAGACCATTATTTTAGAACAGTGGTACTATTGGCCCCTGATATTACATTGGAAAAGATGGGCTGATCTGAATAATTTCATGGCTGTTTTTCTAGTAACATTTGAAGAAAGAAATAAAGATACAAATATGAAGTGTTTCATCTAGGGCCTGTATCCACAACAAATGCAGGCCTTGTTAAATCATTTGGAACATATGGATCTCAGAGGGTAATTATTCAGATAAATATAGCTAACTCTGACTTTCAACAAAGCAAGAAACTACCTCCAACATGAGAGAAACAATGTAAAAGAATTAAAATGGAGATGGTTAGATAATTGCTAACACCTCTTTCAGAATAACATCAACTTCTTTACACTTGACAGAATGTGTCTAAGATTTTTTTCTGTTTGGAAGGTAGAACACAGCTGATGTTCTGCTTTCCTTGTTGCTTAGATATTAGCACATGTGCATAACGTTGTAATAAATTAACTCTTGTTTCACAGCTGCCTGAGAGAATCTCCGCAGGCACTGTGGCTCTGCTCAGATAACCCCTCCCTTGGAAGAGGCACGAGGTTGTCATCGCAGTTGCAGGCCGAGGACCATGATCCTGGTTCTTTGAGCTTTGTTTCTCACCAGCGCAGCCATTCTTGTGTTAGTACTATTGTAGTTGAAGTTGGTTCTGGTCCAGGCTCTGCGATGAAAGATCAGACCTACCTACCACAGAGCATGTCTGCCCTCGATTGGGGGCACACAAGCTCTATTTCCCCCCATGATATACCGAGGACCCTGAAGCTGTAAATGCTGAGTAAATTACTCAGAGGGGATGAGTCTTAGTGTTGAATGTTACAGCGTCAGCACAGTTATCACCATCAGTCAATCAGCTGCAAACTCACAGAACTCAAGATGGCCAGTCATGCCAGTTTACATGGAAGTGGGGAACTCTCATGAGACGAAAGATCCCCAGTGCTAAAATTGGGGCAGTACCAGGCAAATCAGCATGGTTGGTTATCCTAGGGACCTGATTTTAGAAACTGTATGCTTTTTATATTTTTCCCTCTATGCTATAAAATATTAAAACAAAATATTCCTCACCAGATGTAGGCAGCTATACTCCCCAGTAATCCTCACCTCTTTTTACCACGACCTCAATCAAATCCATGGATGCACTCACCACTGCACCTGCTGCGAGGTTCTCACTGGAGACTACAGGCTGTTTGTTGACTCTCTTTTCTGGGCCACAGGAAATGGAGAGGCTGCTAGCTCGTCTCTGTGGTTTTCTGGGCTCAACCCTATTGGATTTCTAGGCAGAAAATTGTTACTCTTCCTCTTTGGTGATGATTGTGCTTAAAACTCACCAGTCCTCCTGATTAAAGGGAAGACAAGGTTTAGGATGAGGAAGAGAGGTCAGGGCTCAGGGCGTTTCAATCCCTCCATCCAAATACTCTGATGCGTCAATCATGCTCATTAAGCTCCAATCACCCGTCAGGGATGCCTCAGCTGATCCGGGTGCTTCCTCAGCAGAAGAAGGACCCTGATGGGACGGACTCCTAACACTTGCTCGTTATTAGCCATCTTCTTTTTACTTTATTTTTAAATTTTACTTTTTATTCTTCTTTCAGTAAGGTCTCCTTTCTTTCAGTCCCCCCCTAAGATTGATTCTATTATATTTGAGAAACAGTCATCACACCTCCTGGATTCTATTGGCTTCTCTTACCTTCCTGACAGCAGCTTTTCTAAGATTATGCAGGGCCCAGGCATCCTCCGTGGACAATAGTGGAGTTTGATGCTGGGCAGGTGATAATGTTTTTATCAAGCCCTATAGTGACAAACCACGTCATTTTATTCTACTCCTCTATGGCAGTCTTTTCCATTCTTATGGACTACACTTATTAGTGAACCATAAATCCATGTAGCAAGTCAAATCAGTTATTTTGGAAAGTACATTTGAAAAGACTAGGTTAGACTAGGACAATTAGGAGTGCATTAAACACAGTAAGCACTAGCATTGTTGCATGAAACATTTATTATTATTTTATACATATATGTGTATGTTCATATCCAGGCATGTAAATAATAAACTATATGGATTTGATAAGTATGTATATTTTTAAAATTGAAATTCAATAGTTATTAGAATTATGTGTGAGTTCGGATGCACATGCCACACAGTGCACGTGGGAAATCAGAGAAAACTTTTGGTCTTCCTCCACTGGCGGACCTGGAGATGAAACGCAGGTCTTCACATCTGAGTGCAGAGTTCATTCTTATCTCTGCCATCTCGCCTGCCCTTTGCAAAACTTCATTACTGACCATTGGACAGTCACTTCCTCTAAATCAGGTTGAAAAATTCCTTCCTGAAGCCCCAGAAAGTTAACCAGGCTCACAAGACCCAGGCAGCTCAGAAAGTCACAAGACCCTGGAGGGCCCTCCAAGGTTATGTGAGCAGCAAACACTTCCTGGGGAAGGTGACACTCTTCAGGGGAGCTGCCTGCAAGCTGGGCAGGGAGCTCTAGAGATGCAGTGTTTGCACATCACCACCCGTGCAGCTGTCTAAAGGTCACCTGTGCAGCTATCTCAAGGTCACCCATGTTTTTGTAACTCTTGACCAAGGCTCCTTGCAGAGAACTCCAAGAACCTCCTTGGGTTTACCAAGCGAGGCTTGGGTGCAAGCATTTCTTTGGTCTAATATTGATCTAGAATGGATAGAGATGGTTCACATCTCCCCAGAAATGCACAGCCCTCATGTATGCTACACTTACTAACATGTGTCTATAAAGGTATCACTAGACTGGTACTCACCATACTGTTATGTAACTATCAAAAGATGACCAACAACCTAAACATTCTTCAAATGGGGATCCTAAGATATAGGAATCTCGTATCTATAGCAATCACTGTTTCTCCCCAGAGCTCAGCGTGGCGAGTGCTCAGTAGAGTTTCCTGACTGGTACGGTTGTTAAGAGATGAACACATTCTACGGTATTTCTCTAGATAATTTGATGCAGTTGTTGAAGTGATGTTTTCAGTCACTTTGGAGACACAGGCAATGTTATGAGTGTGTTAGATAAGTTATTAGGTAGTCATGTTTCATATCTGTAAAAGGTTAGAGGCAAAAGATCATATATTAACTATATAATATCTAGTGGATGAGAGCACAGATCTCATTACAGATGGCTGTGAGCCGCCATGTGGTTGCTGGGAATTGAACTCAGGACCTTTGGAAGAACAGGCAGTGCTCTTAACCGCCGAGCCAAAAAATTCTTCACTATTTAAAATTTCCCTTCAGCAAGCAGGCTTTACTTTGATTTTAAAACTTATTTGTCTTTGTGTGTGTGCATGAAGGAACCCAGGGAGGCCTAAAGTGGGTATCAGATACCCTGGAACTGAAATTGTGAGTTGCTGTCTGAGTGCTGGAAACCAAATCCAAACCCTCTACAAAAGCAATAAGCCCTTTTAACTACCAAGCTGTCTCTCTTTAGGTTAAAAATTATTTTACTTGGGGCCAGATGTGGTGGCACATGCCTTTAATCCCAGGATTGTAGAGGCAGAGGCAGGTGGATCTCTGTGAGTTCGAGGACAGCCTGGTCTTGGTGGGAGGGAACATTTGGCATTGGGTTAAATAGGAAAATGCTGAAAACAATTCAATCTTGCCGTTTTAACTGCTCCATTGCTCAGCTCTTAAGGACTTGGTGGGAAATTTTCCGCTCATCCTGTACCAACCTTCAATGTGATCCCTTAGCTATGTATTCATTTACTCACCAAACCCATTAGACTCCGTAGAAACAGTTTAGCCAGAGTCAAGGGATTCAGAGATGAATAGCACATGGTCTCTCTTCTCTAGGAATTCATAACCTGCTGGTGAGGTTATGAATTTTTCTTTTCGTTTTTTTTTCCAAGACATGCTCTGTCTGTGTAGCTTTAACTGTTCCAAGCCTTGCTTTATAGACCAGGCTGGTCTTCAACTCAGAGATCCACCTGCCTTTGCCTCCAGAGTGCCGGGATTAAAGGCATGTTCCACTACACCAGAATGAAGCAAGCAACATCTGTTATTTTTATTATTTTTAACTGTTTGGGAAGGATTAGGAGGTGTGGCCTTGTTGGAGGAGGAGAAAACCAGCAAGTCTTACACTAGCATAAGGACTAAAGATACCAGGATGCTGAACATACATTGTGACCTCAGGACTCACTTTTTGTAACACGTAGTAGGGAGTCACCATATGATGAAAATGTTTTTAGGAGGTATTTTTAAAAGTCTCAACTGTTGTCAGGGCATATAAATTAAATGGATGCTCATTTTTTTTTGAGTATTTGTCAAAGACATGTACTATAAAAGTTTACATTTCTTAAGAATTACTTTGCTTTCTAGTGTAGTAAATGGATTTTGCCTGAGAGTTTGAATAGATTAATCAATTGAGAATCAAGAAAAATTATAAGAAACTCAAAGTTGGAAAAAGTCTCATATCTATATAAGCAATCTCGGTAGAGTTCTGGGGAGAAATTGATTCAATATGATCTCTCTTCCTGGATAGGAGTGGGAGGAGCCGAGACACACCACTTGGAAAAGCCAAGGATTGTGATGTCCATTTCATCACTAGTCACTTCTGTTTCTCTTAGAAGGCTCCAGCTTCTGTCACCTTCCCAGGTTCTGGGCCTTTGTGTCTTTTGTAGCTCTGATCCTGGAGGAGAGGTCTTTATGTTCATATTATACTTCTGAATGGCAAAGCAAAATCTAAACCTTCTATAGAGCCGGCCCCTTTGCCTCTTAGAGGGGGTGTTTCATTCTTTAAACACTTACTATGTATTTATGACACGATTTCCCCTTCTTTTTCTAATATGACTCCTGTCTGCAAATATCTGGATTAATGAAGATCTCTCTCCCTTGCAAATGATAACTCGGAGGTGGCTGGGCTTGAGGCATGATTTGATCTGATAGAGCAGGTGATGCCACCAGGAAGCCTTTCCTCCCACTCTCTAAGCTCCTTGCCTCTGTGTTAACACCATTCAGAGGCAAGCACTCCCACAGGGCTAGGGCAGATAAGGCTGAACAACAGCTCAGGCTTAAGAGCCTCCCAGCTCAGCCACTGCAGCTGAAGCGAACTACTTTCCCCGATAGCAAAAGTCGGAGTCGCGTTCATTGGTGCGGTTTGGGGTGGGCGAGTGTGCTCACCCATGAAGGGGGAGGCTTCCTGCTCAGCAGAGTTCCCCAAATGAGGCCACATGCTAGACTGGCCAAACTCAAAAACAAATCAGCAGATGACCACAATAGAACTAAGGTTCATCACGTAATTAATTCAGTTAGTGTATTTGAGACAACCATAGCATTTAAGATATTGAAAACATAATAACAAACGGTAGGCAGATCATAAGAAGTTTAGCTAAGCAAATGGTGACTGACTGTTTGGCAGCCTTTCAAACCAGCAGAGGTTCCGAGAAGCTCCCTTCCAGAAAGTGCTCAGGACAGGAAACAGAAGTGAGGTTCAGTCACCGCCCAGAGGCTTGGACTGCCCTGCTTCAAGGTCAAAGCCAACGTTGCTAAGGCAGGGCACTTTCTCAAAGTTCCTCTACATTGATCTATTACAGAGAGCTAAGAACGCCATGCTTATTCCAAGTACACCCTGCAAATGAGGCCAGAGCCATCAGACTGTACTAATTAAGCTCTTGTCACACACACATACACAGCTTGATTGACTATGGCTGAGAATGCGTCTCATTTGAATGTAGCCAGCTGGCAACCCCCAGAGGACTGGAGCTGGAGCGTGCTGCCATTGGCTGAGACACAGCTATTTGTTAAGAAGTTTTAGTACTGAGGGAAGATGGACTGGGGGAAGGAAGAAAATCAGGGACAGGGGTGAGAGGAAGCAGCAACAGGGGGACAAGGGCAGAGATGTGGGATGGGGTTGGGAAGAACGGTGGAGGAGGAGAATTTTTGAGAAAAGTATAATGACACGGCCGTAGGTGCCACGGTGAGATCTATTACCATGCGTGCTAATGCAGCAATTTAATAAAATATGGTTAAAATGGTGTATAGATCTGTTACGTTTTCAGTGAGTCTTTGCCAAATTTCAGTTCATTATTCAAAATATAGAGGTCTCCTCCGGCCGGGGTTTAGTTTGTCTGTGTACACTGAGGGATCCCTCTCTTCATTTTCCCTTCATTTTCCAGGCCACCCCGGCATAGCTTCAATTCTTAATGGTGTGTGCTGTTCTACCTCCTAACTGAACCTATTTCCTTGACCTTGGAACCATAGTTAGCATTTCTCTTTTAATATCACATTATTATTCCATAAATCACCTGTCACATGCACATTGCAGACGCACAGACATACAAAAAACCAACAAAAAAATCAACATTTAATTCCCTCTCTAACTCTCTCTCTCTCTAACTCTCTGTCTCTCTCTCTCTCTCTCTCTCTCTCTCTCTGTGTGTGTGTGTGTGTGTGTGAGAGAGAGAGAGAGAGAGAAACAGAGAGAGAGAGAGAGAGAGAGAGAAACAGAGAGAGAGAGAGAGAGAGAGATGGTTTTCATGAATCCATGGCATTTCTGCAGTATATTGTTGACATATAACTGCAATATTCCCTTATCAGCTGACTCACCGGCAAAAACTAAAAAACTAGCAAGTCAATGGGTAGGCAGATCAATGTGACTCTTTCACCAAAAACTAATTAAAGCTATTATTACAGCTTGAGAATAGCAAGAATTGGGAAGCAGCACGCTGTTGTGCTGTCTTCATAAGGGAATTTCTTAGACTATTTCTAGACTTTGGTTAAAACCAGAGGTGCTGCTGACGCCACTGATGGGTAAGATGGATGGATCCAGAATTAGTATGTGAAGTTCCTGCCAAACCCTAGCTTGTCAAGGCCTCAGAGGAGCTGGAATAGGAAATGCCTATTAGGACAGATATGTACTCCTGTCTTCACCCCATCCTCTTAAACTGTCACAGTTGTCACAATGTGTAGATTTAAGTCTGTGGGTGGTACAGTTTTAGGCCTGAAATGTCTTGTTTCCATTGGATCTTCAAGAGTGTAGTCCTAGCGAGGAGGTTGCCAAGCTGCTGATCTTGGTAAGGGATGAAAGGGGCACTTTGGTCAAAAGAGGTCAAACTTGGCTGGTCTTGGTGATGCCTTTAATCCCTGTACTCAGGAGACAGAGGCAGGTGGAGCTCTGAGTTCAGGCTAGCCTGATCTACACGGGGCTAGCCTGATCTAGGATAGCCAGGGCTACACATAGAAACCCTGTCTTAGAGAGAGAGAGAGAGAGAGAGAGAGAGAGAGAGAGAGAGAGAGAGAGAGAGATCAAACTGTTACTATGGCAAAATTTCTTGAGAAAATCAGTTTCTATGGTGGAAAGGTTGATTTAGGCTCACAGATACGCAGATATCAGTTCACAGAAAGTTGGCCTTTCGCTTTTGGGACCAACCACATTAAAGCAGAATTATAGAGTCAAACTCATGGAGGACGGAGTCTGCTTGCCTTATGGTAGCCAGAAAGCACAGAGATCCAGGAAGGGCAAGTTCACAAAGACTTAGTTTGTTCCGACTAGACCTTTTAAAGGTCATCAGTCTTCCATAACACCCTAGCCTGCTGATCAAACTTTTACCGTGTAAGTCTGTGGGGAAATATGTGTCTAAACCGTAGCAAGTGTCCTCTCTGAAAGCTGTAGGTTTGACTAAAATTATTTTATAGCATTCTTGTTTATTTCAATTCTTAAAGTGCAAGCGAAACAATGTGTTTTGATGAATGCTAAGTGCTTTCACTTTTATAATATGGCTTATTAAACTCTTACTTGAAACTGAATAAAAATAAAGACATTTATCAAAATGTACATATTTTCCTCCCTTCAAAACTAGTATTGCCCAAGGCAATGGCCATCATCTTCAGCCAAACTGTTTGTTCTTCATTTCTTGCTGCTGTTCCTAGCTCGGTGATTTTTCAGATGTTGCTTGTTTCTGTCTCAGCATTGTGGTATAATATTGATCATGCTTTTGTTTATGAATGGATGATGTGAGACTTAATCATGTTTTTCTTATAATGAAAAAAATCTTCTCAATGTTTGGTTTCTTTTAGTTACAATTTTCCCCATCTAGGAAAATCTTGTTGTTTTTAAGACATACAGTAATGCTCTAAATTAGAGACCCCTTGGCAGTCTCTCATATTGGTGGGCGGACAAATAATGAGAAAAATAGTATATATAATGCCTTTTAGTTTCCCAAGGTAACCATTAGTACACGACACACACTTGATGCATGGGATATATTTCTGAATGAATGAAGGAATGATTCATGATGAGACCTGCACATGGGGTTAATGCTGGGCTGGTTTACGGTCAACGCTGTGGACACGCTCTGTATTGTTAAGTAATTATCTTGTAGTAGGACACCTGGTACAAATCTATAAATATGTTGGCCAACAACTCACAGTGATTAGTGTAACCAATTTTCTGCAATTAGAAGGAGAACCACACTCCATAGAATTTAAAAGGTGCATTGATCACACAACTGTACAACATAAAAGAAACCGTGACTCCTGCAATGATCGTGAAAGCATACCACTTTCACTAATTAGTTAAACCGGCCTCCATCGGGGATATTTTGTACAAAAAAAGCAGATTTTTTAAAAGGGCATAAAGCAGGTGGTAAGATCTAAGGAAATATATCGATACAAGGACCCTTGCAAAGATGATCTTATTGTAATAACCACCTACTCTTGTGCAGTGGTGTCCTATCAGACAGTTTTAGCATTGCCTGAGGAAAGTGCCTTGGAGAAGACTGGATTCCCAGAAAGTGGTGTGTGTACTGTTTTACTCAGTGGTCTGTAGGGTGCTATGTAAGAGCCTGGCTCCAGAACCAGGCTGCCTGCGTCTGAGAACCAGGTCTGTCCTATTCCAGCTGCCTAATATAAGGAAACTTCTAAAATCTCTCTGTTCCTCAGTTGCCTTTTCTTTAAATGAGGATGACAAGGGTACCCACCTGGCAGAGCTGGCTGGAAAGGACACAGCACATGCTCAAAAATGCTATCATTTATAAGTACTAACCAATTCATTCTTGGGACTCTTACATTGCCCTATTTTAAAAGCATGTTTTAATGTTCTCATGGAGATGTAGTTGTATTGTATTTTCTAGTTGGTATGTCTTCTATATGTTTCTGTTAACTTCCTACATCTGAGATATCGGTACTTTGTTTTATGGTAGGAAACAAAAATGATGACATTGGTGGGTCAAAAGTCTCATCAAATCTGCTCGTGATCAAGGTCACAGTATTATTTTATTCTTCTCGTTCTGTTGTTTCCTGTATATTGCTCGAAATCCTTATGTCATCTGAAAAGTCTGTGAATTAGCTTACCCTTGAATTTAGGGCTAAAATAAGCGCATTTAATTATAAGCTATTAAACAAAAGCTAAGTGCTGAGAAAAATTATTAAAAGCGTCTGTGTAATGATGATTGTATTCCAAAGCTTCATAATTAGACTGGGATTCAATAATTATTGCATTGGCTTAGTGCTATCTCCTGCTTTAGTTTGACAAACAGAGCCAAAGACACAACATTTTTCTTCAAATCTATGCAAAGTCCATTGTGTTTGTTGAATGTAACACAGAGCTTTCTCAAATAGTTTCCTTTAGAATCCAACTTGGAAAGTCAATATTCAGCTGATGAAAATTACTGATGTTTTCAGAGTTGATAAAAATAAAATGAATTAATGAATGCCAACAAAGCAAGCCATTGTCTATATTAGGAAATAAAAACTATGACTTTGGACCTCAAGTCTTATTATTTTGATTTAAGACATTGAACTGTGAACTGCATACTATTGTTATATTAAAAAGCTTTACCCTACTATAGACAGATTATATCAACAATTTAAATGGGCTGTTTGAAGAAAAGCAGCAAAAACCTAATACAAAGCAAAGAAACAAAAAACCCAAAACAAAACAACAAAAAACCTGAGCTGGTTGAAGAGGCACATAGCTTTTTTCCTAGTTCTCAAGAGGCAGAGGCAGGCACGTCTCTGAGTTCAAAACCAGCCTGGTCTACAGAGTGAGTTCTAGGACAGCCAGGGTTACACAGAGAAATCCTGTCTTGAGAAACAAAACCTACAGTCAAAACAAGGACAATGACAATGACAAAAAGGGAAAAAAGAAGAAAAGGAAAAAGGAAATGTGTCAAAGAAGAAAGATTTAAAGAGGCGTGTGTCAGGAGTCTGTGGTTTCATGTCCGCTGCCAACATTCCACAATTATATTGATCCTAGTCTGTGACCGTGCTAAAGGACTCCATATATAAGAATACGCTGAGAGGGAAGGCAGAGTGGGTCCAGTGTTCATGAACTAACGGAAGAATGGGCCTGCACACGGAGTGTTCAATAGCATCATAGCGATGGCGTCTCTGACAGGATTGCTGTAGATCAGCAGCTGCGGCAGCCATGTTGGATGAAGTTCCTACCTTGTAAGAGCCAAGTGAATGGATTAAAAACTAAATGGATGAGTTTTAATAACCAAGTTTTAAGGTGATATCTATGCATGACTCAGTAGCCCCGCAGGATGAAGCAGTGAATTAGGCATCGCATAAAGATGGTGGATTAAGCTCATACATCCTCGCCCAGCTGGATTTCCACTCAGCAACAGTAAGGGATTTCAAAAGCCTTCACAAAACAGCTTTTCTGCATAACATAATATAGTAGTTTAAAACCCTAGCCATTCATTCTCGGGTTCTGTGCTTGGTGCAAATAGCCTTCCCCCCTCCCTCCCTTCTTCCTTTCCTCCCTCCCTCCTTCCTTCCCTCCCTCCTTCCCTCTCTCCCTTTTTCCCTTCCTCTCTCCCTCCCTCCCTCCTTCCCTCCCTCCCTCTTTTCCTTCCTTTCTTCCTGCCTTCCTCCCTCCCTCTCCCCTCCTTTCATTCTTTCCCTCAGTGGTAATGGTGATGTTTCATGCATTTGCTGTCAGGTACAGCTCAAGGGCGGCTTTGTTGATTTTGGCTCTGCTCCCACAAGTCCAGGACTTCAGCTGGGACAGCTCTCTATCACTGCTCCAGTGAGGGGTGAGACCAGCTCTGCCACACTGGACCACGGCAACTCCTACATAGGAACATTTAGTTAAGGGTAGCTTACAGTTTCAGAGATTTAATCCATTAGTCTCATGACAGAACATGGCAGCATTCAGGCAGACATGGTGCTAGAGAAGGAGCTGAGAGATCTGTATCTTGATCTGCAGGCAACAGGATGTAAACTGTCTCCCACACTGTGCATAACGAGCAATGGAGACCTCAAAGCCCACCCCACAGTGCCACACTTCTTCCCACAAGGCCACACCCACTCCAAACAAAGCCACACCTCCTAATAGTGCCACTCCCTTTGGGGGGTCAGATTGTGTGGGATGTCCTTCTGTATCTGTGTTGCTTTTATTGGCTAATGAATAAAGCTGTTTCAACCAATGGATTGGCAGAGTAAAACCAGACGGGAAATCCAAACAGAGACATAAAGAGAGAGGAGGCAGAGTCAAGAAGATGCCGTTTAACTGCCGAAGGAGAAGGACACCAGAACATTACCGGTAGGCCACGTCCTCGTGGTGATACACAAATGAGTAGAAATTGGTTAATTTAAGATGCAAGAGCTAGCTAGGAAAATGCTAAGCTATTGATCAAACAGTGTTGTAATTAATATAGTTTCTGTGTGACTGTTTGGGTCTTGGTGGTCGGGAAATGAATGAGCAGTCTCTGCTTACAGGCCATTTTCTTTCAAGGCATCACACCAGTACACCTGGTCAATGTGGCAGGTGTTTATACAAATGAGAAGGTGAAGGTGCAGATAAATAAATCCAAGAGGATTCATTGAAATTCTCTGCAGTTAGGCCCTCAGCGGCTACCATCCATCTGTCTAGCTATTAATTGCTGCTCCTCCCCATCTTGCTTTAGAGGAACAGAAGGATGAAGTGTTGGTCTTGTCAACCCCCTCTGCTATGATTTAAGTGTGTTCTCCAAAGGTTTGCGTGCTGGAGGCTTGGTATTTCCTGCGGCAATGGGAAGGTGGTAGAATCTTTAAGATGTGGAGCCTATAGAGGTTGCTGATGATATTGCTGATGATACTGCAGACTTTGGACAAAGGATCCAGAAGATCTGAGCTGGATCCAAAAGCCTCCTTGATCTCATAGTAACAGAGAGTACCATGAGGCTACCAAGGGAAGAAAGCGAGCTATAACACGACCAGTATGATAAGATATTTGTAAGGATGCTTTAAGTGAGATTTCCATGCTGGTAGCAACCAGCAGCTGTCTAACTGGACTTAAAGACCACTCAATAGTAGGTGCTTGGTACTAGAACTACAGCCAAGTACTTAGGGCCAGTGAGGTCAGGGACCTTCAACTACTTCTGTCACTTTGCTGGGCCTGAATTCCAAAATACAGTCTAAAACTTATCCTTATACCCACAGACTCATGTAGCCCTCACCCCCAGCCTAGTAAGCTTCTCTTTACAGCAAATGGAAACCACCACTGGAAGTAGAGCTGAGAGAGGAGTCAGTGATAGAACACTTCTTGTTTAGCATATTCAAGGTCTTGGATTCAATCTCCAAACACACACACACACACACACACACACACACACACACACACACACAGAAAGGCATGCACGCACACTCACACATACACATATACAGAGAGAGGCATACAAGTGTGTACGTACGTACACACACACACACACACACACACACACACATACACAAATAATGAACATTTTAAAGAAGGTTTGCTCTCAAGGCCTGAAAATCTAAACCTTTGGTGAAGGGAATTGAGTTGGTAATGAACGGGTGTAGAGATGGGAGATTAGTTTGGATGACAGAACGGATTGAATAATCAGAGGAACCTTACAAATGGAAGAGAAAGCCATTGAGGGATGACAGCCCAAGAAGGTACAAGACAAAATACAGAAACTGGGAAATAAAAAAGTCCAACCGTGAGTGCGGACAACGGCACTTGTGTAAAGGGATGAGCATCCTTGAAGTCAAGAGCCTGAATGAGGAGGTTAGGTACCTCAGTCTAATCAGAGAAAACATTCTGTGTGCAGTGACGGTCTCGGGGCTTCTAGGTGTCGCTGATTTTCTCTTTTGCTACAGGTGAAACAGGATAAAAACATTTCCTTACATACTAAAAAGGGCAGGAGACGATGTCGCCAATATTCTTGCATATTATTAAGACTAAAGAACGCCAGGTCATCATGAAGGGGTGTGACGACATTGAAAGTGAGGGGCACAGTTAGAGGAACGGCTGTGTTTGTTCTTTGTGGCTGCAGAAGTGGCAAAAGGTACATGAGGTGTCGCGACAGTGTTCTTAATGAACGTCCTTGCTCCACCCACTTTTCCCAGAGTAATTAGACCAAACATGCTTACAGAGTTGGATAAAAAGTTGTAGACTTGTTTGGATTGGTTTTATGACTTCAAAACAATTCAAGGAAAAAAAATAGCACAAGTTTTCTTTTTGAGAAACAGAGAATCATTTCTGGGGGAACGGAAAAGACTTTGTTTTGGCAGAGTATATAATGCTAAGAAAAATTTACACTTGCCACATCGAAAAAAAATCCCTAACTCTCAAGAAGGGAATAGCAGGGGTGAGTGGAGGTGGCGACGGATAAGAGTAGCCCATGCTGCTAATTGTGCAAATGTCCCATGAAGCCCAGTGGAGGCATAAGTGGTCTGTAAACAGCTCCTGGATAGCTTGGTTAATTCACGTCAATGGCCCCTATTGACTGTGACTTCTCCAAGGCCAAGTCACTTGTCTGTCTGCACGCCTTGCTCTGGAGAATGTGATGGTAAAGGGGAAAAACAGCCCTTCTGAGTCATGCTGCCTGATCTTTAAACAGCCGCAGTAACAGCAGCTGCAAGATGCTGGGTTTAGCTTGGGCTTATGACTCCTCAAATAGGAAGCTGGCCTGATGCTGTCAGGGGCATCCCCCACATGCCAATAGCAAACAATGCTTAAATGTTGCTCGCCTACTCAATTTCTGTAGCAGTCTAACTTTTCTTAAGGGACTTCTGTCTTTGGGGAAGTGATAATTCTCTGGGACCGATGTGAGTGCCCAGCACTACGTGGTAGACAGCGTTGGCCACTCAATATGATTCTGGTTGAAGTGAATTACATACAGTGTGGAAAGTAGCAGAAAGGTTCATTATTACTTCTTATTTATAGCATATATTCTGAGCCTCCTTTCTATGGGAGGAATAGTGGTTCCGTCCAAGTACTTTATGGTTGTATATGAAATCCATTTAACAAATGTTTACCAAGCCCCTTAGCGAAAGTCACATTTTGTTAACAGTTCAGAGAGGGAGGAGAGACATATAATTATATCAAACAGATCCCTGCTCGCATAGAAAGAGGAGAGACAGTAACATAAAATTATATCAAACAGATCCCTTGCTCGCATATAACACACAGTCTAGAATGTCAGGAGGGCTAGAATAATGTTCTGCTTTATGTGGTTGCATAGCAATAGTGGGGATGTCCTTTAACAGGTTTTATTTTATCAACTTAGAGTATTAGATAAATGCTTGAAAATAAGATTATTATTTGAAGAGAGAAAGGAAAGCAAGCAGGTAGGCAGGCAAACAAACAAGCATAGGAGGAAAGGAAACAAAGGACAAGCATAGCAGCAGATACCTGTATCTTAGAATTTGGAAGGCTACGGCAGGAGAATTGCTGTGAGTTCAAGAACAGCCTAGACTACATAGCAAGATCCTGTCTCAAAGATTAAATAAAAAGCAAGTAACATTAATATAATATAATATAATATAATATAATATAATATAATATAAAAGAGTAGACTAGGATTGCGGCATAGCGTCTTCTGAAGACAACAGAGAATCTCTGGGGTTATAATTCATATCCTACATGCTGTCTGCTCTGTTTGTTTCCAGGGTGACCCTGACTAGGTACTTGTTTGCCCATGTCTTGCTGAGTACCTGCGTTGGGCTTTGGGAGTTCTCCAGCAAGGGTTGTCTTTAGCATCTATTATTTGGGCTTATACTGAGGATAATGAATGACTCAGGGCATAGAAATAAAAATGTGTTTTCTGTTGATTACATGATTATATAAATCATTATGGATGATTTTAGCTTTGTTTGCTTGCCCTGTGTTTTAAGAAATTGCTTATATAAGCATAATTTTCTTTTTATTAAAAACCATTAAAATGTTGTTAGTGATTGTCTAAATCTGTCACCTACTTGCTCTCCTTTGTCCTTGTTAAGAAACTCAGTATTAACATGATTACTAACATAATATATATTATGACTTTACCTAAAAGAGAGCAAGAGACTTATGGCTTGTGTATGACTTGTGTGCATAGAAGAGAAATAAAATGGATAAATACGCGAACACCTACTTCTCCTAAACAATGAGTAGCCAAAAAAACTCTCCTAGCTATCTTGTATCTTGGAAATTAAATCAGCACATCTGCATATCCGCGGTTTTTGAAGTACTATCCAAAATATTTGAGGTATAGAATTAACCTGCTGATGGTGGATGGATGAAGGGGATGTATACACACTCAAATGCTATTCACCAATAAAGGATTTGCAACGAGATCTGAGAGTTTCAGTAATCTATGGACAGAAAAATATTAATTTAGATGGCAGTCTGATATTATGACCAATTATCAAACTAATAGTAATAGGTTCAGCCTGTGAGCTTCCCAACCATGTGTTCTTGGCCAGATTTGCAGTATCAAAAATGTGTTTCCTTTTGTGAGGTGGGCCATAAATCCAAGCAGAATGTGCATGGGTGCCCTCCTGTTATCTGTGCCACTAGTGCCCACAAGGGCATTTCTTGTATGCCAGTGAGCATGGCAGTTCACAGGGTTCATTACTGGTTAAGACTGTTGATTTGCCTCACCTCAGCATCCTGTATTACACCTTCTAGGTCTCTGAGAGCTAGCCAGGAGCTCAGAAGCTTCCTGATCAGGGCCAACTTGACTTCTACATGTCCTGTGATCATAGTGTGTATTGTATTTAGTGACAGGGTCTTTACAATCAAGTTCTACTGGGCAAAAAAGAGCAATGACAACAGCTTAAATTATTTTGGAGTCTCAGAGATGGCTTTGACCAGTAATTCAAGAGGAAATGTCCTACACTCTTTATTCGGCAACGTATGGCTTCTGGGAGGAGCACAATCCACATGCAAGCTATATCCAATGAAACTCTTTTATATGAATATATGCATATATGTATGTAAGGAGCTTACAAAATAGGTATATGTATGATTTTTCAAACATCTATGGTGTTAGGTATCCCTTTCCCACCTCCTCTTCTGTCCCTACTTAAAGCTTCTTCCCCATTATTCTCTTCCCTCCACTTTCCAGGAAAGTGCAGGGAATAAGTGACCGCAGAATGCTCAGCCACAAACTGACCGTGTATATCACACCTGCTCCTGAAGGTTCAGGCGCCATTGCAGAATATGGGGCAGAAAGATTTCAACAGCCAGAGGGCGGGGTTTGGGGGAGCAGAGTTAAATGGTATCCTTTTGGTTTGACATGACCACTGAACTCATAAACTCAGCAGCTGTGGCTGCCTGCACAAGACCTGTACAGAATCTAACCCGTCAACATTCTAGCATGAAGTAGGAGGGGATTTATATACTCCTATCTTTAATGGGGAAACTGTGGACAGTGTGTTGTAGGTGCATTTTGTGCAACAGGGCAAGACAACGCAAAAGTTCCTCCATTTCGCATTCTTGCTAGGCCACTGGAGGTTTAACTTAATATGATCTCCTTGATGGAGGATCCCATGGGAAACTATCCAACTCTATTCTAGGATCAAAGGTCAGGACATCCTAGCTAACTTACCTTAGCTTTTGTTAAAACTCCTTGCTTCAAACTGCTTACTTCTGCAAAGTCCCCTGTAGCTGTCCAGTAAGATGCTAGGACATGGTTTCTGCTTTAAAAACAGAACAGAATAAAACAAAACAAAACAAAAAAAACCCTATGCTCTGGACACTAAAGACCACATCTAGGTTCCTGAACACTTGGGTGTCATCCCAGCTGGCTGGAATAAAGACTTTCAAATTGCTCTAGAGACTGAGCCTGAGGGGTCACCTCTAGTGGGCTACCCATGACAAGTGGATGGCTTCTGCAGGAGTGAGGATCTGTTTTCTTTAAGGACATGACTCTTGGCAGGTAGCCACAGTCCAGTGCACAACCCTGATTCCAGAGGGACAGCAACAACTGCAGGTGATGGGAAGTGGGTCTCAGAGGAGGCAGGGGAAGGAGTTGAGTGTGAATGTGATCAAAGCCCATTGTATGAAATTCGCAAAGAAATGGTAAAAGTCTTTATAAAAGGAATCCCGTGAGTTGTCCCAGAGGATATTATGTTAAGTGAAAGGGACACAAAAGGCAATGTCTTCTTCATATGAGGAAGACTTTGAAGTAGAAACAAACCTAGAATTCCAAGTGATAGAGGCTGTGTGGATAGAAGGAGTTTGGATTTGACCGGTTTGTGCTGTGTGTGTGTGTATTGAACTACTACATAGAATATTATATATATAAAACATTTAAGTAAAAATAAGACATAATAAAAGCAAGCAGAAACCCAATTAGCAAAACCTGACTCACAAATAAGGCCCTTGGACACCTGGCCAGACTGTTAACTATATCAGCAGCCAGGACTGCACATTTCGGCCCAAGATGACTATTCAGTGGGCTTTCTGGGCTCAACCTGGAAATGGTCTATCTGACAGCTTTGACTAGAGTAGGGGAGCAGCACTCCTGGATCTGTCTCAGCTGGGAAGGAAAGACAGATGCTCAGTACAAACATTGTAGCAAGTGATGGAGACAGAGAGGAAAGAAGAGGTCGGCTTGCAAAGGGTGCTTTGTCAGATGAAACACGTGACCAAGGGGAGTCACAGATGAGGTGTTTCTGCTGTAACGGGAGCTGTATCCCCGAAGACTTTATCTCAACTTGCCATGCAGATGGCAGGCCAGAGGAAAAAAACAGTAGTTAAAAGGAAACTGAGGTAGCTTCAAGAGAATGTCAATACCCAGGAAATAAGGGGAACTGCACATCAGGTAGACATAGGACTCATGGAAGTGCGCATCAGAACCGTATCTGTGCACAGTGTGCTGACCATTTCTCTTGCTTTCTACAAGAAAATTCCCCTGGGAGAATCTGTGCTGAGAAGAGCCCCCAGACATTATGCAGATGTAGGTGTACAAGAATATAGATATGTAATTGCTATTTTTTTCATACTAAGAAATCAACCGAAATAAAAAGCTTTAATATTAATAAGAACGGCCCGGTTAAATTACAGCATGTTATTAACATGAACATTACACAGTAATTAAAAGTCATATTGATTTATGGTCACTGAGCTATGTATAACATTTCGTACGAACTCTTAAATGAAAAAGTAGTTTTAAAACTACTGTGTATGAATTAATTTTGTTCTTGTTAAAAAATTAAAACACTTAAAAATACATGTGGTTTAAAAATTCTGAAAGGTTGTGCCAAAAAATGCTGGCAGTAGTTATAATTAGCTGGCCAGATTACAGATATTTGAAAATATATCTGCTTATCTATGTATTTTGGATTTTTTTTGTCAGAAATGTAAGTTATTGACATAATAATACAAACTGAGTTAACATTTGAAAGGGAGATGGGAGACAACGGCAAGAGGAATTTTCTCTTTTACCCTCCATTCTCAGAGGTCCCATATTTAGTGCCCCTCAGCTCCTGGAGGAGGTGAGCACACTGAATCCCAGGGCCTCCTCCGTCCCAGGCATTTCTCCGGGGAGTCTGGGACTGCGGCGCCGACAGGCGGAGCCGGATGATGAATGGTTCCACTGTAAGTAAGGGTCGTGGGGTGCAGGACCTGGAACCGGAACCATAAGTCAAAGCCGTCCCTCTACTGAAATATAGAGAGCAGAGTTGAAAAAGAGGGAGGGAGAGAAGGAGGGAGGGAGAGAAGGGGGAGAGAATTCTCTGGAAGAACAGAATGGCCAAGTGAGACTCGGGGGCAACTGAGGGATGGGAGGCTCAGCCTCTTTACTGTGCGCCTTCGATCCCTCTTCCCACGTTTATTTCATATGCAGTTTTAGAACATCCCTAACATTGTGCTTTATTTTTAAAGTAAGGATTGCTTGTATTGCATCAGACTGAAGTGTTCCTGTTTGCAGAGAGCGTCCACAAAGACTGGTGGTCGAAACCCATTTCTCATCCTACAGGGCAGGACAAGGGTAGACTGAGCGAACCTTCCCTTACTTCACTGCTGCTCTCCTCCTCCGGTATGTCCACCAGTCTCTTCCTGGGGTGACTAGAAAGTGCCTTAGATGTGGTGATTTAAGAACAATACAAAATGTATTCCTTACAGTTCTGGAGGCGGGGGAGTCAAAACTCATGGCCCAGATGATCAGGTGCCTGATGTAAGCAAAATGAGGCGGAGGGGCAGACAAACTAGATCTCAACAGGCTGAGTCTGGCTACTGAAGAGGGAGGGACCTCGATCTTTCTGTGGGATGGATGTTAAGCACATTTAGAGGGCCTGGAAGACATGGGCACACACACACACACACACACACACACACACACACACACACACACACACACACCTGTAACAGAGAGTTACAGCTCTTCTGTCGTGGTTTGAACGGAAGCAGGGCAGGTTGTTGTTGATATCCTGACGTCGCTTCTGCAGGTGGAGTGAAAGGGTCGGGCTGGGGCCAAGCAATTAGGGGCTATTGCCCAGTACAGTCTGACTCAACTCCTCATGAGCCGAGTCTGTTATCCAGCACCTGGGAAGAGTTTCTATACGCTTCCAAGATGGCACCTTGTGGCTCTGTGCTTTCACACGGTAGAAGCCAGGAGGAAGAGGGTATGAATTTTCTTCCAAAAGTCCATCTATATGGACAGTAAGGCCATCTCTGAGAATGGAGCCCTCGTGGCCTAACTACCTCCTCAAGTTCCACCTCTCTTATTTTTGCACTGGAGATTAAGTTTCACTGTGAATTTTGAGGGAGACAGAAACCATCAAGTCAGAGCAAAAACCACACTGGACACTGAGAAATCGTGGAGGGAAATTCACTTTTAGGAACTGGTAGAATAAAATGAGAGACACAAAATGTTCCTCCAAAGCAGATGAAACGCCTGACTCATATCTCCCTCCAATTAGAGTTCTCTGGCTCTCGGAAAAGGCGTTTGAAGGTGAGGGATTTTTCAATGCAGCTCTCCAACTCAATATTCTGAATTCTGTTGTGCAGAACTTTGTCTAATGTGCTCAGCAGCCTTGGCAAAAAGAGGACTCTATAAATGCATCGTCGATATCATAATATAAATTGAATGAAAATGTTCTTTCTGTTCTGCTGGGTTCTTTCTAGAGGTGATTATGTCTGCAGGAATCTTGTTAGTTCCCTCCTTACAGAGAACTGACTGTTCCGTCCTCACTTCTGTCACGTGCTGCCCCTTTGGTACTTTCTATTCCTTCTTGATTTTTAAGTCAAGTAACCTATCACGCTATGATTTGGAGTTGAGACTTATGACATTTGAATTGCAGCATGAAGTCCCCCTTGGTCTTCTGAGAGTGAACTGTAAGTGCATTTTGAGAGGCAAACAGTACCAGTTTGCCTCCTTGATTGTTGACAAGGTCAAACGGTGGCTCCACAAATTAGGATGCTAACATTTGTCTCTAACAAGTTGCTAGCTGCTTAATTTACATTTTAACACCATAAAAACTTCTGGGATATAATTAAAAAATATAAGTTTTCTGAGTTCTAGCATTAGAATCTATCATATCAGTAAAAGCTTTAGCATGCTTGATTAGCCCCCTGGGGTTTTTTATTCTATTATAAAGTTAGTGCAGCTTTTCTTTCTCCTAGGTGACTTTAATATCTATTCTGTTTATCATCTATGTTGCTACCCCCCGGTGTTTCTTTTTATGCCCAATCAAGTGCCAAAGTCTTTTCTTTGTAAAACTCAACCTCTTTCTGAATTTGAAATCTTTATATGATTTATTCTTAGTCAGTTCTAGTTTCCTGAGTCAAGCTTGCAGCACTTGCTAAGGTACACTGGTAAAGCTGTAGAATGTTTCTTCTAGAGGGCTGGCACCTTCCTTACTTGCTCAGGGACCATAGGTCAGTTTGTTAGCAAAGACGTCCATGTTAGCACTGTGGGGCTTGGTCTTCGGCATGAATGACGAGGCTGGCTAGGAACAGCTGGCTGCAGACAGTCTATCATCTAGGAGGCTGTAAATTCAATGGAAATGAAAGTGGGGGACAAACCAGGATTGCTGAGAGGAAACCCCGTGACCAAAGGCAGCAATATGATAAGGTAGAAGGGCGGTGGGAGACGGAAATGGAGAGGAAGCAGAAGCTGTAATCCAACCAGAACAAGCGGGCAGAGGACCAGGACACAGCTATTTGCAGATGTGGGAGATGCAGAAGGCCAGACAGTGTGGTTTGTGATACCTGAAGGGTTCTGCAGACTTCTGGGGAGGAGAGAGTGACAAGACGATAGATCTAGAACTGCTTTGGGTACCCAGCCCACCCCCAGTGCCTGAGCAATGTTATTTCATGGAAGGTTCAAGACCTTAGGTCCTCCCAAGTTCCGTAGATATTTCTCGGTGTTCATCTTTAAATTATACATCCTTTCCTTTAAGTTGATACAAAGGAGCTTAAATAGGACACACACTTTGCCTCCACTCAAGTTAGCAAGAGCTGTGATTAAAAGTGCAAATGACGTAGCCCCTCCTCCAGCTTCTTTGTTCTGTGCATCACAGAGAAGCTCCCAAACTGTCTTAGAGAAGTTTTGCTTTCCCCCTCAGCATTCGGAAGTAGGCTTAGAAAAGGCTAATTAATGCAAGAGAAGTTATACCAAGGGTAAATGTATCCCACTTCCGAAACATTTCCTTTACCAACTCCCATCCTCTTGCACTGAGGTCTTTTGTTAATCGACTTCTGTTTGATGTCATAAGGGTCAGGACTGTGAGCGCCCACTGGCTTTCTCTTCTCACGAGTCACAAGTATTTACATACATTAATTAGTTTAATCTTCACCACCGCTCTCTAAAGAAGTCATCATCTTCTTTTAGTAGAGGACACCGAGGCTCCCAGAGGCCAAATAATTGACATGCAGCAATTAAGTTGGATTTGAATTATAAACTGCTTGATAATGGATCTGTAGATCTAATAGGGACAATTCTCTTTGATGTTCACTATCCCCATGGCCAAGTCCCTTCTGCCTTCTTAAAGTTGTTACTGAGGCCAATACCAGCTGTTGGTCTGAATTCTTCTCAATGCTTAGATTCTTCGCTTGTGCTTTCTGCATCCCTGTCAACAAATGTCTAATAAACATCCCTGCTGGACGAGTATGTTTGAAGATAAGTGAGGATAGCATTTCACTTTGGTGCCATGGAATCCTGCTTGTGATGTCTGTCTCTTCAGATATTCCATCGAGACTAGGTCTCCTCTGTGTCCAGCCCAGTGCAGACTTGGACCTATGAACATCATTTCTTCCTAAGGAATGATTCATTTTCTCTATGTTTCTAATGCCTAATTCTGCTCTTTCCCTCCACACAGCAAAGCTTGGCAAGCAGTCAGGTGCTGAGGGCAGTACAGGGCTAGCTATCCTCTTCATAAGCCACCCCGAGACCGACAGGTGGTGGCCACACATGTTCAGTGCATGTGACTTCTTGCTCATCCGTATTCTGTGCCATCTAGCTGCCTTGCCCAATTCCATAGCTGCCCATGGTGCCCGGCAGATGCTATGCTTAGAGTCTGTGGTCCTTCTGGGAACCTCCTTGATTAAAAAAATAAAAGCCATTTCTTCAAGAAATTCTGATCCCCTCAAATTTTCTGACATCTTGCTAGAGAAAACAGATTCCTTATTCAAGCTCCTAATGTCTTTTTCTTTTGTGAACAGAAGGGAAAAGGCTAGCATCAAACCATAATTTTCCTTATGACAATATCAAATTGTCCAATCACTTGATAAGAATGTCTCATCTCCACAGAAGCGGCGGAAGCTCCTTCACACCCCGAGAAGTGTCTGCTTAGAAAAGTAGCCTCTTGCAACTTCTTACTTACTTACTGGGGGACTGGCACTATGAGTTGCCTTCCCTGGAGCTGCTCTATCTTGTCCTTGTTGGGTTAGGTCTGTTAGAAATGCAGAAAATGTCAGCCAAACTTTTCCATGCCTCCCTTGCAGCTAGTGCAGACACAGCAAGTAAATCAGCATGGACTCCCTCAGTGCTAAGGGTTGTCTGCTGAAGAGAAGGCTTTGGGGGAATGCCTTCTCTAAAAGCATTGCTGTTTTCATTTTTGGGTGTGATTTATTTTTCCCTGAAAATGGCCTGTGAAATTGCTTCAACCTTTTTGAGCTTATGAGAGGAAAAACCAATGTCCCAGTGTGAATGCTGAAGCACCAAAAAAAAAAAAAAAAGAAAAAAGAAAAAAAAAAAAGAAAAAAAATCGCCCGAGTCCAAGTGCTATTTTATCACATATATGATAATAAAAATATTAATAGCATCATTGTATATTTCTATGGGGCCAGTTATAAGTCAGATTGATATATTTATTATGCAAGCTTGTGAATTCTTGAGTTGGTTAAGCTGTATCTTTTAGTAGGGTGTTCTAGTATTTGCAACTGCAAACATCCTAACTAAGACGGTCTGGTCCTTGGACTCTCTCAGCAAAGGTCTCTCTTCTGTAGGGTTCTGTGGAATCTGCATGGAGAAGCTCCCTTATGCAATCTGCAGCATATTTCATAGCCAGTGTTCCACACGTCAGTTTCCTACCCTACCCATAAACATATCAGAACTGGTGTTTTCTCTCATTCCTATTGTCTGCCTCGCATATTTTATTGGTAGTTATGACTAATAACAGTGAACACATTACAAGCTACAGTTTTATTTTTACATATTTCATATGAGTCTTGTAATAACCATTAACAAAAGCTGAACAGTGCTCCAGATGGGAAGAAAAGCAGGCTTTTTTTGTTTTCTGAAGCCAAGGAGTAAGTTTTCTGTGCTTTGATTTTCTACTTTCTCTCTTGATAGTTCACAGCTTGAAGAATGAAGAGGGACCACAGGGGAGGGACAAGCATACTAAGAACCTTTCAGTATTAGAGTCGGTCACAACCCGCATAGCCTCGTGGTCAACTTGGGTGACTCCTAGGACAAGTTGCTTGCCTTGTCTGCGAGAGTTTCCAGTAACATTTGCCTTTTAACTTCCACCATTCCAACAAGACAGTGCTTGTCACATAACGGGCACCTTATTAAAATGTGCCCTTTTGGTTTCTATCCAATGTGAACAGAATGGTCGGTGTGAGAGGTTCAATTTTCTCTGTTTCGAAGAGTGCAAGATCATGTATATGTCTATACAGATTACACAGCCTGTGCCCAAATGTCCCTGGGGACCATCTCATTTGAATATAAGTACCCTGGTAGCAAAGTGAAGCCTGAGCTTAAATAAGAACTCTAATATTTAGCTCTGTTCACTGTTTAAAGAGTTCCTTTAAAGGACTTAGTAAAGAGGATCAGTGGGATTCTTGGGTATTAAATGTGTCTTCCAAGGCAATATTTTAACAAAGTAAGTATAACATAGCCAGGTCCCGGATTAATCTTTACTTGAACTACCCATGAGCTCAAGAGGCAAAGGAAAAATATCCTTGGAAAATTGTGGAGACTTTTATTGAAACCGTGTGTCAAGTACAAGAAATTGCTAGGTGCTCGATTACTAAGCCCCATGCAGGCTAGTGTTGCTGCTTCAGAATTATCCCAGGTTAACAGGACTTCCCATGGGGAGCCTACAGTTTTATCCCTTTATTTACCTCCTTCCCAGGCTGTGAGGCTGTAATCTCCCCGGGTTTGGATCTTGGGGGGTCAGTTGAATGTCTGGGGGCAATTGTATTCTCTGTAGGGGTTTTCACTGCTGGGGATCCAGAACTTTTCAATGCAATAATGTGTTTTCTATTTAATAATGTCTTTTCTGGGAGCCTTCACAGTTTATTTTTAACAACTGGTACCGAGCCCTGGTGTTGTTTGCCTGCATCAGAGTGTGGGCAGTTGGAAGCACATAGCAATTTCCCAACACAGAGGGTTTATCTGGTGTCAGTCATTAGGAAACCATTGTCGCCTCCTTCTTCAATACTCTACGACTAGGACCATTTTAGGTTATCTGTATTGGTGCACGCAGTTTTCATTTTTCAGTACTTAATTTTGTTCTTGAAGGATTCCCATAATTACAGTGTTTTTTTTAAAGGGAGTAATGCATGTATACGTGTGTGTGTGTGTGTGTGTGTGTGTGTGTGTAAGAGAGGGAGTGTGGTAGGGAGGGAGAGAGGGAGGGAAAGAGAGAAGGAGGGGGAAGGAGAGAGGGGGAAGAGAGTGAGAGAGCTAGCATTTTCAAATTACATCTCGGACTTCAAAGAGCAGATGAAGCAGCTGATTTCTGTAAGGTTTGATTAGATAGGTACATGGGTTTTCCATTTGTCCTAAAATATCTTCTTCACTTTCTGCTTTGATTTATTCCTTTGAATTAATATTGCCTTTCCCTAGCAGGCTCTTTTAAAAGGCAAATCAGGGGCTGGGATGATTTTTCAGAATAGTGACAAGTTCCAGAAAGGGACTCAAGTGAGCCTGCAGCCTCCTCCTGTTCCCCAGCAGCAACACATACCTGGCGATACATTGCAGCAACTACTGAAGGTTCCCCCTGTCTTGAGCAGCCATCCACAGTCCAGCTCCTCAGACACACAGAGCTGCTCATCCCTTCCTCCAGTTCTTTGTTCTCACAGGTAGAGAATAATAGCTCGCTCTTTAAATTTCCTGGGTTTGAGGGAGTGTTAACAGCCAATTAAGCAATTTTTAGATGCCAGTTCTTTGCCTGGTTTCACAGGAGGTAGGTGTCAAGGTTGAGAGCCCACAAATTTCTTATTGACAATGAGACTGAGCAGAGGGAGAGGAGAAAAAAGAGAAAAAGTCAGTGCACTTGGAGGAGCACGCAGAGTCAGGCTTTGATGAGATGTAACATTCAGAATGAATTAAAAGGCAATAAAGTCTGGACAAGAGAAAAGGCGCTAGAGAAAGTGTTCCAGACAGAGGGGCAGGGTGTACCAAGGCCCAGAAAGTTTGCTCTTGCCTGGGAAAGTGTAACTTTGTGATATCCTTGGAACTTTTCTTCAACAGAATGCCGTGCCAAGTGCCAAAGCTTAAGAGGCATTCCAGGTGTGGTAGCTCATGCCTTTAATCCCAGCACTTGGGAGGCAGAGGCAGGTGGATCTCTGTGAGTTCCAGGCCAGCATGGTCTACAGAGCAAGTTCCAGGATGGCCAAAATTATACACGGAGAAACCCTGTCTCAAAAATGCAAAACAAAAGAGGCATGTATTAGGGAGACTGTTTGTTTGCTCCTCACAGCCCAAACCCGAAACAATCACTCAGAAACTATATCATTTGAATCACTGTTTGACCAATAGCTTAATCATATTTTTAGCTAGCTCTTATATCCTGAACTAACCCATCTCCATTAATCTGTATATCGCCACGTGCCTTTGGCTTACTAGCAAAGTTCCATCCAGCATCTATCTCTGGCGGGGCTACATGGCTTCTCCTGACTCCACCTTCTCTCTCCCAGCATTCAGTTTAGTTTTTCCTGCCTAGCTCTGTTCTGTCCTCCTATAGGCCCAAAGCTGTTTCTTTATTCATTAACCAATAAAAGCAACACATATACAGAAGGACCTCACGCATCAGAGGCTTGTCAGTCATGAGCCACTCAGCTATATCATGAAGGTAAAGAAACAAACTTCTTGAGTGTGTGTGTGTGTGTGTGTGTGTGCATACATGTGTTGCATGTGTATGTGTCTGTGAGTAACTCCCCCTCCTTAAAGAGGAAAAAAGACAGATCAGATCAGCCTGTTTTTTGGAGAACTCACCAAGGCAATGCAGGTCCAGGTCAGTACTAGTCTAGGGGTAATTGCTAAGAGTTCGTGGGGCAGGCCTTTCTCACTCATAAATGTCATATGAACTTGGGACATAAAAGTTAGGCATGGTGGCTCTTAAAAATAGACTAGCTTTTTACTTTATATTGGCTTTAAATTGGCTTTAAAAATTGGAGTAATGTAAAGACTCATATTTGCTAGCCCTGTCTGTTATAGTCTTTAAGATTGAATGAACCAATTGACGTTTGCCAGGGAATTTTAGAAACTCGTGGGGATGATTTCTGTTTGCCACAAATTTAGAAGTTTATAGAATTTCTTGGAACTATGTTTGGTGAAGAGAGAAATGCTTCTTAGATATCCTGAAAACATAGATGACAAATACATCTGAATAAACATTTAACATGTATCCATTCATTCACTCACCTACTTTTCCTCCCTCCCTCTTTCTTTCCCTCCCTCCCTCCCCTTCATGTATTCTAGTTTAGGCACTGTATGAGGTTCAAGGCTGCAAAGATGAATATGCTAAGTCTCAAAGAGACTGTGCTTTACATTTAGAAATAGTAAATGTGTATATATGATATGAATTATGAAAATACGTTTTAATAAGATAGAAATGTAATTGGTATTGATCAGAAGGTCAAAGGAGAAAGAGTAGCATTTGAAAATAGAGTAAATACAATGTTGAACTTACAGATAATGAATTTACTGTACAGATAATCTTGTTATTTGAATATATCAAATGTGTGTGTGTGTGATAAGTATACCTTATGCCCAATAATGATTCCAGCAAGTTTTCTGAGTACAAGGTAAATTAATAAAATCTTTTGTAATTCACATACACCTTTGGTAAGGGTCCTTTGTCTTCTTACCTAGGTTTTGCCATGGTTGTTTTCGCTGGATATGACAGGAACGCAAGACCTTAACCTGACCATTTTCTTACCCTAGTCATCTCTCAGGTTATGTTTGCAAAAGTAGTTTTTGAAGAATGAGGTGATATGTACTCAAGTAAAACATACATTTTCTTCTGTTCCCTCCATCAGCAGAGACTACCCACGCTCAGGGTTCATTTGCACATGTAGCATGTTGCATGTGGAGCCATCCATAATGACCCTTTCCTTCAACCCCCAGAAAGAAGGGGACCTCACACGCATGTCCAACTGGCCCTCTACTTACAGTGTTTGCTGGAAATGATGAAGTTCGTTCTCCTATTCAAGATCCTCTTATTTCCAACATTCTTGACCCAATTACAGGATGACTTAACAGCTTGTAATTAGTGTAAAACCTCAGGCCTGTATGAAGCTTGACAATAATTGTGATAGATATTTGATAACCTCCAGTCCTTTTGCTATACTGATTGCTGTAACTGAGTGCTATAGGCTGGGTAATTTATAAAGATTAGAGATTTGTTAAGTTCCTCCTTCTGGGGGCTGAGCAGTCAGAAGAGGAGGTTGTTGGCCTCAACTGGGCATCTGGTGAGAGCCTTCTTGCTCAATACAGTCTGACGGAGAATTTTGAGACAGAGATGCTATCCAGACAGAATTTGCTTTTATAACAAGCTGCTAGTCCACAAACCTATTTACCTGCTGATCTTCTATGGCCAGAATCCTTCCAAAGATTCCTACCTCCAAACATCATTAACATATAACTTTGGAGATTAAATTTCCAACCCATGGCTTCTTGGAGACACTTCTCAAAGACAGTATGGTCATTCTGTCAGTAGAAAATAAGTTATAGATTAGATAACAGTCAGGAAGATTATAACATTGAGATTTAAAAATGTATTGAGATTTAAAAGTGAGAATTAAAGAGAGCACATGGGAAGAAAAAATATTTATGAAAAAAATCAATTATTCCCAAATATTTTTTGTAGGTCAAATGAAACCCCAATTAACATCCAGTTACAGTACTTAGAGATATTACTTCTTAATTTATGGTGAACAAGGAGGGCCTTTCCAAGGAGGTGCTAATGAGATTAGAGCAGCCAGAGGGCAACTCTGTGCCACATGGAGCTTGGCAGGCCAGCAGAGTGGATCACTCAGAGTTTACCTTTAGGAGCATTGGTTTTCCAGCCTCGACTCTGCCATGTGTAACTGTGCTGATTGGCCAAGGTCCTTACATTTCCTGAGTCTGGTGTTCTTGTGTGTGTAATGGAGCTTGTAATGATAGCAAGCATTTTGTGTTTGTACCGACTGAGGCACTTAGCAACACGCTTAGCGCTTAACACTTAAATGTTAGTTATTACTAGTTTTAATTGATGTCAAAATTACTTACAGAGCTATTTGGAAGAGGCATAAAATTCAGATAACCGAATCAGAAGCTATCATCCATGACTCACATATCTACATCTGCTCATATAGAAAATTTAATTTATGAGAAAGGAATATATCACAGATAGAGAGGGGCTATAGCTGCCATCACTTATGCATATATGCAAGGGTATATATATCACATGCAACAGACATTCATGTACAAGCACTTATGATAAAGAAACTATCACAGGTAAACAAGAAAGAAAAACAAACATTCATCTGTATACATGCATAGAGAAATCATAATAAAATATATGTACACAATATTGTCATCTTTAGAATCCCAAGAGTTAGTACTGACCTCAATGAAAGTGGAAAGATAGCCTCAGTAACCAGTAATTTAAAAGAAACAACCAAAGACCACGCAACCCATATTGGATATTGGATATGCAATCCTACTCAGTAGAAAATAATTTATATAGAATTCCCACTGAATAAACTTTTTTGCCTATCTGCCTAAATCAAATCCAGGCTCTGAAGGAAAGGTTAATCACATCCCTTGAAGGGGAAACCCCTCTAAAATATGATTACAAATATTTGGGTAGAACTGTAAATATGTACTTGGTTTGGAGTTAAATTTAAGGTTATTTTAATTATAAAAGCATTAATGACAGCAGGAAACTTAATGAAATACTGAAGCATGAAATCAATGTTATCATTTTAATATATAACAGAGTATGACAAACTCTGTAAGATTCTTGTTCTCTTTCATGTCGATTACAATTTCCTTCTATTAGTTTCTACAAAAAGAAAATTACATATAAAATTGAGTTTAACCAAATCTCTCTTGAAAATCAGACAATCTGATTTGGTATTACATAACCAAGCTGAAATTTCATTTAATTTAGGAAGGGCTTTTCCCGGTGCCTTGAATACTAACTACTTTTCTCCCAACACACATGTAGCTCTGGGTTTGACAGTGGACTCATCCTTAGGCTGAGCAATAGGTCAAGAGTTCAACAGCCAGAAGGAGGACAATGGAGATGGAGAGAGCCCTGAACCCAGCTTCTCAGAGAGACTTTAAAAGCACACACTGAAATCCTCTGAAATATTTGCCCTTGCTTACTGTCTTGTGCAAAGAATTCTTTCTGAGAAGCCGAAGACTCAGGACTGCCTGCCTCTCCTGTAGTCTCCATAATAAATAAATATTAATAAATAAATATTTATTAATAAAAGGTCCTAGAAGATGGGTCTTATGTGTTTCAGATCTCCACATTGAATCTACGGTACGCTTTTTCTTCGAGGTTTGTAATTGCTTCCTTGTTCAGATGAGAAGTGATTTCAAAATGAATTATTTTAACAAAGCCTATTTGGGAAAGAAGAACAAGTCTACAGGCTAGAAGAGAGATGGTCCTTGGAGGAAAACATGAAAGAAAGGTAGATGAGGCCTGGGTGCCAAGAATGTTTTTGACCTGAGTGCCGATTACAGTATGCATGAAAATTCAACTATGTATCATCGTTCCTTTCTGTGTGCATACTGTACTTCACAAAAATCTTGATTTTTTTTAAAGGTAGTTGCCTGCATGTTGTCAGTTAAATTACGGTTACTCAAAATCATCTGAAAATCTCCAACAGTAAAATTCCAGGTTACTGGTTTAGTGGAAGTTTCTCAGTTTGCCTTTACTGTGTAAATGAACATAGATCAGAAGGGAATAACAGAATTCACTCTTCCTTTGAATCTGCCTAATTCATTGCAGCTGGTCCTACTGTTAGGCGTGGATCTGAATGCAGAAGGCACCTGCTGATGTCTCCATGGTCCTGTGTCCCAGGACAAAGCCCAGGACCAGGGCCACATGGCTCTATATAGAAGTATCACCAGTTTATTAAGGAAAGGAAAGAACTCGTGAGAATAGGGTTGAGTTTAAAGCTGAGGAGAGGCTCAAAAGGCTGTGGGCCATGAAACTATGAATGTTTATAGGTCATTTACATAGTTTCCGCCCTTCCCAAGTTTTCTTACTTATCTTTGGCATTTCTGGGGCACGCTGTTCCTTGTAGCCTAGGAGGAGGAGGGTTTTCTAGTTTCTGCCAACTGGTTTCTTTTACATTGACATGTTCATTTTGCTGCTGCTGTCTCTGGTCCCTGTTCTGCTGCACAATATATATCAAATGGACAGTATTCTTAGCCATGCAGTTCTTAGGAATACTAAAGTGAGTGCCTGAGCTACTGATCACCTTCTGAATGACCTTGAAGTCTATAGCTCTGTGTTGGCACCTAACTTGTGTTGAATTCCTAGCACCTAATAGGTATCGAATCACTTATTCATTTAGTTTAAGTGTCTTTCTGAGCATCTAGCATTTTAATTCGTACCAGCCCATGTTCTTCCTGCCTTGAGTTAACTCTCTGCAGAGGGGCGTGCTGACAAAATGTTGTATCCCAAACCTCTAGATTCCTTTTTAGAGATTATTTAACAGGCTGGGTAGCGAAGCAGAATGATAAGCAGCACAAACCAGAAAATCAGAATAAGAAGACTCTGGTAGCAAACTCAGCTTTACCCTCTGATAATGTCCTTGGACACCTCCTTTGTGACATAGAGGTCAAACACCCACCCTCACGGGCTGCTTTGTGGAGAGGGAGTGGAAGTGAACGTACTTTGTATGCTTCAGAGAGCAGAGGCAGAATTATGACAGGAATGTAGGTTATTTATTGTAGGGCATGGGTTTTTGCTTGCGAGCGAGGAGTTACCATTGCTTTGAAAAGATTTTTAGTTCCTGTCTGGAGCCACATTAACCCAGGAGCAGAGAGGGCTATGTTCTACTTCTGGGCACATCATTAGGCATCTTTCAGAGACAGCGCAACTTCACTGGGCATGGAGGGCAGATGCCAAATCACTGTGCCAACCCCAGGGGTGGAACAGTTTCTCCTCACTTTCCAGACCACTGTCGGGAAGAATTTCTTATTTGTCCTCAATTTGCTGTGCTGGGAGTTTCCCAGATAACCAACTAAAGTCAGCATGTGACATCAGCATCCAGGTCATCTGAGGCTTCTTTGGAGGAAGTTTGTACAGAAAGGTTTTAAACGAGGTCAAAAAATTTTAAGCTCCAATGCTAATGGACAATGGGTCAACGAGGCTCTATTAGACTAGACAGAGGTAAAGTGGCTTCTTTGGGGTTCTCTGACTGGTTGAGAGCATTCATTTCAAGATGGATCAAGAAGATATTTCCTGGGGAAAACTACGGCACAGCCATGCACAGTCTATGGAATCCTGGGGACCACATCCCCACTTAATCCTAACAATGTTGAAAAGAAGAATTCTGGTTCAACCCTGCAGGAATTCGGAAGTATTCCTCACAGGCTCTGAGAGGTTACATAGCCCAGAGGGAGTTGAAAACTAAATTGAATTCTTCAGCTTTGCAATTTCTTTCCCCTGCTGGATCTTATACCTTACATTATTTAACACGCTTTTGAGTGCCAGCCTCTTTCCTCTTCTTAAGTCCCAGATAAGCCATAACTAATACTTAAAGAATTATGGATTCATAGAATAGACAGCTTAAAATAAACATAAAGATGCCTGCAATTCTCACAGAAAATAACAACTGTCTATTCCAAGGACTATAAATACACCCCCCGACCAGAGTTTTAAATCTTTTTCAGGGGAAGCCAGGCTGTTAAACAAGTTAATTATATTGTCCTATGCATTGGACAGAAGGTCATGTAACTTCAAATGCTGGTTGCAGCTCCATGCATTATAAAAATTGCACCCTCATCAGAGTAACAATCAAGCCATCCCTTTTTCGGTTGCCACTTCATTTCATGCATCCAGAAGCTACAGCTCACAATCTGTAGCCTGGTGCAATTCAAGGAGACAGGAAGGGAGGGACAGATGGGTGTCCTGGCAACCCGCTTCCCCCACAAGAAGGGCTAGGGCACTTTGTAGGAGAAAGGTCTGGAGGTGTAACTGAAGATGCAAAAAGAGTTGTCTGTCACAAAGGAATTGGTATCAGAGACAGGCTCAACCAGCAGCTTGAGTCAAGAAGCAATTGCTGGACTGGCAGGACACCTCCGTCTCTGTCACTGGCCTAATGCTGGTATCTCCACATCTGCGTCTATCCCTCATGTTAATTTTTTACAATTTTATATTTTATTATTCTGTGCGTATAGGTGTTTTGTTTACAAGTACGCGTGCATGCCCGCCATCTGTGTGCAGTGTCTCCAAAGCCCATAAGAGGGCCTTTGAGCCCCTGGGACTGAATTTAAATATGGTTGTAAGATTGACTTATGGGTGTTAGGGATGGGACTTTGATCTTCTGGAAGAGCAGCCAGTGCTCTTAGCTGCTGAGCCATCTCTTCAGCCCCCATGCATTAAGTGCTGGTATAGCCGACTAAGCTGCCTTTTTAAAAGCCCTGCTATCAGGGGAGGTGCTTACTAACCTGCTGATACTCTCTGTAAGTGACCAGACAGAGAAGGCAGAAAGGGAATAGCTGAGAGAATGGGAAGGATCTCCAGAATGAAGTCATAATTGTGACAGGGCTTGGTCTAGGTAGGAGAATGTATCAAATTTTGTTGCTTTGAACAATCTAATGTTGGGGAGGCTGTACTTTAACGCACAGTTTCAGACTGTTCAGGCGCTCACCATTGTGGGGATGGCAAGTGAGGAGGAAGCAGATGGTGGGACTGGAAGCAACAGGGGTAGCATGCCACTAAAGGCCATCCCCAGGGGACCAGTTTCCTCCTGCTAGCTCTCACCTCCTGCAGTTCTCATACTGTCCCCAAACAGCACTGCCAGATGGGACCGAGTACTCAAATCAAGAAGTTGGGGAGAATGCAATGCAGTCAGGCCAAGACTGCCATGGGCAGGACCTGCTCATTCTGATCCTAAGAAGGATGTCAACAGTCATCTGGTCAAGGGAAGGGGCCACAGCTGGGCCTGAGGTCCCCTGAGAAAGAGGAACCTGCAATCTCGTCTGAAACCTGCCTCGCTTTGTGTAGACACTGTGAATAAGTCCTTTAAGTTCTCAGTCTTTAGAACATGAATCTGAAGACTCAGGCTGTTTGTGTGTACAGAAAGACACAGAGAACAAGGACTCTGTACCAAGGAGATCTTTGTATGTCTGGCTGCTTTTCCCATGACATGAGTAAACAATCCTAAATTGGACTGTCCCCAGGTCTGGGACAAAGGAATCAGCCAGAAGTGTCAGAAAAGGGCCTGGCAAAGAATTAGATGAGGTAGCTGTTAAAGCAGTTGAGAAAAGAGAAGCAAATCTACAATGGAAAGTGTTGGGTTAACACTATTAGAGCAGTGATGCTGGCCTTGTCATTCAAAGAGAGGCATAGGTTCCCTCTGCCACCCACTCTAAGCTTGCAGAACGGGTGCACCTGAGTGAAATCTGTTGTTGAGAAGTGCCTCGTCCCTCGCTCTCCTTTTACACTGAGAATCTCCACCCAGTCTTCCTCCCACCACCCCCTCATCCAAGGCTTCCTATGGATTTGCTCTTTATACTTCGATTGGTTCAAGTGGCCCGGTTTAAGCACTACCTGCTCCTCTGACCCGCTCCTTCTTCTCTGATTTTCTTTCCTGTCTGCCTTTAATCTACTCATATTTTTTTTTCTCTTCAAAGTACTTCATCTTCTCTGTCTACTTCACCTTCTCTTTGATGATGAAAGACTGAAAATGGTCAGCGGAGTACTCCACAGTCTGGACCCTTATTCTGTGTATTCTCTATTGCAGAGATTGTTATTCTGTATCTATTTTCCATTTCCTATAGATGATATGGTTTAAAATATTCGAAAATAAAGATTATGCTTTTAACACATGACAAAGTATGGTCTGTATAAAAAAGCAGTTCTGGCAGAAAGTGGCTTTAGCAGGAATCTGTGGTATCCCGAGGTTCCACAAATGCCTGCTCACCAGGGCTCTTCATTAAGGTGGGCAGCATAAAGCAGGTCAGGGAAGTTGAACCTTCTGTCCCAGGATTTTGGGTTAGCAGTTGAACACACCTCAGATAACCTTATGGACTCTGGACTTCCCCCTTGTTAGCCTAGGACAATAGGCATTTTATTGGCCATGAGATTTTAATCAATTCATGGGTATGTGTGGCCTCTTACCTGTCTATGAAATTAAATAATCAGAAATCCACTGAACTTGAGGTTGTCTTGCATTTTGATTCTATGCATGAACTAGTATCTAACTAGCCCATGTTATAGCAAATGGGCAAGTTTCAACCAATTCCAATCATGCACCAGCAAAGGCAGGCATGTTGACCAGTACAGGAAGCTGAGAGATCACATTTTCAACCACAACATGAAGCAGAAAGAACAAACAGGAAATGGGATGAAGCAGAGACCTCTCAAAGCCTACCCACAAACACTAACTTCCTCCAGCAACCTCTAAAGCGTCAACACCAACTGCAGAAAAGTATTCAAATATCTGAGCGTGGGGGACATTTCTTACTGAAACCCCCCACATCTTGAATCATATTTGTCTATCTCCACTAACCTAACGCAGAACTCTGATGCTGCCTCATCTGAAGACCCCTTTTAGTTTGGTTGTGCAGAACTGAATTCCTGTGGCATGTACTTCATACACTTCTTGCACTCAGTATTTTATTTTCAATATTGTTATTTACAATTTCTAGTTCCATCTTCTACTAGGAGCCTCTAAGTCATTCAAGATTAAGCAATTTTGCTAGTGGTGTCGAGGATACTTTTACAGCTAGTTTGTACCCCATAAACAACAGATGAAATGCTACCAGGGTTTTGCTTATTAAGTGCTGTAGAGAGTAAAATTTGCTATTAAACTACCCACTTGTTCCTGCAGCTGGCACATACCACAGTGGCACCTTTGGGTCAGGCAGGACAGGAGAATCCATACTTTCTGGGTCAGGATGCTAGAATAACACTATACTGGGACCCTTCTTATATTGGTGTTTCTTCTGGAACTGCCAAGCTGGAAACAAAGGATTCTAAGCCTCTCCATGTTTTAAAGCTGATGTAAGGTTACCTATTCAGAATTCACATCATATTAGACATAAGTTTTATCAGCAGTATCTAGACTATCATAGGAAAGATTAAGAACTCATTAACTGAAGGATTCTATAGACTGGCCGCACGTTTCCTTCTTCCTCATTGTTCTCACCAATGTTCTCGCCTCAGAAGGAACATGGCTCCCAGGAAGAGTTAGTTCTAGCTCCAATCCGTGTGATACCTTCTAATGTCGGACAAAAGTGGTTCTCACTATCTTATTCCCCTCCTCAAATCAACCTCCTCAATAGTCTTCAAGTCTGTAAACACACTTGCCCCGGGCTTTCACGCTTCTTCCACTCTGGTTAATCACCTCACCTTCTTTAAGTATCCATCACTTACTCACTGAGATCCACCTGCCACCCTATTTTAAATAGCACTATAAATTCTAGTGCATACAGTTCCCGCGACCTGCTCCAGCTTTTTACAGGATGGCAGTATTATAGCATGGACTCTTACATCACTTTGTAGCTCACAGTGTGTCTCTGAGGGTGGGATTTTTATTTTTTGTTGTTCACTGATTTATGATAAGCATCCGCTGTGCTGTTTAAACATGGCGTGCACTTGTTTTCAGTGCCTGTCAGAAGCTAAGTCAGGATTGGCGAGAATAAAGGATGGCTCATCAAACCCATTTCCCACAACAGCCGTACTGTTCCTTGCTGGTGACTCCTATTCAGACATCAACATAGAATTTTTCAAAAAGGTTCTTTCACTAAAATTATCTTTCATTATTGTTTACCAGGAGTTAAGGAAGCTATTCAGAGTTGGTTTTATCACAAAAGCAGACTCCATTCAAGTGTAGATAATAGGAAAAAGGTTTTCTGCCTCATTGTCCTCCTGTTCTATTTTATTTGACTTTCAGTGTCTCATTTTACTCCCTCCTCATCTGAGAGAGACAATTCATCTGTGTATTTCACCTTAACAGAGAGAGGAAGAGGGATCAAGTGAGCAAACCTAGGCAAAAACAAACAGAACCAGGAAGGAGGGGAAATATGCCTGAAATTAGTTTGAACGGTGCTGTTGACAAAGCCAACCTCTATGATCAGGCTCATAAACACCGAGGTTGAGATACCCAACATTGCAGCTTTCAATAGGCGCTCAGATCTCAGAACCACACATAGAAGCACCGATTTTGAGTCCAAATCATGTAGCTATGGTAGAAGACGACAGGATTTGTGGCTTAGAGACACGACCACACGCTGACCTAGCACCATGTTTTGTGTAGAGATGGATCTATCACTCTCTGGAGTGAAATTCGATACCCAAGCAACCCACTTTCACAGAGTTGTAGTACAAAGAGAAAATTCCATATTGGAATCACTTAAAATGTCCAAGATTCAAGGGATTCATTTATTAGCCCACAGAACAAAGACAATGAGGTACATCTGAATTTCCATAAAAAATAAAAACAAAGCAAAACAAAAAAACCCTGAACATTCTTCTATGTACCCACACTGGGGAAAGTAATCCTTTTATTCTTATGTGTTGACATCCATCAATTTGAAAACTCAGCCATTGGTTTGAGGTAGACAGGGAAAATTATGGGCTATGGGAAGAAGAATCTGGTTGAAATGTCTCACCAGCTAAGAATCAAGAATTCCAGCACAATTGCTAACAGTTGCTGCGAACATTGTCAGTGAAGCCAAAAGAGCAACAAGCCAGGCTTAAGGTCTAAGCCTAGATGACTTTCAAATAAACATCACCCAGGTATTTTGTTACGGGAACTATTACGACAGCACTAATAAGCCAGGTTCAGCCATGAGCAAATAATAATGAGAAAAAGAAAAAGGAGACTCATTTAATGCTGGAAACAGGAACAAATAAGCCTAGTGACCAACAGACTCCCTCCAGTCCATGACACACATGACCAAGCAGTCCAGGTCAAGGTGCAGCCTTGTCATGGCCATTGTTCCTGTCACTCTTGAAAGGTGTCCTGACAAGTTGCTGGCACTGTGTGAAATCTCTTCCCCAGAGGCAGCTCTAGGTTAGTGTTTCTCAACCTGTGGGTCACAACCCCTTTAAGGGGTCACATACCAGATATCCTCCATTATCAGATATTTTCTTCCGTTACAATTCATAACAGTAACAAAGTAAAAGTTCCGAAGCAGCGACATAATAATTTTGCAGATGGGGTCAACACAACGTGAGAAAGTCTACTGAAGGATCAGAGCATCAGGAAGGGTGAGAACCACTTCTCTAGAGGCTCTGCTATTTATTATCGCTCCTACTTTAGGACGTAAACACAGAGAGCAGGAGAATTTGAACAGGAGATTACAAAACTCTACAAAGACCTAACTTGGGGGCCCTCAACTAAAAAGGCTCCGATGCAATCCTAGACTTTCTCCTGTCTGTTCATAAAAGTGCAGCCGGAAATGGGGGAGGAAATGTAAAGAAATGAACTGTTTCGTCCATCAAAGGAGGTAGGAAGTAGAAGCCATGCCCACAAGAATCAAAGCAATCATTTTCACAATGAAAACATCAGCTGCATGCATCACTAAGTTCCTCCGTGATTCTAAATGACGACCTGGTTCCTGCTATCTAAGAGGGTGGGACGAAAGAATGACATAGTGAAGCTCTAACAACTACTTCTGTCAATCTCCTTTGTCTCCAAAGATGAGATAGGAAAAGTGAATCAAACTCACTAATAAAAGCTGGCTTTGATAAAATCACCAACATTATTGAAATGAGTATCATTTCTTGGACTTGCTTATTTAGTTGGGTTCTGCTGTGGGAACTCCTTCAGCCAATAGCCTTTAATATACCGACCCACTTTGGACGTGGTCTCATGTATTCTAAATGCAGATGAAAAGCATGCGCAGGTCTCTTGGCTGCTGGATTCGGTTCCAGTTCCCCACTCAAGCAGAGGACTGCTGACACTGCTTTTTCTGCGAGTCTACCCCTAAATAAATATGCCTGGGCTAGTGTGGGACTATTATTTTAAAATGCAACAAGGTTCAAATGCTTCAACGTACACACAGTACATAAAGTTTCATTATTGTTGGCTTTATTTATTAGAAGTAGTATAGTATAATGTGATAAAAATCAAATTGGTCAGCTGCCAAAAGTATAACATATAACTGAGATGAATCTACATGTTGTGGAATATTTGTTTATGCTGTGAAAATGTGTCTTTGCCAAGGCATGTTTGATTGGTTTAATAAAGAGCTGAATGGCCAATAGCTAGCCAAGACAAGGTTAGGCGGGACTTCTGGGCAGACAGGAACTCAGGAGATAAATCTAGGCATGCATGAGATGCCAACAAGACACATAGCAAGGTGGACATACAGGACGGAAGAGAAGTTGTGTCTTACTCGTCCAGTTTCAACAGCATACTGTCAGCAGTCAAGGCAAGGGCAGTTTCTTGCCAAATGGCTAGCTTTTACTACAAAAAAAAGGCAAACTCTATATTGAGGTTCTTTGATGTACATCATTCTTTTTTGAAGTAAATTTGTGCTTCCAGGAGCAGACATGTCTCACTGTAATAAAAAGCCTCACTTATGTTATTAAAACACCTTAGATGTCATATTCTGCATCTCTTTGAAATGCTTGAAGACCATCTATCTAAAATATATCTGTTTGACCTTAAAAACACATTTAACATGACTATAAGTTTGATTATTGTAGGTGACTAACCAATACCCTGTATTTCTTTATTAACCTAATTGGCTTTTAAGGACTAGAACTTTGCAGTTTTAAATGAACTGCATAGGTACAGTACCTTAAGCAAGAATAGAAATACACACACACACACACACACACACACACACACACACACACATATATAACAACAAAAATAACCTTAAATTTGTATTGGTAAACCAAAATCCATACCACTGTAAAATATTTGAGACTGGTGGTTGTGGTTGTTCAAATGTAGACTCAACAATCTGCCCTTTTAGCCCCTCCTTTCTATACTATATCCCCCTTCTTTTTTTCAGGAAAAAAAGTCCCTGAATCTAACCTCCTTTGTTCTGTTTTTTTTTCCCTGACCAACAACAACTTGTAACCAATGACCCCCCCTTCCCAACAATGACAAATATCCATAACCCACCGAATGACTGAAATCACCCACCCACCTCTTGAGAATGTGGGTGTTGTGTTCTCTAGACTGCTGTCTGCTGTCTGGGGTAATGGAATATTTTAGGGATCCTTAGAAAATCAGGATGGGGGTCAAGTCTTGGGAGAGTTAGCCATATCATTTGTTTTCCAGTCTCCGTGTAATGAAAAAGTAAAGGGCTTGTCTAAGTCTTGGCTAGAGTAGTGCATGAGGCTGGACCATCTCAACTAGCAGGTCTGAGGGTTTTTTTGTTTTTGCTTTTGGATACAGAATTTTTTTTTTTTGCTTAATTAACTTTTTTTTTCATTTATTTTACATAGCAACCTCAGTTTCCCCTCCCTTCTATCCTTCTGTTTCCTACCCTTGACTCCCATCTGCCCACTTCCACATTCCACTCCTCCTCTATCTCCATTCAGAAAGAGGCAGGCCTCCCATGGGCTTGTACAAAGCATGGCACATCAGGTTGAGTTAGGACTTAGCTTGTCCCCCTACATGAAGGCCGGGTGAGGTAATCTAGCATGGGTAACAGGTTCCCAAAAGCCATATAAGCACAAGGGAGAAGTCCTGATCTCCCTCCTAGGCTGTACAAACATGCCAAGCTACACAACTGTCTCATACATGCAGAGGGCCTAGGTCAATCCGATGCAGGCTCCCTAACTGTTGATCCAGAGCCCATAAGCTCCCATAGGCTCAGGTTAGTTGTCTCTATGAGATTCCCCAGTCATAACCTTGACCCCATTGCTCATAAAATCCCTCCTCCTTTCTTCAGAAGGACTCTGGGAGCTTGGTCCAGTACGTGGCCATGGATCTCTGCATCTGCTTCCACCAGTTACTGGATAAAGGCTCTCTGGTGACAATTAAGGTAGATACCAATCTGATTGCAATAAATGGCCAGTTCAGGCACCCTGTCCACTATTGCTAGGAGTCTTAGCTGGCGTCATCCTTGTAGATTCCTGGGTGTTTCCCTGACACCAAATTTCTCCCTAATCCTGAAATGCAGCCCCATAAAGATATCTCTCGGAACTCTCCCCCTCTGTTCCTCCCCAAACCTGCCTCCCATGCCTAGCCTGCCCAGCCTGTTCCTTCAAGTTCCCAATACCCATCTCCTCCACTCATACCTCCAGTTTATATATTATATCCTTCTTAGATGGAGTTGAAGATGATATAGTTAAACTTAGAGCTTTTCCTGTTACCAAATTCAAAAAAGAAACTCCCAAAAGAGGTATAAAGTTTAGAAGATTGAGAGACATAAAAGCTGAACTTGTTTATCTAAGAAAATGTTTTGTGGTCTAAAAAGATAGTTTTATAATGGTAACGCAAGTTATGATAGAATATGGTTTAGGTATAAAGCTTTAAACTCATTAAGATAAGATAGATAATAGAGTATTTTTTAAATGGTCTAGTTATTGTGAATGTAATTCTTACTTGATAATTGCCTTTATTGTTTATAATTAATTTTACTATGTTAGAGTTAAAACCCTTCCTTTTTATTTAGACAATAAGAAGAAAATGTTGTGGAACATTTATTTATACTATAAAATTGTACCTTTGCCAAGATGCCTTCTGATTGGTTTAATAAAGAGCTGAATAGCCAATAACTTAGGCTAGGCAGGACTTCCAGGCAGAGAAGAACATGAGAGATGAATCTAGGTGCACATGAGACGTCAGTAAGTCACAGAACAAGTTTGGATATACAGAATGAAAGAGAGACAGAGGTAAAAAAGTCATTTGGCAGAACATAGAAGTTGTAAGAGCTAATTGGGAATGAGTCTAAGCTAAGGCAAAGCTTTCATAATTATTTGAAATTATCTGTGTCATTATTTGGGGGCTGGCAATCCAAAGATAATTGTAGACAGAAGTTTCTGTCCTGCCCAGTTCCACAGCTGTTCAATCCCAAAGAAACACACATAGGCTTATATTAATTATAAACTGTGTGTCCTGCTACCTCAGATTTATTAACTATCTAACTCTTACAACTTAAATTAACCCATAGTTCTTATCTATGTTTAGCTACATGGCTTGGTTCCTTTTCTCAGTGCAACATTCTGATGGATCTTCCTCTGCATCTGGCTGTTGATTGTGTCTTTGCCTTTCCTCTTCCCAGAATTCTCCTAGTCTGGTCACTCTGCTTATACTTCCTGCCTGGCTCCTGGCTAATCAGTGTTTTATTAAATTAATACAAGTGACAAATCTTTACAGTGTAGGAGAACATTATCTGACAGCAGATAATCCAACAAGAAAGCTTGCTACATCTACTCATAAAGAGAAACAGTACATTTTGGCTCACAGTTTTGGAGGTCCATATGGTGGCAAACTCATTGCTTTTAGGCCTTTAGCTGTGCAGAGCACATCATGATGGGAATGTATCGATAACAAAACCTTTCACCTACCACTGGAAGAGATCGACAGAAGGGCTATGGTCCTACTTTCCCTCAAAGGCATATCCCCCAATGGGTTGAATACCCACTGCTGGGGACCACATTTTAATATGTTCACACCACCTCAAATTATCAACAAGCTTGGGCTTAAGTCTTCAACACCTCATGTTTGGGAGGGGTCACTTAAGACCCAAATTATAATACAATGGTTCTGGAATCAGACAACATATGTTAAAATTTTTCCGTTGACCAGCTATGTGACCCTGAATAACTTCATTAACCTCTCCAGACTTCAGTATCCTCACTTGCAAAGGAAGGCGAGAACTGTGGTGTTCAACTAGTGCTCTTACACGTAGGCAAATACTAGTGCCAAGCCGTGATCCCTTTACTCAGCATCTGTCTTCCAGTTGCTTTGCAAGCTCATGCTAAAATATCTCAGATAATCCCTTCTTTGAGGACTTGCTGCTTCACAGAAGTGTGGCACTCATTCTGTCAAGGACTGAGTGGCAGTCACAAAAGGCTGCAGGACTCTCCCTATGCCTCAGGACAGAGTAAGTTCACGTGAGACTTTCCAAGGTTCCATCCCTCTTCAGCTTCTGTCTCCCCCCAATCTTGCTTTCTTCCCCCTGTTAGAAGATTTTTTTTCCTTCCTAAAAAGAAACATTTCCTCACTTGATGACATACACATCGATCTGTCACACGCTTCTAGAAACATGACTTAAGACAAGAACCATGCTTCTTTGATTTTAAGGTGCATGTACTCTAGTAGTTTAATGATTCTGAAATCAGATTGTACCTTACAGTCATCACTGTTTGCTAAGTTAAATCTTTTGTGTGTGTGTAATTTTCTGTACTTTGAAATAAAAATGTCCTTAACAAGTATCAAGCCTTTGAAGAAAATTCTGAGGCAACTGCAGGGATCCTACAGGATCATCAATATTCCTGACGGCACAGGGGACCACACTTTATGGAGAAATAAATATGAATGACAGGGACGAGCTGAAATGTTGAGGAACTGGATTGAATGAAATGAAGTTCAAGAATTGTTTTAGGCTCTGCATTTCGATTTTATTTTTTTTAACACATGCAAACAGTGGCCATACAACTATAAGCATAGTCTTACAAGAACTCTTACAATTAATCTTTTATTTTTATTTGTTTTTATTTTAGGGGCAAAGAATCTCACTTTTTAGTCCAGTCTTTGAACTGACTATGCAGTCTTGGTTGGCCTTAAATTCCCTTCCTCTGTGCCCACTTCCCAAGTGCTGGTATTGCATGCGTAGGCAGCTATAAAAATATACAGGTTTAAAATTACAAACAAATTCAGAGCTGTGACCATAACAGATGTGATGCTGTATGTGGTGGGAGAGGGGATGCTATTTTGGAGGGCCATGTTAGGGAAGAAATATATTTCTTCTTCTCATTGTCTCCAGAGTCAACATCAAGTCCAGATGGCTTGCAGATACAGATGTGACAGGTAGGCCAATGAGTTTAGTTGCCAGGTAACACAGAGCACCGCCTTCGTAGGCTTCAAACTTTTGAGGGCAAAAGCTTTTGTGGAGGACTCTCAAAGACTTCAGTTATGAAGAAAAGGAACAAAATACTGGATCATGTTAAATTTAGAGCTATTCTTCATTAAAACCCAGCACTAGAAGGGTGACAAGGCCAGTGATGAGGCAGAGGAAAATATGAGTAAGGTTTATGACTAACAGGAGATGATGTTTGTCACAGTGTAAAGATCTGCCAAGCCATAGTAAGGACATACATATTCTGGCAGGATAAAGGGCAACATGAAGGACATAAATATCACAAATGAGGGTATCACATGGTCGGTAAACATATGGAGGTGACTGACTACATTAGTTACCAGGAAAATGCAAAATAATACCACATTCTGTACCAATAGAGGGCTAAAAATGACTGGGTGATGTCAAGGTGTGAGCTTCTCATGTAACTACAGCTTTTAACTGCTGTTGTGAGGAATACAAACTGGGCTCCTGCTTGGGGAAACTGCTTAGAAGCATACTAAATATCTACACTGGCAATTTCTTCTTTGAGGTCTGTACCCAACAGAAATGTATATAAATGTTCATCAAAACAGAAGTACACAAATTTTTATAGCAGCGCTCTTTGCAGCAGCTTCCCTAACCAAGCTATGAATAGCAAAGTGCCCATAAATAACGCAGTGGATCAGTGTTCTGTGCATATTAATACAATGAAATAAGGCATCCTCGGCTATCTGCTGGAGATTGGTTCCAGCAACCCAGGATATCAGAGTCTGCAGACACTCTAGTCCCTTAAAGTGATGTACCTGCGTATAACAGAAGCACTTTGTTTTGTGCTTTAACTCATCTCCAGATTACTTATAATTATATGGCATTAATGTCATGTAAACAATTTTTATTCTTCTTTGACAAGGGAGCAGAGCAACTATATGACAAAAACTGTGCCTGTTTAGTGCAATCACATGCTTAAATCTCCAGATGCAGAGTTGTTCTTGGAGGATCCACTGTTTCATTGGCAATCACGAGAAAAACACCACAACCACAAATTGTACTTAATTTGTAATCATTTGACAGCAAGTTTCCTTTCCTCTTAAGATGGTACAAGAACAACGTATCTTAGATAGAAACCACATTTCAAACTTTTAATTCAATTATTTTCCAGGCTAAGGATATTTGAAATTTCTCTCTCACTCACTCACTCTTTCTCTTTTGTTAAAAATAAATGGCTTTCTCACACTGCGCATTCTGATCCCAGGTCCCTCCCCCTCCCTCTGCTCATATAGTTCTTCCCCATCTCCTCTCTCATCTGCATCTACTCCTTTTCTGTCTCTCATTAGAAAAGAGCAGGCTTCTAAGAGGTAATAGCAAAACATAGCAAAATAAAATATAATGAAATGAAGCAAAAACTATCATATCGAAGTTGGTTGGATGAGGCAAATCAGCAAAAGGAAGACAACCCCAAGAGCAGGCACAAGAATCAGAGAACAGTTCATTCACACACTGAGGAGTCCCATAAAAAATGCTGGGGCAGACCCATGTCAGCCCTGTGCTTGTTGCTTCAGTCTCTGTGAGTTCATATGACCATTGTTCATTGTTCAGTTGTTTTTCCTGGTGTCCTCCATCCCCTCTCATTCTTAAACTCTTTCTGTCTCTTCTTCTGAGGGGTTCCCTGAGCTCTGAGGGGTAGGATTTGATAGAGATATCCCATTTAGAACTGTGCGTTCCAAGGTCTGTCTCTCTCTCTCTCTCTCTCTCTCTCTCTCTCTCTCTCTCTCTCTCTCTGTGTGTGTGTGTGTGTGTATGTGTGTGTGTGTGTGTGTGTGATGTCAGGCTATGTGTATTTCTTCCCATCTGCTGCAGGAGGAAGCCTAATTGAGATGACTGAATAAGACACAGATCAGTGCCTTATTTAATTAGTCTTTGATAGTCTTCCTTGATGTACCAGCAAGTCACAGATGGTGGAAGTTTCTGTCCCACCCGCAAGCTCCCAAATAACCACACACGGACTTATGGACTTACTATTAACCAGAAATGCTTGGCTGATAGCTTACGCTTGTTACTAAATAGCTCTTACAGTTTACATAACCCATATTTATTAATTCGCATGCTGCCACATGGCTCAAGGCTTGTTGCCTCATTTTGTACGTGTCCTGCTTCCTCTGCATCTAGCTGGCGACCCTGCCTTCCTTTATCACAGTGTTCTGTCTGTCTGGTTCTTCTGCCTAATCTCTACCTGCAGAGCTATTGACCAGTTAGCCTTTTATTAAACCAATGAAAGCAACACCTCTTCGCAGGGTACACAAGGATTAGCCCACAGTATACAGATCCCAATTTGTCACATGGACACAAGGGGAAACAACCTATATTCTCCTGTGTACTGTGTTTCTGTGCTGGGCTGGTCAATATATTAGGTGTAGTCAATACATTTTGAATTATGATATTTTCAGCTCAGGGTGGGCTTATTGGAATGCAACCCCGTTGCAAGTTAAAGGCCATATTCATATGCACACAACGATACGGGTGAATATTATCAGCACAATGTCAAGCACGTTCGAACTTAACAGGGTATATAATATATAATTCCATTTGTATACAATCGGGAAATAGTCACAGAATTTTCTTGAACCCACACTGATAGTTAGCTTTGGAGGACTGCAGCACCTGAGCTCAGGCTTAGGAGTCCCCTGGGTTTGAACACACTCCAGTTTGTGAGCTGGGCGCTACTTGCAAGGATATACTTATGTGAAATTTGGGGAGCTTTATACATTAAAGTTTCTTTTTTTCCTCCCTCGCAAACACATTTAAACGAAACCAGAGTGGAAGCCAAATGAAATACACAGGATCCAAAATGCCCTGAAGGAAAGATGGTGGAAGAGTGGAGTGTTCTAGATCTTTCTACTTCCAGCTATGGCCAGGCAAGGAGCAGGACGATCTTTGGAAGTGGTGCTGTGGCCCTTCACCTCTGAACCCCACTCCCCAGCCCAGGGCTTCGCTGAGAATTCTTATTGAATGCCACATTGTCATTCTCTTCTTTGCTCTCTGCCTTCCAGCTGGGGTGGAAGGGGAACAGCCAGGCAGACAACTACATTGCAGATGTGGGGTTTTCTGAGGGAAATGATGGGGACCACACAGCTGTGATGGAGCTCCTCAATGTCTCCCGCAGGACCAGTTATTTTACAAACTGCAACTATTAAAAATGATTTACAGGCGCTTGCCAACTTCTCCATCCTGCTAGACTCACTTGAGTCTTACCTAGCTCTTAGAACGCAGATGGTCAAACATGTCTGCTTTCAAAATGCATGGAATTTGGTGACTGCCAGTCAGAAAGTTGAAACCTACAATGCTGTCAATGTTGATGTTTTTTCCCAGATAGCCCCTAACTTATTTTTTCTTATTTTATCTCTCCTAGATCCCATCTTTCCATCAATGTCTTCTTGCTTTGATTGTTTTTCCCCACTAAAGATGTCTCTGAGCAGCCGGGCGGTGGTGGCACACGCCTTTAATCCCAGCACTCGGGAGGCAGAGGCAGGCGGATCTCTGTGAGTTCGAGGCCAGCCTGGTCTACAAGAGCTAGTCCCAGGACAGGAACCAAAGAGCTACGGAGAAACCCTGTCTCGAAAATAAAAAAAAAAAAAAAAAAAAAAAAAAAAAGATGTCTCTGAGCTTCGGTTTCTTAGAGTCTTCTTTCCAAAGACAGGGACAACCTCTTGAGTTTTTTCCGTCCTCACTCCTTATAGATGTTCTTTATCTAATCATATTCATTCTCTGCCTTATTCCTTTTTCAGATTCATCAAAAAGGATAGATCCCTGAGGTGAGTGGTAAGCCTGGAAGACTCACTCAGATCCTGCTGCGAGGAGAAGCTGACGGACCCGAGGTGCCCCTGTCATCTTGTTATCTTTGGATGCTGAGGAACAATGGTGGAGATGAAGGTGAACAGCGCGGTGTTCGTACTGTAGCAGCCTTGAGCAGATCTAGAAGTAATTACTACAAGGCAGCCGGTCCTGAGCTTGATGTCAGCACCGGAGACCTGACTGTAGGAAGGGGCTGCTGTCCATTTCACTTTGTATTTTCACTTCAGAGGCTGTTGCTCCGTGCAATTAACACCTAGGAAATGGAAAAAAGAGGTTTTATTTTTTTCCTTGAAGAAGTGCTCAAAAGACCTCCCAGTGGTTTAAAACCATAGCAAAGGGAAAGTCTTTAGTGTGACAAAATAGGATTGGAGCAGGGATACGAGGAGTCACTTCCAAGATGTGCATTTGAGAACCAGAGAATAATGGGCCATTTTGAGCAGAGGCAAAATGGATAATTTTACTACTCTCCTATCATATTAGCTGGCTTTTATGGGGTCCGTATGATGTGGAGATAGGGAACATCTTCCAAAATTCTAGCTAAGTGACTGGCTTTGTCCACTTGAGAACAGATAAAAGGTGTATCATTTCCCATCAAAGTTACTCTTGTTAATCCTCTAGTATAGAACACCCACAGTCATAATGAGAGGCTAGAAGCCAATCGCTTTGTTTAGGACTCTTTCAGCAAAGGATTCCAACCATAACTCAGTGGGGTTCCCCAGTTATTTCTGAGGGCATTTTAAGGCCCTTAAGTGAGGATGCTTAGCTGTTGATCTCTGGGTTACTTGCCATTTGTTCTTTTACTTTGGCTTGGCACATGCTTAATAAACTTGCTCATTTGAAACCAAAAGTATGGCTCTCACAGGTTGTTCTCCACAGTGGACGCCTTTCCCTTGGCTTCAGGATGCCAGCTTAGGGGTTTGGGCAAGCTGGGCCACCAGTTGGGATGAGAAGGACCTGGCACAATTTAACTCGCTCCCTGTACCTGACTGTAGAGACAGACCATAGGAATGAATTTCATTTCCCGAGTGTCCCAGCTGTTCCTCTCTTCCTGCGCGCCCTCTTGCCCTCTGGGATTAACCTTGATTCAGTAGCAGGAGAAAACCTCTCTGGGCAAACATGTTCTTCCTGCATCCTTTGCTTTGAGGAGCTAGGTTTTTGTGGTTGCCCTCTAAGTGAACGACTCTGCCAGCTGCAGACGTGTCTAGAAACTAAGAAATGCCCTAAGGACACTGTAGAGTGGGAGAGAGATGAGAGCAACGTGCTGAGACGCAGGGACAGTCGCTAAGGGGAATAGTCGTGTCAATCCCTGTCCGCAGAGTCAAGGTTGCTTTCTCAGGATATAAACCAGAGGAAATAATGTCTTCCCCCTAGGTTAATATGAAGACAAAAGGAAACATTATTCAAGCAATAGATTTGGCTTGGGACAAAGTAAAATCAGAATGAAGTATTGTTGCTTCCCTGCTCCTCTTCCTCTGAGCAGACTTCTTTCTAATGCTTCCCCGAAGCGATGCATCCTTCATCTGTGCATTCTGTTGTCCACATCTCAGTCACATCCCGTTCCAGCTGGGAAGGAGGCTGGGCATTTATAGTCTTTGCGCAGACGTGTGATAATCCCATCACTTCGTAGCAGTGGAAGAAGATAGGGTGATGAATGATGACCAATGGCCTTTGGTACAACAGCTTGGCAATTTCCTTCCTAGGACACAGCGTTTCATCATGTCTACAGTAACCGCAGCGCGACTTTGGTGGTGTTGTGAGATTTTCTTCAGGGAGGATTAAGTAGGGAAGGAACACCCACCCTTAGTATGTGTGACATCATTCCACGCGTTTGGGGCTCAGAGTGCACAAAAGGGAAAAGGGTGACAGGTAGCCAAATGTTGGGATTCTCCTGCTCTCTGCTTCCTGGTCCACCATAATGTGAACCAGCTAGCTCTGCCACACCCTCCCAGTCACAAGGGATGAACCCTCTGTAACCAAAATAACCCTTCCTCTTTTAAAGCGGCAGTCATTCAAACGTAGCTAACACATGACTTCACGCCAACCAAGATGTACATCTAACATCCTTGCATTTTGCTAGCGAAACCTGCTTTTTTACTCCATAGGTGATAACTGACAAATATAGGTAGGTTTGTTTTCATTTATGACTATAAATGTCACCTGTTTGTAGACAATAAGAACATGAGGCTTCAGGTAAGAGAGCGCCTGCTGAGGGCGTCAGGAGTAATCGTCCTCTTTCGTGGAAAAGGGCAGGTGGTTGATGCTCGAGCCCATCCCCCCACCCTCTCTTCATCCCCTCTATCAGGCAGGTACCTGTGAAAGCCTGTGCCCCTGTGCTGTGCTGTGGCATGGGGTCTCCCTGGAGACCAGGACTGTCTGTCTCACTCCTGTCCTGAGGCTTCTCTAAAGCGTTAGTCTTAGGAGTCTGTGTGAACCCTTGGGTCTGCCTTTCTTCAAACTGGCTTTGTGCAGGACCAATGCTTCCGAGGTCCTGTAACCATTGCCTGATCTGAAGCAAAAACACTTTTTTCCCCCTGAGTAAACAACTACGGCGAGCATTTTACACGGCTTCTCAGAATGTCCCCGTGGATAGAGGCACAAGAGGACGGGTGTCGGCACTGTCAATTGGCTACCCTCCCCCCAGTCTTCTCTGTTGCACATGCTCCAGAAAACTAGCAGGGCTACAGAATCAGTTCTTAATTGGCTGCCTGTGTGGGGAATCCTCGTCTCAGGTTCAACATCAAGGAAAATGCAGGCTAGAGAATTGGGGGGGGGAGGGGGGAGGAAGAGAATTCCTTCCTTTACCTTGTCTTTTTCTCTTCCATCTCTTGTCTTCTTCTTCTGTTTCTTTCTTATCCCGTGGGGATGAATTATGAGAACAACAGTAGACAATTTGTGGCTATACAGAGAAAATAGAATAATTTAGAAGCTGATCTACGGCCAATTCTGTTGATAACCTTTTAAAAATGACATATGAAGTTTTACTGTTCTAGTGAAGTAATTGACGTTTTTTATCAAATGTTTAAAATACTGTTTGGGGGTTAGCTATGGCATGATGCTGTCAGAAGCAGCTTCACAGATGGTCCCTTAAGCCATCTCCTAGTGTTCAAGTCCTGGGCATTTCACATCGCTTTGGGTGTGGGTCTGACTTGTAACAGACAGAACAAGGAAATGCAAGAGGACTCCCCTTTGAGGCTGCAAACAACTCTGGTTTCTATTTTGCAGTCATTCTAGGTTTCTTTTTAGTCCATTTCGTTCCCTCCTTCATGTCTCTCACTTTGTAGAAACAAGCTAGCACACCATGTACAGTGAGAGGGCCAGGGACGTTTCTCCTCTGCTGAAGAGCTACCAAGAAGCTGAGACTTCTTAACAGTCATGTGTGGGCTTCAAGACCCAGTCAAGACTTGAGCTATCTAGTTGTTGGTTGCAGGGTCTTTGAGGAATCCAGGGCCAGAACCACTCCAAATTTCTGACCTGTGATGTGGGAAATACTGTTACTTCTAGCTTCGAGTCAGTGGCAACTTGTTCTCCACCAGACAGCTAAATATACTCCATGGATTAGTTTTTACCTCTCAGTGGATTCGCACAACAATCTCCTCTCCCAACACACACACACACACACACACACACACACACACACAATGTGTACACTAAAGAATTGAGTAATCAGGCTCTGCTTCCACATTGTGGTGGGGGTGTAGTAATAGGGGTGGCAGGGCTGCATTCCCAGCACCCCGGCCGCCTGCTCGGCTAGCTTATGCTCCGAAATAACAACACACAAACTGTATTCATTTAATCACTGCTTGGCCCTTTAGCTCTAGCACTTACAGGCTAATTCTCACATCCCGATCAACCCATCTCTAATAATCTGTGAGAACCAGTCTTACTGGGAAGATTCTAGCCTAGTCCATCCTGGGTCGGAGCTTCATAGCATGTGTCTGCCTGGGAGCGGGGCATGGCGTCTCTCTCAGGCGTCTGCTCCCAAGAGCAGAGCTGTCGAGTCTCTCTGAGCTCACTTCCTCTTCCTCCCAGCATTTTGTTCTGTTTACTCCACCCACAGGGCCAAGCAGTTTCTTTATTGCTTAACCAATGAAATCAACAGATTGATATATGACACTCCCACATCAGTGGGGGGACTGCTCTGAAGACTCAACTTTAAATATCCCAGGCAGAAAGTGATGTTGTATTTTTCTTCATATGGCATGGTCTGGAACCATTTCATCAGCTGCATGGGAAGTGGGAAACAGATCAAATTCTAAAGAAGTGTTGCTGGTCCATGGAAATCTACCCTTATTTCCATCAAATGTTTTGTGAAGAACGACTTGAAGCATGTTCTTTCAGGTGCATATACTGTGTGCCTACATTAATCTAGATGATATACCTTACTAAACACCGAATATATAATTGTGTATGTGTATGGTATATCCCATGTGCATGCAAGTGTGCACATGCATGTGGAAGCCAGAGGTTAATGTCAGTGTCTTCTTCAATTACTTTTCGTCTTTTTTTTCCCCAGACAGAGTCTTTCATTGAACCTGGAGCTCACTGATTTGGCTACACTGGTTGTCCAGTAAACCCTGTGAATCCATCTGTTTCCACCTCCCCAGTTCTGGGATTACAGGCACATGCTGCCATGTTCAGCCTTTTATCTTGGTGCTGTGCTGGCTATCCAACTCAAGTCCTGAGGCTTGTACAGCAATTACTTTACTAAATGATCCATATCCCCAGCTCCCATGCTATAATTATTGTCCTTTGTTGACTGAAACAGTATAACGGTATGCATGACTGTGTACATACAAATGATTTTCCTGTAGCATTGTGTACTTGTGTGTTTTTAGGAAATGAGCTTTATTATAAATTGATCATGTGATTTTACAATTTGAGATAGATGGATGTGTTCAGAGAGATCTAACTCGTTCTTGGTGATTCCAGGGTATGACTGTACTGTAGTATAGTGACTTGTTCTTCTACTGATTAAGCATAGTTTAGTCATTCCTGTGGCTCACCAATGTCATCATGCTGGACACACAGCTGCTGCTCTTCTGATGTGCCCACATGATCTTGTGTGCTCAGTTGGAGGTCGCATACAGAGAGGACAAATCCTCCTCCCCCACTCTGCTTTCGTAGGTTGCTTTATCATGCTTGCTTCCAATCAGGGGCAGCCACCACCAGCCATTCTTAGGATGTGAGCGCAACAGACAGAAGCGAAGTAGCAGTCTTTAAAGTTGAGAATGTTTAGAAGTTGTAGGGATGTGTATACATTTCAAGGTTGATTTTGCTGAAGCAACATACTACTTCTAAGAAATATGTAGCCGTTTTTTCACCCTACTGTAAAACTGGGCTTTAAACACCAACACCCTGTTTTCAAGCCCGCTTCGTGTACTTACCATGTAACTTATTATATATATGTAGAAGGCAGAGGTAATTGGTTTTAATGATTGCTTCTCTTATTTTTTCTGGTTTAGTTGTTTAGTTGTTGTTTTGCTTCTTTTCTTGGGGAAGATATTATAAAGATCTGTGGGCCCTATCTCAGAAATAGACCATATATATTCAGAATGGGGAAAAGAACATGGCGTATTTGCAAGAGTCTCCAGACTATCTCTTGGTCCAAAGCTATACTACTTTGATTCATAACTCTTTATTTTTTTTCTGTTAAAAAATGGGGCACACACTCCAGATGAAAAAGGAGAGACAGGACTGGATGTCAGGCTGGGCTGTCTCCATTGGCCCACAGTTCCCAATGGGAGCCCTGTTAAAGGGCAAGACCATTACCCCCTTAGAAGCAATTGCTTGTTCATGTCTGTGCTGCTAGAGGGCTGCAGGCAGACCTCCCCCCCCCTGGGGGGGGGGGCTTCATTCTGACCAAGTGAACCATTCAAGTTCAATTGCCTGGGTCTAACTCAACAGAAAAGCTTTGTGAAAACTTTAGCAAAGACCTAGAGACAAGGGGCCAGGAGAGCAGGATCTGAATTTTATGTAACAAAATCGGATGGAGACAGGAGAGAGACTTCCTGGTCTGGTCTCTTATTTCTAGAGTTCCACAAGTTTCTTGTCTTCAGCTCTGACCCAGTGCAGAGATGGGGCCACACCTAGTCCTGGAAGCGGTCACTATAGTGGGACTATTTAAGGCTCGCAGATAAACAAACTCTGTTAAGGAACTGGACCTCTGGCTCACCAGAACACATGCATTACCAGTTTGAACAGAAGTGTGGTCTCTTGAGGCCTCTTAAAATCAGCATGCATTATTCTACGTACAGCCGTGACCAGTGGACGCACCTTCAGACCTCTCCTTCCATCCCAAGGCTTTGAACACTTTTTCTGAACAACCTAAAATAAATTCTTATTCTATAACTCCTTAGCTTACAGGCAGGCTAACGAACATGGAAGCAAACACTATGCTAATGAATATGATCCGTCCAAAGAAAAGAAACAATTTAAATGGACTTTTTTTTTCCTTTTAAAAATGGAGGTAATAGACGCTAGTCTTTTCCTTGGGAAGGTATGGTAATGAATCTTGGTTTTTGTGTTCTCACCGGTGCTTGGACATTGCAAGGAACAAAGGAAGGAAAACTGAAATTTTTCTGTGTAACAGTGTTATAGAGCACATCATTGCCAAGATAGAAAAATTGTGTAAGTTACACTGGGGAGCAGTTTTCTTTCTTTATTATAAAGTTAAACTGTTTCTTCAAGGTACATTACTCATCACTAAAAGATGTTCATGTGCTCTCACCGTCCATTCATTATACAAGATTTGAGTGGCTCTTATGCAGTAGTATACGTAGTAGTCTTAGTGAGAATCAAGATGGAAAAATATATTCACCATCATGGAGGCTTTTTTATTTTTTATTGTGGTGAAGGTAAAGAGTCAAAGCAACAATTAAACAGAAGCAGCGTGTAAGTTCCAAAGCATCACTTTGGAGAAGAACAAAGCAAAGGCAAAATCATTGTCGGGAGGAGGAATGAGGCTTGCAATTCCAAAGAGAATAGTGAGGTGAGGACACTGGATCCTGAGCCTTGCTGGAAAAGGAGGGAGGCATGTTTGAGGATTTCCAGGAAAGGTGAAGGGTTCTGGGGACCTGCAGAGTGAGGTTGGGGTGAGAGGGAGGGTGTGGGCCTCACAGAATGTCAGGAAGGCGGCCTCAGAAAACAAGACCTGCAGCTTTGCAGGCAGTGGGATGGAAACACGGAGAGTGCAGGCAGAGGCGTGAAACCATCTGACATACACTGCCATGGGATCACTCCGGGGGATCCCTTGGAAAGCAGCTCTAGGGTGGCCATATGGGAGGGGGCGACTGCAATAACCTAATCATCAAGATTTAAAAAGTGGGATCAGGATCCATTTGATGGGATGGTCAAGAAGAGGTTTGGTTCATTCTGGGTCAGTTTCTGAGTCACTGAGTGTGTAACATGAGAAAAAGAGAGAGGTAAAGATGGCTCCTCCATTTTCAGTCCAAAATGGTAGGGTTCTAGAATTAGTATTCCGAGATAATCTGGAGTTCAGTTTTGCTGGGCAGCAGTGGCACATGCCTTTTATTCCAACACTTGGGAAGCAGAGGCAGGCAAGATTTCTGTGAGTTGGAGGCTAGCCTGGCCAACACAGAGGAACTGTCTCCAAAAACAAAAACCAAAACAAAACAAAATATAAAAAAAGAGTTCAGCTGTATTTTGCTTTTAAATTTATAAAATTACATTGATTGGTGTGTGTGTGTGTGTGTGTGTGTGTGTGTGTTCCGCAAAATGCATGTGGCAAGCAGTGGACAATTTATGGGAGTCATTTATTAGGAGTTAAACGTAGGTCGTTATGCTTGGGGTCAAGTATCTTAAGCTATTGAGCCCTCTCTCTGGCCTGGGATTTGAGTTGTAAACTTAACTGTGAAATGCCAATCATGCATTTAAATGACAAAGTATAAGTGTATATTTCAGGAAAATGGTAAGGACTAGAGACAAAATGTTGGTTGATGTAGAGTGGTATCCAAGTGCTTTTAGACATGCATATATGTGTGTGTGTGTATGTATGTATGTATGTATTCAGAATTTTAGTTTGATAACCCAGGTCGGGGTAGCCCAGATTGGCAGAACTCATGACAGTCCTCTTGCCTTAGCTTCTCTTGTACTAATATTACATGCATGAACCATCATGCATGAACCATCATGCCTGGCTGGTAATCAAATCTTGGGAGCATTTCTTATGTCTAGAAATGGACAGAGTCAGGGTCTGGGGCTGGGGCAAGCCTCCAGGAATTTTACAGTTGAGAGGACAAATTGGTGAGGAAGAACCAAGAATTAGCATTGAGACATCACCAAGATGGAGCAGAAGTAAGAGTGGTAAAGTCTGGAATGCAGAGAAGAAGATGTCTGCAGAGACGAGAGTGATGAGAAGAATCAGATACTGCTGATGGCTAAAATAATTCAAGGCTGGAACCTGGCTATCAGATGTCCCACTGGGGACACACTGAGAGCCTATGATGAGAAGGACTTCTGGTGAAATGGGAAGTGAAAGCCCACTTGGAGTAGGTTCAAGAGATAATGGCATGGGAGAAATGACAAGGACACTTGCAGGACTAGATTTCAATGACTGCCCGCATTGACATTAAAGGTGCCTGCTGTCTTGTCTGTCTTCTTCTACAGAGTTCTGTACCAAGATTCCTTAGTCTGAGCAGCTTACACTTTGAGGGTACTAAGTAAGAGGGAAAAGATAGATTCTAATGACATTTGGAACTGTAAGGTTGTCCAAAATGAAACAAGATTCACAGTGAGCAATCAGAAGGACACGTCTGTCTTAGCTGGTTTGAGCACCTGTAACACTGTCATAGACCAGATGGCTTAGCCAGCAGAAGCTTATTTGTATCAGTTTGGGAGGCTAGAATCCGAAGATCAGGATGCCAATATGGTCAGGATGCTTAAGACTTTATTACTTCCCAAATCCCTCACTTCCAAGTTGCATCCCATTGGGGATTGGGTCTCTAGCATCTAGACTCTGTCCTGGAGAAAGGGTAGAGATGAAAAGTATGAAGTGGGGGAAGAAGGGAGGGAGATTATGCTCATGGTAAAGTAGGGACTATACCTAGCTGAGGTTTATCTCTGAGAGCTCCTTGGTCTAGTCTTACATGACCAGAGGAAACATTTTGAGGGAATGTTCTAGAAACCAACTTGCAAAGAAGTGATGGGACTGAAAAGGAGGCAAACATTGAAAATAAGCGGCAAAGTAGATTCATGACCATAAAACAAAATCATCTTCTCTTAGATTTATTCAGGGACAGTGACAATATGGAGTGTCTGGTCGAGTAGAGAAGGAATTCTTTGCTTCTTTCCAACCCAGACTTTTGGGGCTGGCTCCAATGGCCTACCTGGCTGTACAGCTCATAGAAGATGCAGTGATGTCTAGAAGAATAACCCCAAGGGAAACACATCAGATGAAGGGGAATGCGAATCAAATAATCCCACAGCAGCTCCAAACAGACTATAATAATGGGGTTCTTTATTTAAGGGGGGACTCGCAGATCACAATGGGGAACAAGAACAGAATCCAGCATTTAGGTGTGAGAGCAGAGAGAGAGCGAGAAAGAGGCAGGTGTGCACTTTTGAGTACCCAAAGTCACACCCAACCTGTTCCAGTCTCTCAAAGGCCACTGGCTGAAGGAGGCCATCAATAACCCTCAGTCATACTGGGAGGGGTTTGGGGTATAGAGTGGTGGAGGAGACCAGGAGATGCTGCTTTCCTTGACTCAGCCTGACTACACAGCAGCTTACTCCTGCCCTCCTCCAGTACTGCCAACAATGTGAGTGTAAGACAGAAACAGAATGAAGACAGGGAACAACAGTGTTTGTGCACTTCTCTGAAGCTGGGCCAGTCTTGGCACTTCCTGCTCTAGCTCCTGATAACCAGCTGAGGGACTGGAGTCTTAGCCTTTTCCTTCCTTATTCTCTTTGCTTCAACTCTGGCTTGAGAGTGATATCTTTTGTGCTTCTGACCCTCTGTGTATGTGATGTCATCCAGGTACCAGGTGGTCTGGCTCAGCCATCAGACCTGTGTGTCCATTGCCAGCATTAACCACTGAGTAGAAAACACGGTTGCCCCAGCTGCTACAATACCATGTTTCAAAAAGTACTAACGTTTACTCATCACAGTTCTAGCCTTTAAATTTTAATATTTTCATTTTCCAGTAAGAGTTTTCCATCTCACCTCAAGAGTCAGGAACAAATCCTGATATTGAGCCAGAGAAAAATCACCTCTTCTCACCCTTTGTTTCCGCCTCATGGGGCTCAGGTTAGATTCTTCCAGAAAGTGCTCTACTGGAACAAATGTACCCAGGACTCATCCTGCAAAAAACTGATGGTTGGCACAGTACTTAAGAGTTGCTAGTGACACCCACACCCCTCAGGGCAGCAATAAAAAAATGACTCTAGACATTGAAAAATGTCCATTGAGGGAGGAAAATATTCTACTTGAAGTTGGGCATGGGCCTTTGCCAGTTTCACAGCGGGACAGAGTTCAGGGGGTCTGGGGTACCGGATAGCATTCACTCCATATCAGGGCTCTTGGGGTCCCTGTATCAACATGCTGTGGCATTTCCAGCTCTGTGGAGTCCCTCTTTTTGGCTTACTCCTATGTTTTTGGTTTTGTTTTCTTCAATTTCCCACATTCCTTCACACATTCCACCAAATTTCTTTCACTCGGAGAAGAAAGCAAAGGACACATTGATGATGGTTCTCTGGTTCTCCGAACATTAGCAGGATGGATGATAAGTCCATGGGCTGTCAAACTGCAGAGTCTACAACACAGTAGATACGACTGTCCTCCTCTCTGAGCAGAGCAAGCAAGTGGACAAACTGATTCATATTCACCAGTAGAGAGAACTACCCACCTCCATTTGATCAGAAATCTCTCTCTCACCTGAACTTGCTTTGTGTAGTAGCTTTGGCACCACACGCTTCGTTTATACACACAAGGGAAGAGGCACACATTTGGAATTTTATTTTAAGAATCATATCGATTCCCAACAACCCCTGACTGTGCTGGGATCGCTTCATGAAGCTTGGCTTGCTGCTTTGGTTCTGTGTGTTTCAGTACATTCTACTGGAATGTTTTCTTGCAGACATTTCTATCTGCCAAGTCTGTGACATTTCTCTCATGGTGCGTGTCTCTGTGAGTCACTAAATGCTTATTGTGAAGCCGGAGCTTAGTTTCTGTGGTGACTAATTCTGTTTTAGGCTACAAAGTTTGCAGGTTGTGCTCATAAAATGGGGCTCAGGGAGGTCTCTAGAAAGGAGACAGCCCAAAGACTGTTGTCCATTTGTTTTGTGGTTTAAATTCATCAAGACACTCCTTCATTATGTCTAGGCATGTGGTGAGTTAGGGGAAGACTTTCTGCTCACCCCTCCAGTTTTGATTTACTAGAAACGTCTTCCAGGAGGTGAAAGACCTTGGATATCACTGGCCCAACAGCTTTAAGCTCATCCAAATTGCCTCTCATGGAATCTGTTGCCTGATTACAGAAGGGTTTTTGCCAGTCACAATCCAAATCAGGCAGGACCCAGCTTCGCCTTCACATACACACCTATATTTTAGAGAGCCACCATGCTCTGAAATAGGTTTGCGGAGAGCAGCTCTGGAGGACTTTCTTATGAGATATCTCCTTTGGTGAAGTTTTCAGAAACAGCCACCGTGCCCCTGCCCCAAACCATGTCTCACAAACCGACTTTCCTGTTTACCCAACACTCCAGGGTCTGGAAGAGCTGCCCTCTTCCCAGTTTTTCTGGAAACTAGATATTTAACTGTGACCTAGTTCAAGGCAGTGAAACAGTAGAGGGAGTACACAGAAGTTTGGGCAGGGAGTTCTAGAAAGTTTTTTTCCTCAGAGATGAAAACCATCCTCACTACTGGCCTGTTTCCTATCTTTGGCTATGGTTAGGCAAAATGGCTGCCGCCGTGGCAGCCAGCCATCTTGTGACTGTGAAGGAAAGACCTCTTTACTTAAAAGGGTGATGGAGATTCCGGGTCCATCAGAGGAGACTATCCAGCTGAAGGTGTGAACTAACCATAGGTTATTTACTGTTTCCTCCTAAGAAAGTGTTGTGGGTGGTATTTCTATAACCCACAGCTAATTTTAATGCATCAGCAATTAAAGCTCAATTGCCAAAGTTCACACACACATTTAAAGCTAAAACCTCATGCTTTGGACCTGGGGCAGACCCCTTCTTTTATGTCTCTTTAACTCTGCATGTGTGCTCTATAATATTAAAGTACTACAGAGTTTTCCAGAGAATGGATGGAAGGAGAGTCGATGATAGCATCAGAAGAGACAATGATTTCCAATAATGTTTAATTTGTTCAATGTTTTTCCTTTGTTTTGAGACAGGGTCTTTTTCCGTAGCTCTGTCATGCTTAGAGCTTTCAATATAGAACTTGTGGGTGTCTTGGTTCTCTGCCTCCTAAGACCTGGAATTACCACAGTTGGCTAATCCATCACAACCTTTAGAACAGACTAAGATGATAAAAAAAAAGTAAAATAAGGATCATGATTAAATAAATAAAATACTCAGATGTATACCACTTAAGTCTGGGGTGAGGCAAACTAAAGCAGGAGCTTTGAAATACCATAATGACATTAACAATGTTATGACATTAACATTAACAAATAACAATGATGTCAAAGTTCCCAAGTTTTTTTATTTGAAGTCTCCCCTATGTCCTGTGCCACTTAGGATGGGTGCTATAGCAACCATTCTCTTCTTGTCTACAAAAGAAAACAGTACAGAAAAGGATCTCGTGCCTAGCTCCCCAGGCCCAGCCCCTTCTCTTCTTTTTGCTTGTCCACACTGGAGACAGCAGTGCTTAAAACAAGCTGCTCCAGGCACTCTGAGCATGCTCAGAAGGACTTGGCCTTTTGTTCACAATTGTGCTTAAATTAAAGGCAAATATAAAGTTGGGAAAAGGCTTAGATATGCGTTAGCTATTCTGAACATAACTCTTAAAGATAGAACATCTTATGGGACTCAGGAATCAAAATTACTTTCAGACAGCATGGATGAAGTAAGATTCACTGCAAATGTAATTTAAAAGTTGAGATCATAGCTGCCAGAATCTGTCTCTGAAAGAAAAAGATGAGCTCACTTATGTCACGGTTGTACCACTCGCGCAATGACAAGATGTTCCAATGTGCTAACTCTGGCAGGGTAATGCCCTGGGACGTGTTCGGAGGAACAATTGAATTCCATGAGACAAGACAACCAGGGATGTGGGCTCTTCTGCAAGTTGATTAATCAACTTCTTAAATGGTTACGCTGAAGTCAACTGCTTTCTCACCCTGAAGAGGAACCTGCCCAACCAGACAAGGCAGCGGACCCCATCACAGGAAGAGTGTCCCAGGGGACAGAATTCTCTAGGGGAGGAGGGGGCACTGCCAAGGGTGGGTGCTGACAGGCACAGCGGAGGCTTGGAGAGGAAGGGAAAACTGCCCAGCCTAGAGCAAGAGATGTTGCTTCTATGCTATGAGGGACGAGAAGTGGGAGAGGAAATTTGGCTATGGAGCCCTGATGTGTGACAGGGAACAGCAGGGCGTGCAGAGACCAGGGAGTATTGGGTGGGGATTGGCCGAGAGCGTCTATACTAATTAGGTTTGTGTACCTGTGGCCCCGGTGCCTAAAAGAACAACTTAGGCAAGGAAGAATTTATTTGGTCCTGTGTTTTCAGAGAGCCCAGCCCATCACAGTGGAGGAGAGGCAGAATGAACTGGCTCATTTCATGGCAGTGGGAACATGTGCAGAGACTGTTCACATCATGCAGGGCAGGAAGCAGAGCGTGAGTATCAACTTCAAATGCCTGATTTTAGTGACAGACTAGCTAGACCCACCTTCTAGTTTCTAGAACCTTCCAAAGTAATGCCACTGGCTTTGGGCCACACATTCAAAATGTAAACCTGTGGGGGGAATTTGTATTCACACCATGGTAGTGTCTAAGCAGAAAGACAGAAGTGCTCAATTTGAGGCTTTTTGCTATTCAGGCCTTCTTCAGTCTCTGTCCAGATGTTTAATGGGATCTTAAATGTATACATACAAATGCTTTTTCCTGAGTGGATTTCTTTGGTAGCATTTGAGGAACCAACTGCTTCGTACATTTGGACTCCTATCCTAAATTAGAGGCATTACCCATAGGGTCACCAGGTGATAGGTGGGCTAAGGAAGAGGTGAAAAACTAAATAGACCCCTTTGTCCCAACTCTCTTTGGTGGAGATATTTGATAAGCATGAGGAGTATGATTTGAGAATTTGGAAAACACTCTTCCTTCTTGGAATAGGGCTTGTGAAGTCTAGACTGGGCAAAGGGTTGGAGATCTTGATTTTGGATAATCTTTGTATCTTTGGGCTGGCTTGGGTACTCTGCTTGCCTCGATGAGCTTGCCACCGACCATACTTGGTCCTCTGGGGGCCATCATTAGGGGTGTCATGGGCTCACAGGGATCTCAATGCTGAGCCCCAGCTAGATTAAAAGGGAGGGAAATGAGGTCAGGGATTCTACTCCTCTAAATCTCTTCCTGCTTGGTCATGTCAATGTAGACCTTGCCTGCAAGCTGCTACTTCCTTTCAAGGAGATCTTTTTCCCCCCAGCTCTAGGGAGAGGAATCAACCCTGACTTTCAGAAACGGAAGGAATATAGGACTTCTCAGGACATGGGACCTGGAATCTTAAATCTGTTACATTCTGGAAAAACTGGGCAGTGTCTGCTGTCCTAGACCTGAGGCAGTCACCAGTTGTTTCTAGTTTCATAGAACCAGATGGTTTGTGTGGACCACTTCATCCCTTCCTAGACAGTCCTTTTGTCAAACAAACGAACAAGCCCTCCTAGAATGATCACATCAAGCGAGCTGCCAGCCTCTTGTTGGATTGTTTATGAGCCCTGTTGTGCTCTTGGCTTTGATTTCTTCTGCCACGAAATGAAACGGTCCCACTATAAGATCCTCCACATTGACTCCTGGCACTGACGTTACATGAAAAGCATCCGCCAGTATCCATCTAAATTAGATCTAAACAACTTGGTCTTTAGTTCAAGACTATCAATAATCTCAGAATTCTGTCAAGGAATCCTTGAAGCCTCCTATTAATAGACCTTGCCTCTACCTTAGGGGGAAACTGAGTCACAAGTCAAACAACCCTTACCCCAAAGAGGCTCATGTCTAGCTTAAGGGAAGGTAAGACCAGACTATTGACAAATTATTAAAGCACAATGTACTATGTATTGAACCCTGATACCCTGGGTGTCTAAAGAGAACACCAACAATGTCCACAGGTATCATGGAAGTCTTCCTGGAGGAAAGAGCCTAAACTGGGTAGTCGGTTTCCATTCCCTAATTTGTCTGTCCTTCTTTCCTTCCTTCCTTCCTTCCTTCCTTCCTTCCTTCCTCCCTTCGTTCCTTCCTTCCTTTTGTTCCTTACTTTCCTCCTTCTTTTCTTCCCTCCCTCCCTCTCTCCCTCCCTCCTCCCTTCCTGGGTCTCATTATGTAGGGATGGACCGGCCTTGAATTTCTGATCTACCTGCCTCATCCTCCTGAATACTGGGGTTATACTGTAAACTGTACCACCATGCTCAGCTCCTGTGTTGGGTGTTCACTGATGCACAGGTAGCTGCTGAGTGAAGAAGGGCTTTACAAAAAGAGTAGGTGGACCATCTCTAACACAGTAAGGGCTTGAGGAGAGGCTGGTGGAGGGTAAAGAGAGAAGTCCCAGTGTGGACATGGGGAGATGTCAGGGTGTGTGAACTGTTCAGCTTTGGTAGAGCCTAAACTGTGAGCTGAGGAAAGAGTCTGAAGAAGACAAAGCAGAGAGGGCCAGGCAGACTGTCTAGCAAGGAGAGCCTGAACATTCTAGATAACAGAAAGCTACTCAGTGATTGATTGTTTTGTCATTGAACACAGTAACCTAAAAATCCAGTTCCCTTCTCAAAATAAAATACCATCAGTCACCCTGAAATAGCAACAATAACAACTAATGATAATAATAATAATAATATTAAAGCATCCATTGATATGTGTTCATCAATATTCCTGAAATGGCAATTAAATAATGGGACTTAAATCTGCATTTTCGTCTATACAAAAAAAAAATTACTTGATGCATCATATACTTGTCAGGGCTCTCTATAGGAACAGAATGGATAGAAAAATCTATGTACATTAAAGTTGGATTTACCAGCTGTGGTTCTGGTAGTCCAACAATGGCTATCTTCTGATGAAGAGGCCAAGAATCTGATAGCTGCTCAATCTACCCACAAGGCTGGATGTCTCAACTGGTCTCCATTCTGTTTTGGAATCCTGAAGAAATAGGTTCTAATACCAGTGAAAGTCTGTTTCTCCAGAAGGAAAGGCGAACTCGTCAGCAAGAGTGAGGGCAAGCAGGCAAAAAGCAAAGCCATCTTTCTTCCATGTTCTTTTTTGTAGGCTGCCACCAGGAAGGTATGGCTCAGATTTAGGGTAGATATTCTGACCTTAAATAATCAATTAAGGGTGGGACTTCCCACCAAGATAAATCCCTCACAGGTCTTCCCAATTGCTTGGTTTTAGCTGATTCCAAATTGACAACCAGGAATAGCCATCACACTTCCACTAGGGAAATTCAGTAGACCTGGGGATTAATGGGCTCAGATGGTAGCATCACTCGGTCCTGTGGTATTCATGGAACTTCACCCAAACATTGAAGATTTGACCTTTGAAGGCCAAGGTGTGGCTTGTTTATATTTTTATTGTTAGGGATAAGCCAATGTTTTGGGCTGGTTTGATAAATAGCAGGAGTGTGGACCAATGTTCTCTGAGTGTGGACTGAGCCCTAGGTATCAAGGCTGCAGAATCACTGCGCTGTTGTTTCTACCCCCAGCACAGAAGCACCTGCCAGTGACTTTGACTCAAATAAACAACTGTAGAAGACAGTTCCATTTCCTCTAGAGAAATTTGCAGGAGGTGAGTGCTAGAGTATTTGTAAGGCTTAATAATGTCATTGAGATTGTGTGAGAAAATAACTTAGAAATTCAAATACATAATCCAAGTCAGGAATATCTATCAAAGCCCCGCTGCGCATACTTTACGGAGCTGATTTAGGAGTAAGAGCTGTGGATTACTGTGGAAGTTCAGGATGAGAAAAGATGACTAGGAGGGAGGAGGGAGTGGAAGGGAAGGACGGAAGCTTTGAACCTAGGAGGCACTCCTAGATTTCACAGCACAATGCTTATGATGTGTCTCTTACCTTTGATGGGGCCATGAGGGAAGAGCATAATCTCCACCTGGACCAGTCGAGACCAAGGAGGATGAAGCCCGGAAGACGTGAGATCTTTGGATTCATTTTCTTAGGCTTACTGTAACATTTGCAATGATGATAACATTTGAAATGTAAATTGAAGCTCCATTTCCTTTCTTATCTCTCACACTAGTAGACCAGTTTTTATTTCTCTCTACATCTCATACCATTCAAAAGAAAGAAAAATGGGCTATCACACTCCCTTAGCAGAACCAGATAACAAGCTGTGCCATGATCTGGGTAACTGTATGGAAGCGATGCATATTTTAGGGTTTGTGGTGTATACCAATTTACTGACAATAACATTTTTTCATAGAATAATTAATCAAAATCTTACAAATGTCTACCATGTCTTGAGTAATGTATTAAGACTAGAAGGAAAGGTCATGGCGAAGTTCCTACGTTAAATTTGTTGTTAGTTTGCTAAGGCTGCCAAGCAGAATTCTATGTCCTCACTAAATTGGTAGTTAGAAGACCAAGTTCAAGTTCCTGGCAGATTCAGTTCCGTGGAGGTGGGACTCTTTCTGGTTTTGCAATGTGCAGAGATAAGGGGTGTCTGGTGTCTTTTCCTTTTCTTATGTGGACATCAGACCTGTGGGTTTACCCGCCCCTCTTTAAGATTTAACGGCCTTTATGATCCCCTTGTAGACCCTGTCTCTAAAAGCCATCCTTCAGGGAGTTCAAGCTTCAGCACACAGATTTAAGTAGACACAATTAGGTCCACAACACAATGCTAACATGTGAGTGGATATTTGGGGGTTGTGGTCCAGCTTACCCAGAATTTTATGCAATGAATGAGTTTCCTCTATTGGACTTCCTCTTGGCTTCGGTCTTGGCAACAACTTGGTAAAGTGAGCTGATATTTAGAACAAGCTCTCTTTTGAATTGCAGGCTTGGGTTATTCCATCACTTGCCTGTGGTCATGTTTATTAGCAAGTAAACATTGGCAGTATCTTTTTGTTTGGTGTCCAGTGCTGTTTCCAGTATACCACACTTCATCCCAGTGTGTACTCTTATTATGCTATTTCTGTTAACAAAAAGAAAATGCACTATGGATGCATTGTTATGTGTATGTGATAAATACCTGAATGACAAGCATGACTGCTTCTTTTTGTCCTATGCAAATGTTCGTCTTGGAATGACTCTGAAGCATAGTCCCAATAGGATCAGCCCCCTGACTCACCTTAGGGAGGCTTTCTATTACCTGTCAATTACCATCTAAATTTGTTCCTCACTTTTTATTTTTGAATCTGGAAACCCTAGAAAAGCTTGAGGGTGCTTTTACTGCTCTGACCCCTGAGTCAGCTTGAAACCTAGTGACGAAGGCTGTCAGCCAGGCCTGTGGGAGTTCTATCAGAAGTCAATCCTGGCACTGCAATTTCACACGGAACACAATGTAGACAGTGCCTGGCGGGGCAGGAAAGGCAGGGGACAGAAATGAAAGCAGTCCCTTGAAGCGGTTCACAGAAATGCTGCTGCCTCAGGGCTTACAGATGCTGCACAAGAGAAATCAGATGCAGGAGACACAGCCCTGAAATATCCCTAACAGCCAAATGCATGGAAACAGAACAGGAGACAGGGTGGAACAGGAGATGAGGCTTCATGGATGCCCGGGGACAGCAGAACACAAAAAGCACACAACTAAAAAAAGTCATTGTATAGGTCAGAGAATAGAAGCTGAATCTCTAAGGAACTTTTTCAGCAAACCTAAGGGATCATTTGGGCTATACGTGAAATTTTTTCCAAAGGGAAAAGATATCTTAAAAATAAGCTCATTTTCTTTTTAAGATACCCCAACCTTTGGAAACTCAGTGTTACAAGGCAATAAACATATTAAATATCTCTGTCCACCTCTGGGGAGAGGGAGGGCTGCCCAGCAGTCAACATGAGAAGGCTAATCTTCCACGGCAGTTATCACATTAAGAAATAGTATAGCTTCAAGCAAGTGGCAATGATCTTGTCAGGACAGCTATGCAAAGGCTGCCATTGCTCCAATCAAGAGCTAGGTTGACCTGTTTTTGTAACAAACCGAAAGGTCTTGTACAGGACACAGTAGTTGTACATCCGAGGATTTCAGAATTTGGCTATAAATAATCGAAATCCAGGCTGAAGGAGCACTGCAGTAGGTCAGTTGAGAATCATGTTCAGAACTTCCTGTTTGCAGAAATATGAGAATGAATTTTGCCCATTTTAAAGTGAGAAAGTACATTCTTGAAAAAAGGATCTAATGTCAATTGTGTTAACTAGAAATGCCATCAGGGACTTTGATTTATTTGTATGGTGGAATGTGGGGTGTGGCTAGGTAGTAGAGGATTTGCGTGTGTGTGTGTGTGTGTGTGTGTGTGTGTGTGTGTGAGAGAGAGAGAGAGAGAGAGAGAGAGAGAGAGAGAGAGAGAATATACCCTGGGGTGGGGAAGGGGAGGAATATAATTCATTTGTGTTAAAAAAAAAAAAAACCTAAAAACTAAAAATATGTCTATGGCATAAACCTGAGAACAGATGTATGCTTCCCCACGTTCTGCTGTGTTACACCCCAACAGCACTTTTGCATAATTTAATATCAAGGCATATTACATCTCAGAGGTTATTTTACACTCTGGCTGATTAGCAGCTGAAAGATCAGTAAGAAAGCCTTTGGCTCACGCTGAGCTCAGGAAGTTTGGTGGAAACCACAGGAGAGGGGCTGAGCCTGACTTCAACCCAGGCCACTGCTGGGTCCCCAGTCAGTCTGTCCCTGCTGTGTGCACCCGCCCTGCTGTGCTTTTCAGGTGTATGGAGTGTGCCCCAGGAGTGTGGCCTTCCCTTACCCCCAGGATACTGGCGGGCTTTGTGGCAGAACAAAGGACGCTATGAATGTCTCCTTCCCCCCAGAAAGAGCAGGGCTCTGTGTTCTCAAAGTCCCACTTGCAGAGGGTTCCCGGCAAAAGGAACATCTGACGGACGCCTTGTCTTTTATCCACAGTGTAACGGAAAAATACTAGCCCGAGGAAGTGGGCTCTGAAAGGCTGTCAGCGCTTACCTTCCTTTGGCTCTGATAATGACTCTAGAACCTCTCCTCAACCCTATTGAGATCTGACTCAAAGTGGAGAGAAGCCAGAAATGCCAGGGTATCTCAGGAAAAACATCAGCACAGCGAGGGGTGGGCAGAGAGCGAGCAGGCGGGAAGCAGGTGTTCAGGGAGGTGGGTACGGGCAGTAGTAGCCAGTTTAGACAAAAAGGCCATAAAAATAATGTCTTTCCCAGAAAGTATACACACACGGCTAGCTGAAGAAGGGCCCGCCGGCCTTTGTCTGTAAACGTGGGAGGGCTGGGTAGCTTGAGGATAGGAGAACCTGAGGACACAGTGCGAATGAGCGAACTTCCCTCTGCCTCTGCCTGTGGGTTTATTAGCAGCCAGGCAAAATCGGTGTGCAAAGAATAGATTTGCTGGATATCAGCTGGGGAAATGGCAAATTATGCAATTTTGCAGGCTCACACAGACCCGCGGTAGCACCAAAATCAAATTAGAGGAGGTACAGGGCTAGCAGTGGCAGCTTCAGGGCTGAGAGCAGCAGCTCGCCTGACCGCTCAGGTCGGCCACTCATTTCTGAGCTGGGGAGGGCTCTATTCCGGGTCTGCCTTCAGCTGCCTGCCAGATTCTGCTGCACCATAACCAAGCGCCCAAGCCCACAGTGGTGTTTACTCATCCGTGTGGTGTGAAGAGGACGCTTTAACTCCTCGTCTTAACCTTCCAGCATGCGGTATTGATTTTCCACCGGGAGACAGAAAGGCCTTTCTTCTAAGTACCTTAGGAGGCGGACTTGGCTGTAGCTTTGTGAGCCAGGGCCTGTATTCAGGGAACACAGAAGGGCTTTCTCTGTTGCAAGTGTGTTTGTGCAATTTACTAGTCATAACAAGTTCCCACTTGACTGTAAGTTGTTCAAGAAAAATCCAACCAACAGATTGAAGCTGTTTGTGGCGTCACTTGATTAGTCTAAACAAGCCCGGGTAATTAGAGGGCCTAATTAATACCTACATCTATTGTGAGTCTGAGCTGACATTCTGGAGGTGTTGCCGGCTCAGAAATGTAGAAATAATTACTCTATAAAACTGGGCAAGGAGGCGTCTTTCCATGGAATTTCACCTTGAATATGCAAATATTCTCTCTTTTGAAATGTAACTTGTGAAAAATAAGGAGCTTTTGAAAATTCTCCAGCCTGGAACTGATTTCATATAATGTTTATGGAAACCAGGCTCCTGCCTTGCAGGCATAAAAGGCTTACCAGCAGCAAGGTAAAGGAAAGATAAAATTAACAGCGCCATCCCTTGCTCCAAAACAGCTAGGTCCATAATATGCTGAATTCATAGTCTTGATAAAGCTTAGGATTAGTGTTTCATTACTTTGAAATTAAGGACTCAGGTTCCCTATCATTTACAAAATTAAGCGTTGAATTTTGTTACCCTTTCTCAAACAGTTTTTTTACACAAGTTCCAAGATCAATGTGAGGTGTCAACGTACTTTTATTATATGTATGCTATAATACACAGTACTGAAATCGAGAAGAGATTTCAGAGGTTAGTCAGTAGGAAAGGTGGGATACTTAACAAAGGGAAAACTGATTTGTAGTGGTGGATTCGTTTGAGATCAGTGGCCTAGGAAGTCGCTGAAGGACCTGAATGTTTGAGGACTGCCGCTCAGAGCAGTTCTAGAATGAGGAAGTCCGTCCTTCACGGGTTACTGACATCACCTAGTTCCTGGGGGTGGGCTCTCGTTTACTTTGGATGGACTGGCTACCCATTGGGTTTTGCAAAGAATCAAGGTTACATGTCCATTTCGGTGACGACAAACATTCAATAGCAACAAGAAGAGTGTTCTGGGGACGGGGGTGGGTACATCAGGGGTCTGTCCTGTCCTCTAAGCCTGTCCTAAAGCATAGCCTGACCCGGCAATGAGTGAAGACATCTGTTTACAGATGCAGTTCTTTCTTAAGAAGAAACTTACCTTAAGGAGGTTAGCGTGGCGGCCAAGAACAACATCAGCATTAGAAGGCCCAGGTGAGTTGACAATAGACCATGTCCGGACTTTGAAGAGATCGTGTGTGGAAGTTCAAGCTGATTCTGGGTGCTGTGAGCCCTGATAAACATAGGGAGAAGCTTGGGAGACTCTGCTGCCTTTTGGCTCTGAGCATCTTGTGCTATTATAGCCCAAGTTTTGTCATGTGAGCAAGCTCAGGCGGGGACGGGGTCTCTGGGAATTGTCTGAGTAGCTTGCTGTGAGGAGAGCACCCAGCAGACAGGCTTCCCACACTTTGGAGTTCTGGGACACCTTTTAGCAGAGGCTTTGTATTCTGGAGACGCACTATTGAGATAGATGAAAATAGGGTTCCAAATTGGCTAATTGGAAAAATAAGTTGAATTATGACTTAATCTTCTGCCCCAAGAAACAGAAGGAATAGAGAAGTTGCAGGGCTTCTGGTGGTGTCAGGGTGGGTCACCAAACAGCGAAGCAAGAATTTTCATTTAAAATGGAATATACATTGATCGCAACATTAAAGTGTACAAAACCATATGTGGTATATGCCACAAGAAGGTTCAGACAGGAGATGGGGGCAGAGGTAGAGGAACAGGGCTTAGGTCCCCCTGACATGATCAACCACAGGTCATTTTAGATAGAAGGAAAGGTCATATCCGTTACAGAGAGAAGCCTGGGAGGAAGGTCCTAAGACAGGGAGAGCGTGAGCCACGTGGGACAGAGTGCAAAATGGACATTGTTACCTAAATGAAGGTGAGGAGAATCAATGGAGGTACTGAGTAAAATGGTACCGCTGAGCGTGCAAGGGACAGGTGAGTGTGCAAACACCTGTGAAAGGGGTGGCAGAAAGCAAAAGCAATTTGCTTGATCAGCAGGAGAGCAGGAATCATTACAAATACTCTGGAGCGACATGCTCTCCCTGTTACTCATGCCCTCGTCAAGGACTCTGTCAGTGTGAAAAAGAAAGCTCGAGGCGCGAAGGAGTGTTCCTGAAGAATTTTCACACGGCTGGTGTACTGTTTGGAAAAGTTATCTGACTTCAAAGTGTGTAAATGAGTGAGTCAGACTTCGGATGGGGAGGGCTGTTAGAATCCAAAGCCGAAATACCGCGGGCAGGCCTCAGTTCTGAGAAGGGCTCCCAGAGACCCATGAAAAAAAAGGCAGGAGCGAGGGAACGAGCACGTGCATGACGTAAAATACACATAGGGTACCATCCGGCGAGAGCTGAGCGCTTGCAGAGGACCAAGGGGAAAATGTCCAGGGCAGTGTCCTGGGGTGGATGGAAAGCAGGGAGGGTAAGCCGCAGGGAGGGTAAGCCGCAGGGCACGCGGGGCAGAGGACTGACACACAGCGGGGCAGCCATTTGATCAGAATCGCATCCAGAAACGCCTGTGCTCTCTGTGGCTCTAAGAGACAGTAACTCAAGATGGACTTTAGGAAGCTGGTGACTTGTGTCAGTAAAGGTTAGAAACCAGGGTGAAAGCCGTGGCAATTGAAGAGCAGACATATTGGAAGGACAGTGCAAACTGGAAGTTCGGTGCAGGAGTCAAACTTTGGTGGGGGCGCTTAGAGACAAGGCAGCTAATTTGGGCTGTGGAGAAGTAGCAACGGTGAACACAGATGGAGACATTTCCAGACGGTGTGACTGAAGTGGTAGGAATATTATTAACAGGAGTGAAGGATTTAGTAGGAGAGACTGGTGTGCCCGATAAAATAATAATACAGTCTTTAGATAATTTGGGATAAGTGTGTCAGTAAAGCATTTAAGGATAACCACCTGCCCCCTTGGTGGTTGTTTTTGTGGAATGTGCCCATGATGGGGACATTAGTCTCCCTGGTGACTACTAGTCCACACACATTAGTGTCCTGTGGTTTTGTGGCTAAAGATTTGCTTCAGCTTCTGCTGGGAGCAAGCTTGCTGCTTTCACACTCAGGCGATATCGGAGATGTTTCTAAATTCTCTGTGCCTCAGTTTCTCTGTTTGTAAGTTGGAATGGTCTCACGGCTCTTGCTTCACCAAGTTAGCACGTGTGGCATACCCAGCTAGGTTGCTGTTGTACTTGCTGGGATCTGCTAATGAAAGGGAATTTTCTCCTCTGGCTAGATCCAGTGGCTGCTGTCATCAGGATGATCTTCCTCCTCCTCCACCCAGGGCATCTCTCATTCTGCATGCAGGAGTTGAGTCCTCTCCTCCCTATCTGGAACCACCCAGGGCATCTCTTATTCTGCCCGCAGGAATTGAGTCCATCCCCTGAGGAAAGAGAGCAATCCTAACTTTACTTTGTCTTTGGAACTTTTTTCCTCTCTATTCTGTGTCCTTTCTATTCTGAGGAGCCTAGGCAGTGACTCCAAGGCTTTATTGCCACTTAACTCTGAGACGTGCCTCTCTGATTTAGGTCCACTCATGTGACAGAGATTAAGATTGACTTTATCCACATCCCCAGAAGAAAACTCAATTTTTAATCAGAAAAATTAACTTTCACCAAGGTGAAAGGTAAAGCCACAAGGGTAGAAGATAACGCCCCTGGAGTAGTGTGGTTAAGCAGGTCGTCTAGAACAGAACCTCGGGGTGGGTACTGTTTATGAGACACGGAGAAGAAAAATGTACTCTTGTTATCTCAACAACAATAACAAACCCCACCATGTTTGATAAGAACAAAGTTTCCTTTGGCTCATTCTGTAAAGTCAGTTTTCATTCTTCATTGTTAACAAATACAGTTACTCTATTAAAATACTAGGTACTCTAATAAACACTAGGAACACAACAGTGAATACATTTGTCAAAAATTCTAGGCACTCACGTGATGTGGGATTCCCCTCTGTATGCTGTGAATACCATTGGTGAAACTGCCTTGGCCTGTTGATAGGGCAGAACTTGGATAGGCTGGGAGAGCTGAGCTGGAAGAAAGGAGGCAGAGTCAAGGAGAAGCCATGGAGCCACTGCTGAAAAGAGATGCTGAAATTTTGCTTATGGGCCACAACCTCATGGTGATGCACAGATTAATAGAAATGGTTTAAATTAATATGTAAGAGTTAGCCAGTAGGAAGCTGAAGCCAATGGGCCAAGCAGTGATTTAATTAATACAGTTTCTTTGTGATTATTTCAGGAGTCTTGACAGCTGGGAACCAACAAGCGGCCTCTTCCAACACTCATGGACTATAGTAGACTTAGATGCTCAAAAGCCTATTAAATTACTGCCTGGCTATTTGAACAGGAAGCATATGTAAACCAAAGGAGCCTCTATGAATGAGAAATAGTGTATTTTGTGTTGCTTATGCTATGTGGATGTGTTGGTGTAGGGTTCAAAATGAAAGGTCATTACTAGGAGGCTGAAGAGACTACAGGGGAACAGAAACCAGAAGGGTGAACTCCAGGGTACAAGACAGATGCAAGGAAAAAAATACAGTGTCTATACCAGTCTTTGGGGAAAGTGGGCTGGCTGTGGCATCAAAGGAGTAAACGGTGAGGTCTTGAATGTATTTCTTTACTTGGGAGCAAAAGGCTAGTTCCTTGGCCCTGCGATGGCTGATCTGCACTGTCAACTTGACTGGATTTAAAATTAGCTAAGAGACATATCTCTCCCTGCCAGGTTTACCTCTGAAGGTGGGTGGCATCATCTCAGGTTTCCAGACTGAGGGAAAAGGGAGAAGGGGGAGAATTCACAAAATTGACCACTATTGAATGGTAGGAAGAAATGTCCTAAAACGAACCTAGCGTCTGCCAGGCATTTGCTAAGAGTTGAATACTAGGGGAGGAGCTGTGCACAGACATGGCCCTGTGAATCTGCTACATAGCACTCACGTGGAACAAGAATATTTACTAAGTCCTATGATGCCTGGCTTGGCCCAGACCTTCCAGAGCTGGAGAGATCAATCGCAGAGTTTGCTAGGAAGGACAAAACCCTTCTTCTTCTTCTTCTTCTTCTTCTTCTTCTTCTTCTTCTTCTTCTTCTTCTTCTTCTTCTGAGAAATTACTCTGCCCTCAGAATTCACACAATCTGGAAGTCTTAGAAAGAAACTCTGATCATTTATGTTCTTCTTTTATTATGTTTTTGAGGCAAGATCTGAGGTTAGCTCAGACTAAAAGAGGACGATCCAGCATTACTAATATGGCTGCTTTTTTATCTTCTCTGTTAGTTAGTGTATAAGGAATCTGAAATCATTTCCCCAATATTAGTCTGAAAATTTTCTCAAGCTGATGCTGTTTGAAGCCAGCTGACTGCTGACTCTCCTAATCCTGGGCATGATCATTAATTCACTCGAACACCAGAGGAGGGATATTCAGTGTCAGAACAGGAGGCCTGGCCCACGTCTGATGTTACAGCTGATTTGGGTTAATTTTGCATTGACTTGAGTCAGATAAGGGTGTTTTCTGTCTTCAAAATGTTACTGAGGCACTGGGGGATGAAGACATTATCGGGAGTTGTTGTCACTTCACCTACATTTGGAATCCATGAGTGATCTGTGAAAAATTGTAATTTCAGACCACGATCTATATGACCTTACAGTTATCAAATCTGTAATCAATATATTTGAGCACATTAAAGAGACAAAGATTTTTTTTTTTAAGTCACAGACACACATCTTCCACAGTTTAGAGCAACAGTTAACAGAGTCAGTAACGAGGAGGCTAGACTTTGTTTGATTTCCACCTCGGGGAGATGTACCAACAGAAGCACTCACGCAAAGCAAATGGGTCGAAAGAACACAGTCTCAGCGTCAGACAGGCTTGACTTTGTCTTAGAGACCATTGGAGCCATTGATATAATCTCGGACGGGCTTTCTCTTTCTTTGTAAGCCTTTGTCTTCTTTCTAATGAAGTGGGGACAGTAAGGCTACTTATTCCACTCAGCTGTCAAAATGCCGGCTGCTTGGGAGATCCTCACGGATACTCCAGATTCGTCTTTAACATCCATTCCCAGCTCTGTGTGTCTAACCCCGACTGCAGAGTCTACAGAGCTGAAAAGGAACATTTATCAAACTCCCTTGCAGTTAAGCTCCTGGATATGATTCAGGCTCCATCAATTGGATGTACTCAAGTGAGATGACGGCGGACAGTGTTAAGAGGACAGAGCTATCGGCAGCACTCAAAGTGGCTCACCATTTGCAGGCACAGCTACGGCAGGCTCAACATGAACCACTGGCAGGCACAGCTGTGTCAGATGCAATACGACTGCTGTCAACAGCTGCTCGAGAAAGCGTCTCTCTGCAGTAGCATCTACTGCCCTATAGTATTGTGCTGTGGCAAAGATCGCACAATTCTGGGGGGTCTGCAGTCATTCTGGAAGCTTCATTGAAAGCTTCAGAACTTTCACTTCTTAATATCTGCCATAAGTCACTTTACTTATAAATTCGCAATGATCGTTCCTATCTAAAAGGGCAACCGAAGCAGAACTCTATAAACAATCACTAGTCCTCCTCCTCATTAGATTCACGTATGTGCTGACCTCGGACCAGATTCTCGGAAACCGGAGAGGGAACAGAACATGGCCCCTGTCTTTGAGGCGCTTAATGCTTTGTGGAAAAGCACACTGGAAAGTGGATATATATTAAAGCGATCCTAGCACCATATGTTGTCATTAAAGTGCTTTTTAGAATCGGAGGATGGCGTAACTAGCCATCACTGTGTAAGCCTGGGACGGCTTCAGAGTGGTGACATTTTCAGAGTCGCGGGGACTCATGGGAGATCGTGAAGTGGGTGAGCGGGGAGGGAAGGAGTCAGGCAGGGGCATTTGTAACTGAGAGTTGAGCACATGTGAAGGTGGAGAGAGTGAATCCCCCCCCCCTCCCGGTTGAGGGCTGTGAGAGGCTTGGTGGTGCCGGGAGGTGGCACATGGTGGGACGGGATGGGGAGGAGACTCGAGCGAGGAGTCAAAGGCTGGCCAGATTGTGTAGAACTGTGTGTGCCTAATTAGGGAATTTAAATGTTACCACCCGGTGATGGTGTACCAGCAGGGCTTTTGAAGCAAGGGAAGGAAAATAAACAACTTTTTTTTCCCCTTCATGTGGAACATTGGCATCCATGGGAGAATAGATTGGAGGGTGAAGGTCTTCAGAAGAAATATGCCCTTAAAGATGAAAGAATGCTACTAGCCATGGTGATGGAAGTCTGTGATCCCAGCATTCCCGTGGTTGAGGCACGAGTCAGGCTAACCTTTTAAAAATAGCCTAGTGAGTTCAAGGCCAGCCTGGTCTACAAGAGCTAGTTCCAGAACAGGAACCAAAAGCTACGGAGAAACCCTGTCTCGAAAATTAAAAAAAAAAAAAAAAAAAAAAAAAGGCTAAGCTGCAAGGGGGCGGAGTCATGATAATGGGGGGTATAGAGTAGAGGATCAGTATTTAGAATACATTTTGGACAAAAATATTTTTTAAAAAGATATGTAGGATGGGAGAACAATTGGATTAAAGGGAGAAAAGGAGGAAGTGGATTGATTCTGGACAGAATCCAGGTTTGACTTTAATGGTGTTGTCTCCATATTGAGCACAGTTCTGGACACATAGCTTGTCGTCGGTACACGTTTAAGTGAATGGGGTCAGTGGTGATGCCAAGAATCACACAGTTCTGTAGGTTCAGCCTGGTGGTGAGTTTCATGGTTCCCACAGCTGTTGGTGAAACCAGTGGGAAGGATGAGAGATTTCAGAGAGCTGGGAAGGAACTCAGGAGCGGACAGAGCTGAGACAGTGCTGTAGATCACACGGAGGCATCCTGCCTGGCAGGGATAACAAGAAGTGATGTCTACAGGCGCAGACACCGATGGGCGGAGACTGATCTGGGTTGCTGATGGGCTAGAGATCTGTCTGGAGGAGAAACTGTATCACATGGTCTTGATCTACCTGGTGGGGCCAATGGCCAAGACGAGCCTAACTGGCAGGGATAGGGTGAGTTGGAGCTAGGAATCTGGAAGAGTGGGAAGCTGAGCGTGTGAACAGATCAGTGTGGACACGGAGGAAAGGACTTTGGAGGTGCTTAGGAACCTCCACCGACAGCTCCGGGTCACGTTAGACAAATGGGGTATCAGCTAAACTCAACTGTTAAGACTTGCTGATGATTTTAGATTCTTCCTATATGCTGATCACTGCTAGGAGCCCAAATAGCACCATCTTGTTTAGCCGGCTCAACCAGCTGTGCAGTGGAGAGCGTCATTCTTCCTCACAGGCAAGAAAAGCAAGACAGAGAGGTTTTGGTCCAAGTTTATACATGTGGGAAGTGCCAGAGATGGGATTTGAGTTTAGGCCTGTCTGTCTGTCCCAAGAGTCAGGGATATTACTGATTTTTTTTTTGTTTTGTTTTGTTTTTTGTTTTTCAAGACAGGGTTTCTCTGTAGCTTTGGTGCCCGTCCCGGAACTAGCTCTTGTAGACCAGGCTGGCCTCGAACTCCCAGAGATCCGCCTGACTCTGCCTCCCGAGTGCTGGGATTAAAGGTGTGCACCACCACCGCCCGGCCTGATTTTTTTTTTTGATACATGTTACTGAAGCAAATGGCTCTCCATCTTTGCCTAGAGCTCTTAACTCAATACTGTAAGAACCGAGATTTGAGTGTTTACTGTCTGCCAGACCCTTCTGAGTTTTAACTACATGATGTATATTAGAATCTTTCTCTCTGTATTCTCTTCTATGGAACATCCTTCCCTTGGTGAGCTACTAACGAGACACACATGTCTTGAACCTCTTTCTGGTGAACGATGCTGTTGCCATACTTGGCAATGAGCAATTTTGCTTTTCCACATCTTTGTTTCTGTATTCCACTTGTTTCTCTTACTGTTGCCCAAGTGGCCCTCCACGAGGTGCATGGACAGCTCCGACACCCCAGAGTGACATCCAGTTCCTCTGGGTTGGATCCCACGAAGAATATCTGCACCCGTGTGCTTGCTGTAGCAGCATGGTGACTCCAAGAACAGCTCTCCATCTTTAGAGAAGAGACGGTGAGCTCAGGAACAGCTCTCCATCTTTAGAGAAGAGATGGTGCGCTCATCAGATTCTTGCTTAGTTCGTGGTTGAGAATAAACCAAACCAACTGAATGGAGCCCCCACAATACAGGGATTCGGGATAGAGAGAACCCAAATTATTAAATAATCTACCACTTCCCAGGGACTTGGGGGGGGGAATTATTTATGTTTCATTTACAATTACTCTATTTTGATCCCTCGCTTTTGTGTGTATATTTGTTCTGCTCCTGTGAGTGCATACATAAGTGTGTGTGTGTGTGTGTGTGTGTGTGTGTGTGTGTGTGTGTGTCAGAGGCTAGCCTTAGGTGTCAGCCCTTAGGAGCTATCTTTAAAGTATGTGCATCTGTCTGTTTATTTATACCCACATGTGCTTGTCTGCATGAGGGCCAGAGGGCCTGTTGTAGAAGTGAGTTTTTTCCATTCTCCATGTGGATGCTGGGACTTGAATTCAGGTTGTCAGGCTTGGCAGCAAGCTCCTTTGTCTGCTGAGCATCTGGATGGTTCTCTACCTTTGTTGTTGTTGTTCTGTTTTGAGACAGAGCCTCTCACCTGGTCCTAGGGGGCACTGATTAGTCAGTCTCAGCTGGCTGGCTAGCACTGGTATTACAGTTCATACCACCACACCTAGGTTTTTAAATGGTGTGAGAATTGAACTCAAGTCCTCAAGCTTGTATGCCAAACAGTTTATCAATGATGGAGCCATATCCCTACCCGGCTCCTGTCACTTTTTAACACAGGACTGGATTCATGGTCCAAGTAGGAATGGGATAAAAGCAAGGAAGACTTTCAGTGCCAGAGGAATGACTGGCATTGAGTAGGTGCTAAATTCTTTGTCCTTTTATTATTGTATTCTTTCTAGGCAAATGGGAGGAGTGATTTTCTTCCCTGAGATGATTGTGTTTTCATACCTTCTTGCCTAGTCATATGGACCAGCGTTCCTAACTGGGGACATTTTTGTTCCCAAGAGGGCACTGGTAACGTCTGGAGACACTTCTGATTGCCAACAGCTGTACGAGTCCGCCTGTACTCTAGTGAGCAGAGACTCAAGGCAGCACTAACCATTCTACAACGTGCGGGGCCTCCTCCCACAGTGGGGAATCGCTGGTCGTGGTGCTGAGAAATCCGCTCAGAGAACAAAATGCAGCTGGAATAATGCAAGTGGCAGGAACTAAGATGGGGTGGAGGAAAGGTGGAGGAAAGCCAGCTTCTCCAGGCAAAGCATCTCAAAGACTCCCCGGGGGACACAGGCAGCCTGGGTCAGGCAGCAGAGCCGATGGCCCGTGGAATCCTGCTGTCTCCTCTTTTCTCTACACAGCTGATGAGGGATGGTGGTCCCAGTCTGGCGTTACAGAACGCCACCGGAGGATTCCTGTGGTCAGCATGCTCTGATGTGTAATCAAGACTAAGCACTTTTTCTGAACTAGAAATTGCTGCTGAGTCAAGTCTGAGTGTATTTTACACCGTTGGGAGGTGCGCCGAGATTCTGGAAGTAAGACAAGCCTGGAGCCCTGGTGTTATGTCATCAGGGGAGCTAGGACGAAGGAACCCAGCACATGACTGTCTGCCTGATGCCAAGGTGTTCCCGAGCCTCAGCTTCTTCATTTGTAAACAGATTAACGATACCTCAGCTGATTGGTGTAGGGTTTAATGTTTTGTTACTATTATCGTTACTGATTTTTGTTTGTTTTTCAAGACAGGGTTTCTCTGTGTATTAATAGTCCTGGCTGTCCTGGAACTCAATCTGTAGACCAGGCTTGTCTTAAACTCGGAGATCTCCCTGCTTCTACAACCCAAGTGCTGGGATTGAAGGCATGCGCCACTGGTACTGTTTTAAGAGAAAGAAAGAATAAGGAAGCTGGGTAGGTAGAGAGGGGCTGGACCTTGGGAGATTGGGGGATGGAAAGAATATGATCAAAAATATACTGCACGAAGAATAAAAATAATAAAGAATATGCTCTGTAATTGCTAATGCAGCTAGCCAACACTTGGAGGGGGAGTTGGGGTTAACAGGGATTGAACCCAGGGCTTTCTTTGGGTAGGCTAGGCAAACATGCAAACATTGCCTTTTACCCTATCCCTCTTTTCCTTTTTATTCTTCATGTTTTGTCACAGTCTCTGCTGACCTTGAGCTCAATGTGTCCCTGAGGCAGACCTTGCCCTTGCTAGTCTCCTGCTTCAGCTTTCTGAGCAGCTGGGACCACAGTGCAGCTCAGCCAATACTGTAACTCCGAGTAGTTAACTCAACAGTGACATTGACCCCTTCAGTGTGCGTAGGAAAGAAGGCCCTGATTTCTATATGGAAATATCCCCAGCACTAGTCACCATTCAGTCATCCAGCTGGGTCCAGTTCCCTGCGAAGCCAGGGGTGGCTTTGTCCCTTTAGTGTCGTTTATGACAAAGAAAAACTGTGTCAACTGGCTATTGCAATATAGGGTGAGAGTAAGCCCAGAAGAACGGCTCTCTTGACAGAGTGCTTGCTGTGTAAGACCCAAGTTGGGACTCTCAGCACACACGTCAAAAAGCAAAGCACTGTGCTGTGATTTCACAACTGGGGGAGAAGGGGCAGAAACATTAGAATGCCTGTCCTGCCGGCTCCGGGTGCAAGGAGAGAGATCCTCTTTATTAACCAATGGTAATAAAACATATTCACAGCATACAGAGGGGAATCCCACATTAAGGACTAATTGGACTCAGTGAGTTAATAAGTAAGCAAGTAAATAAATAAATACATGTAACAGAGGACGTGAAGTTGGGAGAGAAATATGATGGAGGGAATCTTGGAGGAGTTGGGGAAGGGAAGTGGAGGAGGGTGGATATGATCAATTTACATTAGATACATCTATGAAACTTTCAGAGAACAGATTAAAATATTATCAAAAGAGACATTGAAAAAAAGTTCAAAGGAACTTTTGGGCTGTGCTCTGTGTTTATTAGGGGAGATTACCCAAACTCTTGGTGTGAGGCAGGATTGTGAAAAGGATGGGAAAGGGGGGTTTCTATAGAGGGTGGTCTTGAGACGACCTCTGATGTGAGGAACTGAGGTCCAACTCCCCTAATATCTTTGGAAGAACAGGAGGGCTATATATATGTCAGCATTCTGTGACAGAGAACAGTGAACGGTATCCTTGACGGTCAGTCCCTAGCCCCAAGCTCTCGGGTACTCCCTCACTCTGGCAAACTGGGTTTTCAGTCCTGAAAACTGTTCCACCAGAATTCAAGTCGACAGAGGCTAACAAGACAGTAAAGAAGCCACGGAGGAACACCGTGCTGGCAATAGCCTTTCGGCTGCCGCAAAGAGATGTCAGGGGGCAGACGCTTCCCAGGCAGCTTGCATTCTGAAGAGGCAGCATTGCAGGCCTCCTGTCGTTTCTTATCTAATATATTTATGACCTCTGCATAGATTTTATGTAAAGAGAACCGTGAAAGCATGTGGCCTTCGTGTCTGGCTTTTTTCACTCAGCATGGTATTTCCAAGGTCGCAAAACATAAATTCAAAAGAAGTATTTTTCTGCGGTCCTCTTTGGAGTTGGAAGGTGAATCTCCCCGGGAGACGCCACAGCTTGGAGAGCAGCGCCCCCTGGTGGAAAGCAAGTGAAGTGTGCTGGCTCAGCTGCAGGACCATATCGGCCAGGCCACCCTCGAGGGGAGGAGGGACTAGGGGAAGAAGGGTTCCTTTTTAAAAGCAAAAGTAAGCTTCAAAACACTCAACTTGCAACTACTATCGAACGTTTTCTAGAACATGATTCCTAGGGTTAAAAATAAAGCCTATAAAAACCCTTATTAGCAATTGCTCGACAACGGTGTGTCGGAGTGAGGTTGAGATAGTGCCTGGGGCCCTGAGCATTACTCTCAATTACTCTAGCAGGGTCCCACATCCGTATAGACTATCTCAACAAAATAACAAGGGGCATTTGGAGAAATCCACATTTAAAGATGTGTTAAATGCATATAAATTAAATCTAAATGCAGGTTTGCTGTTAGTTCCACTGTTAGTAGAAAATCAAGAGTTTCAGCCCTGAAAATCGCTCTATCAGAATCTGAGTCTGCCGCTAACAAGACAATAAATAAGAAACATATCCTCATCTTAATAAGGTTATATGGGGCCTTGTTATCGTCCACTGAGAGATGCTAATTAGATTTTCAACCAAATATTCGGCCTCATTATTTGGCGCCTCTACTATTTGGGCTGAAGTGTTTTCCGAGGCCCAGTTTCCGAGGAAAATGAGCTCACTGGAACATCAGAAAAGCATCTGAAGGAAAGGAGGTCACTGTGACAAACGCCAGGGCAGTCATGCCGGGAGGTGAAGGACCACGGTTCATCTTCTCAGGCCGCGGTCTTTGGCTTGCTTGCTTTGGGCCGGCTGTGAGGCGGCACATTCGGTGGCAGCCATAGGCAGAAAGGATTTGCTCATCTGTTGGTGACCAGGAAGTAAAGAGAGGAAGTGTTCCTAGTGCCCCTTTCAAGGACCCTCTCTCTCTTCAGTTAGGTTCAGAGTTCATTAAATTTCTGTCAACTCCCAGTAGCGCCACCAGCAAAGGTCCAAACCTTTAGCACGTGGCCTTTGGGGGACAGTCTAGATCCAAACCGTAAGAGAAAGTGTAACACGACCCTTTATGGTGCATGTTTCCATTGTTCCTTGAGTTCTCTCTTTCTCTTTTTGCCACAAGCACATTTATGGCTACTTAAGGCTTTGTCTGAGCTTTTCATTCTGAAGCTTATGTACTTGATTCTAGCCTGCTAGTGTAACTATACACATAACATGCTCCTAAAGGCGTGAGAGTGACTAGCACATAGTGGCTACTACACACAGGCACACACACACACACACACACACACACACACACTGGTTAGGTGGTGTTTTAGTAAGTTTGTTTTCTTTTATTTAGTTCTGTTTTTTTTTGCCTTTTTCTTATATTTTAATTCTTTCTCATTTTAATTGTTTGGATAGGAATGTGATATGTATTTATTTCCCACTCCCCTCCCTTCTTCCCCTCTCCTCTTCCACCTCCCCTACCCCCACCCTCCCCGCTCCCAGTTTACTCAGGAGTTCTTGTCTTTTCCCCCTTCCTAGGCAGATCCATGTATGTCTCTCACAGGGTCCTCTTTGCTACCTAGATTCTCTGGGGTTGTGGCCTGTGGGCGGGTTGTCCTTTGCTTTATGTCTATTGTCTGCTAACGAGTAAGTACATATTATATTTGTCTTTCTGGGTCTGGGTTACCTCACCGAGGATGGCTTTTTCTAGTTCTGTCCATTTGTCTGAAAATTTCAAGATGTCATTGTTTTTTACCACTGACTAGCACTCCATTGTGTAAATGTACCACATTTTTCTTACCCAGTTTTTCCATTCGTTTGCTTTTTCAAGACAAAGTTTCTCCATGTAACTGCTCTGGCTGTCCTGCAACTAGTTCTTGTAGACCAGGCTGGTCTTGAACTCACAGAGATCTGCCTGCCTCTGCCTCCCAAGTGCTGGGATTGGAAGCATTTGCCCAAACCCCGCTGTGTGCTAGTTAGTTTTTATTGTCAATTTGACACAAACCTAGAGTCACCTGGGAGGAGAAAACCTCAAGTGAAGAACGCCTCCATCAGATTAACCTGTGGCCCTGTCTTAGGGGAATTCTCTTATCAGCTGATTGATGTGGAAGGGCCCAGGCTACTGTGGGCAGAACTACCCCGTGAGCGTGTGGCTCTGGGTTACATTAAAAAGCTGGCATACATGCAAGTAACAATATACAGACTAAGCAGGTACTATTTAGGAATATATATTATATGTAACAGCAATTAATAGGAAAAGAGGGCTTGGATTATAAAGAGAGCAAGGGCGGGTATATGGGACGATCTGGAGGGAAGAAAGGAAGAAATATGCAATTATTATCTCAAAAATAACAAGGGGAATAAGGTTTTAATTTTTTAAAAAAACACTCTGTCCAGGAGCAAGCTGGAGCTCAAGCCAACACAGAGTCCCACTGATTTCTGCCTCGGTTCCTGCTTGGCTGCGCTGACTTCCCTTCCTGATGGGCTGTGAGCCAGAAATGTCAGCCAAATAAACCCTTCCCTCACCTAACTGCCTTAGGCCTTGATGGTTATCTCAGCGGCAGGAAGCAAAGTAGAATGGGGCGGGTTGTTCAACTGAAAAGTCCCCTGAGGATGTGCTTTCCAAGTCTAGCCCTGTAGCTCCTGTCTTTGCTTGGTGTGAATTTCAAACAAGACAAGACTTAACTCTAAGTACTTTCACATGCAATTGGCTAAGCTGGCTGCTGTCTTGCCGTGGCTCCGTATTAATTAGGCCTCTACCACGGAAAAGACATCGCCTAGGAGTCAGTCTTCCAGAGGCTAGGCACCTTACCCTGTCCTAAAACAAACCGGGACATATGAACGTGAGCACACCAGGAGAGATATGCAAAATTATTGATGGCTGGTGTGTCATTAGCAGCAAACTGTGGGATTTGGAGCCTACAGGCAGAGCTGGCTATCAATTCTGGGGGGGGGGGGGGCAGAAGGCATAGACTTTGAAATAATATCTTTACTAGCCAGAATAAGGATTGAAGTCACAAAGCTTGTCAAATTTTCAGTGAAATGCATTTACTAGCAGGTAAGGGCTCACGTTCTGCTTCCGGTGATCAAAACTGTGTTGTCCTACACGGTGAGCAACAATTCTCAAGCTGAAGCCCCGTGTGCCACCTCAGAGTACAGCACATCTTCATTCTGTACCACTAAGCATGTTATTGCCTTCTGTGGTGGTTTGGGTGAGAACTGTCTCCCAGAGTCATGGGTATTTGAACAGTTGGTGGCCTGGTTTGCGGTGGGTTCGCCTTGGTGGGGAGAGAGAGAGAGAGAGAGAGAGAGAGAGAGCGCCTTGAGAATAAAAAGACTCACCTACTTCAGCTTGCAGGCTCTGCTTTCCACACCAGTGCTTGGAGCTGAGGAGGTGAGCTCTCAGCCTCCCTTCAAGTGTCCAGCCTGTCACTTGCTGCTATGTTCCCTGTCAAGATGGACTCTTAGCCTTCGGGAACTGAACTGTGGGCGCACATAAACTCTCTATGAAAAAGAGTTGAGGAAGCCCGAATGAGTGAAGTCCGGAGTAAATGTGTATTTTGACACGGCCATGTTGAGTCTGGCACTGCCTCGGACCTATAAAACTGTTGACAGGGCTGCCATTACCCATATGGCCGAGACTCAAATGGCAAAGCTTTTCCTGTAGTCTGAGTCTTTATGTGTATGCAGACTGATCAACGTGTACAAACACTAGCAACTGTGTTCCTTCTTCCTGGTGTTTACAGCCCAGGACTGCTCCCCACAGACAAGTTAGCCCCTCCTTGCGTGCTGAACTTAATAAACTTGTGGAGGATATCGGCTGTGGTAGCTGTAGAGAACCCCATCTGATCCCAACTTTACTGTTCCTGTGTCTGTGTGTCTGTTCTGTCTTCATTCTGTCACCACCCCTAATCCAGTGTTGGGACTCAACATTCTCAGGTCTCCATGTTTCTAGAATTTTCCTTGGTTGTGGTGTATCACACCAGGAGAAAAGCAGCTAATGTGCCCTCTATTAAGAACAGCACCCCCCAAATAAAAACAAACAGCAACAACAAAACAATCCAAACCAAAACAGAACCATCTTATAACTGAATACAAGGGTTCCCATCTCGATGAGTGCAAAGCTCCAGAAAGTAAGTGTAGGAACTCACGGGGCAGAAAGTCCATTCCTTGTAGCCAGTAAGACAAGCACCAACATTGTATCCAAGGCCATGCTCAGCCAGAACTAGGGAAGTGTGGATGCTTGTTCAGAAAGCCCCACATACGCTTGCGGGATGTGTAGAGAGGTTCCCGGGGATGCTGCCTTGCACCATACACCACCCAGTGTGAGCAGAAATGTCCGGAAATAAACACACATTCCTGTGCACCCGCTTCTTTTAACTATGCACACGCCAGGCTTCAAGGGCCACACACCCTCTTCACTTTTTCCCCTTTGTCTGTTTCAAACATAGAATTTAGAGTACAATTTTCAGTACTCCTTGGTTTTTTGTTTTGTTTTGTTTTTGTTGGTTTGGTCTTTCAATACAAGGTTTCTCTATGTAACAGCTCTGGCTGTCTTTGTAGACCAGGCTGGCCTTGAACTCATAGAGATTCACCTGCCTCTGCCTCCCAGGTGCTGGGATTAAAGGTGTGTGCCACCACCACCCAGCCAGTATTCCTGTTTTTAGACTATTTTGACTAAGTTTACTTTGGAAATTATGTATTGAGTGCTACTGGCCACCCCCACAGTCACTTGGATTCTAGATTTTTCTAATCGTCCTCCTTTTTCATTTGTACCTCACAGTTGCCAATGCCAGAACTTTCCAGCCCAGGCCCTAGTCAATCTACACCCCCTGATGGGCAACGGGGCTTCCACGCTGTGGTAGAAACTGCATAAAGATAAACACCGCAGGGAACCAGAAGTTAGATTTTCAGCCCTTTGGACCCCAAGTTCTTTTCTTCAGCATTTATGGAGAAAGCCCTAGGGCAGGTAAGGTTTGCTGAGCACCTTCAGGAAGGGAACTCTGGTGCAAAGGCCACTTGGATTTATGTGGCAGTTGAGCTGGGAAGGGGAGCTAGGCAGGAGGCGTGTGAGTAAATGGGGGGGCTGTTCTGAGGGAGGTCGTAAGAGCAGCAAATGACAGGAAACCACTGAGCCAAAGTCCTCATGGGCCATACATCCTGCCAACTATGTTTCTTCTACTCAGTGGAGCTTGGCTGTTCTTCCAATCCCTTCTCTCATCCCTGGGCTATGCTGTGTGATTCCTCCCTAACCATCATGCATATCAGCCTGCCTCAGAAACAGACGAGGCAGGAGGTTCTTCACCTAGCAGGACGATGCTGACATGGAAGAAATGTCCCAACTCTTAAGACTTTGACATTGGGCTCCTTGCAAACAGTTCAGCAATAAGTAATTTCCGGAGCATTGTTGAGGATGGCCTGGGAGAGGTGAAGCCCACTCCCTGTCTTCTCAGTGGGGTTGTAGCCTGGGGAGAGAGGGAAGAGTTAGCCTCCCCTTAAGCTGCTGCCCAAATGCATGAACCACAAAGAAAGAGAAAGGGAAGTAGATGGGGGAATTGAAAGACCCCCGAGGAGCTGGCTTCATTCAGTTCACAATAGGCAAAACCATCATGAATGAGAACATCTCACAGAAAAGCGAGAGACACCCTGGGGGTTTATTATAGAGCCAAGGCTGGCAGTGAGCAAGTCTCGAATAGTTATGAGGAATGGGCACGAGGGCAGGGTGCCCTTTCTTGGGACACAAAAGGGTTAGGAGGGGGTTGTTTAACTAGAGCTGCTTTTCAGGGACACGGTGTCTGATAAAGTTCCATGACATCACAGAAAAAGCAGAAAGGAAAACTGTGTGCCCCTTCCCACCCCTGCTCTCAAAAGTCTCTTTTGACTCAGCTGGCATTTTATGCGAAAACTACGAGGTTCTCGGCCAGGCAGATGTGAGCTCTGAGGTTGCATTTGGACTTCGCCTTCCCTTTTGAAAGGAAGCAAGGCTAATTTCAACAGTGCTGCTTCCAAGCTAACCTTCCGACAGATGGCAGTCATTCATATGGCCTCTGTCACAATGGGGAGCAAGTGGTGTTTTCTTTACATCCCCCTACCCGCTTCCATAGCGCTCACACGACTTTACACCCCCTCCTGGAGCCACTACTAAGTGGGAAACTCACTCTGCTGTGGCTTTTGTGGGGTGGTCTGTCCTATCCCCTACAGATACGCTTAACAAACTTCTGGGTATCGACTGTGTGAGCAGCACCTGGCCATTCTTTCCGTTGTGACACCTGATATTGTCAAATGCTCCAGAGAAGGCCCAGCTGTTTACAGTTGATTTGAGAGTTGATATTTCCATATTTTATGTTTGGAAAAAAAAAAACACCTACGAGTTGAGTAAGAATGATTGACAGGTGGGGTAACAGCGTGAAAGAACACTGGAGGCCAGCAAAGCAGATAGGGAAGAAGCATGTGGCTAGTGTCTAGGGTTATGGATACAAAGCAAGCACGAGGCTGACAGACCTGGGCCCGTTTGGGAAAGATGCCGAAGACTCCAAAATATTAAAAGGCAAATACGCTTAGGAGAGGGAAAGTCCACGCAAAGAACACGGGCTGCAGTAGCTTAGTTCGCACTGTTATTAAATACCTAGTTACCACATATTAAGAAGTATGTCTTGTTACTTCTGCTTATATTAGTGTTGTACGGCAAAAGAATATTTAATTTTTTAAACGACAAGAGTTCAGCCACTCTCATTTTCTTCGTAGTCTAAATAAGAGATCTTAATTGCTTGGCGCGAGGTTTCCGTTGCGCCATCTGGTGGTAGACACCGCAAACTGCATGCGAAAAGATGCCACCGAGAAAGTCCATTCAGAACAGAAAGAATAAGGCAAAGCTGGGCGGGGACATCGCAGGAGTGTTCGTGTCCTCGCAGTGGTCTTCTCTGCTTGAGTCTCCTGTGAGCAAAGGCTATCAGTCTCCGGGATGTAGTAGATTGAATGGACAGTGTGGTGGTTCATTTTGATGGCCAACTTGAGAAGATTAAGGTGTGCCTAAGAGGTTAGCGGAGCGCCCTTCTGGCTGTACCTGCGAGGACATTGGAAGAGATGATTAAATCATGAAGGCCTTGATATAATGGATGCTTTAATCTACTGATGAATTAAAACTGAGTATGAGCTATCAGGACTTGATAAAAGGATATCCAGACTACTTGGGGTAAAAAGACAGTGGGGTTGCTTCCTTAAAGCAGTATCTTGACTTGGTCCCTTCTGCTGCTTCCTGGCTGCCAGGATGTCTGCTCTGCATGAAGTGAAGGACACCCCTCTCCTCCCACATGTTCCTGTCACCGGGAGTTCTGCCCTAGAGCATAGGACCAAGCCACCACAGGCTGAATCCTCTCACATGGTGAGCCAAGATACACACATACAATCTGAGACTCAGTGAATTTTAAAACACAGGGAAGCATGTAGCGGAGGTCAGAAGGAGAAGAATCAGAACGCATAAATAGTTTTGTCCTTAGGAGATGACTCTTCTTAGACACAGACAGATGGAGACATGGACCTCTAGTCACCAGTAAGAAGCCCTTTCTTCAATAGCACCATGGAGGCTTATATACCCAACAGTCAGGTGGACCAACAGGTGAAAACCTCATCCTCTGATCCTCAAGGCCAAGGCAACACGCGCTCATGAAGCAGAGCTGGTAAACAACTTTGACATGGCTTTCAGTAACTCAAATCAGAAGGAAAGTAAAGATCTCTAGCAGGGAAGAGCAGCTGGAGGCCAGGACCCCAAATGGTCCCAACACCCATATATGGTTGGGCACCGTAAGAGGCCAGCTTGAGAATGGAATACTTAGATTTGAAAATCTCACAGCATATGGAAGAATGGAGGAAATGATTTGCCCTGTGTTTATTTTTGTATAAATATAAGTGTGTGGATATAAGTCCGTATTTCTCCACCCATTCCTTCATAAATGCATTCTCACCGAGTGCTGTTCTGAGGAGGGAATTGTATTAGCTGTCTGGAAAGGCCTAGAAGTGAGGAAAGTCAGGTCTCCTCTCATGGTTTAGCTAAGTGGAAATGCTTTTCAGGAAACAGATGAAACTTCCTTCGTATTACAGACGGGAACGTCTCTCCGTTCACCGTAAGGCAAGCAGCCTCTGGTACCATTCTGTCCTGCTCACCCTCAGGATCAGCACAGCCAAGGGTGCCGGGTGGGGAAAGGAACTGAACACCTCTCCCAAGGCTGCGTCTGAGGTGTTGTGTCACAGGCCTGACTGACACAAACTTGGTACCAAGAATGCCTTTTCCTTTATTTTTGCCTCCAGCTGCTCTTCCCTGCTAGAGATCTTTACTTTCCTTCTGATTTGAGTTACTGGAAGCTGTGTCAAAGTTGTTTACCAGCTCTGCTTCACGAGCACGTGTTGCCTTGCCTTGAGGATCAGAGGATGAGGTTTTCACCTGTTGGCCGACTTGACTGTGTTGGGTATATAAGCCTCTGTGGTGCTATTGAATAAAAGGCTTCTTACCAATGACTAAAACTGTCCACAGGATTCTCAAGTATTTGGAACTGCTTTGTGGGAGGAATTTAGAAAAGTTGGGAGTAAATGAGCTAGAAGAAGATGGTGCTGTAAATCGGGTTTAATGAACAATCACAGGAGAATCTCAGAATGCTGACGGAGGTACATCTCTGTATCAGTAGTCTCCGTATCATCTCCGTCTCAGCAGATACTGTGTCCAAGAGCTTCCCAAGGCAAACAAAGACTTAACAGGGGATGTGAGTTACAAGCTCTATTCTTCCAGAGAACTTGTAAACATTTTCTTTTTCTTTTCTTTTTTTTTTTTTCTGAGTCTTTCTATGGGACCGAACTTCAGCATGTTCATTGGCAGGGAGGTTTCAAGGTAGTTGAGTATTCTGGTGTTTCCGGCTGCTTCCGTTTCCTTCCTGGTTTATAATGAGACTTGGGAGCCCACGGCTCGGGCAGAAGGGCCTGAACAACTTGCATTTTAGCCATAAGAGAAGCAAGGAGCACGCTTGAAGATAGCTGTTAAAGAGATTAGAGCCACCGAGAAAGAAGCCACACTGTCCGCACTGGGGCAGTAGGAAAGGTGGCTCTGGAGAGTCCAGGAGTAGAATACAGAAATAAAGGGTACAGGAATAGAGAAACACTGTTTTATAAATACAAACACATTTTGGAAGAAGAAAAAAAAAATAAAGCAGGCAGCCACTGTCAACCTTTAACAAATACCTTCTGTCTTAAGAGCAGATATCCTGGCAGCCATGTGGACAGAGGTAAACTTTTAACAATGGTCTCCTGCCTCCCGGCTTCCCAGCCAGGCAGCTCCTGCAGACAAAGGTTAGCTCCTAACTGCTGCCTCCATAGGACCCTCTGCGCTGTGTTCCCTTCATTTTAACTGTTCCCCATGTGACTCTGCTCTCTGCCCTGCATCCTTTCAGGGACAGTGGAAAGCAGCTGTGTCAGCCACGGGCTCTCACAAACACTCAGTTAACGTCCTAATGTCCTGTAACCAAAAGCTGTAAAACTTAAAATGTAATGGGACTTTAAGCCTGACTTCAAGGCTGTAAAAGCTCTTTGAGCCACACCTGGTGCTTGATTTTACTCTAAGAAGAGGCTCAAAACCAGCGCCCACTGCCACAGCTACAGAATTCCAAACTCTGGCTGTGGCCACAGCTATAGCTGATAAGCTTTTTTGCCCTGCGGCGATGTTTTATTTTTATTTATTTATTTTTCTTCATGAAAAAGTCTGCTTCTGTTTTCATAGACTTTGGTGGTAAGTCTTCCATCTTTTGCATATCTCTGGACCTAACAGCTTGAGGCCTTCTCAGAACCAGAAACACAATATCCACCTCAGGCTGAGGAGGATAACCGGGTAAATCCCTTACAGAGAGGAGAGTTCTGAGGAGCGTCCCCAGCTTATATAGGTGAATGGAGAAAAGAAAGGAAACATGAGTGCTCCTCGGCCAGGTGTAGCAGTGAGGTGGCCCAAAATACAAAAGGAACAAGTAATGAAAATGGTTGGATTATTTAGGGAAGAGCTCCGCATCCCCTCCTGTTCAGGGTTGGGGGGTGGGGGGTTTACCAGCCGGCAGAGACCTGTAACAGGGACAGGGAGTACCTGGTGACCAGGTCAGCTTGGATATGTTACATAGGCACCTTAGCCATTTGTCCTGGGTTTGAATCCTAACAATAGGGTTAATAAGAAGTTGTGTTTCCAGGGGAATTGAGGTTCCCTCTTGGTATTCTTAGTCTTACTAGCAAATGAATTTAAGAGCATATTGAAAAGTTGTTTAAGTACAATTTTATTAGTTAAAGGGGAAAGCCCCAGGGCAATCAAGCTGTAAGTCTGGGCAGCTGACTGGAGAAGGGAGATGGAGAACAGAAAGGGAAGAGCCACAACATTTGAATGAAGCCAGCAGAGAGGCCAGCCACATGGTGGCAAGTGACCACATGGCTGGGAAGGGAAATTCGCACCAGAGGAAGTGCACCTAGGCACTGGCTGGCATCTGAAAGGAAAAGAGAGGAGGAAAGAAAACAGAAAATGCCTCGTGTCTGAGTCAGGACTCAGGGAGACAGGCACATCCAAATGAACCTCATGGTGGTTCTGGAAGGGGGCAGAGATTCCTGGGAAAGAAAAGCCCCTCATCTCACTAAAGAGAATTTTATGCCTCTTCTGTAGGCTTAAGGTGGATCTGATTTGTCCTCCTAGGGTTCACAGCTGTGACTGTGCCTCGAGACCTGGAAGAGGTCTTGCACTTGTACTGCTTTTGCTGATCTGGGACTGTCAGGACAACGGAGACTCTCGGAGATGGATGCACTTACTCCATGAGGAGACTTTGGGCAGGTTACGGGTATGATGGCGGAGTAGGAAATGTTCCCAGAGACTCTGGAGGTCAGCTGATGGGGTTTTCAGGAGCGATTGGGTCCTAAGAACTCCAATGTCACCCACAAATGGGTCAACTGGTGACCCTGTTGGGAGGTGGTGAACAAAAGGATGTGCAGCCAAGTTTATACTTCTACGTCGAATATGCTTACTTGGTGTAACGAAGAAGTTGAGTTGAGTGCATCATTGTTTGGTCTGTTGTCCATTGTTTCGTTAATTTCTTCTTGTAAATCCATGAATATTACTAGGTGTTCTTCTAAGTGTGCAAAGTATTGCCATACTCTTATTAACTCTCTGTAGGGGGACCAGACAAGTGCTTTTGTGCTTTGAAAGGAAGCTTTGATCATGGTTCCTGTTAGCATGCACATACTCTTGGAGATATTTGGAATATGGAGCTGGGGAGAGAGACATGGAGAGAAGGGAACAAGAAGAGCAAGGGGGATAGAGGAGAGGGGGAGGGAGAGGAGGAGAGGAATGGAGGGGAGGGAAGAGAAAATAGATTCTGGGAAATGTGTTTGTGTAAATGATTGAAGTCCTGTGCAGCGTATGAATGACTGAAGTGCTGTGCAGTATACACCTGACTCACATGTATGAATGACTGAAGTGCTGTGCAGTGTACACCTGACTCACATGTATGAATGACTGAAGTGCTGTGCAGTGTACACCTGACTCACATGTATGAATGACTGAAGTCCTGTGCAGTATACACCTGACTCACATGTATGAATGACTGAAGTCCTGTGCAGTATACACCTGACTCACATGTATGAATGACTGAAGTCCTGTGCAGTGTACACCTGACTCACATGTATGAATAACTGAAGTCCTATGCAGAGTATGCCCGATTCATATGTACGACTTGTCATTCCTTTGAACTGGAGGTCCCAGGGGCTGCTTTCTTTACAGAGTAGGATATTCCCTCAGTTGACAGCTAGGTGTGGAACACTTCCTCAGGCAGGGGGTAGAGCCCATATTCAGGTCAAACTAACATTCCTGAGCCCTAGCAGATATATTGCCCTTCTGCTTCCCTTTGCTCACCCTGTTTACAGATTCCTCTAGCTGGAATAATGTTTTCCTCCATGACTTCACTTTTTTTTTGTGTCAGGGACAATATTGCCCCCACCAGGGGTTCCTATGCTCTGCCATATACTTATAAGTTCTTATTTGTCTTTTTTTTTTTTGGTGTTCTCCATTTCATTAACATACACTATTCTGAAATGTTGTTGATGTCTGCTTAGAGAATGATGTTTAAGTAGACATGGGTTCAGGGGCTATGTCTTTTCTGCCCTAGGTCTACAGATCCTAACATAGTAGATGAAACAGTAGATTACGGCGGGATAATGCTCTTTGTACACTGTAAAGATTTGTTACTCATATTGACTTAATAAAATGCTGATTGACCAATAGCAGGCAGGAAGTATAGGTGGGGCAATTAGACTAAGAGAATTCTGGGAAGAGGAAAGGCAGAGATGCAGTCACCAGCCAGACACAGAAGAAGCAAGATGAGAATGTCTCACTGAGAAAAGGTACCAAGCCATGTGGCTAAACATAGACAAGAATTTTTGGGTAAATTTAAGTCATAAGAGCTAGTTAACAATAAGCTTATGCTAGTAGGCTAAACAGTTTATAATTAATATAAGACTCTCTATTTCTTTGGGACTGAATGGCTGCAGGACAGAAACTGCTCTTTACAGTAGAATGTTTAATAAATATTTATGTACCAAAGAACATATAAACCATGTAATCTGAATATCTTTTTACATCCTCCAGTTTACAAGTCTCTCAAAGCTTGATCAGAATTAATTTAAGAAAAAAAGATAATCACCTAGCTTACCTAACTGAGAAGCCTAGGGCCAGGTCTTTCTTCCAGTGTAGTTTGTGGTTCCTCTTCAGATGGGTGAAGGAGAGGCAGTTGGTGTTAGTGCTGCTTATACCTGAGGCTGAGTTTTCTAGGAGTGGAAACATGGAGATTCTGGGAAATGAGAGAAACAGCTCAGGGCAATAGAGATCTCAGCAGGAGTCAGTTACAACACGATCCCACTTGGGCTATCGAGTTGTGCTGTGGGGTTGGTTTCACTTTAAGGTGAGGAGGAGAATAGACTTCCATAACATAGTCATTGATAGTAGGCTCCAGTGTGTGTGTGTGTGTGTGTGTGTGTGTGTGTGTGTGTGTGTTGGCGGTAGGCTCCAATGTGTGTGTGTGTATGCTGGTGGTAGGCCCCAATGTGTGTGTGTGTGTGTGTGTTGGTGGTAGGCTCCAATGTGTGTGTGTGTGTGTGTGTGTGTGCTGGTGGTAGGCCCCAATGTGTGTGTGTTTGTTGGCAATAGGCTCCAATGTGTGTGTGTGTGTGTGTTGGTGGTAGGCCCCAATGTGTGTGTGTGCGTGTGTGTGCATGCACACACATGAGCTACTGCCCAGGTGCCAACTGTCTGGTTAAGGGCAACTCTCTTGAATAGACAACACAGCTATGCTGAACAGTAAGTGATGGAGACATAGACCTGGTAAAAGAGGTCTAGGTAAAATGTAGCAAAGTGGTACCCAGTATTTGAGTAATGCTGTGTGTCTGGAGTTGCACGGACTGAGACTCAGGAAGATGAGTTTCCGCAGGAAAATCTGGGTGCTCGTATGTCAAGATGGACGGGTCAATGTCAGATGCCTAAAGAACAACCTAGAGCTTCTATCCCAGAAGCAGTGTCTTCTCGTTCAGTGAGGGCACGGGACGCACCTTTCTGTCAAGAAGATACATTAATGGTTCTATCTGTGCCGTACCAAGAAACAAAAGGTTTTGATCTGTCTTTCCCTGTATTGCCTTTTTATTTAATTATTTACTTGAATTAGATGCTTAATTCTGGATTATATAGAAAAAAAGTGCACGATGACTGGGCATTCAGGGGGGTGAGAGGCCCAGTCACAGGCAGAGAAATCTTCCCGATTCAAGATTTTGGGTTTAGGGAAAGGGGAGTTTTTAGTACTAAATTTTTACAGTGAAATCGTTCTGTAGATTGTGCTTTCTCTCATCAGGATCTTGAAAAAAAAATCTAATAATGATAATGATGATGATTATGATGATAATAACAACAATAATAACATTTTCAACAGAGAAGACTCGTTGGAGCCCCGAGGCGTCTACACCATCTGACCTCCCTAACATAGGAGGAAGGCATGCCACGCCACACTCTCCTCCCAGTCCTTCAGTTCCATTTAATTAGCCCTAGGTAGTCGACCTTCCCAGCCCTGGCAGATGGGACATTCACACATTGTCTGAACCGCTTTCTCTCACAGTTTCTTACCTCCTTCCAGCTCGGCAAGAGGTTTTCACAATCACACATTTTAGTGGCCGCTCTATTCGGATTTCAATTTAAACATATGTTGGTTAGAGTTTCTGAACCCGAGTTAATGTCTTCAGGGGGCTACTATGGGTGGATTCCTTAATTGGGGTTCTATTTGAGTTTAATTATTAGGGATAATGAGCATAACTATTTATGAGTCTCTCTGTCATGGAAACATCTGTTATATGAAAGTACCAGGCCACGCGTGTTGCCAGCAAGTTCAGAGTGGTGGAATTTCATCTTAGCAACCACTGGTAAAGAGCCCATGAGGACATAAACAGCGTTCCACTGAAAACCAGGAGAGGCCTAATGCTGCTTGCCCTTGTTCCTCATTTTAAAACACAAACCCTCGTTTGGTCTATGATGTAACCTAATGGGGATCTATGAAGTTATCGTGATCCTGCTGTTTTGGAGGTGTGCATTTGCATTCCACCCCTCCCCCCCTTTCAGTCATTCAGTCAGTAGGAATTTAGAGCAGTTTCTCACACTGTGTAGGTACAGCGATTACCAGTGGTCAGGGGTGTGTGTGTGTTGGGGGTGGGAATGGGGGGTCTGAGTCTGCTGTCTCCAGGTTCTTGATCTCTCTGTCTCTGTCTGTCTCTCTCTCTGCCTAGGTTTATTATGTAAGGATCCTGCATTACTAAGAGAGGGGAGTATGCATAACTACCGAGACACTCTTGGAACTAGGTGCAGTGGCGGCATCATGAGCGAGCGTGGGTGATGTGCGGAGACTTTTGCATATTGCTGTTCAAAGTTCCCTGTTGTGCTGGGATAGCTGTTGCTCGTTTCTACTATGTCAATGCACACCTGTGCAATTTTTTATTTTTATTCTTTTTGTTTTTATTTATCTTTTGAGATTCATGCAATATACTTTTGATTATATTCTTTCCCCTCCTCCAGCTTCTCCCAGTTCCTACCCCTTCACTCTCTTAAAAGAGTCCAAACAAAAGCACACAAACACACAGACACACACAGACAGACATACAGACACAGACACACACAGACAGACACACGAAAACCCAAAGTAGAAACATGGAGTCCAATTTGTGTCGTCAACTACTCTTGAGCGTGAGGCCTGCTCTGGAGAGTGACTGAGAGACTCAGTGTCACTCTATGGGCGAGAACGGATTTTGCAGATGCCTCCTTGGTTAGGGTCTGAACTTTGTGTTCCCTTCTTGTTCCCTGAGCTGGGAATTTGTCTTGAACCTGTGCAGGTCTTGTCCACATAGTCACAGTCTCTGAGTTCATCAGAGCATCATTCCTGTTGTGTCTGGAAGACACGGTTTCCCACACATCCTTTACCACATCTGGCTCTTAAGAATGTTCATCCTGTTCCCCCCATAGATTTATGAGCCATTGGGAAAGGGTGATATGGAGATATCCCACAGGTGATATGGAGACACCCACAGACATTCCAAAGTTTCTCATTATCTGCGCATCATCCAGCCGTAGGTCTCCGTGTTCATTGCCATCCACTGCAAGAAGAGCACTGAGTGGTGTAGTGGTCTATGGGAATAGCAACGGCAGAGGGGTTGTTTCTCTGTTATGTTCATTTAGCAGAATAGTAGTATGTTTTTCTCTAGGGCCCATAACCTATTCAGTCTCGGGTTCATGAACTCATTAACTATGTCAGACATAGGTTTTATTTTGTGGAGCAGACCTTAAATGCATTAAAAAAAGAAGGTTGATTACTCACATAACATTTATGCCTGCATTGCACCAGGGAGCCTCTCCTGCAGGCAGGTCACTCTGGGAGGCCACAGGGTTTGATTGATGGTCAGTCTTCTCATCTGGGAGCGTGGATAGTAATTTGTAGCATTACAAAGGTAGTCAGTAGGAGCGAAGCCTCCAGCCGACCACCTGCTCAATTTCTCCATGTTCAATGACATAAGGATGTGGTGTCTTTAATAGAGTCTGCCATCCGTTATGAAGTAACCAATACCATGGGTGATTGTAAGGTTTTGATGGAGGTGTCTATAGTACCCAGTACCAGTACCAGCTGGCTAACAACTCAAAAATACAATACCCCTTTCTTGTATTGGAGATGTCTAAGTCGGATATTGTCTCCCCCATTATATGGTGACTCCATTTAAACTTTTTGGATGTGTGAATATTTTAGGGAGCTCCTGGAGTGTTAGGGTTCCATATAGCTTTTAAATAAGCCTTTCATATCAATTATTCTTTCTGTGTTCCCTCCCCTCTCCTCTGCTTCTCCTCCGATCCCTACCCCATTCAATTCCTGTTCTAACTTCCCCTTTACCGCTTTCTATCACTCTATTCTATTTCCCCTCATTGGAAGATTTCCCTTTTCTCTCCTGGTTTCTCACTAGCTGCCTAATCTCTGTGTAAGCTTAAAAACTAACACCCACATGTGAGAGAAAACATACAGTGTTTGCCTTTCTGGGTCTGGGTTGTATCTTTCAGGATGATTGTTTCTAGCTCCAATATATACCTGAAATTTTCATAATTTCATTTTTCTTAATAGCTGAATAATATTCCATTGTGTAAATGTACCACACTTCATTATCTGTTCACCAGTTAATGGACTTATAGGCTGGATATTTCTAATTTCTGAATATTATGAATAGAATAGCAATGAGCTCGGGGATAGTTCATATTTCTGTCACGCTTTTTAATTAAAAAAAAATGCCCTAAATCAGTTCACAGGTAAAAGTTTCCATTTGGTGCTGGGCTCATCTTACACTGTAACTTGCATGGACCACGGATGTGTTTTATCTTTGTCTACTCTCTCCCCTTAGATCCAGGGTGCACATCTTTCTACGCCATCAGGGAAGATCTCACAATAGACTCCCATTCCCACTCAGCTGCTTTAAGCAACAGAGCTGTCATTGCCTGACACCTTCTGGTTAGAAGAAGAAAGCACCAGAGAAAGCCATGAATAATGGAGGCTCACAAAGCGGAGGAACATCTTCAAGACAGAAGGGGGACGCCCGCGAGGAGGCATGGCTTTGCTGGAGCTCTCAGGAACTTGACCAGCTGACCTTGAAGCTTAAGAATGTTCAGAAGAGCTGTGTCCTTAATTGCAACAAGATTTAAGAAGTCTTTAGGCCAATTCAATTTTCTTGAATGTTTCTTTTTATTTATGTTCAACTTTTATGTTTAAGGAAACCACGTTGAGTCCTTTCTGTACGAACGGAGTAAGAATGGCAAGTGAATGTTGAGGCTCAGCAGCCATCTTTCCTTAAAGCCCTAGTGTGTGCCGTAAAACTTCATGCGTTACATTACTTTTTTAACCCGCTTTAATCTAAAAACAGAAGAATTCATCTGTGTGCAGCCTAAAGCATCTCAAGTCCCTGCAGGGCTGCCCAGCCTGGTTTTAGGATGTTGACAGTATGATAGTTGAGCGAGTCATCCATGAGTTGCGATCTGCCATTGTTCATTTAGTAGTCACGTGATTTGGCCAAGTTAATTAGTGGTAAAATCTTGGCGACTCTTCTTTTAAAAGGATGTCTTGAGCGGATGCTTCCCAAAGCAGATCCTCAAACAGAGATGTGAAGGACTCTAGGTGGTACCCTGTCTGCTCTCACCGAATACCATACACTGGAAGGCTTCTTGTTGAGGGATGGCTATTTAGCTCATAAATAGTATTCCCTACTGTGGATTTACTGGCACTTATCCCACTGATGAAGGCCCCATAGACATGGTTTGACAGCCTCCCAAGGTCAGCAAAAGCCACTACATGGGATGGCATAGCTTTAACACATAGATTCTGAGGGAACACGGACATTTGAATCAGTCCAATGATAAAAGAAAAGATGTGACAAATTTCTAGCCCTCTCCCTTCACAGGGTACAATGTAATGATGCCCCACACCTATCAAGATCTACAACTGTCTCTGAAGCTTAAGCCTCAGAATCTAGTGAGAGGACTCCCTCTGGAGCAGTCTGGAAGGGGCTTGCAGAGACACCATCGATGGGTCTGGTCCTTGGTTCCAGTTGTCAAAGTCCAGACGGGAGGAGACATGTAAACAGATGCCAGGGCAGGAGGATGGAGATGATGAAGCCCTAAGAAGCTTGCCTCTTCCCTGAGATCCTGCATGAATTGCCCTTTCACCATGGAATGTAGACCTGGGGAGATAGGGGATGTTTAAAGTCATGCTTCCTCAATAGGAGTCAAAATAAAAAAAAAATGTTTAGCCATGATATGCAGGCTTGCTGTGGACATCAAAGTTGACACTCCAGGCCTGATGGTGGCCCACATCCTTGGACCCCTTTCCAGACTGAAAATGACTTTCCTAGTATGGGAAACTTGTTCCTTAGTCTTGAGAGCCTATAGGCAGCTTCTTGACGAAGAGGGACACAAATAGTCATTACTTTTACAAAGATGGAATTGAAAGAAGACAAGGCATGAAAAGTGGCCTTCCTGGGGTTGCAGTAAAGCTGGGACATGTGGGAGGTGACTTCAGCTTTGTAGCAGGTGGAACTTTGCATGGGGACACTGTCCGAAGTAAAGGGGAGAACTTCACGTGTATTGGAAACGGTTATAACAAAGCCCACTGTTTTGTAGGCTGATGCGAAATCTAATCGAAAAGCAAGTCAATGGTGAAGGTGTAGGATGGCTAGAGATGTGTGTGCTTGGCTGACAAGGTCTCCAGGTAGAAAGGTCGGTGGTGAGTGCAGAATCACACAGACAGGAATGACGAGACAGCTCTGTTTGGGGTTGACTGACAAAGGCAAGAAGGACAATTTGCAGTGTTGCCGAAGACAGCTAGGGGGCTTGCACGCAGTTAAGACGTTTCTAGAAGGCAGTTTGGCTCCATGATCAAAATGTAAACGGCTCATCTTTGAGTCAATAATTCTAGGAATTTATTCTAAAGGAACCATCAGGCAAACATGAAAATATGTATGCACAAGGAAGTTGATCACGATTTTGTTTTTATAGTGATGAGAAATTTGAAACCACAAACAGTAACAAACAGAGAAGGGAATAAATTAGAGACTCTCTATGCACCAATCAGCAATCTATATGTAAATGAGCACTTCTATCTATGCACCAATCAGCAATCTATATGTAAATGAGAACTATGTAGACGTTGGGCAGATTCTTATTTATTAGTATATTATGGTGGAGGTATGTTAAGTAGTGCTAAAAGTAGTTGAGATATAGTTTATTTGGTGTTAATGAACTAAAAACGTGAATTGATAAAATTCCTAGAGGTCATAATACCAAATATTAAAGATGGTGGGTGTTTAGAGCTCGTGGTGATATTAAAATGATAAGCTGGGTTTTACTTTGTCTCTTTCACTTTAATGAATTATCAGATAAATTTCTTACAATTATAATTTTTATTACATTTGTCATGTTTCTGTCTCTGTCTCTCTCTCTTTCTTTGTGTGCATGTGTTGGCAGTGTATGGGTTTTGCTTTAGGTAGGTGCTGAGCCCAGTGTGACTGGCAAGTCTGGAAGTGGTTTTAAGAGCCAGTTGTTATGACCTCTTCCTGCCCGAGTTCTTTTCTGTCGGTTGCAGGCTCTCTGGCGTGCTCACTGTTCCCTCTGAAAAGTACTTGCACACGTGGGAGTTGGAGGATAACTTGCCAGAGACAGGTCTCTCCTCTCTCTCACCCTGTGTGTCCTGAGCCCAAGACTCAGGTTTTCAGGCTTAACCCTGAGGAGTAACTTTAGAGAGTGCACGGATTGTTTTTCTCCCCAGGGTGTGGGGTGAGTTGACTCCCAAGGTTCCTCCTTCCCTCCTAGGCTAAGCTCCCCGCATCTGGTGTCTTTTCTCTATCTCCAAACACCCAGGGCCATTAAACCCCAGGTTTTGTGTCAGGTAACGCCACCAACCTTGGTCCTTGAAGATGCTGCGAGGGGTGTCTCTGTTGCATTACCTTGCGACAGCTTTGTAATGCAGCTGGGTTCTGGAGAGGGGAGGTCAGGACCCAAGAACTACAATGTGTGTGTTTTGGTTTGCCATCACTCTTACCAACTTTTGAAGAGGCAGAGTGATCCCAAGAGCTCTTTGTAGACTGATTGGTGTAGGTAGTTTGTGGAGGGAACAAGGCCTGCTTGAATTTTGGAGTGCTTTTCTTCAAGGGCCTTGAGATCTGGAGTGATTTGGTGTGGGGCTAATTTCCAGGATGTGGGTGATGATGGGAACCTTGTACAGCAGCCTTGCTGAGATGAAGGTGGGCCAGTGGCTCTGTGCTTAGGCGGGCAATTGGAAGATGACATTCCTCAGAAAATAATGGGACTTACCCTGGGAAGCCATGAGGATGTAATTCCTTTTGTTTGTTGGAAACTTGGGCTAAGTAAATAAATGCCTGGACCCAGGCTCTCTCTTTATTTCTTCTGACTTTTGGAGATAGTGTTTCTTTGTGTATCCCTAGCTGTCCTGGAACTCACTCTGCAGACCAGGCTGGTCTCAAACTTGATCCGCCTGCCTCTGCCTCTAGAGTTCTGGGATTAAAGGCGCGCGCCATCACTGCCTGGCTGGGAACCAGACTCTCAGTACTTAGGTCTTGTAGATATCCAGTTTCCTATGTAAGTTCCCGAGGACCCGCAGTTGCTAGGCCATAGCATCTGTTCTCTCAGCATTACGGAGAAGCAGGCTACGGAGCGTCCTCATTTATGAACTGCGTATGAACTATGCTACAGTGCACACTATGTGGCAGGGCTCGTAGAACACATGTAATTATCACCTAGACTGTCACTAGGCATAGAACATTCCTGAACCTTCATCAACACCTTTGTATCTCCCTTACCCCAGAGGACAGATGTTTCGCCTCCCGTCGCTGCTTTGTTTCCAAGTTCCATTTAAATGAAGTTGTTTGCCTGTTGCATCTGTCTCAAGACTCTGATGTTCCCTTCTCAGCAACCTTCCACGTGACAGCGATTCCTTTGCTAACCCATGGACTAGCTGATACATAGTGTTTGCTATCTGCAGCTGCATGTACTGCTAGCTACTGCTCAGGCCCTCCTCAGATGATTGACAGGCGGGGCCCTAGAGATGGTCAGACGCTAAAATGTCCAGCAGCGCAAACCTGACGGCCTGAGGCCAATTTCTGGAGCTCACATAGAACCAAATGCAATGATGAGCACCCGAACATGAGATGCAGAAAAAGACAACTTCTGGAAAGAAGCTAGAAAACCCCTGCTCCAGAAACTCTCCTGTGACTTCCACGAGTGTGTGCAGGGGTATGCGAGTGAGTGCACAGAAAGAGATACATTTAAAAAAATCATGTCCAGTTCCCATCCTCTTCCATCAACGCCATGAGAGTTAAGCAAAAAACCATAGATGGGGGAGACGGCAGGAAGAATTTCATTTCTGAACAATGAACTAAACAAATGTCTTAGATGTTTGATCTACAAATGCTCCAAAACACAAATAGACTGCTGCTATTCAATATATTGCCACTAGATGGAGATCTTGAGTCAATCATGACTCTCCCGCAGCCTTTCTCCTTTTTTTTTCCCTAATTTTTAAAATTTTTTAAAAATATTTTTGAGCCTGTATTTTTTTTTACTAGGGTCTGAATACCTATGATGTGAGTTTACAATTTTGGCATTTCATGTCGCTGCTGAACTTTTTGGGGACAGTAATTTGGAGTGAAATGCATTTAGTTTTAAATGTAAGCGCTTAATTAATTTTTCATCTGGGGTCTCAGGAGGGTGGAAGGGCCCCAGTGTGCTGTGGTATGCTATTAATCCTGGGCTAAATTCTGGCAGAAGTTACCAGTGCTTATTCACTTTTCCCCCCTCGCAGGGTGTGGTTAGTTGCGGGGACTGTCACTGTCCCTTAGAACTGATTAAAAGCGGAAATCCTCACCAGACTTTGCTCGGCTGCAGGCAGCAACTGCACTGGGCGGTTTTGTCTCCATAGGATAAGCAGGCTCCATGTCTTCACTTCCGAAACCCTGGCAGCGAGGGCCCGCGCCTTTTGCTTCCTTCATTCCTCATTTGAAATGACATTCCAAAGTGACTTTTAGATTCCACCACAGGGTGACCTCATAGAAAGATCGAGAAAGCCGAGGTAAAGACCTTTTCTGTGGGTGAAGGCAGCCATGCAACCGAGGAATAAAATTACGCTCTGCTGAAAACAGTGGCCGAAGCGGCTTGCTCACCAACACGTTTCTAGCAAACTCAGGAGTTGGACAGCTTTGTCTGTAATGCGCTGACCGGCTACCTAGGGACAATGTGGCCATTTGGTTTTGGCTGCTATCTGAAATGAGTTTGAGTGTCTCAGCTCATTTCGTGTGAAACGCAAATAAAGCCCACATAATAAAACATGCAATGTTGGGACTATTGCCAGTCTCCGTTCAGAAGGTGCTCAGACCTCAATTTCTGAAAAGCAAATTCCTGTTCCACTCAGATAGAGGCTCTCGGACTTCCAGACAGGCTCCGACGGAGTCACGGGAAGGAAGAAGGGGAAATTGTAAACCACGAGGCATCATGCCAGAGGAAATGCCTCTGGTGACCCAGACTGAATGTCCTGTGGTCCCAAAGACCCCTCATTCAAGCTGCAGAGATATCTGGGAGTGCATAGCTTGAAGGCTCAGGCAGGGGCTGTCTGTCTCCACTTTCCTGTACAGTGGTCGGTCTTGCAGCTTCTTAAGCTGCATAAGAAGGGGTGATAACGGCTTCACTTCCTTCCTTCTGCCTTCACCTGCCTCTCTCTGCCACAGCTCCTAGGCATAGGGTGACCCTGGAGGTCTGCAACAGAGGGGGTCCTGATAGCTGAGGTGGCCGGGCCACCAGCACGCTAGTTAAAGAAGCAGGCTCCAAAAACCGGCGGCAGCCAAGGCAAGAAAGAGGCTCCTCGGCTTGGACACCAGTGAAAAACTGTTTCCCTAAGAACGGGACTTCATCCAAGTGATGTCTCAGATTTCAGACTTTGATCCCTTTCAGCAAGAGAAGATATTTTTAGTTGTTTATTTTTTTGCACGTCTTTTCCTTAAGCAACAGTAAACCATGTTCATTAGAGAGAGAAATTGTGGTAAACAGACATTTCCTGGGATGGGGGAAGTAAGGCACTGTTTGGAACCTATCACCTAGATATAAACCGAGCTAATGCCTTTCTATACTCTTTGATCAGAGGTCTGCGGATACGTCTGTGTGTATGTAAAGGGTTCCAAGAACAGCGGGCCATTTTACAGTCTGTCTTTAAGGCTTTTATAGTCACAGGGCTGGCTGCCTTCTTGCCCTGTATTTACCAGACATTTATTTATTTATAGCGTCACAGTTAAGGGCCGCCCCGTACCCCATTCTAAGCAGTCACTTGCTTCTGAAGAGTGCCCTCAACACCCCCACTTCATTGATGATATAAACGGAGCTGAAATTACACTCAAATTTTTACTGCAATTGTCAACATATCTAATTTGGACAGCTGACTGTGTAGATAATCCTTCTACTGAGAATAACATGCTTCTTACAGTGGTATGGAGCATGTGCAGAAGTAGGCGTGTCTAATGAAAAGAAAAAGCCCCTCTCCCCTCCCAGGAGAAAACACCCTTCACATGCACAAACATAAATATCCCATGCATATCATTTTAAAGTCATGGAAAGTAGTTACTGTAATTCTTAGAGTCTATAGTTTAATGGAAAAAATACAGGGAATACAAGTTGCATGAAAATGTTTTAAAGTCTTTGTTGGGTTTGAAATGATGAGCGTTTCCATAATTAATCATGAGGGAATGTTTTTAGTCACAGAAATGATCATTAGTACCGTGCTAGAGTTAAGTAATCTTTATAGCAATATAAAAATGCCATTTTCCTCTTAGATCTTACCGAGATTTTGCCTCTCTTTTATGCTCCTTGGCATTGCAACACTCAGTAATTGAATGCTACTTAATAATGAGGACGGGGAATGAAGCCGTCGAAGCTAGTGTGTCCATGGAAATTTTCTGAAGCACAAGCCCCAAATATCACCACTGTAAATTGTGCTAGCCCAAAGCTAGGAAAAAGGGAAATTAAGTTGTGATAATTGTAATGCCTAAAAAATTACCCGTAAATTATTAGCCTTTGTTCTTCACTGTTTGTTTTTTTCTTTTAAAGAAATGTTCCAAGTCACAAATTCTCTCTAAATATCCTCAGCTTCTGTTTCTGTCAGTTGCTCTGGCTGGAGGCTTGTCATAATTTTAAACATTCTTCATAAACTGTAAGAATGAGAATGGTAAGTTTTTTGTTAAGCAGATGGCTCCTGTTTGATCTGTTTTGACAGTCATATTGATATTTAGCCATCCCATTTGTTCACATGACAATGCAGGTCATTGGTTAACAGAAGTCCCGGACACAGGGGAGCTGTGGTTTTTATTGGGGAATTGCTGTGTCCTCCCTGAGTGGCAGTGTGTGTGTGTGTGTGTGTGTGTGTGTGTGTGAGAGAGAGAGAGAGAGAGAGAGAGAGAGAGAGAGAGAGAGCAGGCATGTGATCCTCCATCCACAGGTTGGTTCTCTTAGGTAAAACCAGGATGTGAATGTTGAGAGCTTAGCCTGGGCAAACCCAAGTGTTCTGGTCCTCTGTGACTCATGCTGGGAGGCTAACTACTTTCTCCCGGATTAGAAGACACTGGTGGACCCAGGTGATAACCAGCTACGCTCACATATTGTCTCTATGACAAAATGAGGGCAGGTTTTACTTATCTATTTATTTTGAGCTTATTTGCTCAACTTTGACTATGTAATCATCTAACTAAAAACCCACCAAGAACTTAGTGCAGAGACATTTGTCTTTCCAGAACCAGAGGCTTGGGACTTCGGCAGAGCTGTAACTTTTCTTGTGCAGCAGGAGACCTTTCTGTTGAGAGGTATGTTTTCCACGGGCGTCTCCTCATTCGTCTCAGCAGCTTACTGAAAGTAGGAACGCTGCCTGATGCGTCCGTTAATGAGGAACCTTTACATTAAAAAAAAGCGAGAATGTCTCTTGGGCTTTCAAAATGTATTTAAGTGGTTTCAAACATGAGACGTTAGATTTTGATCTTAGTCTATAAAGAAAACACACTTTGTTTTTTGACTATAAGTTTGACTTCTACTCTAACTGAGAAGGATTATTTGTAAAATTTCCAAAGCAACTTTTTTTTCTTTTTTTCTTTTTTCTTTGGCAACAGGTTTTCTCTGTGTAGCTCTGGCTGTTCTGGATCTCGTTTTGTAGACCAGGCTGGCCTCGAACTCACAGAGCTCTGCCTGCCTCTGTCTCCCGAATGATGGGATTAAAGGCTTATGCCACCAGAAAGTCTTCAAAAGCAACTCTTTAATCTTTCACCAAATTATTAGTAAATATTATAACCGTATCCAATTGAATTCTTCTTTTGTTTTAGAAGCCCATATCATTGAGACAGTTTTTGTATATTTAAAAATATGTTCTTTTTTTTGAAACGTCAATTTTGCCATGTAATAAAAATGAAATTTTAACATCTTTTTCTCCCTTTGGAGCTTCTCAGTGGGTCTTGTTTTTAGAGTCAGCATAGGTGTAGGAGAGCAGAGAGGGGACCGCAAGAACGTCCCTCACCTTGCATCCCATAGGAATTTGAGCAACTTTGGTGAAGGAGGTGGACCTCAGTTTTCTTTCATCTTTCCTGAAGATGATGTAGTTTCAGAGATAATCAGATTTACCTTTCTGTACACATTTTGAAAACTATTGCTTTTATGATTGTCATCTAGAAAAGAATATAAATCATGTTGTCCCTATAATAAATAGATTTTTGCCTTTGAATTTTAATGAGATGTTTTGGATATTTTCTGTCTATTGTTTACTTATAAAAACTTCCTCACTTACCTACATAAATGTAATTATTAACAAACATATAAAACCTATATAATAAATTATTTAATATAACTTCTATAATATATGATATGTAATATATGTATATATAATATCTATATATTATACACACCGTCTTTTTAAATCTCAGTATGATTATCTCCTTAAGTCTGTCAGGTTTACTGCCTAGCTGGCCTGTAGTCCCCAGCTACTCAAGAGGGTGATGTAGAAACAGTAAATTCACTGTCTGCCCTATTAGAGTGAATTCCAAGGCCAGTTTAAACACCTTAGTAGGACTTCATCTAAAAAACAAAAACAAAGAGAAATAAAAAACCAAAGGCCAACAGCAACAGCAACATAAAAAAAAAATAGAAGAAGGCAAGAAGTAAAGAGAGAAAGAGAGGAGTCTGCTGGACCCACGTGGTACAGCGTTCTCCAAGCCTGTGCGCTCTGCTCTGGGTTTGGTGGCTCGTCATGCCGGGTATGAAACAGTGTTGAAATTACATTGGCTATTTCTCCTGAGTCATTAGGGGGCAGGTTGTTTAAGTACTTTAATGATGACAAGCACTGATTTGGTTGTCTTTCTTAGAGAGCAATAAGATAACTAATACAAAAGCAAAATACACACACACATACACACACACACACACACACACACACACACATACACACACAAGCAAAATACAGATGAGCTCTTGCTGAGCTTGATTCCATCAAAGCTGGTGATTTGCAGGCTGTGGGAAATGGCTACTCTCGATGATTCATGAGAGCTGGGTTGTACACTTTCAAAATGAGTGGGATGGACCGAAAGTAATTCTCACCCCACAGCTCTGTTGTGGAGGTGGCCAGAGAGCATATTTTTAAATCGTGTTAGGATTTCAGGCCTTCTAAGAATTCATGATACTTTTAGAAGGTGACTTCTTAGCCCGGGAGCTTGAGAGAAGCAGAATAATTGTTGTTGTTGCTGTTTGTGTGACCTGTCGGACTCCACTGAGATGCAAGACCAATGGGCTTGCTCTTTTCATTGTGAGGTACTAGCGTCTGCAAGTGATTTTGGCACATAGTAGGTACTTCACAATCTTCCTCGAATGAAGGCATTGACAGAAAAAGAATAAAATTAAGAATGTATTCAGAAAAGAAGGATGTGGAAATGAAGAATTAGCCATTTCACAACCCCAGCAGGGCAGGATTTATCATTTTTTCCAGCCATGAAAGCGCCGAGGTGGGTGGGAACAATGGTGCCAAGTAAGAGCCAGGCAGGGAGTGTCACTTAGCTGTCTCCTCAGAAGTCCCATGGCTGGGCACATCCTGCTGCTCCCATGCTCCTTTGCTTCTCGGTTCCTCAGGGGCCTCTGTCTCTTGGTTGTCCTCTGCCTGTGTCAACATGAAGCTTGGCTTTGTGGGTAATGAGCATAAGAATGAGTGGTTGAGAATACGAGTGTGGGCTTCAAACAGGTCTGGGCACCCACCCAGGGCAGCCACCTCGGTGTATCTGATCTCACTCATGGTACTTCAGCCTCATTTTCCCCATCTGTATATATGGACCGATAGCAATTATCCCCATCTTGTCAGGCCGCTGAGGGATTAATGAGAAGATGTCTGATAGGAGCCCTAAATGAGAACAACACCGTATGATGGCTCCTTGCCCACAGAGGGACCATACCTGTTAGGCGCTTAGCTGAGGAACTGTTCACGAGAAGCCCTTGGCAGTGACTTAGGTTGTATTTCTTTGTGTGTCTTCTCTTTGTTCCTACATTGAGCAACAGACCAGGAGAAAGCAGCCAAGGGGAAGGAAGGGATGATGCAGGATAGCGGGTAGAAATGTATTTAGCAGCCCCAGTGACCTGCCTTCCCCAGGATCTCAGGGGCTGGGCCTGTGTCAGCCTTAACAATGAAACGATTGACAGGTGATGGATCCTCTTTAATGTGGGCATTAACACTGGGCATGTGCGCAGAGTCAATTTAGTCCTCCCGAGGCAGAAGACCATCTTTACCAAATTCTGTCTCCTTCCAGGTTGATTTTAGAGGACTCACCTGGCATCTGCCATCATGAGATCATTGTGTACCAGGCTGTGCGTGTTGTTGTCCAGCCTGCGTGAAGGAAACGATGTGGTCTGATTCTGATGGTTTATGGGGTCTTTCCACTGTGGGAGGACATGCTTGAAGAGGAAGAAGGAGGAACTCTTGGGTAGACTTTCCCATCTTAACTTTTATTTTAGTTTTAATTTTAGTTTTTTTTTTTTTTGAGATAGTTTCTCTGTATAGCCCTGGCTATGTTGGATCTTGCTCTGTAGAGTAGGCTGACCTCAAACTCGTATATACTCCTTCCTCTGCCTTCCAGGTGCTGGGATTAAAGGTGTGAACTTCCCATCTTTTAATAGACTATTTGAAAAGGTATCATTGTATTTAAATAACTAGGGACAAGCTTATTCGTTTTCTTTCCTTTCCCTTTTCTCCTCTGCGGCTCTCCACAAGCAGGTCTCAGTCGGCTTTCTTGGCGGTCTTCATTCCTCCCTCTGCGTTAGTACTGATTCCTTTGCGTTTGGAGTTAAAACATTAAGATCTGTTCAGAAGCATACCAAGATTCCTAGGCGTTTTGCACACAGAGCTCAACACCCAGCATGACTGTGATTTCCTTAGGGATTAGGCCCTGGGATCAGGTTTCACTTGGTTAGGAACAGTTCCAGTAAGATGATAGCACCATTCCAGAGAATTCATCCATAGGAAGGTAAACATCTCAGTGGTTCTGAGCATGCCCTCTGAGTTAGGAAAGCATCTCACTGGTTCTGAGCATGCCCTCTGAGTTAGGAAAGCATCTCACTGGTTCTGAGCATGCCCTCTGAGTTAGGAAAGCATCTCACTGGTTCTGAGCATGCCCTCTGAGTTAGGAAAGCATCTCAGTGGTTCTGAGCATGCCCTTTGAGTTAGGAAAGCATCTCAGTGGTTCTGAGCACGCTCTTTGAGTTAGGAAAGCAGCACCGTATTTGGGTTCAGGATGCTTCCTTACTCTCAACAGAAATCTCTTAGCAGTCACCCTCTTCTCTCCCCCTCCATCCGTCCCAGCACCAGGCAGTCCCTCACCAATCTATCCCTTCTCTCTTGCCTATCCCTGGGCTGCAGAGAAGGCTCCACGGTTAAGTGTGGACCTCCCTTCAGTTCCCAGCATGCAAACGGGGGCTCACAAACTGCCTGTGATTCCAGTTCTGGGGGCTTGGACGCCCTCTCTGGCCTCCGAGGGTTCCTGCACACATGCAGTGCACATACATACACCCAGGCACACACATAAATGTAAAACATATTTTTAAATTTGCCAGCTGTAGAAATCTTACATAAACAGTGTCTGCTCTTAAGCTAAACCAACACAACTGGGAACAACAGCAACACAATGCTCGTTAAATACCAGACCGCACAATGTGTTTCTAAAGAAAGCATAGGCGCAGAAGAAAAGCTATCTTGTTTTAGCCACACAATTCTGTACGGCAGGGGGCTAAACCCCAAATACTGGTCATCACGGGGAGAGCCTGACAAATGTGCTTTAGTGTCTATCTGCTGCCGTGTGCCACGAGGCACAAGAGTCATTTCCCTCATACATTTTAGGGCTATATTCTGTTCGGTCTGGATGGCATTCTGGAAGGAAAAAAAGTCCAACTCCCAGGATTATGTGTGAGCCACTTGGCTTCTCTTGTCAGAGCAGAATGCTGACATAATTCTTTCCTTTTAATACAGTGAACTATTAAAATTATTTCTTCCCTGAATGATGGCTGGAACAGATGTATTTTAATCTACAGGGCATAGCAAATGAAATTTACATGTCACAGAGGTCTTTCTGGTTAATAAATGTTTTAAATAGGAAATGCTAAGCTAAATAAATATGAAACCATGGTGCTCTGGGTAGGATCAGAAAGGGAAACCACAGGTCTATCTCTCCGCCAAAGGACTGATTAATCAGGTTTAGGGATGCGAGTCTATCAAGATCAGTCTTCTGGAATATCATGACAATGCTGCCTTGCTGTACGGTGTGTAAAATAAAACAAAACTGTAACACACTTTCAGGACGTTGACTGCATAGGTAGCTAGGTTGGTTGCTGGTACACGTAGCCACCAATACCGTGAGATTGTCTCCATTTCTGGATGCTAGTGAGCTCAAGTAAACAAACACTTTTCAAAGCTCGGCTCTAAGCATTTGCAAAGTTTGTTTTAAATTACAAGAGATTATGTCCACCTAGATATTGTTTATGACTGCCAGTAAATGTCTACCATTAAAAGTGAGATCTGTTTCATAGACATCTTGGTTTATTTATTTTTCTTCTTTCTTTATTATTTTTATAAAGTGTCTACCTGGTGCTGTGAAGTGTTTTCCGACTAACTAATAGTGAAACTGGCTGCGTTTTCCTAAATGGCTTGTGTGGAAAACCTTGAAATAACTTTCATGGGTAAGTAGTCTAAGCATGCTTCACCACAATCCATCTCCCGAACCTGTTCTGCCTTCCACCTTAGATGAGACGAATCCCCAGCAGAAATGAACTCTGCGAAAACACAATGAGGGGCTTGGATGGCCCAAACTGTACCCTGAGTCCCACAATGCCTTGAAAGTTACTCTTTTCATTGTAGTCAATGGACTGAAAACACGGGAGTACTATTCCAGGTCAACCTCTCCACTGTTAAAAATTGTAAAAGTCATGTTTTAAAAAAGGATTTGTAGGAAGGGGTTGGGTGTTACTCTAGCCTGGTTAAAACTGGCTGTGAGTCCCCTCCTCCTTTTAAATTGCAACAAGACAGACTCTGATATGATGCGCAGATTTTTTTTTTCTAACGACAAACTGAGTTTTAGAATTATAATTTTGAGAGTATTGGATGTATCACCGAGAGACAGGGTGGTTCTGCAATTGTCAGGCGGTATTGTATTGTTGCTAGTCTGAGCAAATCTAAATCTTTTCAAGCTTTGGTTGAGTGGGTTAATTCCAGGACCTGAATTACAAGTGCAATTTGAATTACATTGCAAATGCTGAATTCACTTCGCCTTAGCAAAGTGCTTTCTTTCCTCCTTCTCAGACTTAACGAATTCTAGCTGTTTTGATGTTTTTTCGGGTGTTGGAATATTTCAGTTAACTGTAGAACATAATTCTACCTAGAACTGCAGAGGAAGGACCCCCCCACCTCTCTGTCTAACCCCTTTATTTATTTATTTTTGTTTATGCCTATTTCGTGAAATACCTTTTAACACTGACAACATTTATTTGAGCCTTTAAGATGGTAGCAACCCTGGAGCCTTTCCAGACAGCAAGGCATTGGTTCTTGGGTTCTATAATAAGCGTGCTGTAAAAACACTGTCATGAACATTCAAAACAACCCAGGGAACAAATGAACAGGTAAGTAGTGAATGCATGATACAAACTTGGATTCCTGACTTTGTGAATATAATCAGTTTACATGGGACACAAAATAATCCCACCCATGGCTTCACAGTACTTCCTGTCCATTTTCACAAATGCATAGCCTGGATTATCTCATGCATTTCGCTTAACCCATATAGAAATCCATAGGGTAACACTGACTTAGCTTTTTGTTTTTTAAATTATTGTTATTTTAACACTGATTTTATGGACAAAGAGCGAAGAGGTCAGTTGGATTGTTCAGAGCTCACACTCTGTCCTAACCAGACCTTCAGTGCTGGACCAGTCCTTGGAGAGAACAGGTAGGCGTGGGGCCTGGCCTCTGCTTCTTTGCGGGAGATATAAGAGGTATTTCAACAGTCAGGCGAGGTGGAAGACAAACCGCTTGGTAATTATTTAAGAACATAGCAATTTTTGTGCAGCGTACAGTCTGAGATCAGACTGCTGAAGCATGACACTGTAGTTCTCAGGCTGTGGAGGTATTTATCTTGCAGTCTTTACAAAAGAAGGCTGATTGAATAATTGTCGACGGAGGACAAGAAAATACAGGTTAATATTGGGAGTTCAAAAGCTTGACACATTTTCAAAGAGGACCTGGTGAATGGAATAGGAACGCTGCTGAAAACTGCAGGGACCAAGGGCCTTCAGCAAAGAACTAGAAATGGCTGATCAATCTAGAACAGGTGTGGAGTGGGCGTGCCTTGCCTTTGGGGCTTTCCTTTTCCCTCCTAGTTTGAAGAATCCATTCATGAGAGTACTTCCTTGTCACAGGACTGGAGTAGTGGTGCCTGTCCTCAGAGACGGTCACCCCAACAGCATTCCTGCAGGAGGACCCTGTCTGTCCTCAGAGACGGTCACCCGAACATCATTTCCACACTGTTCTGGTTATTGTGTTTATCCCTGTTCTTTTATTCATCTAGTTTTTGCAACATTATAATTTAATTAAGACAGATTTATCTAGCTCAACCTTACACAATTAGTGAAACACTCCGTTACAGCAATATTTATAAAAGAAACATAAGCTAAATGTGGAACTAGATAATGACATATATACACACATACATTGTATATGCATATATATATATAATCTTTCAGAAATATTTAAATGAAACAGCATGCTTCTCTCCCACAGTGAAAGGGAGAAGAGAAAAATGATACTAACTGACTGGGTGGACTGGGAGGATGGCTTAGTGGGTACGAGAGTGCTTGACTGAGTTTGAATGCCTAGCCCCCATGAGAAGGCCAGGAATGTAACCCCATCGAGTGGGGTGCCATGGGTGGAGGCTGGCAAATCCCTAGATCTCCCTGACCAGCCAGCTTAGCCAAAACAGCAATCTTCCACTTCAGTGAAAGACAGGGATATTAAAAGAATAAGACGGGGGCAGAGGCAGGCAAATCTCTGCGAGTTCAAAGCCAACCTGATCTACAAGAGCTAATTCCAGGACAGCCAGGACTGTAACACAGAGAAACCCTGTCTTGAAAAAAAAAAAAAACTCAAAAAAACAAAACAAAAAGAAAAGAGAATAAGACAGACAGTGATAAAGAAACACATCAGATATCCTCTGTGGTCTCTGTATGCATACACCAAATACACATGCATGCCCCAAATACGCATGCATGCCCCAAATACACATATGTGTATTCCCCTACAATAACAATAATAAAAGAAAATAAAATGTCTAATTCCAGATAATGGGCAAAACCCCACGGAATTATAACCTTTAGCCGTTTGTATTTGCTTTCCTTCCCAACTCTTTATATTATAAGAACTTGTCTTTTATACATGGAGAGTGTTCTTTGCACACTTTGCATGGGAGACAAGAATGACAGCAATTGCAGCCTCACACTTACTGCAGTTATGTGTTCTCCAAATACATAACCTGGTTTTCTTCTGTGCTCCACTTAAAACATGCAGAAATTGCAAACCATCTCTAAACATAGGCATTTTGATCTTTAACCAGAATATATATAAATTTAGAATCTTATATCGATCAAAAACACATTGACATTTGTTTTCTTTTTTTGTTGTTGTTCTTTCTGTTTTAAGAAAATATCATTATGGGGATAGGAACAATACAATATCCAGGTCATAACTTTGCAAACAAAGTGAGGGGCTGTAAAATTTAGCGTCCTCCCAACAGCAATAACTTACCCGTGTGGCCTGCACAGTACATTATGGGGCCACATTTTGCTGTCTCCCCTGTAATTGGAAATATTCTATATGTACAATTGGAGTGAGCTAATGTTTCTAGCAAACCTTAACTTTTGCATTTCGTGACTTTTTTATGTTTGAATTTGTAGACTTGGCATTTGCATTAATGGTGCTTGCATTTCATTACGGCTCATGGTAGGTCCCTCAAGGGCTATAGTCTTTAGGTTTTCCTAAAGGCCCGTGTAAATGAAAATCTCACCTTATTCTGTTTTGGTTTACCTAGTCATAACCATCAAATATACTAGTTTGCATTTTAGAATTTTGTGCTGTCTCAGATGCAGTGCTTTTGTTGACTGCAAGCCCAAGAATTGGGTAACAATTGAATAGATGGTCAGGTGAACAAAGTTTGCAAAGTTTATCAGCAATATAGAAATAAGAAAAAACGGTGATTGGATCAGAAAGTTGTTCAGATCAATAAGCAATTCCTAAGAAATTTGTTCTAGAAAGTGAAGACTATTTTGCTGTTAGCTTTTGCTATTCCATGTGTTTTCAATGTGCTATTGTTTAAAATGCTTGAGTTGAAAAGAAGAGCGATTCTCTAAATATGTGTGTAAAAAAACAAGCTTAAAAAGACGTGTGTGTGTGTGTGTGTGTGTGTGTGTGTGTGTTAACTGTGTGTAGCTGCATCCTGAGACCCCAAGAAAAGCTGGATTCCCTGCAGCTGGAGTTACAGGCCATTATGAGTCAACAGACACAGAACTTGGGAACTAAAACTGGGTCTTGTGGAAGAGCAGCAAGCATTCTTCACTGCCATGACCCCTCTCCTGCCCCCAAAGAGCAAGTTCTCAAGACATCATTTGATGATATCAAGAAAAGAAAATGAAAGAGGGGAGTGTGCATGGCCCTGAAAAAAATTCCGAGTCTAATTGTGATTGAGTTTTGGAACTTATACACAAAGGTTTGGATATAAATACAAAATGGCGGGAAGAAGTGTGAGAAATTGTAAACGGAGACTTTGCTTTTGTTTCCCAGCTGCTGGACCAAAATAACCACACAGAAACTATGTAGACCTCAACTATTTATCCTTTTCTCCTTTGACAACCACTGTTCTCAGTGATCCCTCCTTTTCCAGTGGTGTAAAACATCATGTAAGCTAAGGGAGCTCTCTGCCATTAAGACACACTAAGAATATCTCTTGATTTGGTAAGTGTAAATAGGGAGACTTTGGGTCCTGGAAAGGGATTTCTTGGAAACAAGGCTAATTGGGAGTGAGGACCGGAGGATAAAGTGAAAAGAGGGACAACAAAGTAGAGGTGTCAGCCTAGCTAGACTGCAGCTCTCAGTGGGAGGCAGAGAGAGGGAGGCAAGGGCTGCACAGGGGCCTGCCTCAGTGGCTTGGATGGATGGGCTAGAAAGAGCAGAGGTCAGAGGACTGGACAGGCAGGGGAGGAGCCCGTGAAGAGATTGTCTAGAGCAGGTATGGTAGGAGTGGAGACAGGAAGTATATAAAGGGTGGAAGGGAAGTTGACTGACCAGTGGGACAGGAGGTCAGGGGACAAGAGGTCTCCTGAGTTTTTTTGTCAGGGCTCTAATGTAGACAGGGACCAGAACCATGAAAGGGGAACTAGAGAAGGTCTTGTTGCAATTCTCTTTCCTGCACTAAAAAACAGCTGTAACTTTGGGCTGTTACCAGGCTTATGCAGACTCTGCTGTCTAAGAGAAGAAATCCCCATTCAGTTACATAGTGGGGAACTCTCTGTGGGGATAGCACTTACCAGAAGCCCTATCAATGCAGAACTAAGCAAGAGACTCAGTAACTGTGCAAAACAAGTTCATGTCATTTCAGTTGACCTCAGACTGGGTTTTGAGTCTGTGTGCCTGGTACGAATGGCTCACAGTTTCCTGTAACCTAGAGCAATATGGAAAAACAATCATCCTTTTGCAAAAATTATAGTATGACTCAGAACTAGCTCAAGTGATTTGTTATTTGCATGAATTATTTCTTTTAATGCTAGAAGGCTGCTTTTATTAAGTAGATGCTATTTCTGCCTCCATTGCTGTGCTATTGAGCTCCAGACAGGGAACTTTTCATGCAGGGAACTTCTGTTGGTGGTTTCTGTGCATCTCCCATCATACGATATTTTTCCATCATGCTAGGTTTCCAATTACAAGGGGAATGTCATTGAACATGAAGTTGATGAGAGAAACACACAATTCTCTCCTAAGACCCCATGAAGAAATACTCCACTCAGTCACCATTTTATTTATGAAAAGTCAAATAACTGAGCTGGCTAGTTCAGAGAAAGTCAGCAGCAGGTTGAGAATTTTATCAGAGCCCTGAAGCCTGTGTGTTTAACTGGTCGGCATTGAAATATAGAGATATTGTGAAGCCAGAGCATACTGGAATCTAACTTCTTTCTTAATATTTATTTTTATTTTGTAAGGAGCTTATTTTGCCTATGCAGGCAATTTGTCTGTACACCACGTGCATGCCAGTGTCCATGCTGGCCAGAGAGGGTTCTGGGTCCCCTGGGACTGGGTTTGCAGGGGGTTGCGAGCTGCCCTATGTGGGTTCTGGGAACTGAATTCGGATTGTCTTCAAGAACAGCAGGCGCTCTTAACTGCTGATCCCTCTCTCCAGCCCCAAGTCTAACTGAACCCCCAAAGACCTTTTGTTTGTTTGCTCAGGATAGAAAGGCCCCTTATTAACAAATCTGGTACTAGAACCAAGTTCTCTGGTTACTGGCCTACACTATTCCATAGCTACTTAAGTGTTTATATACCTTTTTCAAACTCTTTTTCAAAAAACACTCAAATAAGTTATTTCTTCATAGAAACAACTGTGACGGTTCTTTTCTTTCAAATACCAGGGTGAAAATCTCACCACCTGGCAGTGTTTTAAGAGCACCACCTTGCTTGGCAGCGGTTACGTGATTGTTTACAGGATCCCTGAAGAACTAGCAGTAACGCCCACTGGGGCTGCAACCCTTTGCTTAGTGCGCATTCATACATATTACACACACTCGTTAGCCCGACGAGCATCCCTCTCCTCATCGTTGCCTTGCAGAGAACTATGAAGTGGCAGTACGAGCTTCATGAGGAGAAATGAGCTATGTCGGGTGACGTCAAAGCTCACACTTGAAAAGGCTGCCCCTGTGCTATTCTAGCTCCTCCCAGCCCCAATAAATGTCATAATCGCCATAGTCCCCAATTTAGCAGTTTAAGAGGTGGGGAAGAGGAAAACAAATTATGAATTGCATACAAGCATGGCAATCGAAACTGAAGATCTCCTAGTGAAATATCAAAACACAATTTTCCCGCTCTCTATGAAACATTCCAAGTAGTGACCCATTTCATAGAAGTGAAAATGAATGAGTGGTGCTACCCCCATCTATAAGTGTAAAGAAACACTGAATTTCAGGGAGATCCCAACTCATAAAGGATTCATAAAACAAAATCAAGCTTTCGATGTGTGTGTGTGTATGTGTGTGTGTGTGAGTGTGTGTGGTCTGTAGTGTGTATAGTATATGTCTGTGTGTGTTCAGGTATATGTGCACACATGGAGGTCAAAGGAGGATACTGGGCATCTTCCTTTAAGGCACTTCAACATGCATTTTTGGATCGAGTCTCTCACTGACACTCAAGTTTGCTGTTTTGGATAGTGGTTTGCTGGCCAGAGAGCTCCTGGGAGTCACTGTTTCTACCCTCTAATGCTGGTGTTTCAGGTATGAGCACCCATGCTGAATCTTTTAAGTGGCTGATTAGGTAGGATTTGATCCCAGGTCCTCTTGATGTATACAGCAAGAATGCTTATTCATAGAACAGCCTCCCCAGCCTCTGAAGGCAGAGACTTTTATTACTTACACAACAACATATATCAAACATTATGTATAAAGTTTTGATATATAAAGTATATTGTATTTGTGCATATTAATATAATGATGTTTATATATGTACATATATATATTTACCCAAAAAATGACGAACTAAAGCAAAATTATGCTGTATGTAGAGAGAAGCCTCCTTTCCTTGCAGGTAATGAAGAAAGATTTGCTTTTTTTGATGCTTGGGGAAAAGCAGTTTTTCTTCTTCCTCTTTCAGCCACAGACTAGCGAGGGTGGAAATACAAAACACTTCTAAGAATTCTATGCAGAAATTATCCAAAGAAAAGTGTTTTTCATTTATGGAAATGGCTCATTCCATTTCACGTGTCGAAATCTGCTCTGGTAGCGTTTCTATGCACAGCAGGTAGACTTGTAGTTTTAGGAAATATGAATTGAGTTATTACTCTTTTTTTGAGAATGTCCTAAGTATGGATGAGGCTTCCGGAAATATGATATAGCCAAATTAACATTAGATTGAAGGAAATTTTGAGATAAAATGAAGATCTTAACTATATGCTTGGCTGTTGCAGATGCTCCCACGGAGAGCCTTTGACCCTTTTTAGAGCTGGAAATTTAAGCCTGGGGACAAATGGCTGTATTTTTTGACAGTCATGTGAAGATTGCATTGGGAACAGCAGATGTGAGACCCTTTCTCTGTCAGAACTTAGAATTAAATGCACATCAAAAGCATTGCAAGAAGAGGAAGATCAGTGGGAAATAGGAAAAACTCCTAACGAGGAGATTGACTGCTGTATACTTCTGTGGTGTGTGTCAACTTCGTCTTGACACAGCCAATTCTCCAACTCTCTGCAAGATAGAATGAGGGGGAGCAAGGATAATTGAAACCCTCAGATAATCCCCAGGTTCCATTTTAGCCCTCAATTGTAACTGACTTCCTCATAATCCTTCCAGGAGACCAGGAAAGAGTAGCCTCTTCTCTCTATGATGGTGGCTCATCAGTTTTCCTCAAACTGACTGATAAACCAGGAAATTAATAGACAAAGTCGGCATTCTTCAGGGTTCTGGCAGGAAGCAAATGGTGTATTCCAAAGATGGTTGGGAATTATGCAATGAAAAGACCATTTGGAAAAGTGTGAGCGGGGGTAAAGAGGAGCCAAAAGAAAAGAGGAAATGCTAGAGGGTTGGCAGAAGGAGGTCATCCCTTTCTGGGGAGGAAAGAATAAGAGTGTGGTGGTTAGTCCTGGTGTCAACCTGGAGGCTTTAAAATCACCTAGGAAACACATCTCTGGCTGTGTCTGCAGTCTCCAGAGAAGATCAGCTGGAGAAGAGAACACTTGCCTTCAAAACATGCAGCATTTTTCAATGGGTGATCCAGACACAGAGAGGTCCTATGAAAAAGCTCTCTGTGTGTCTGCCTATCTTTACACTTTGTACGGTGTGTCTGTTGATGCTGCCATCTGCACTGACACTAACCTCTGGTAACTTCAGCAGCATGGACTTAAAAGCAGTGACCCTCCAAGGAGCTCCAGACACCCAACTCCCTGGACAGAGCAGCTATTGGCTTCTCTTCCATCCAGCTCGCAGTTAGCCATTGTTAGTGCTCCTTGTCCCCATCGCATAATCTAATCTGATACATCTCCTTTTATAAAATGCAAGCATGCTCTTGGGTCTAGTCCTCTGGGGAATCTTTAAAGAGTTGTGAAAAGAACCAAGAAAGACCTGGGGGTCTTGAGAGTTGGGGGTCTTCCCAGTAACATAGAAGCATATAGTAGTCACTGGCTACTCACAATTCTTCATGGTGAAAAGACCAGGTACCACCCTAATCTTCCATGAAGGTCTCTCACTGGAAGGACCATCTGGAAGGTAAAGAGGAAAAACAGCCTGCTGGTGTTGTCTACAGATGCCAGGGTCCTGAGGTCTGCAACAGAACTAAGAGGGTAGAGAGAGGCTCAGAGAGGACAAACAAAAACCCATTTTGCTTGGAAGGAGGAGGAATGGGAAGGACCACCCATTATTATTACCAGTTCCTACATTCCAAAGCAAGTCTAGACACTCTAGTAGAGATATTTTGCTTGTTTTGAGATACTTTTGCAATAAGAATGTAAAGAAAACCAGCCTTTTTCTAGGGAACAGTTATTTGTTATATTTAAAGTGCAATAGTTGGGAAATAGTCTTCACCTTCCAGATGGGGGCAGGATAATGAGAGGAATATTAGCATTCCCTTGGTTATTTAAATGTTTAGAGAGAAAACCTTGTCTGTGGTCACATCATCCTCTGTCAGCAGGACATCTTGGGCTGTGTGTGTAAGGATCCTTGATGAAATCTGCATGCATCTAGTATTCACTCAGAGGCTAAAGGGCAGTTTGAAGATAAATGTTTCCATTTCCTCTTCTGAAAGTCAAGCCCTCTTCTACAATTCAGTGGTTCAGAAGACAAGGCCACCTGGATTGTTGGTTACAAGAAAGGGACTGAAATAAGCACTTCTTAGTGATCCAGAAAGTACCTCAGATGTCAAGGCAGAGCCTTTCCAGTTCCTTTATAGAACAGTCTGTGCTCATACATCTCCAAGATACCACCTGTCGTGGTCAAGAGTTCTGGGGCATTAATGGAACTCACACGAAGTGCATATAGAGACCAGGTCTTTCCCTAACTCTTGCTCATGTGCCATGATAGGTTTATGTTCTATTCCCAGCACTCCTGGAAACACTGGCGATTTTCCTTCCTTCCTTCCTTCCTTCCTTCCTTCCTTCCTTCCTTCCTCCCTCCCCCCCTCCCTCCATGTATCCAGGCATCCATCTATCTATCTATCTACTCCCTCCCTCCCTCCCTCCCCTCCCCCCTCCCTCCCTCCCTCCCTCCCTCCATGTATCCAGGCATCCATCTATCTATCTACTCCCTCCCTCCCTCCCTCCCTCCCCTCCCTCCCCTCCCTCCCCTCCCTCCCTCCCTCCCTCCCTCCCTCCCTCCCTCCCTCCCTCCATGTATCCAGGCATCTATCTATCTATCTATCTATCTATCTATCTATCTATCTATCTATCTATTCATCCCGACCACAGTTCCCCCTTCCTCCTCTATTCCCAGTCCCTTCCCCCAACTCCACTCCTCTTCCATTTCTGTATAGAAAAGGGCAGATCTCCCATCAGTATTAACAAAACATGGCATATCAAGTTGCAATAACACTAAGATCCTCTCCATGTATTAAAGCTGGGCAAGGAGACCCAGGATGAGGAGAAGGATTCCCAAGGCCAGAAAAGGAGTCCAGGGACAGCCTCCACTCCCAATGTTAGTAGTCCCACAAGAGGACCAAGCTACACAACGAATATATATCACAGTGCCTAGGTCAGTCCCATGAAGGCTCCGGGTTATCGGTTCAGTCTCTGTGGACCCTTATGAGCCCAGGATAGTTGTTTCTGTGGGTTTTCTTGTGGCTTCCTCACCCCTTTGGCTTCTGGTGCTCCAAGGCAGTGTCAAGGGTGGGCTTGTTCTCATGGCATGGATCTTAGGCTAGACCAGTCATAGGTTGGCCGCTCTCTCAATCTCTAGGCCACCCTTACCCCAGCACGTCCTATAGGCAAGATAAACTCTAAGTCAAAGGCTATGTGGCTGGGTTGGTTTCCTACTCCCTTCACTTAGAGTCCTGCCAGTCACAGGAGATGGCCAGTCCAGGCTACACATCTGCTAGGAGTCTTAGCTGGGGTCATCCTGGTAGATCCCTGGGAAATTCCTGTGTACCGGAATTCTACCTGACCCTGAAATGTGCCCCCTTTTCCAGGTGTCTCTTCCAGTACTCCTCTCCACCCACACCCAACCTGATGGTTCATGTTCCCATCCCCACCTGTCTGCAGTCTACCCATGGAATCTCTTTTGTTTCCCCTCCCAGGGAGATCCAGGTGTCACCTGTTGAACCTTCTTTGTTACCTAGTCTTCTGGGGCTGTGGATTGTAGCAGAGTTATCTTTTACTCTACAACAAATGTCCACTTAGAAACGAGTGCATACCATGTTTGTCTTTCTGAGCCTGAGTCACTTCACTCAGGATGAGTTTTTTTTTTTTTCTAGTTCTGTCCATTTGCTTCACGAGTCCTTGGAACAGAGTAAATTCACCTGCTGCTGTTGCTGAGTCAGAAGTTTTGGGATGAAATCTGAGTGTTCAGAGCTTGCAAAGACCCCAGTTAGGGAACCCTCGCTGCAAGTGACAAGTCAGGTTTGGTACTGAAGGCAGACTTTCGCACTTTGGAACTGCTTTGACCTTCAATTTGTTTGACTGAAAAATTGATCCTTTGTTTAGGTGTCACTAGAGGCCCTTCCCTTCTGATCAGGGACTGGTCATTCATTGCAATGAGTTTTTCCTGCTGTTCTGGGATTCTGCTGCTGTGCCCTTTGCCTTAGGCACATAACCTTCCGTGTTGTCCCTTCTCATGCCCCAGGCTTCTGTCTCCAAGCTGAGACATTCTAGCTCCCAGTGGAGTCAAGGAGACTGGCGAAAATGGAAACAGAGGCAGCACTCCTCTGCAATGACTCTTGATAGCTGGTCTCTTGTATTTACTCCTCATTTGCTGGGTAAGTGTTTTAGAGCATCACCTGCCCCTTCACACTTCAATTGAGTTTTCTAAACCTTTGTTACCATCAGCTAGGCAGTGTGGGACATCAGAGTCAGCTATGGCATCCCCTTCTTCCTGGTCCCAGCATCTTCCACCTCCTCATCCTCCACTCCTCAAGCCCCTCTTGCCTGCAGACTAACCCGCCTAATGATTAACAAACTCAGATGGATGAAGTCCTTCTTTTCTAAAATTATTATGTCCATCAGGCCAGGGATCAGCTATTTTCTTAGACGAAGACCTGCCAGATTTCCTGACCTTTACTCTTTGCTCTGAAGAAATGTCACTTGAGTTCAGGAAACCTCAGGCTGCTCTTTGGAGGTTTTGTTAGCTAAGAGTAGCCTCATTTAACTGGCACTTTTACATCTACATTTGTGCTTTTAAAACACAAGAGTGAGCGTTCCACAGCTGTGCAAAGAGACACATTATCAAAGCATTAGGGGATGATTAAACTGACATTTTCTTAAGAAAACGAAAGGAGGAGGGAAAAAAGCCATTCTAAGAGGGCTGAGAGCTACCTACTCCAGATACGATCTCCGTGCTTACTCGGGGATCTTTAAAGCAGCTTATTACTAAGTGCCTAAGAAGACAAGTGTGGATGTGTACAGATCAGAGGATGCCAGCCTGTGCACCTGCCAGATTTTCCTATCATACAAAGGGTGTCAATCAACGCTCAGACCTTGCATCTCAAAATGTGTTCTTTCAGGTTTCTTCTTCCGTGCTGTATCACTCATAACTCAATCCTCCAAGGCAGTAACTGTTCATACATGTGCATGTGCACATACAGAGAGTCTCTCTCTCTCTCTCTCTCTCTCTCTCTCTCTCTCTCTCTGCAGCTCTTCAAGCCATTGCGAGTCTTTCCTGGACACTAGAAAGTATTCCGAAATAAGAAGTAGTTATTGTGATGGTTAATCTTGATGTCAACTTGACAGGCTCAGGAAATAAGCCTCTGAGCATGTCTATGAGGTTGCTTCCAGGGAGGATTAATTGTGATGGGAAGACCCACCCCGAATGGGAGCAGTGCCATCTTATGGCTGGAGTCTTGTGCAGAATAAGAAGGAGATTCTGAGTTGAGCACCAGCCGTTATCTCTCTCTGCTTCCCAACTGTCGACTACATCAGAGAAGATGCCTCAAGCTCCAGCTGCCATGCCTGCCCCACTGGGAGAGTCTGCATCCTCAGACAGTGAGCCAAAGCAAGCTGTCCCTTACGTTGCCTTTGCAGGGTATTTTGTCATAGACATGAGAAAAGAAATCTTGAATATTTCAATAATTAAAAAATGCATATTCAGGCAGCTCTTGCTAAGAAGTGCACACCCCTCTCTTTTTTTTTATCCTAACACATGCTGTATTGAGAAAACAGGTGCGTAGCATTGTTTCCCTGAGTGTGCAACAAGGGTGTGTCAGCTCTCCTAACCTGTCTTTCTTTAGGGACTAGCTACCCTGTTCCCAAGTCTTCCCCGTGTCGCTATCACAGTCTTCTGTGAAAACAGTGTCTTGGCTCTTTACAGCTGGTCTGCTCCCCTTATGGGGCTGATGCCCAGCACCAAAGAGAGTAAACCATCACCGCCTTCCAAAACTAAGTGTGAAAAGGAGCATCAAAATTATTTTTCTAGTGCCTTCATAGCCAAGTTTTTTAGTGCACCTGCCTGTTGAGGCTTATTTATTAAAGGAGAAGGTGGCTTGAATGGTTACCAGTGTTAAATTTAGATAATGTACATGAAACACCACAGCCGAGTACCCTATGCCTATCTGACATCGTTTTCCTTTTGTCACGTGACATCTTGAAAGCGGCTCGTCTCCAGCTCCATCTCTACATTCTGCAACCAGAAGATTTTTTTTTCATCTAGATTTACGCAGTGAGGGAACGCTTAGGGTTGATTTCTCCACCGTGGCTCTTCTCAAATTCCATCTTTCCAAGTCCATCCATCTCAGTTCTCTCTGTTCCATTAGCATGGATTTGAAAGATCAAGAGTAATAAATAAATAAAGAACACTTTGTAAATGCCTGCTATAGAGATTTGCATTGGTATGGATCTTGGTTTATTGATACAAATTTAAGGTCAATTTTGTTATACTGTATATATGTATTTCCGATCTTGATTAAGGTATTGTTTTTGTACATCTTATTTAAAAACGTGATGTGTAATTAAGAAATATAGGTTAATAGATAATCATCTATAATAGTCAAGTTTTTAGTCATGTTAGTTAGGTTTTTTAGATATATAGAGGTATATTTCAGTTAGATAGGAATTCTTAAAATCTTTCAGAGACCTTTCGAATATGGCATTTAAAATGTTTTAAAAACTTAGGGCTTTTCATGACATGAGACACATCTGCTCCTTGTAGCACCAATCTACTTCAAGAGGAAGATGGACGTCGAAGAGGGTCCTTATGGAGTTCGTTGGCCATTTGGGCAAGAAACTGCTCTTGCCTGGACGGCTCAATAGAATGCTGTGTGAAATGGACATGCAGAACCTACAGAGAAATGACTTTCCTAAAGGTGAAATGGTCCTTTAGGATTCCTGCTTCAGGCTGGAGAGATGGCTCAGTGATTAAGAGCATTGCCTGCTCTTCCAAAGGTCCTGAGTTCAATTCCCAGCAACCACATAGTGGCTCACAATCATCTGTAAAGAGGTCTGGCGCCCTCTTCTGGCCTTCAGGAATACAGACAGAATATTGTATACATAATAAATGAATGAATGAATGAATAAATAAATAAATAATTACATTCGGACTGAATTCTCAAGGTCCAAATCAGGAGCAGAAGGAGAGAGAGCACGAGCAAGGAACTCAGGACCGTGAGGGGTGCACCCACACACTGAGACAATGGGGATGTTCTACTGGGAACTCACCAAGACCAGCTGGCCTGGGTCTGGAAAAGCCTGGGATAAAACCAGACTCTCTGAACATAGCGGACAATGAGGTCTACTGAGAACTCAAGAACAATGGCAATGGGTTTCTGATCCTACTGCACGTACTGGCTTTGTGGGAGCCTAGGCAGTTTGGATGCTCAACTTACTAGACCTGGATGGAAGTGGGGGGGTTCCTTGGACTTCCCACAGGATAGGGAACCCTGATTGCTTTTCGGGCTGGGGGGGGGGGGTGGACTTAATTGGGGGAGGGGGAGGGAAATGGGAGGCGGTGGCTGGGAAGAGACAGAATTCTTTAATAAATAAATAAATTAAAAAAAACAAAACAAAAAAACAGGATTCCTGCTTCATGGAAGAGTCTGCCAGACATTCGGCAGGACCCAGAAGAAAGTGACTGACAAACTGCCAATATAGGAGGAACTATCTTTAAAATGTCCTGCTTCATGAAAAAGTCTGCCAGACACTATGGGCCTGCAGGCTGATGATGGATACCCCAGTGGTACAGAAGAACTTTGGATGACTGTCCAGGCAATTCTAGAGTTTGGGAAGTTGCTTACAATACTCTTTCTATTTACTTAGGTAATATATCCTGAAGTCTTCGATGGAGTTGAAGAATAGATAGTAATAATATAGTTTTCCTTAGTTATAATAAAAGATAAAGTCGATATAAATATTGTAACTATAATTCTTGCTCGATACTGGTCTTGTTATATGTAATTTTACTATGTTAAAGTTAAAACTTTCCTTTTTATTCAAACAGAAAAGGGGAGGTGATTCTCTTCTGTATGCTGTGAATAGCACTGGTTAATAAAGAAACTGCTTTGAGCTTGTAACAGAGCAGGGCAGAACAGAGCTAAGTGGGGGAAACTAAACTGAATGTTGGGAGGAAGAAGGCAGATTCAGGAGAAGCCATGTACCCCCACTGGAGACAGATGCCGGAACTTTTGCTGGCAAGTCACAGCCATGTAATGATACACAGATTAATAGAAATGACTTAAATTAATATGTAAGAGTTAGCTAGTAAGAAGCTAGAGCTAATGGGCCAAGCAGTGCTTTAATTAATATAGTTTCTGTGTGTTTCTTTGGGACTGAATGACTGTGGGACCAGGTGGGACAGAAATTTCTTGCTTCAGATGCCAATGGTGCTTTAGAGTCGGGTGCTTGGCTTGTTAAAGAGTGGCTTAGTTTCCAGTATGTATTTTATGATGTCATATTAGCAAGGAGTAGTTAAATTAAATTCAAGCTAAGCATCAGAAGATACAAGGTGTTCAAGTTGATTTTTTTCCCCCAACAATTTCCCCTGTGGTGTGTTTTTGGCTGAGTGGCTTCATCTTGGCAGTGATGTTTCCACACCTGTAACAGGCACTTCACTGAACTGGAGAAAGGATGACATGACATCATCAGCAAGCACATGGCCTGTAGCTACCATTTGTCTTTGAACATAGTGAGCAGCAGAGTTGATCCTTAAACATCTTGTTTATTCTTTGCTATTTCCATCTTTTATACTGTCTGACTCCCGGATTCCCAGCCTGTGGGATGTGGACTCTAACAGAGAAGCTACAATCTATGTTGATAATTAAACACATTACGTTCATTTAACCTAACCCTTCTCCTTGGTACATGACTGTGGAACCTCACTCTGTGTTCCAGTTTTCTGTGGAAAACACACCAGGATGCAATGGAACAGACTTTGGGAGGCATCATTGAGCAAACAGGGTTTCCTAGTCTATGGGGCTTCAAATCTATTCCTTCAGTGTCCTGAATCTGCATTAATCATATGATGTAGGTGGCTGCCTGCTTTGCTCATGATCAGGGCCAGCCTCAGCTAGGGCACATCCCTAGTGTGAACGACACAGGAGTCAGTCCTGGGCAGGGAACACAAACTTTGGTAGAAAATAAATTACTAGAAACATTTTTATTAAAGAAGAGTTGTTCTGAGGGTGTGATGGTTTCTGTTAAAGCCCGTGTAGTTAATCATCCCTTCTTTGAGGTTTGGACTTTCTTAACTTTGGTGTAATTAACCATTAGGGTTTCTAAAGTACATTTTTCATGTCAAGGACACAATTGGTTACAAAGGAGAGACAGGGTGGGGCTGAACGAGAGGCCAAGTTAGTGCACACAGCAGCAAAAGACACAACAGGATACCAACATTTCCTGCAGGAGCCACTTGCTAAAAGGGCCGTAGGATGTGATGCTATTTTCATTTAGATGCAGCTGGGTTTCACATGCTGCATTGTTGGGGTTTTTAGCCACTGCTGGTCCCACGGGCACCTTGTAAACTGTAGACTTTCAATACTTGTGGCATGAGTGAACAGTTCCAATAAGCTATACTTTCAGCCGCTTGGCTTGTAAAGCCCGCTTTGATAGAAGCAAAGGAACAGGTGGTGAAGCAGTCCCGTGGTACTCTGTCCCACAATCTACCTCAGAGGTTTTAAATGCTCTTAGCAGGAATCTTTTCACACGACATCTTACTTTAAACTATAAGCCAATGGCTATAACTCTAGAACTCTCTGTCCGGAACCAGGAGAAGGGGTTTTGTATTCTTCCCAGACACACTCCTCTATATTCCACAACGTGTGTTTGTGCAAATCTGAGATGTGTGCACATGTGCGTGAATGTGTGCACACACACCTTACAAACTAGTTTCAAGGCTGAAACAAAGCTGAATCCTGCTTTCTAAGAGCCTGGTCTGGAACACCTGGTGAGGTGTTACTACAACCGTAGTCAAAGGAGCAGCCACATGAAGTGCTGGCAGATGAACGCTAGTCACAGTCAAGTTCATAGAAACCATCCACCCAGAGGCTAGTTCCAATATCTTGTCTTAGTTCTTTGTCATAGGAAAGTACAAGTTAATATCCAAAACATCAGATTTGTGTCATGCTGAACAGATTGAAATTGATTGGAATTTTCTTGTGAATATATATGTGTGTGTCTGTGCATATATACATATACATGTATCCATATATGCTTATTTTAAAGTTTACATTTTCTTTAATCTCTCCTCTAATTTTCTATTTTTTTCTTCTAGGCTACTGCCTCATTTCAATTATTCTCATTAATTTGTTATGTGTCTGCCAAACCGATGATAGATATTTCTCTACACATATATTTCTATCCATGTGTAATGCTTTTCTCTTTCTAAATGGACAAACATAACATCAACATTTAAAGGTGTTTGAATTTCCTCACTTAAGTATTTTGATATATGTGTGTGTGTGTATGTGTGTATGTGTGTGTGTGTGTTGAAATAGATACATCACAAGTTCATTTATTTCACTCTTGTTTTAGTATCCCTTGTTAAGACTGTATCTTTTTTAATTTATTCCTTCCTCTGGTGATTAATACTTATTTCTTTGTAATTTCTCATAATTATAAACAATATTTTAATAAAAATGTTTGTGAATAAAATTTATTGGGTAATTATCCAAGAATTTGCAGCCATGTCCATGGGTAAGTGTGTAAGGAGTCTTTGCAGTGAGGATTTGTCTTTGTTTTGTATGGCAGTAACAGAATACCACAGACCAGATCACGTACAACAGCCAGAATTTGCCATGTCATTCTAGAAACTGAAAAGTCCAAGATCAAGAAATTCATTTGGAAGGTCCCTTTCCTATGCCACAACATGGCAGAGGGCATTGCATGGGTGTGTGAGAGAGAAATTATGACTGTATAGAGAACCTGCTCACCAGACAACTGACCCATTTTTGCAATAGCAGCTGATCCCTTCATTCTCCTGTCACAGTCATGTGACCTCTGGGTAGGCAGTGCTTCTGAACATTGTTGTATTAGGGTCATATTTCCATTGTACAAGTCTTGAAGGACACAGGTCGCCATAGCAGAATCCCTTTCAAGAATACTAGAGATGGGTATAAGAGAATACATACTTTTCGCAGGTCTTGCTAAATTGGTCTTCAAAGCAGTTCTACTCATTTCTGTACCCAATATTCACCCAGGAAAGCACTTCACCCCACATCCAGACTATTATTTCGAAGTTGCAATCACTTGAATTTCTTTGAATCATTGATTCATTGCCATGTTAAGTTTTACTAACTACTTCTTAGTTATGTATTTTGTAAATGTCCCTTTTTCCTGTAACTTATTACTGTTCTTTAAAGTGCACTCATGATATCCTTTGAAATATCTTATGTTTGGCATTTTCTAATGAATGGAATCTAATTTTGTATGTTTGACATAGAAATCTATTTTTCTGCTCAAAGTTACTGATATTCTTTAGATTTCTTTTAATTTGATATCTTGATTAAAGAGGGATGTAGGCTGTGTTGGTTAAAAATAGAGGTGGGCAGTCCTTGGGCTTCCCACAGGTCAGGGAACCCTGATTGCTCTTCGAGCAGATGAGGGAGGGGGAATTGATCGGGGGAGGGGGAGGGAAATGGGAAGCGGTTGTGGGGACGAGGCAGAAATCCTTAATAAATAAATAAATTAAAAAAAAAAATACAGGTCCACGGGCCAGACTGCCTGTGTTAAAATCCTAGACACACGTCCCATCACAAACTTTGTTTATTTAGATGAACCACTCACCCATAAGAGAAAGAGAAGAATGTTATTAGAATGTTATTATTTGTAGTTTTCTATTTGGGCAGGTCTAAATGTATACACACACACACACACACACACACACACACACACACACACACACAGAGTCTGTGCTTGCTTTTCCAGCCACCCAGACCTGAATCACACAGAAACTATATCAATTGCTACACTGTTTGGCCAATGACTCTAGTGTATTCTTAGCTAGCTGATACATATTAAATTGATGCATTTCTATTAATCTGTGTGTCATCATGAGACCATGGCCTACTGGTAGGGTACCTAAGGTTCCATCATGTCCTTCTCCTTCAGCAGCTACATAACATCTTTTTGACTCTGCCTATTCTCTCTCTCTATCTCTTCCAGTCTGGTTATATTCTGCCTTGCCATAGGCTAAAGAAGATTCTTTATTGACCAATGGTAATAAAACATATTCACAGCATACAGAGAGAAATTCTATGTCATCTTCCCTTTTCTGTCTATGAAAATGAAGGTTTTAACTTTAACATAATAAAATTACATATACAAAACAGTTACCAAGCAAGAGTTGTAGGTATAATATTTAGTCCATTTACATTTGGCAGATTAAGGAAAATACTCTATCATCTATCCTATCTTTGTGAGTCTAAAGTTTTATATCTAATTTATCCTTTATCATAGCTAAGGAAAACCATAATATTTAGCCTTCAACTCCATCAAATACCCCAGAAGGATATAATATTGCCAAAGTAAACATGAAATGCATTGTAAGCAACTTCCAAAACTCTAGAATTGACAGAGACATTTTGTTGCCTAAATAGTTACCCAAAGTTCTGAAACTTTGGGCATCCATCTTCAGCCTACAGGTCCACAGTATCTGGTAGACTTTTCCATGAAGCAGGAAATTTGAAAGATTGTTTTGCCTATATTAGCAGTTTGTTAGTCACTTTCTTCCGTGTCCTGCAGAATGTCTGGCAGGCTCTTTTATGAAGTAGGAACCATTAAGGACTGTCTCACCTTCTTTTGGCAAGTTCAGCAGTCATTTTCTGTGGGTCTTGCATGTCCAGTTATATGGCATACCACCAAGAAGTCCAGGCAAGAGCAGTTTCTTGCCCAAATGGCTACCTTTGTCACACTGAAGGAAAATTCCATAACGGATTTTTTTCAATGCCCATCAACCTTTCTGAAGTAATTGGTGCTGTTAGAAGCAGTCATGTCTCACTGTTGAGAAAAGTCTAAGTTCTTAAAACCTTTTAAATTATAAATATATAATACATCATATATAATATATACGTATTTATAAGTATATATGTTTATATATATATATATTCATTTAAACCAATTCTAGACTTGAGTGGGACTACATGTGTCTTATAAATTCTACATAGGAATGAATATATTAAGCTGTAAATTTTTCCATTATTTTGGGTATATGGCAAGAGGAATGGAGAGATACTATTCTGAAGAATAAAATAACATCTAGCTAAGTCTTAATTACGTATCTTTATGAGTCCCTCTGGGACAAGCACTACAAACAGCTCATTTCCCTTTCCCATCCTTAGTGCCCATCACTGTACATTTTCAGGTAAGCTGTCACTAAGGATCTGCAGGAGGAATAAATGAGCAAACTGCTTATGTATATACATTTAGCCATAGCGCTCCATTATTTTCTGTTAGTATTTTTCTCAAAATGAAAATTGCTTTAGTATCAGCACAAACAAACCCAGGGGGATCAATCAGCTGCAAAATTATTATGCAAAGCATCCCTGAGCCAAATATAAATGACTTCGGATTATCTGATGTTGTATATTTTCTGCATCGCTACCCCCACCATCAGTGTGAATATCCAAAACAGATAGGTGTGCCTAGCAACCAAGTGCCTGCTTCTCCAGCAGGGAGTCAAAAAAGTAAAGAAGGAAAACATTGGCGTTGTTTTGGAATAGCCTCCTCCGTGCTAATTCTACTCACTCTGTTTGGTTCTTGAGTTAATAACATTTCAAGACATATAGAGTTTTGAAAATGGAATCTATTGGGATGAAACTTATTGCTTCCTCTGTTTGGAAAGGCAAATGTATTACTATAGTTTATCGACTGCATAGGTTCTAATCCAAGATCTTTCTCCAAATTAATGCCTTAGTGTCTAGCAAGGTTCTTCCAGAAAATATTTTAACTTGCCTTCGTATCGGTGGATAAATGGATGGGAATTATGTGGATAACAGTAAGTTCTCTATGAAACTTAGTTTTCATTTTTACAATCTTGGATATCAATGAATAAAGGAGAGTGTCCAAGGTCAGTGGCAATGATAATCCTCACAGGATGGGAAAAATTTCCAAACCAGGAAACTGAGTCACAGAAAACGTCAGACTGTGTTGCTTGCAACATGGTTGCTATGGGCAAAAGTCTCATTCACACATGCACCCTGACTCCAGGGTTTGATCTCAGGCTGCCTGTCCTTTCAGAAGGTGATGGGGTGATGACCTTCGGGTACCCAGTGAACAACTTGTGGGCCTGGAGTTTGTCTCCTGGTTCCAGGTCCCTTTCTAGGAGACAAAAGAGCCTCTGACAGACAATGCATAGAAGTCAGGCTTATCTCGCCCCTCAGGACAAGGAGGTAGGCTTGTTCAACTAAACAAAGTTTCCTTCATTTGACGGATAAGATTCTGATGTGGGATTTCTCTCTGTATGCTGTGGATACCATTGGTTAATAAAGGAACTGCTTTGGTCCTATAGCAGAGCTATAGGGGCACAGAACTAGGCTGGGAAAACTAAACTGAACACTGAGAGAAAGAAGGGTGGAGTCAGGGAGAAGCCATATAGCCTCGCCGAGGCCAGATGGTACTTTAGTCAGTAAGCCACAGCTACATGGTGATACACAGATTAATAGAAATGGGTTAAATTAATACACAAGAGTCACTCAATAAGAAGCTAGAGCTAATGGGCCAAGCAGTGATTTAATTAACACAGTATCTGTGTGTTTATTTCGGGGCTAAGCGACCAGGAACCAACAAGCAACCCCTGCCCCCTGCAACAAGATTCTATAGTGTTAAGCTATCAGGATTTCTGAATTGATCTGCTTTTTGGAAGTTCCATGGTGCCAAACCAGCTCTTAACTTACTGTGTAGTTCCCACTTGTAGTTATGTGTAGGTCAAGGCCATGTTAGAAAGGAAGTTAGACAATTATGTAAAGAAGATCTGGGCCACCAATGGCATACTGCAGAAAATAAACGGTGTCTAAAATGGAGACACCGTTTTGGAGAGAAATATGGACTCCTATTAGGAGCAGGTTTTATAAGGAACATGTTCCCTATGCCTCTAGGCATTTAGCAAACACAGCTTTATGCAGCATCAGAGAAACCTGGAATCCAGAACCTGCTTTTGAGAGTGGAGAGGGTCTCTTCCAATCAAGAGGAATGCCCCAGAGACAAGCATTAATCCTTGCCTGAGGGTTATTAGCCCCATTATAATTGAAATGCCACCATTTTTTCAGTGTGTTGGGGCCCTGTGATTCAGCCATTTTCACTGTAGTCTTTTTTTATGTGTCAATTTCTGGTCCACAATGATAAAATATTTGAAATTCCAGTTTTGAATTTCATCACCTCATGAGACTTTCCCATTTAGAGACACGGCTCTTTTGCGCTGCCAAAGTTTCGGCTTCTAAAAATTCAGATGTCGAGATTTAGAACCAGTAGCAATCTGGACAGATGTCAGCGGGTGAGGGCTTTCCACAGCCAGCTCTCATAAAGCGCATGTCCACGCGGCACTGCTGCTCCTAATCCCTCAAATAAAGCACAGATCTGACCGTGATCATCGGCAGAGACTCATGTCCAAAGGCACATATTTTATTCAAATAACCTCGCAGGGCTCTGTGGGAAATACCATTTTCATTATGTTTGCAAACATGTTAGCATTCATTAAAATGTGCACTGCCTTCAAGAAAGATTCATGGTGAGCGTGCCCCGTTGAAGGACACGTTTGTGAGCGGTATTTGTGAGGCAGAAGTTTGTAACACTGAAGGTTTGAAGTGTGTGGAATATGTTATGCCATTTTCTCATTGGGAGAGAGTTGGAGTGAGTCTGGGGTGCTTTGCGTTTCTATACTGGTCTCAGAGGGCCAGGACTTCAGCAGGCTTTGAAGTGTGTCCCTGGATCCTTTGGTGAGTTCCTGTGCACACCCTATCTGTCAACTTGTCCAGAAGAAAGGGACCATGAACTCCAACTCAGGTGGGGGTCCAGAAAGGGAGTTTGGCCTTTCTCAGCTGGAGCTTGGGAACAAGCAGCAAACCTTTGCAGCTTCTCCTCATAGAAAATGTGCCAGGCCTGAAGAGAACTCACTAAGCAAACATTTTAGAACAACACGGCTATAAACCAGAGAATTTGAGACCTGGAAGAAGCTCAAGCCCTTATTTGATTCCCATCCATTCCAGAATGCTATCTGACGATTTCTTTTTCTGTTTCAGGCATGGGGTCTACTTCAGTCAACTTGGAGGCTCCCCCTTCCCTTCTTTCTTGTTTCTCTGACACCATTCTCCGCTTTTGCTTAGGTCTTCTCGTCACTCCATCTGTTGAGAAAATGTTTTGTCCTTTCCCCACAAAAGGCATTTTTAGTGCCTTCTACACACTCTGTTTTACAACAGATGTGATTCCAAAAACTTGAAAGCAAAGAGTGCTTAGGAACTGAACATAGTTTTTATGTAGGCTTACATTATGCCCCCGAAGTTCTTTATAGCCAGCAGAATATTTTAGCTTTAGAAAGATGGAGCGTCCCTTCCAGATACTCAGTATTCATACAAAGACATACATTAATGAACTGTGACTAACATTTAACTAAACATTGCTTTCTAAGGTCAGTGTGGTGCTCACAGCCATGCGTGCCATAGACATGCACAGACAGGAATGCGGCTGGAGCTTTCCCCAAAGTTCTATGTGTTAGGGGCCTTGATTGTCAGCTTGGTGTCTTTGGAAAGTGGGCCTATTGGGAAGACATGTTTTCAGATGGTTGTGGGAGATTGAGCTCTATTTTCCTTTGTGTTTCCTGGTCACCACACAAAGTGAGCGACTTACTCTGAAGTACATTCCCTTGTCGTCATGTACTGTTTTGTTACAGGCTGAAAATATCAGGGGTGACAGGCCACATACTGGAATCACCAAAACTGTGAACCACAGTTGACCTTTCTGCCTTTCAAGTCATCTCTTACATTTTGTTACAATTATATGGAAAACATATAGATATGGCTTCACCGCATCTCTGCTTCATCGTAAGGCCAAGCGAGCAGAAAGACTGGAAGTCTAATTAGTTCAAAGTCGACTGGGATTAAAGGTGAGCTGGACCACCAATGCCCTTAAAATTTTAAGTTCAAATAAAGATTTAGTTATCATCCCATACTCAGGCTTAATAACCCATTTATTCTTAAAAAAAACCACACAAGGTGACAATTGTATTCTTTACTTAAGAAAAACCCTGAAAACTAAAACCACACTGCTGTGTTTTGAAACTGCATCATCCACATTTGTATATAACATTTAGGGACTACAGCTATTTTAGGAGGTGGGTTGATGATCAACAGAAGAAAATCTTAGGCTTCGCAGACTGTTTCTATGAAGAGACTAGGGCCACAGATGAAGAAAATGACCTACAGAATCTCGTGTAATGTTTGTTCATCCTGAATGATTTTAAATGGACTGAAAAATTGTTTGCTTCTCTAGCAATGCTTAGTAAAAATTATGGTCACAGTACTTGAAAGGGGATTACAGTTCTAACTTAATTGAGTTCTTGGGAGGCACAAGGGACATGATCTCTGAAAATTTCAGGCGTACACTTTATATGTAACAGGACCTGTATGTTGTGGCTCTTCCTAGACGCATCTCCGGTACTCATTCATCAACTGGTGTATCATTGCTCAACTTCCGCCCTCCTCATCACTGGTTCCAGGAAGTCTAGAGCCAGAGATAGTGTGATTGCACCTCCTCTTCAGAGATTTAAGATATTTTGGTTATCTTGTGTCTGCGTGTCACAAATCATGCAGGCCCCTCCTTCCTCAATGCTTGTGCATGTCATACAACTTCTTCCTATAGTGGGATATTGTTGTGTGCTATTTGCTTGAGTTCTGACAACTAAAGCTTGCCTGGTGATCAGAGGGCATAGCTAGCCATAAGTTAGCCATAGAAAGTGGGTGGTGGTGGCTCACACTTTTAATTCCAACAGTTGGGAGGTAGAGACAGGAAGTGATAAGGTGGGGTGGAGACAGGATCTCGACCCTTTTGGACTGTGCAATGAGAGAGAGAGAGAGAGAGAGAGAGAGAGAGAGAAGAGAGAAAAAAGAGAGAGAGGAGGAGGAGGAAGAAGAAGGAAGGAAGCAACTGACGGCTGCTCCAGTTTTTTTTTTTATCTTCTAGGATTTTACCCTGACGATATCGGACTCCTGGTTTTTATTGATTGAGATCAGTTAGATTAATGCTTCAGGATATGGCACATTGGAATGGATATCCTTTCAATCCAATCATTTTTTCCCCCAGAACTGACAGAGTCTGATGATAATCTAACCAAGGAATTCATTCCAACCCAATTAAGGGTTAGTGACTCTGGTGGTGTCCTAGAAGATAAAAAAAACTGGAGCAGCCGTCAGTTGCTTCCTTCCTTCTTCTTCCTCCTCCTCCCCTCTCTCTTTTTTCTCTTTCTCTCTTCTCTCTTCTCTCTCTCTCTCTCTCTTTCTCTCTCTCTCTCTCTCTCATTGCACAGTCCAAAAGGGTCAAGATCCTGTCTCCACCCCACCTTATCACTTCCTGTCTCCACCTCCCAACTGTTGAAATTAAAAGTGTGCGCCACCACCACCCAATCAGGCCCAATCTGAAGGTGTCTGCAACAGCAGGACAGAGAAGTAGGAACACTGAGTATGGACAGCATCAGAATGGGAAGAGCGCCAAGGAAACCTCTGGCTCTGTTTTCATTCATGTGGATGAATCTGAAGCTCAGAGAAGTTAGGTAACATTTCCAAGGTCACTCAGTGAGACAGCCTGGATATTAGGACTGATTAGGACTGATTCCCAGTGCTTGTTGAGATTCTATTTCTCCCCTCACTTCCTTCCCTCTTTTGTGTCTTGGAAGTAGATGCTTTTTGTAGGCTGATACACAGGGATCCCAGACCATAGACCATGAACATCTCAATGTTTCTATCCCCAGGTCTGCAGCCCTAACTTTACCCCTTGTGTTTTCTGTTTTATGCTGATTGTCAAATACCTAAAAACTCTCTGTCAGGACTATTTTATTCCTTGAGAAACATCATAGTAATGTTATACCCAACTAATGATAAAACTATAGAAACCCAGGGCTCATCAGATATTTATTGAGCACATGACAGACATTGGCTGGTTGCTATGGATACAGCAGTGGACAATATATAGTATCTGTCACAAAGGAGAAGCTCACAATCCACTGGGAAAATAGATTTATAAACAAATAATTATAATTATATCTCAAATAAATTTGCAATATGGACTATAGCATATTTTTAACAGTTGTAATATAATTGGGAACATCCATATTTATTAATATAGTTTTTTATTATTTACTCCTACAGAGACAAATATTGTTGACCGATTCTTGTCTCCCCTCTACTCCTCTACCATGTAACAAAATTGTATTAATATTGATTAAAATTATATCTATTATATCTAAGTAATTTCTAGAATATTTAAAGGGGCATTCCATCAGAATGTTCTGATGGTTACCCAGGGTGCTGCTCCAACACTGCACCCTCTGAAATGTGCTCCCTTTGTGGCTATAACGACGTCTCCTTTTCCAGCATCTGCTGGCTCCAGGCCAGGAGCAGAGACTGCCAAGCAAAGATCAAGTTCCTTTGCGGATCACCTACTCATGCCATCAAGGTTGAGGGCAGCCCACAGGCTTCACTTGTCTTCACCGAGCCCCAGAACTTTTCTTTCTGGCTGTATGCTCTACTGACCCACAGAGAGCCTTGGGCCAGACTTCTTTATCAGCTCCGTGCAGTGTATGGTCCATGGATCTTACCATCGATTCACTATCCCGTCAGTCCCCAGGCTCCATTTCTTGAAGAAGTACTTACCCAGGTGAAGAACACAATGGTCATAACGTTTACAGTGCACGTTTGCCAGTCTCCGCTCTTAAAGGGAATTTAACTATTTCTTTATTTCAATATCACTGTAGATCTTATTGTTTTGAGTTTCATGTTCTCTGCCAACTGGGCAGCCTGTGATTTCTATGTTCATCCGCACCACATGCTACGCTGTTGGACTGATTAGTACGCTTTTTGTTAGTCACCTAAACTATCATTATCAATTCATTTAGTGACACTTCGTTTTCTCACAAAGGCTAACGAAGAGCATATCAGAAACTTTGATCATGGCCAGATAAGTTTTATTTGCTATATTTTTATGATCTCATAGATTACTAATTCTATCTGTGACATTAAAAAATGTTACTTTAGCATGGTAGAAAACCAACCCTGTGTCCTCATGGCTGATTTGATAATCTATTGTTTAGCATTTTACCACTTATAGATACATCCTGACCTGATTAGCATTGATTTCCTAGTAGATGACTCTCTCTACGGTCCATACTCTCACTTTCCACTCTGTATTCAGAAATTAAACTGGTTGGGCTAGAAAAATAACTCAGTCAGTAAAATGCTTGTCTTACAAACATGAGCACCCAAGTTTGGATCCCCAGTGCTCATGTAAAAGCCAGCCCCAGTGGTATATGTCTATAATCCCAGTCCTGAGGTGGGGTGCACGCAGGAAGGCCTCTGGGACTTCCTGATTAGCCAGTCTAACTAATCAGGGAGCACCAGGCTCAGTGAGCGATTATCTCAAAAAGTAAGATAGAAGCGATAAAGATACTCAGCTTTGGTCTCTGGTCTTCATATGCATGGCCATGCACATTCATACATGATAAACCCACACCACATATACATACTTATGTACAGTATACATATACACACATACATATATACACTGTATACATAGACCCATACAATGACATAAAAGTGATCTGTTCCTGTCTTAAATGCTAGAAATCTTTCTAGGAATGCTCACCATTGCATTCTCCCCGTTCAAGCCCTTCCATTTCTGTGGTGCTGTTTGTTCAGAACAACAGACTGTAGATTGAGAGTTGGGAACATTTCTTTACGATTTTGTTTCACTCTTCCTAATATCACATATTTTCTCTTTTGCAGAGAAGAAGGAAGTAAATTTGGAAATGAGAATCTTGCTTTCCTCTCTAGACCATCAGTTTAGTCCTCCAACATTGAGAAGAGTGTTTCCTGTTGTGTTATATTTTCTGCAATGTAATAATTGTTCGATGTTTATATAGAAATTATGTAAGTTGTATGAAAATATATAGTTTCTTCTATTGACATTTTTTTCTCAACAGCAATATGTTCTTTGGATCTAAACCCATCTTATAAATTTGTTATATGTACTTGTCTGGTACCATAACATTTATATTTGGACAATACAATAAAAATATAAAAACATAAATAAAATTGAGGTAATTATTCTGATAACAAAAATTCTTACCATCACTGAAAAACTGTTGAAAAGGATTAACAGTTTTAGAACAGTAAAAATAAATGCATCATATTACTTATGCTCTAAAATTAATGTCTCAAGAATAGAATAAAATTCGTATATTTCTGTGTCATCTATCCTTCATGTTTGCCCTTCTCTAACTTGGTTATTTTTGATGGGAAGTATTGTACTGTTTTCAGACTTGTGTAGCTAAGAATCATCTATGTTATTTGTTAAATGTTACGAATTCCAGGGACCTTTGCTTGGAAACTGTGACTTTAAATTTAGAGTGACCTTAGATTCTGCATTCTTACTAAGCAATACAGGTGGCTGGATTATCAGGTGAACCTGGGAACCAGAAACACTCACTCACACACATACACATGTACACACGCATGTATGCACACACACACACACACACACACACACACACACACACACACTGAAGGTGGCCTGACCTGCGTATGAAATCCATGTTTAAGTATTACTAGGTATTAAATTCAGACACCCTTTGGAAATCACTTTCATCAGTTCCAAAGGGGTCCTGTCAGCATCTTCTAAATTAATTCCTGTCCATTCAGTGCCAATGGTGCAGGGGTATTAGCCGCCTGTTTTGCTGCCGTGACTAAATATGCTGACACAAGGAAAGTGAGGGAGAAAGGGTGGATTTCGGCTCACAGTTCCAGAGTATCCTGGCCTTTACCAGGGACTTTCGCATATCCAAGAGTAACTGCAGTGCACTGCCCCCCCCCCCCCCAGGTTTGTGCTCCATGCGCTACAATACAGTTTGCGAGCTTCGGGCAAGGGGCTGGAGGATGAAATGTACAAACACACACAGAGACAGACAGACACACGGACCTCCAATCACTGGTACAAAGCCCCTCTTTAATAGCACCATGGAGGCTTAAATACCCAGCAGTCAATGGCCAACAGGTGAAAATCCCATCCTCTGATCCTCTAGGCAAGGCACAGCTTTTAGTAACTCCAATCAGAAGGCTCTAGCAGGGAAGAGCAGCTGAAAGCCAGGTCTCCAATTGGTCCCAACAAGTAACACTACAGTTGTTACATTTCCATTTCACTAAGAGAAGAGTAAAACACAGTTTGGCAGATTTCACGCTATATGGGAAGCCTATAGAAGTTCTTGTGCTCCTCTGCTGCTTAAGACTAAACTCAAATGTGGTACCTGGCTCTCAGCATCAAGATGATCTGGGCTCTTTCTAGAAATGCAAGTTCTCAGTCACTGCCTCAGATTACTGAACTGGAAACCTGGGGTGAGACCACACACAACAATTCACATTTTTATAAGACCCTTTTGTGAACCTGATGCTCAGCTCAAGTTGAGAACTGCTGATTTTATTCAAGCTTGGTTGTATTCCTCCTGATCTCTTCCCATAGTCTTCCTGGTTTCAATAAAGGAAAAAGACCCTCTCAATTCTTCATGTCACCCATGTAGGAGTCAGTAGAGAAATTTCCGTGTTCCCTGTATTTAAGATATCGGAAATCCTGAAGCTTTCCTTGTCTCTAGGCACTAAGCAATCACCGGCCCCCACTAGTTCCTGTAGTGTGTCTCTTGTTTTTCCTCACATGGAATACTAAAACAACCCTGTAGCTATCATAATGTTTTCACTCTGGCATGTCTATGGACTGTTTTAACGTTGAATCAGGAGTAACACTTTCAATAGAAGCCTGATTATATTACACACACAGAGTTCTCCATCGGCATGTAGGCACCATTGCACCCCATCTGTAAGTGGAAACTAGATCCCAGAACCTACATAGCTTGGGATTCCAATCACAGAAGGTCCAGACTAAACATCAAGTCCAAGATTTTGCAGGGGCCTCTGTCAATTTTTTTTGAGAGCATCGGCTTTTATGCTGACGATTTCACAGCTGTTTCTGAAATTTTCATGACCCCATGACTCCCTGAAATTTGCTGCCAAATCTAAGAGTTGCTGGCTACTCCCTCTGTCCTCAATTCTTTAGTCCTGTTGATGGACGGTTTCACAAACATTAATGTATCTAGAAATCTTTTTCTGAAGGAGTAATTTCTCCTTTGCTGATTGAAATCTTACTTCAGTGTCGTGTTCTCTTCCACCTCCTTCCACACTTCCGCCTGAGCTCTGCTCCCCCCAGCGCCCCCTTCTGACTGTCCTTTAGTTCTGTTACCTTTGGAGGTTTTGTCAATTCTATATAGCTCACCCACCAGCTTACTGGTCACCTCCATCAGCTCTTGTCACAAGTGTTATCTTTTCAAAATGTGTGTTCCCCTGGCTATCCAACCTAAAAATAACACCTGCCTCCAGCGTAGGTAGATGAGACAGGTAGGAGACTCATTTTCCTTTAGGAGGAGAGACAATGTGCCATCAAGGAAGGGAACTGGTCAAGGTCTCACAGTTTTTAAAAGTAAACCTAATGTTTATTTAATGTAAAGTATGTAAGGAAAGAACAGGGAAAGTAAAGGGATATTTGCCTTGACTACCTGGTGATGGGAGGCTTCCTAGGCTGACAGCCTCCGATAATACATTTCATAATTCATTAAATGATTTTAGGAGTTACGTTATATATTATTTTCTTTCAGGCAGAGAGAGACCAGTCAAAATAAAAGAAGTTTCCATTTTGAAAATAAAAAAAAGGATATTTTACTCTAATTCTTGTTCAAAATTATGGTAAGGACACCAGGACAATTTGTACATTTCCTAGTATAAAAACATTGTAATGATAATTTTGTCTTAAATGAAAGGACCCATTTCATTTCCTTATAGTTTATAGTATATTTTGCTAAGGGATTTATTTACTATTAGAAAGCAATAGACAGAAGAGACCTTGGATTTATAAAAATAATGAAATGGAATTAATAAGACAGTAATGGTCCAGTGACCCTCCTTAACCCTTTATTAGGACATATTGATTGTTTTTCTGAATGGATGGCTTGAGGGGAGTGGTAAGAAAATCAATTTTATGTAGGAAACATTCCAGTTTTCAGGCAAATCAACTGAAGCCAGAGCAATATTGAAAAGGCTTGGCGGAGCTGACTGGAAATATAAAATGGACTCGACATCTTTGTAACCTGGGCCATTTAGCCACGGGACTGCTCTTTCTTAAAGAAAACATCAAACTCTTAAGGAACAAAAATAAGATAACTCTTAAAGAAAAATGGACAGGACAATTCAGGAATAAATGCAGTTGGAAATGGCAGAGGAAACACAAAGGACAGAATTGCCCTTTATCCAATTTAAAGGCTGAGAAACAGCCAGGAGTATTCTGAGGTTCTTTGGTGGAAGAAATTTGAAGAGACAAAATTGAAGGTTGAAGTTCTGGCCCTACTTCTCCTGCAAATAGGCTTTATATATTATCTGGGCATATATCGAGGGAAAGCAGGCAGGGCCAGCTCTTTTATTGTCCCCCCTACACCTCAAATGCATCTATTCCCCCCCCCTTCCCACTTCCTAAGGTTCCACAGCAAGGCTGGCACATTATAGCTTTTTCTATGTCCGTCCATGCTTTGGATTAGGAAGGTAACTGCTAACGTTCTGTTTGCTTGTTTTGCCTCCATGCTGGCTTCTTCCACAGCATTAGGGTAAGCCTTCACAAATGGAGATCTCATCCTGTCTCTTCCCTAGCCAGAGCCTTCCCAACTCTCCATCGCTAACAGCAACCCTTTGCAACATCCTCCCCAGAACTGCCATGGGATGTGAACAGATATTAAAGACAAGCTGTGGAAAATTCTAAACGGGGATCAGCAGCAACTGTCTTTGAATAGGTTTTCCTCTGGTTTTTAGTGCTAATGTTCACTGTGAGCCTCCCCCAAAGGACTCTGAAACATAAAGTTTTCTGAGCTTATTTGGTTATGGGACTTTTGTTTTCACATGGAATGCCTTGTAGAATCAGTGTGGAGTGCAGCACAGGTGTCTGAAATGCGAGTTCATAGTGTGTGGTAAATTTGTGAGCAGAGCAAAGAGCGAGTGGAATGACTTAGAGGCCCCAGTCTTTTGTCTGAGGGTCCCTTGCATTCTCCACTGGCTCTCTTGTCCATGTCTCGTGTGCTGTGAGATTCCCTAGGTCCAATCCTCTTGAACAGCATCTCTCCGTCATTGCGGATTCAGGATAGGAATCACCTTCTTTCAGATCTTTCCCATAGCGCTCCCTTTGCATGTAATCTTTCCAGCTCACAGAACCGTTTACCGGATATCCTTTATTTACATAGAGTATCGTTCTGTGTTAGGATATGAGAAGGAGAAAATGAATGGGGCTGAGAAAATTCAGACAACTCGGTTTACAGAGGTGACATCTCTGATCGCTTTGTCTTCACTTTTGATGTATAAAAAGAAGGAAAATACATTAACTCTAGTAATTGATAAGATGTATAGGAAGAACATAGTTTTGAAAGCCATTTACCAGAATAAACAAGTACACGTTACCCGATACATTCAATTTCTGGTAGCTATGAAAAGCTAATTTTAAAATAAGATGCTACGTGCAATAAAGCAAGCTTTTCAAGCAAACCCAAATGTAATAAAATTGTAAGCAACCTGCATAAGCAAAATATATTCTGGAGAAAAATATTAAGACATTTCCTAAAGTAAAAGTGTTGTTCCTGGGATGGGGACAAGGGATAAGAATTTAGGCTGTAATAGTTCGTGATCCTAAATGTGAGCCCAGCATGAGTGGAAAGACCACAGATTTTGAACAAGCTCCTGAATTCTTTTTCTCCGCTTATAAAAAGAAAGTGTTGTTGGTCACTGGTGGCACACGCCTCTAATCCCAGAATCCAGAAGGCAGACACAGGTGGATCTTTGTGAGTTCGAGGCCAACTGGTCTACAGAGTGAGTTCCAGGACAACCAGGACTACACAGTGAAACCTGTTGAGAGAGAGAGACAGAGACAGAGAGAGAGACAGAGACAGAGGAGAAAGAGAATTAATAGCATATATTTAGCCTATAAGGTAGTTTAATTAGTGTCAGCTAGCTGGGATAGTATATGTAACACCTCTGACACAGAGTAAATGGTGGTTATTTTCATAGCCAAGGTATTAGAAAATGGCCACATGAATGTACTAGATAAGAGAGCGATTTTGTATGGATGGACTTGTTAGCAGGAGTTACTTGAGAATAGACTGTTCTTCCCCCCCCTCCCACATCTGACTTGGCAGTAGTGTCTACCTGTGTTCCAATGCATCTCTCTGCTAATCTCGTACCGTCCATCTGCACTGGCCCCCCTTCCTGCCTGCACAACTGTACTAGATTCTCACCAGCCGGGCTCAATTATCTGTCCGCTAAGAGACCAAATCGGCACAGAGGTCAGGGTGGCCAGTTAGACCCAGGGTTCTGATTAAAACCCTTCTCATCACTCAGGATAGTGTTTTCTATTTCCATCCATTTGTATGCAAAATTCAAGAAGTCCTTGTTTTTTACTGCTGAGTAATACTCTAATATGTATATATTCCATACTTTCTTCATCCATTCTTCCGTTGAAGGGCATCTAGGTTGTTTCCAGGTTCTGGCTATGACAAACAATGCTGCCATGAACATAGTTGAGCATATACTTTTGTTGTATGATAGGGCCTCTCTTGGGTATATTCCCAAGAGTGGTATTGCTGGATCCAGGGGTAGGTTGATCCCGAATTTCCTGAGAAACCGAAACACTGCTTTCCAGAGTGGTTGCACAAGTTTGCATTCCCACCAGCAATGGGTGAGTGTACCTCTTACTCCACAACCTCTCCAGCAAAGGCTATCATTGGTGGTTTTTTATTTTAGCCATTCTGACAGGTGTAAGGTGGTATCTTAAAGTTGTCTTGATTTGCATTTCCCTGATTGCTAAGGAAGTTGAGCATGACCTTAAGTGTCTTTTGGCCATTTGAAGTTCTTCTGTTGAGAATTCTCTGTTCAGCTCAGTGCCCCATTTTATAATTGGGTTGATTAGGAAATAGAAAACACTATCCTGAGTGAGGTAAGCCAGACCCAAAAAGAGGAACATGGGATGTACTCACTCATATTTGGTTTCTAGCCATAAATGAAAAACATTGAGCTTATAATTCATGTTCCTAGAGAAGCTAAATAAGAAGGTGAATCCAAAGACAAACACATAGGCATCCTCATGAATATTAACCTTCATCAGGCGATGAAAGGAGACAGAGACAGAGACCCACATGGGAGCACCGGACAGAAATCTCAAGGTCCAAATCAGGAGCAGAAGGAGACGGAGCATGAGCAAGGAACTCAGGACCACGAGGGGTGCACCCACACACTAAGACAATGGGGATGTTCTATTGGGAACTCACCAAGGCCAGCTGGCCTAGGTCTGAAAAAGCATGGGATAAATCCGGACTAGCTGAACATAGCGGACAATGAGGAATACTGAGAATTCAAGAACAATCGCAGTGGGTTTTTGATCCTACTGCACGTACTGGCTTTGTGGGAGCCTAGGCAGTTTGGATGCTCACCTTATGAGACCTGGATAGACGTGGGCGGTCCTTGGGTTTCCCACAGGTCAGGGAACCCTGATTGCTCTTCCAGCAGATGAGGGAGTGGGACTTGATCGGGGGAGGGGGAGGGAAATGGGAAGCGGTTGCGGGGACGAGGCAGAAATCCTTAATAAATAAATAAATTGAAAAAAAAAACCTTCTCATCGCCTCCAGAAGAGAACCCTTACCTCCCAAATCTCCCTTGACCCCCGCTGCACCTTCTCAAGTTTGCCCCTCTCACAACTCCGATTCAGCACGTTTCAGAAACACTGGTCTTTTGCTCCTCAAATATTCCAAGCCTGTCCCACCTCAGTGTGTCCGCTCGAGACTATTCCTTTGGTCCAGAAGGCTCTATTCCTGAGGTGGAGGTCTAACTCAAGTGCCCTTTCCATAAAGAGACCCTGAGACCATCTCACGGTCAGTGATTCCAAAGGTGCTCTCACCCTCTCTCCTGGACTGTTCTGCCCGCCCACCACCCTTACCCTTCAGCATTTGGTGTATATTTTTTGAGCAGACGGGCTCTGGTTCTCAGGTTCAGCACTGTGGACATGCACTTCTAACAATTCCTGGTAACCAGAGCCCGTCCAGAGCGAATCTGCCAGCTTGGTTCTTTTTCTTAGCGTTTTCCTGATGATTGTAGTGTTTATAATACAGAATAAAACAATAAAAATGGATCCTTGTAGATGGAAAATTGTATTTTAGATTTTTTTTATTTACTAAATCCACATTTTGTACATTTCCTCCTATAAATGTGTTCATTTTAGAATCTATGTTTTAAGATACTATGGAACCTTGATAAGACATAAATTTGATGATGGATCTTCATATATACTTAGATGACAATTAGTGATAAAATATATACTAGTTTATACACAGTTAGCCATGCTTAAGTCATGGATAATAATTAACATTTATTGTCTTGACGACAATAAGCGTAGCAATTAGGGAATGCGAATGCTTGTGCCTGCTGGCAACGGGAATTGTGAGAATCACCGTCATTTTCTTTGTTTCGTTGCTCTTATTGCTGATCTTTGCCTGTCTCTCTGTCAAACAAGGGCACTATTTCCTGAGCACATGCGACTGCACCTCCGCTGTGAAGGTTCTAGTATGGCCTCTGAGTGTACCTGCAAACAGACGTAATGCACCGGGGTGAAAATGAGCCTGTAATCTGAAGATGAAAGAAGCAGAGACCGCGAATTCGGGAAAATATTCTGAAAGCCTCAAACTAGAAAAGAGACAATTTTTTTCCTTCACTAAAATAGCGCAGGACCCAAATTGCCGTGAAACACTCCTACCAAGGCCCACAATACTTAATTTAGTAGTTTTTTTTTTTAAAAAAACCTCACTTTTAGTTTTACTACTTACCTATCCTTTAATTCATAATTTTTTTTTTTTGTTTCTATGCCGTGCCAAGTGTTACGCTTAGCATCCAGGAAGGAACTGAGGGCAAGAGACGGTTAACATTTTAGGACAAAGAGTCCAAACTATCCCAGAACCAGTGAAGAAACATCCAAACCAGGCTGTCTCCTCATCAGAGAGACCCCAGAAAATGAAAAGTAAGGTTCCATTTATGCCTCACTTCTGGCGGAGCTCCTGCTTCCGAAGAGTTGAACCATGGTAAGGCTTTTCTTGTGGGAAACTCTTTTTGTTAACTTTTTAGTGTTTTAGTTCACCATTTCTCATTCACAGAGAATCAGGTTTTTGTGGGTGTTAAGGAAACAAAGACGATGATTTTCTTTCTGGGAGAAGGTGCCCTGGGCTGCAAGGGTGTAGCCATTCATTCCGCTACCGTAGCTGTCTTCCCTCCACTTTCAAAATTAGCTTTGCTATGACTTTTTGTGACCTGCCTCCACTCTGTTTCAGATTTGTGTACTCGTGTTTCATGTATCAGTGATGATTCCAATTACACGCTAGGTAACAAGAGTTTAATAAAATGTGGCAATAAATTGTGGAAAGACATCATGCATGGGAAAAAAATGTATTAAGAAATGTGTTCCAGGTAGGGCTTCCAGTATTAAATGACTAATCACTTACACACACACACACACACACACACACACACACACACACACACACAAAGTGGAGGTTTTACTTTGTGAAACTTGGCCTTTCAAAGCTGGAATGCCAAGCAGTGTCTTCCAGCTGGGTCTCCAGACTGTCAGAAACATGTGGAAAGCGGTTTCTTTTCACAGAGAACTTTTTGTGTCCTCAGTGGCCCTCCAGCAGAAAGGAAGGAAGAAGGAAGAACACTTTGTTCAAAGCTTGTGTTGTGTTGATTTTATTGATCAGTGGTTATAAAAGGTATGGGTACTAGATTGTTTTCAGTAAAGTCTATGGTCAAAGGGCCCCGGAATTGAATCCATTTATTCAATATGTGAACTTATGAAGGGTTCTTACTGTGGGGAGCATGCCATGGCCAGGCCAAGGGTCATAGGCTCAGATCTGTGGAAAACAGCAGGTCCCCATCCTGCCCAGGGTGAGACTTAGAGACATAGGCACACCTTGCCCTGGTCCACGTGTAGATGTTGATAGGGTGTACAGAAAATGGCCACTATGGTTTTCCCCCACCAGACACCTGTGCCCTTAAGATATTTATCCCCTACAGAGACTTCACCCTTTCCAAGGTTAGCTAAATCTGTCTCCTTGAGCCAGCTGTGTATCATAAACCCTCTTTGTTTATTATGAAATAAGCCTACCTCTTTGTGCAGGTGTATGCAGTAACCCTGCCCCTCTGTTCAACTCTGCATAACAAGCAAGCTGTCCTGTGAGGTTTGTGCATCTGAGAGCCCAGCTTTCTTATTGTGAAAGTGTCCTTTCTTCGTTCCCTCGCTGCCCCTAGCCAGGTCGAGGTCCTTGAGTTGTAGAAGGACTCAGCATCTTACATGTCTCTTGCTCTTTTATTTTGAGTCAGGCTCTCTCTGTGTAGCCCAGGCTTGTCTCCAACTCAGAATCCTGCTTTCTTCTCTTGAGTGCTGGAACTCCATGTGTACATCACCAGGCCATTTTAGCTGTATTTCAGTTCCTCTCTGCCAAACAGGAACACAGATATAGTCTTTACTGGGAAGTTGCAGAACATCAATACTTAAAAAAACAAACAAATAAATAAACAAAAAATGGAATGCAAAGCATTTGGCCCAATGAGAAATGCAGGGTAAGCACTCAGTAAGAACACTGCTATAAAAAAAATCAAATTTAAAGATGTGACTAAGAATTACACTTTTTTTTATTGTTTGCTGGTTGGTTCTAGAGATTGGCCCTAGAGTCTCATATATATTGAGCATGCTTTCTGCTTCTGGCCTATATTGTTAGCTTACATGTTGTGGGACATTTGTACATGGTATGAAGATGTGTTCTGTGATTTGGTGTAATAAAAAGCCGAAGGGCCAATAGCTAGGTAGGAGAGAATAGGCAGGATTTCCAGAAAGAGAAAGGAAGAGGAGAAGGAATCTGGGCATGTGGGAAGTCGCCAGCCAGATGTGGAGGAGAGCAGGACAGTACAGAGATGAGGTAATAAGCCATGCAGAAGGACATAGATTAAAAAATGTGGGTTAATGTAAGTTACAAGAGCTAGTTAAAAACAAACCTAGCTAAAGGCCAAGCTTTTATAATTAATAATAAGTCTCTGTTTCATTACTTGTGGGCTGGTGGTCCTGACCAGAAAGTGCTTGCTACATTTGGTACCCAACATGGGGTAGCAGATGAGCATTTATCTAGTTATTCTTTAGCAATAAGAACTCCAGAGTCAGGTAACAGGGTAAGAACTGAGTGATCAGAAAATTAGCAATGAAGTGACCAATGATCTCCTCTCTCCTTCCTCAATCTGAAAAAGAGACTCCTTCCTGAGTCTCTCTATATGTCCTCTATCCTTCAAAACCTCTATGGCTAATTTTTATCAGCTAGTAGCTAGCTCCATCCTCTGATTCAAAGTAAACTTTATTGGGAGTGCTGGGAGTGTCAGAGTGTGATCAAAATATCCCACAACACCTATAAATAATAGTTCCAGAAAAAAGAAACATATTATTTGGGAATGGAGGTGATGCATGTCTGGTTTTTTTATTTCTGTGTCACCCCAGATGGGATGTCATAAGATTGACTTCCCTCTCAGTGGTAGCATCTGTTGGTGACTTGACTCATCTTAGCCTCACTATTAGCTGCCACGAGAAGTCCTCGGGTTCAGTATCCTTCCTGAGATGACAATCCCAAGTGCGCCTTCTTATTTTATTTTGGAAGTCAACATCCAGAGACCACAGGGGATAGGAACTCCCTGGCAGATAACTGGTTTGACCTTTTTATGGTTCATGCCTCAAGAACATTCTGAGACTACGTATTAGAGCTTGACATTTTCCTGTACTTTGCCCTTGGTAGCAGGTTAGCAGGGAGAGAGAGCCCATTGCCTCCATATTACCTCAGCTGCTCCTTTCCTCAGTGTGATGAAATACCTGGATGATGCATTTTAGGGGGGAAAGATTTATTTGGGCTCTTTGTTTAAAAGGACAGAGTCTCTAATGGTGGGGGAGGTATGGTAAAGAGAAGTTGCCCATGGATGTGGTATCAGCTATCTTGCATTTGGAAGCAGTGAGATTTGCCACAACCTTGGGTGATTTAAGATCATAGGGTCTCTCCCCATCCCGCCAGCAACCCAACACACCTCCAGCTAGGAGCCAGTTTCTAAAGGTCCCACACACCCATCTGTTTAAACACACCAAGCCTGTGGAGAGCACTGCGTGTTTTAGCTGTCATGCTTGTGCTTCGAGAGAATTATTTAGTTTCTCTGCACCTCTTTGATCCTTTGTGTGTGGTGGCAATAATGACACTTTGGAGTACAGTCGGAAGGATTGGAGAGTACATGACGCGAAATGCCTCGGACAGTGTTTGCACAAGCTGTTTAATGGGGGAGTAGCTAGTGGTCATCCTGATGATTTGTCAAGTTGGATTGCAAGTCTGGGACACATTCATAAAATAGTTAATATCTGTCATCAGAGAATGAAGACATAAAAGATCACCCAACCATCACAGTTCTGAACGCCCAAACTCCAGAAGCCAGATTTTCTTCACAACTCTGTGAGTGGGAAATGAAGCCATGAAGGGGTGACTGAAATTATTATCAGTTGCGATGTGTTATCTTAGTGATTAGGTCTTAGTCTAAAAGTACTTACACTCCAGAAACAAGATCATTTCCAAAAAGAGCATGGAGCTTCTACTCATGACTAGTAATTCTAGAGAACAAACATTATTGAGGATTTACTATGAGGTCTGTGTATTTTTGATAGTTTTATGAATGGGATTTAACTTATTTCTCACAGCCACCCAAATGAGGTATAGATTACTGTAGTTCTTACTAGTTAACATGAGAAATGATTGCTTTCCATTTTTCTCAGGGCATTTGGAGGTTTCCTTTGCCCCATTGATTCAGAGATTTGGAAAGGTATCTCTTGTCTTATATGAGGAGAAAAAGAAAAAACGAAAAGGGACAAGAAGAAGATGGATTGGGCCAAGACCCCTGGGAGGGAAGGATCACCTTTCCCCCTTTGCCGTTTTCCTCCTTCTGATTTTTTGTTGTTTATGAGACATGTTCTCACTCCAACTCAGATGAACCTTGAGGTTGTGGCCTTCCTGCCTCTGTCTTCTGTGGGCCGGATTCCACGAAATTTCTTCCTCTTATGGGTCTAGCGTTCTTCATAATCGCTTTAGGGATGATGAAAACAATGGTAACAATACTACCACAATAATGAATAAGATTCGTTTGGCCCTGTTTCGGGAGTTTTCACCTCAGAGTTACATTACGGATGTTAGTAGGAAAGAAATCCTCATACTTTAAACCAATATAGTATCTTAGTCACTTTTCTATTGCTGTGTTAAGACACCATGGCAAAGGCAACTTTGTTACAAAAGAAAACATGTATTAGGCTCATAGTTTTAGAGGGGTGGAGTCCATGATGACCGTGGTGGGGAGCATGGTGGCAGGCAGGCATGGCAGGCATGGCACTGAACCATTGGTTGAAAATCAACATCTGACCCACCAACACGAGGCAAAGGAAAGAGATACCTGGGAATTTCTCAGATTCTGAAGCCTCACAGCCCACCCCTGGAGACATATCTGCTCCAATAAGGCCATACCTCCTCATTCTTCTCCAGCAATTCTACCAACTGAGGACCAAGTGCTCAAACATTGGGGCTCATAGGGGCCATTCTCACCCAAACCTCCACACACAGGTTTGACAGTGTGCTGAAGCATTCTGGGAAGGACGCACTTACACATTCATTCATTCACAAACAATTTAGACATGTATTCTTCTGTTTTATGGTATCTATTAAGTTATAACAAATGTGCACATTTGTGAGAGGGAGAAGACAAAAAAATAATGGGAAATGATTTTTTCTTCAAAAAAATTCTTGTTCTTTTTAGGCTTTTTTATTTGGTGTGTTTGTGTGTGAGGGGTGTGTTCTTGTGCCATGGCTGTGGAGGCAGAGGACAGTAGTTTCTCTCTTCTCACCGTTTGTGTCCTTAGAATTGGACCTGAGGTCAGACTAAGCATTCAAACATATGAGCCTATTGGGGCCGTGTTCACTCAGTTTGTGACATACGATAGTGTGGGAGTCTGTCGTTCTTCTGTCATGTGGGTCCTACAGAGCAATCTCAAGTCACCAAGCAGGGCTACAAGCGCCTTTACCGACTGAGCCACTTTCTGGAGCTATCCACCTCTTCTGGAACATTAACGTACTCTTGCTTAGAGTGTCATTTAATAACATCGATTTTCTGGATTCCAGTCTGCTTTTTCAGTAAAGTAAATCAGCTGAATTGGGGTTAATGATGATGATGTTTCAACTTAATCTATAATCGTGTTTTGTAATCAACGTTTTATATTAAACATGATACATTAGCCAACAATTCATAATAATTATACCTCACTGTATCTCAATGTAATATCATTTAGGAAAATGAAAGTTGGCTTTATTTTGCTGTAACTCGGTTGAATATTTGAAAATATTTAAACCATAAATCATGGGCATTTACTTTGTCAAAGAGATTCTTCATCTACAGAAATATATAAGATAGGCATCTTTGAGCAGAAGATCCCTTAGAATATTTGAACTATGTGTAAATGTAATATAATCTGACTTAAAATGAAAGACCATATTTTATTCCGAGAGTTATACAAACACGCACCTAGGATTTTCAACCTGACTTCACCTGTATGATTTGTGTGCTTAGCTGGATTTTTTTTTCTTAGTTTTGTTTTTGCTCAATGATTCTAGGGATCCAGTAAATGTTTCTAAAAACCTCTTATCAGGCGAGAGGCTTATAGTTCCATGAGTCTGCAGGTGTTTCTAAATCCGTTTCTTGTCCAGTAAGTCTTTACTCTTGTTGAGAGACAGACTGTCAAGTATAATCATGATGTGTGACCTTTATCTTTGAGTGTGTAGGGATTGTGTGGCTTTGGACCAGTCCCTAACCTCAGAGTTCCTCCCCGTGTGGTGGGTCATGTGGCTTTGCAGGGAGATTCATAAACATTTCTAAAAGAAATGAAGGGTGACAGACCAGCAACTATTGTACAATAACGGCGTTCATTTATCTGATTGTCTACATACAGACTCTGAGGTCATCTTCCCCAGAGATGAAAATGATTGGAATTTCTGTGATGAAAGAATCTTTAGCTGAAGAATTTAAGGGTTGATGAGGGGGAAAAAAATGGAGTGTGGAAGAAGTCTATAAAATTGATGTGGAGATGTTTGCTGTGCAGTCTCCTGCCATTCTTCATCTACTTGTTCAAGCCCAATCACACTTTCTCTTGCCCTTAGGCAGTGTTTATTTCTACCCAAGACTACGACTCTTCCCTTCCTACCCCACCAAGATTCTCCTCAGGACAGGCAAAAACTGAGAAGGAACCAGTGTTTCCTGCACTTGTGGATAAACACAAAATATTTGTTTGAGTTGGAGTGGACAGAGCTGTCTTTTTTGTTTTTTCCACATGAAGCACCCAAAATCATGTAAATACTTCAAGATCATCAAATCAGGAGATAGAAAATCCAGAGTTTTCATCATTACAGGCTGCAGCCAAGACTTGGGTTTCTTTTATGCAAAGAAGAAATTATCAGGGCCTCTGTAATACAAGAATAAGAGTTGTGAGGGAATAAGGAGCTTCTCGTACATGCTCCATGCCAGAGATTGTTTGGAAATTCAAGTAGCATCGCTGTTTGTAGATATATTACATGATGGTGATCTTGGTTTTTATGTGTGTGATTTTGTGGATGAGAATCCAGCAGTCTTTATACATGCTAGGCAAGGGCTCCCTGAGATACAGTATCATTCCCCAAATTATTATTATTATTATTATTTTTTTTTTTTTTTGGTTTTTCGAGACAGGGTTTCTCTGTGGTTTTGGAGCCTGTCCTGGAACTAGCTCTTGTAGACCAGGCTGGTCTCGAACCAAATTATTATTTTTAAGAGTTTGGAAAATGCCAAAACACAGAGGCAAGAATATAGGGCAGCAATGTGCAGACTAGAGGTGACCACAGTTGACATGTGGGTGGCTTTCTCCCTCCCCTTTTTATTATTGACAGATGGGTATCAGCAGTGACTGTAGAGGGCTCAGACCAGGCTCACTTTAGGAATTCTGTTTTTACCATTTGATATCTTCTCCCCGGATTGTTTCAACTGGAATTTAAATAGATGCTGAAATTTTAGAAAATTCTATTTAACTTTTTTTAATTCACTGGGAAATCAGTCTTAGCTAAAGGTGCATGGACAAGCTAGGTGGTAGGTTTTTATTGAGGAAAATGAAAATGGAGCAGCAGGTTTTGGGAACCAAAACAAAAAAATAATTCTCAGAGGCGCAAGTCCATGTGTGGTAGCTCTCCACCCGCTCTCTCTCTCTCTCTCTCTCTCTCTCTCTCTCTCTCTCTCTCTCTCTCTCACACACACACACACACACACACACACACATGAATTGACTTTGTTTACTCTCTTTTGAGACTGTTTGAATTAGAACACTTTCCACTTCTTGTTCCTCCCTCCAAACCCTGACATACATCCTCCCTGCTCTCCTTCCAATTCGTGACTAATTAATTGTTAGTGCATATATATATATATATGTATTTGTGCATACATGTAATCACAAATATAGTCTATCAAGCACATATGTTACTTGTGCTTGTTTTTTATATAACATCAGAAGCTATACCCATAAAGTCTCCCAAACCTGAGCTGAAGAAGGAGGTGGTTCTCTTGTGGGGGACTTCCTAAAGACACCAGGGATTCTCATGTAGAAGAAAGATTCTCTTACTTCATACTGTTTTGACCTCTTTTATGAAGAGAATCCCCCTGGACCCTAGAAGACCAGAAAGCAGAGGTTCATCTTGAGTTTGGATTTGGTCTGCAATGCTTTGTCCTTGTCCTCAACTGTCATTTGGTCAACAGTGTTTACCAAGATGTCTGTACCAGGCCCTTTGCTAGGCATGGTGGGTGGCACTTTGGTAACCTTTGCTTCCATCGTTTATAATGCCACAGGGGAGGACTGGGGAGCCACTCTGCCTGCCTAGCTGAACACGGACAATAGCTGGGTACACTGTGGAAGATGAGCAGAGGCTGCTGTGCCAGTCTTGGGGCAGGGGATGGTGGGGAACTGGTCACTGGAAAAGCTCTCCCAAGTTTTTACCTGTGGTCTGAGTGATAGATACCTGAGGTCTGTCTAGGAGAAGTTAGAGTGAAGAAAAATTGTCATATAAGGAAGAATATGTGTTGGCCCGTCAAAGTCCAGGTAGCTTGAGGTTGAGGGGAAACTGGTGTGGTTGGAGCTTAACGGTCAAGTGACTTAGTGACTTGAGGTAAACCTTCCAAGTGCTCTTTTCCATCTGCTGTTTTTTTTTTATTTTTTTTTTTTAATTTCAAGACAGAATTTAACTGTAGCTTTGGAACTTTGGAGTCTGTCCAAAACTAGCTCTTGTAGAACAGGCTGGCCTTGAACTCACAGAGATCCACCTACCTCTACCACCCGGATTAAAGGCATGGGCTACCACTTCCTGGCCTTTGCTGTGTTTTTAAGTATCACAACAGAATCTAAAAATTGCTGCTAAGGGTTGAAACATCCAAGTACTGTTGTCAATTGAAGTCTAAATGGGCCTAGAAGAGGAAAAAATGTTAGTGAAGTAAATACAAATAAGTGAAATGCCTGTCCAGACAAAGGTAAGAGATGGAAACAGAAATGACTGGATTTAAGGCTAACCCAAGGGGCGGCTTCTTTTTAATTTCCAGCATTTATTTGAAGGATAATACGAGCATACTCATGAGTTTAGTGCTGCCTCCTTGAAAAGACATTTTTCCATATGATTGTTTTTATCCCGTGAACGGAAGCAGCTAATGCTTCTGATTTCCCTTGGAATGAATTGCCAGCATTTCATTCACAGTGGCACAAAAGAGCTGAAACTTCACGGAGGATTCTGAATCAAATTAGCTTTCAGAACCATTTAAAGTTCTTCCGTTCTATTAATTCAGCAGACAATCAAGTTGTTCACTTGCTGACTTTTGTCCACACACACTCCATCAAGTCAACTATCAAAGAGAGATACCTATTAGTTGTTAATTTCATATGTTAGATAGGAATCCCGGGACTCCTGTTTATATCTGCGCGATAACCTTCTAATCTTTGCCACGGTCTCACTAACAGCTGCGTTAACTGCTGTGCCATCTATCTTGATTAACAACACCGAGACTCAGAGCGATGCGCCACGGCTGATAAGTCGTGCAGCCCAAACTTCTAAGGATGCCTGTAGACCTGCAGAAAATGCACCTCAGCCACCGTTCTCACAAGCACTTAAGGTTTTTTCAAAGCAGGCTTAAGAAAACCAGTATTTAAAACACACAAGATACACATGCTTTACTGAGGAGTTTTCAGTTAATAATTGGTGACACAATTCTGTACAATGTTTTTTTATCTTTTTTTTTATTTTAGAAACAGAAGTTCTTTTGCTTTATACTGAATTGCAAGGGCAGTATGGCTCATAGTCACTCAGCAAATGTATACTAACTTCTAAACGTGTGACTCGTACCTAGTAAAAATAATACAAAAGGCTGTTTTAAATGCCATAACCTCATGTGTTTGAAATCATAGTGGCTTCCTCTTTTATTGCTTTGGAAGACTCTCTCTCTCTCTCTCTCTGTGTGTGTGTGTGGTGTGTTTGTGAGAGACAAAGAAGGAGCCAAAGAGTCAGAGAAAGGGGGGGGCAGTAAATATGCGTTAACTCTAAATGTGTGGCTAGTATCTAGTAGTTGTGTAAAAAATACAGGAGGTTGTTTTACGTATCATAAAATCTCATGTGTGTGAAATCACAGTAGCTTCTTCCTATCTTGCTTTAAGAAGATTTTCTCTCTCTCTCTCTCTCTCTCTTCTCTCTCTCTCTCTCTGTGTATGTGTGTGTCTGAAGTCAGTGTCACTCTCCTGAGTTACAGCTCTTCAAAGACATCTACTGATGAACCTTCAAGCTGAATGCCTCAACTTACCTTATCCCCAATGTTCTTTCTGCACCATCTGAGAACTTCACTACCCATTATAGTGCAACCACCACCTGTAAGTCATTGAGGATTTCCATTCCTAACTCATTATTGATCCCTGGCAATTCTTTCTCAGGCAACTTTGCTACATTGCCAAATGAACTTTCCTTCCCAATTTGTGCCTTATTCTACAGCATGTACTTGATTTCTATATCTAGACTTTTCTCTAGCCTGATATACTTATCCGTAGATGATGTAGCTATTCTGTTTTTTTTTTTTGTTTTTGTTTTTGTTTTTGTTTTTCGAGACAGGGTTTGGAGCCTGTCCTGGAACTAGCTCTTGTAGACCAGGCTGGCCTCGAACTCACAAAGATCCGCCTGCCTCTGCCTCCTGAGCGCTGGGATTAAAGGTGTGTGCCACCACCTCCTGGCTGATATAGCTATTCTTTTTGTTTCTTTTTTAGAGATGTTGTTGCCTAGATATTGTTGCCCAGATTGGCTTTGTATTCCTGCACTCAGGAGATCTTCAGCCTTTAGAGTAACTAGGACTGCAGGTGCATGCTGTGGCACCAAGCTTGGCAGATTGTTTTTTTTTCTTTCTTTTTTAGTTATTAATTTATTAATTATTTATTAAAGATTTCTGCCTCTTCCCCGCCACCGCCTCCCATTTCCCTCCCCCTCCCCAGCCAAGTCCCCCTCCCTCATCAGCCCAAAGAGCAATCAGGGTTTCCTGGCCTGTGGGAAGTCCAAGGACCACCCACCTCCATCCAGGTCTAGTAAGGGAAATAGAAAACACTATCCTGAGTGAGGTAAGCCAGACCCAAAAAGAGGAACATGGGATGTACTCACTCATATTTGGTTTCTAGCCATAAATAAAGGACATTGAGCCTATAATTCGTGATCCTAGAGAAGCTAAATAAGAAGGTGAACCCAACGAAAAACATATAGGCATCCTCCTGAATATTAACCTTTATCAGGTGATGAAAGGAGACAGAGACAGAGACCCACATTGGAGCACCGGACTCAAATCTCAAGGTCCAAATCAGGAGCAGAAGGAGAGAGAGCACGAGCAAGGAACTCAGGACCGCGAGGGGTGCACCCACACACTGAGACAATGGGGATGTTCTATCGGGATCTCACCAAGACCGGCTGGCCTGGGTCTGAAAAAGCCTGGGATAAATCCGGACTCGCTGAACATAGCGGACGATGAGGCAGATTGTTATCATAATGCTGCTTTATAATGGTCATACAATCACCACTCCTCAACATTATTTATAAATAATTTTATGAGTGACTTTAAGACCCTTTTAGTTTGGTATTCTGGTCCTTGACAACCTGACCAATCTCCCCAATTCGTTCTGATTCTTTCTCATCTATTTTCATCCTTCTATCTTTCTCTGTTCATTTCTGTGAGTTCTGCATTTCGTAGCATTGTTCATGAACATCCCTTTTCCTTAAAATTCCCTTTTTTATACATCTATGGGTTAAAAAAAATCCCAAATCCTACTTAAATCCTCCTTTCCCTCCCTCCTTCCTTCTTCCTTCCTTCTTCCCTCCTCTTCTCCTCTTTCTCCTTGTCTCTTCTTCCCCTTTCTCCTTCTCTCCCTCCTTCTCTTCCTAAAACAAAAGCGTTCATAGACACATATCACATGGTCTAGGAGAAACTATCAATAAAATAATAGGATTAAACAAATATTGGAGCAGAATCAAGGGATCTATAATTCAGCATTGTGTGAGAACTGAGCATGGACCATATTTTTGGAGGATACTGCTACTATGTTAAACCTTCAAGGATGAAGAAGAACAATTAGATCACAGCATATGGAACTTTTTGGTTCACAACCCATTTCCGCCAAAGACTTTCTTTTACATGGCCCATTTTATATTTGTATATAAAATAGGTATAGCAATAAAATGTTTACTGATAATATATCATAAATGAATTTACAATACAAATTATTTGGTATGCATATAATTTCACTATTTATTAAAGAAGAATCAAATTTACATATTAACTGGATAGAAAACCTTGCTTATTTTTACATAAAGTTAATCTTGGCTAAATATTGGATATCTCAAGATATGGAGCATTACCAGTGTTTTTCAAGGTTTATCAATATTTTGATTTATAAATTATCAATCCTAGGAAGACTACTTTGCATAAATACATAGTAAAAAATGGCCAATTCAGGAATCTTTGGAAATTCTGAAGTAAGATAAAGTTCACTTAGCATTAAGACAAAGAAACAACAAACTCACATCAGCAATTTATAAAATCAAACATCAAATATATATTAATCTTTCACCTACACATCTAGATATTATGGTACAAAACTCTGTTTTGTTATAATGAAAGTAGTCATTATGTTTTGAATTAATTTTTAGTTGTTGGTCATTCAGAAAGATCTTATTGTTGACAAAATTTTTATGGTCCCCACACCCGACTTTGCAGCTCCCTCTGTGGGTTACTGCTGTGTGATGCTTGTTTGTGCTCTGACAAATAAAGCTTGCTTGGAGATTAAAGGGCAGAGCTAGTCACTAGTTAGCTATAGAAACTGGGCGGTGGTAGCACAAGCCTTTAATCCCAGCGCTCGGGAGGTGGAGAGAGGAAGTTGTTATAAGGTGGGGCGTAGACAGGATCTCAGTACTTTTTGTACGTAAGGAGGAGAGAGATAGGAAACAACTGGTGCTGCTTCCGGTTCTCTGATCTTCCAGGCTTTTACCCTGATATCTGACTTCTGGGCTTTTATTGATTAAGATTAATTAGATTTACACCTCAGGTTATAACCCATATTTTTACGAAACTAGGGTTTAGAAGAGGGTAGCTGCTAAAGATAGTCTTTTTAGGTACCAGGGCTGGAATGGTTATGGGTTAGTTAAAAATGGAGAAGTTTGGTTAAACCATAAAAGTGCATGTCATACAAGTTTAGGAAGCAGCAGATGGAGGAATTGCTGGGCCTGCCTAAAACTTTGAAATTGGTCTCATGGATGCTGGAAATCACAGATGAATTTTAGCCTAGAAATAATATGGCCAGTCTTGTGTTTTAGATACATTAAATAGAACTATCATTTTAAGGAAGAAAACACTATATCTAAGGTCAATAGATTGGATATCCTGGGGACGAGAATTAAAAGGAGACAAGTGCCCATGTAGTAACTAATATTGGTAGCACTCCACCATTTCTTAACTGATATTAGGTGATGTTAGAGATTAGGGAGAGGAGGATAAATATGGGCATAAATGAGTAGTAATTTAGGCTGTAGAAAAGGCAGGATGGGGGTGAAGCAAACAGGTTAGAAACAGGCAATGCGCTGTTGGGCATCAAGCTTTCTGAATCAGAATATTACCTGGTCATAGAGGTATCTGATGCTGAGTAAATTCTGGCCATCTAAGCTGTCAATCTGCCAGTGTCTATTAATTTAGTTTTGTGAAATCTATGCATATATATATACACACACACACAAAGACACATTCTTGTTTTTCTGCTGTATACACAATGAAATATGTGTACGTTGAAATATGTGGGGAATATTTATGAAGAAGTAAATGAAAAAGTTACTGCAGGTGTTTTGTATAGCAATGTAGCATTTGTGTTAATCATTTAATAGCTAATTCACACCCAAATCAAGCTTCCATGGTGCAAGAGGAACAGCATTGGTGAAAAGTAAGGAGAGGAAAGGATTAAATGCGAACTTTAATCATGGCATCAATGCCCCAATGATGAATGAAGCTAGACAAGGCAGAAGAATGACATCAGACCTGATGATCAGGGGTAGCTCAGTCAGATGCCTTATGGACTAGGTTGAGGAAGAGGAACCACAGGCAGCAAAGAAAGGAAGAAGAGAAAAACATAAGAAACATGCTTTCTTTTTATTTTAACATTCCTCTTGAGGTCCTCCAACATCCTGGACTTTTTTAAGTAAGTGAGAAGGATGCAATGTTTCTTTTACCTTCCTTACTCTTCCCAACTCATCAGATGAGCAGAACCTCATCCACCTTGTGCACTTGCTGATGCGTTTACTCTTGTGAATTGATGTGCTGTTGGGCCGAGCTCTCTTCTTCTTCTTCTTCTCTGATTTTGCACAAACTCCAAAAGCGCTCATGACGTCTGGCAGTTATTGGAGAATTAACATTGGAACAGTGTGGGGTTTGATTGTCACATTTGTAAAGCCATCTTTCTGGGAGAGCATAGCACTGGATTATCTATCGGACCCCAGCCTAGCTAACGCTAAATTGGCTGTAGCCATACGGTCTTGTCTGCTGTGTGCATTGACCCTGAGTCTTTAACAACACAGAATTAGTGGGTTCGAGCAGGACTTGGGTGTCTGTACCATTCCCTGTTTATCACAACACTACTTCACAGAAATATTACTTCACATTTTATTTTTATGTAAGTGTATCTCATGTTTTAGCTGTCTCTGCCTGCCTACCATCACTTCCACTACACGCCATGGACTTTGCTAATTTTCAATGGACTAAAGGTATTTTTACTTTTAGTGATGCACCAGATCCTTGGATGGCTTTAGAGATTAGAACAACCTGTAGTATTCTAACTATCAAGCAACAGAAATGAGGCATAGGGAAGAGAATGGACAGAATTTTGTGTCATGACTGTAATTTTATTTGAAGATAGAAATAAGGGTTGCCATTGTATGATATCCGTTCTCCCAATCCACGCTCTCTTTCCATGCTTTGAGGCATTTCCTTCCCTAGTGATATAGTCTTTCACTAGCTACCATGGATATTATTGTATTTCAACCATGGGTATTATTGTATTTGGGATCTATGTTTCAATATACACAGGTAAAATGCCATGTTTTTTATATTAGTTTGGTGGGTAATGGAGAGAAAGTTCAAAAACCCATGGAGAAGATGCAATCGGTTCTTACTTCTGAGAAACACCTTGATGATCTGCCATGAGGGAACGCCTGTAGTCCCTCCAGATGTCATGTATTTATGTCTAGATTTACTTTGAGTGTTTGAATTATGTTGGTTTATTGGCACATAAATACCTTTATTAGTCAAACGACCTCCCAGCCTGAATCATTTAGATGTATCCCCCCTCCTTCTCTCTCTCTCTCTCTCTCTTTCTCTCTCTCTCTCTCTCTCTCTCTCTCTCTCTCTCTCTCTGTATGTTTCTGAAGTGACCTTAAATTTTGAACATGTACTTTGAGCAAAATACAAATGATTTGCACATAGAATGAATTCGAGTCAGCACTATGAGGCTAAAACTGAGTGTAAGCCTTTAACTTGTGGGCACAGCTGGCAGTCAATATTCTGAGATCAAACCAATGAGACTACTTCCGATTTTTTATGCATAGGGACTCTACTAACAACCAAATAATTTACCTATATTTTCTAGTTGTAATTTGATCTTTTTCACAAGAGAAATAATGTAATATTGTGGTATTAACCTTTCCGAGATTCTCCAGGATAACATGTCACCTAGCAGCTTGTTAGTAGCCCATTACTTTAAAATAAAAGACAGGATTATGATCCTCAAGTTTACAGTCCAATTGAAGATAATGTGAAAGTTGAAGAGCTGAGATTAAAAATATTAAAAGTATACATGAGATGTCAAAAGTCAGTTCCCAAAGTTTAGAGTGAAGTTTAAATTTATCTTAATAAAATATTAGCTTAACTTCTTACGATTCAGTAAATGTCCCTGATTTCCTGTTAAATGACAGGGAAATGGAGCCATTGTGAGTTCTTGGTCCGTTCTGTAAAGAGTGGATGATAACTTTTGAAAATGTGAAAGGGAAGGAGAGCATTATCAACAGAGCTGGATGAAATGCATTATATCATATCGTAGCCATCAGAGCCCTATTTTCCTAGAGTCACTGGAGTGTGGCCACAGAGCCAAGGCCTGAGGATTGCTGGCTTGTTTTCTCCTCAAATGCTGACAATTACAGGAGCCAAAAATATTATTACTAAATGTTATATTTTTGATGCTTCTGATTGTGGGTGGAGTTCCCAATCTGAAAACTGAATCTGAAGTTTCTACCCTTTGATGACAACCTTTTAATAAATCCTAAAATAGCCAGATTGTTTTTTATTTGATAAAGACATTTTTAAAGTTGAATCCCAGTATGCTCATCTCTCCATGCCCGCTGCTATGGACGGTGGTTTACTATCCCCATTTTGCTCTGCACAAATGCTAATAACGTCAGCCTTTGGCTCTAGGGAGGGCAGCGAGGTTACTTTGCTAACATTTCCTTCCTGGAAAATAGCATCGAGTAGGTTTTTTCCTTCAGCTTCAGTTATTTAATTTGGCAAGTACATTGTTTAAATTTGTTCTCTTCTGTTGAGAAGACAGGAAAACTGTGTGCAATTACAAAAATCTGTTTTACGCCTTTAATATTATCCCCTTGCGTTCATGTACGTCTGCCTGTAGTGGATATTCAATTTGATCTTGTGAGCATAAATACTTGATTTTCATTGGGAAAAGGTAACTTATAAGAGATTTACCTGTAAATATGTCAATATTGTCCATAATGTATTATCCCTTCTAGGAAATGTGCCCCAAAGAGCAGCTTTGTGCTTCACTTTCTGTTTCAAATGTATTTACTTTTCTGCTACTGTTGTTGTATTTTGTGGTGTTCAAAAATACTGAATGAAACTCACTTTCCCTCCTTCTGGGTATGTCACATGATATATTAAATGTCACATGATATACTAAAGCCATGGCACCCTTACTATGAAAAGTTTCATTTAAAAAAGAACCATCCAATCCAGCAATAATGAACACATCTCAGTTGCAATAATTGTATTAAATGTGAAACACCCCGGAGCACTGAGGGAACATCTAGAAGTTGCCTTTCTTGATTTGATGGTCACAGAGGGATCCTCTTGAGAAAGGCTGTTTCTAGGAAAGGAAACTTTTATTTGCTTTGAGGAGTTATAAAAGGAAGGTGTGTAACAGGTTCTATGGGAGGGATTCTAAAAAGTCCTGTTTACAATCACTTTAAGTACAAATCTAGTAGATTAATAATATTTAATTGGATCTAAGTCAAAGGGGAGCTGTTTAGGGCTCTAACCCAAGTCTTCTCAGTCTCTGGACACTATTTTTTCAGTATCTTACGCCACCAGCCAATACTGTGCTAACATCACATACATTACAGCAGAAAGAAGAAACCTAAATCGGAACCAATTTTATAGCAGTAGATACAAGGGAAACTTTAACTTCTAGGCCACAATATGCAAGTTTGTCAGAAAGCATAAAATATTTTTCAAGAGGCCTGCTCTTTTCTGAAGGGAAATAAAGGGGTAGTGGATCTGGAGGAGAGGGATTGTGGAGGGGCTGGGAAACTGGAGGGAGGGGAAAACTGCAACTGTTGTTGGGAGGGATTTTATGAGAGAAGAATCTATCTCCAATAAAAAGCAAGTAAAATAAAAATGTAGTAAGATAAATATTTATAGAAACTTAAGAAAATCTTCCAAGCCAACATTAAATTGTGAAAATTAAATGAAGTGGGTTATATATATATATGTATATATATAATCTTATATACATGTTATATATATGTATTTGTAGAAACAGCACAATTATCAGGTGTTTATTTGTGTGTTTACACATAATCACAGATACTTTTAGCATTTATTGATTTTGTCATCATAGAATATGTGATTTTTTTATCCCTACTTCACATAATAACATAATGTCATACAGGCTAAATATCTTGCCCAAGATGAAATGTTAGCTAGGTTGAGAAAGAGACTCAGAGCCATGCAATCACACTTCAGAACTCACACTCCTAAAGACCAGTGCACACTGTGCTATTAAATATTGGCATTAACCAGGTCATTCCAGTGGGACTGCAGAGGTGGCTCAGTAACTTAGAGCACTTAGGGTTCTTACAAAGGACTCAGGTTTTGATTCCCAGAACCACATGGCAGCTCGCAACCATTATAGCTCCAGTCTCGGGGGATCTGACACTGTCTCTGACCCCAGAGGGCACTAGGAATGCATGCTTTGCACATACATACATGCAGGCAAAATACTCATAAACATGAAATAAAAGAAAAATAAAATTGAAATTAAAAATATGACAACTTAGAACAAATTTCAAAATACTTGCCTTAGATGGTAATAAATACAAAAATAATGCAATAAGTTAGCATTATTGTCTCATAGCTCCCGAGAAGTAAAGCTGGAGGTACTCTGCAGCCTGGTAAGCACAGTGTGGCATGGTGACATGCCCACTGGCAAGAATCAGGATCCTGGCAGAAGAGAATTTGCTTAGAAATACAACCTTAAAAGGCCTGTGGGATGGGTCAGTGGGTAAAGGTGCTTGGCACCAAGGATGACAACCAACCTGAGTTTGATCTCTAGCACACACATGGTGGAGGAGATAACAGCTCCCACAACTTGACCTCTGACCTACACACACACACACACAAACACACACACACTAATATAACAGATCTGTAAACCTAAATTATATGCTCATACTACAAACAGAAAAGAAGACACTCTTGTGTTAATAAGACCCAGGGGTTTTGTGTGTGCGTGTGTGTGTGCACCTGTGAGTGTGTGTGCATGTCTGTGTGTGTGTGACTTGTATGATTCCACTTGCAGTCCTAACCTCACAACTATGATGGTATTCTATATGCACTTTTTTCTTCTGGTCTGGATATAGCCTTGGGGCATATCTCATCACTATTATGGGATAACACTACTAATTTTTCCTTCGTATTTATGATATACTTATTTTTACTTGCTTTAAATCTGGTCTAGCAGAAAAAGATCTCAGAGTGAAACGAAATGGTGCAAACAGCACAAAGGTATAGTCTTCTCCCACAAAACAATTGGGGGAAATGAAGAGATCTTTCCTTATTAAATTCACCCAGAAATCTAGATTAATAGAATACTGTGTTGGGGTCAACTCTTTCCCTCCAGGATTGCAGATCAATACAGTTTTGGTCATCTTGAGCTCAAATGATGTGGAAGTGTAAGAAAAATAAATGCCTTCCTCCCCAAGTTGTTTTTGGTCATGTGTTTCATCACAGCAATTGTAGTAATAAGAACGGCGGGGCTGCGTCCCCGGCACCCGGCCGCCCCCACGGCTAGCTTTACCCAAAATAATTACACGGACACTGTATTCTTTTAAACACTGCTTGGCCCTTTAGCTCTAGCACTTACAGGCTAATTCTCACATCCCGATCAACCCATCTCTGTGAGAACCAGTCTTACAGGGAAGATTCTAGCCTAGTCCATCCTGGGTCGGAGCTTCATGGCGTGTGTCTGCCCAGGAGCGGGGCATGGCGTCTCTCTCAGGCATCTGCTCCTGAGAGAAGAGCTGTGGAGTCTGACCTCACTTCCTCTTCCTCCCAGCATTTTGTTCTGTTTACTCCACCCACAGGGCCAAGCAGTTTCTTTATTGCTTAACCAATGAAATCAACAGATTGATATATGACACTCCCACATCACTTCCCCTTTTTCTGTTTAAACAAAAAAAGAAGGCTTTAACTTTAACATAGCAAAATTACATATAACAAAACAGTTATCAAGTAAAAGTTACAATAATCTTTATCATAACTAAGGAAAACTATAACTATAACTAACTATTCTTAACTCCATCAAAGACTCCAGAAAGATATAATATTACCTAAGTAAACAAGAAGTCCAAAATTCTAGAAATGACAGAGACATTTCGCTGCCTGTACAGTCACCCAAAGTTCTTTTGTACCGTTGGGGCATCAATCTTCAGCCTTCAGGCCCATAGTATCCAGCAGACATTTCCATGAAGCAGGAAAATTCAAAGTCTGTTCAGTCACTATCTGTTGTGTCATGCAGAATGTCTTGCAGACTCCTTCACGAATCAGGAACCCCGAAAGATCATCTCACCTTAGGCAAGTTCAGTAGTCCTCTCTCTGCGGGTTCTCTGTTTCCAGTTTATGCAATAGTCCAGGCAAGAGCAGTTTCTTGCCCAAATGGCTATCAAACTCCATAAGGATCCTCTTCAATGCCCATCTTCCTCTTGAAGTAGATTGGTGCTGCCAGGAGCAGAGTGTCTCATTGTCATGAAAAGTCCTAAGTTATTAAAACATTTAAAATGCCATATTCTATAATCTTTGAAAAATATGAAGAATGCCTATCTAAAATATATCTACGCACATCTAGAAAATATTAACTAACATGACTACAAACTTGACTATTATTTATGATTATCCATCAACAACCTATATTTCCTAATTGTACATTACATTTTAATAATGAACTACACAATCACAATACCTTAATCAATATCAGAAATACATATACATATAACAAAATTGACTGTAAATCTCTATCAATAAAGCAAAATCTAAACTAATGCAAATTATTCATTCCTATATCATATCCCCCTTTAAATGTAAAAGAACATTTATAAACATTTTTTTGGGAATATGGGCGCAGTTATTTCTCTCCAAACTGCTTCCTGCTGAATGGGGGCGTCATTAACTAGGCCTTTCATGGTATAACCTGTGTGCTAGTTTCATCTCAGTTGGCAGTTGAGCGAAGCAATTTTCTGAAGCCGTGCACAGGAACCATTCAGGAGGACGTGGTCTATCATACCACATTGGGATGGAAGCAATCCACAGACTCTCACCCTCTGTGAAAACAAAATAAGAAACTCCTTTCCAAAGTATCATGTCCTTAGATCCAAATTTCAAAGTCAAGGCATCAAAATATCTATGTTGGATTAGTTCAGCAGCATTTATAAATAAATATCTTTTAGCAGCTGTTGCTCCTTCCTCAGCATTCAAACAATTCAAAGAGAGCATAATGGCATACAGTATCAAGATTCTCTGTGTATTTTCCATCTTTGTTCGTTTTATTTTAACCTCTATTTTGTTTATTTTTACTTTTAACTCTTTGCTTTTTGAGACAGGTTCTCTGTATCTTTGACCTGAAGTAACTCTGTAGACCAGGCTGTCTTTGAACTCTCAGAGATCCGCCTGTCTCTGCCTCCCAGGCATTTGGGATTAAAGGTGTACACTACTACACCTTGAACTCACAGAGATCTGTTAGTCTCTGCCTTCTAGGCACTGGGATTAAAGGCGTGTGCTACCACACCTTGAAGTCACAGAGGTCAATCTCCCTCTGCCTTCCAAGTGTTGTGATTAAAGGTGTGTACTACCACACACAACAACTCTCTTCCTTTTTTTACGTATTTTACTTTAAGAACTTCAACTTTTAGCCTGCATATATTTTTTAACACACTGAAAACCATTTAAAAATTTTCTTTGTCTTTGAATCTCTCTTTACTGTATATCTCTCTTTTTCTGACCACATGAGTCTTTAATTTACCAAGCAATCTCAGTAGGATTAAAGGCGTGGCTTTGCCAGCTAGATCCAGTCCATTCCTTAGCTTTCCAGCCTCATGGCAGATATACTGGCTGCAGCCATGTTTATAGCCACAACTCTATGGCGTTTCAAGGTCCCTGCCAGCCAGCGAGCTACAACAGACAACACTCAAGTCCTCTCTCGGTAGCTGGCCCTCCTGCCTCAAATAGTCAGAGTTTGCCCTGGCAGGACAGCCCAGAAAGCTGGCATTTTTAAAGGCGCAGCTTTTTTCCTGCTACGGCTGAAAACCGAAAAGCATGCGTTCAGCTTTTCGTCAACACCATTTAAATGTTTCGTGGCAGGACCTCTTAATGAGCTGCAAGCAACAGTAGCCCTCACTTGGAGAGGGCCATTCCCTCCTTAGTCACACCTAAGCCAGTTGGAATACTGACTATCATGCTGGTCAGCTTTGTATCACTGTAATAAAGAAGCTTGGACTTGTGAAGAAGAAGAGAATCCATATGATGGAGGAAGAGCACCGAGCACATAGAGCACCTACGCTTGGGGAGTCACTAAGCAACACGATGCATGGAGAGTAGGAATGTTTAATACTTCCTTAGCGCCGAGGAGAAGCATTCCTCTGTGTACTCTGAATAGTGAACATTCCATTCACTGGCCAGTTTGTTGTGTGTGTTGTACGTGTGTGTGTGTGTTCAAATGCATGTGGACCCATGTATGTAGAGTACGTACGCACATCTATACATGACTACATGACTGTGAATGATTGTTACAACTTGGGGCTTAAACTACGACAAAGATGCATGTGTTAAAGGGATGGTCCTCAGCTTGAAGCAATTGGGAGGTAGTGGGAACGTCAAAGACGAGGAGAGTGGAAAGCTTTAGGATGCTGGGGGTCTCTGGTCTTTTCCTCTTTCTCTTTAGCCTCTTAGGAATGAGGTCAGTGGTACTCTTCCACCGTGTTCTCCACCACAATGCACTGCCCAGGACCAGTGCAAGAGAGATAAGAGACCCAGGACTGGAATCTCGAAGTTTTTTTCCTCTAAGAAGATAGAGCTTCCTAATTATATAGTTGGTTTTTGGAAAAATATGGTTCTTGTTTGAAATTCTACCATACAATAAGGCTTGTAGGGTTGCTCACGCCCGCCCCCCAGCCCCACTCCCCTAGATGCCTTCTGTGTATGCAAATGCTGATGTGTTTGATGGATGCAGATGCTCTTTTTTGAAAAGAATCAGCAACCAGTTTCACCTGAATGTTTTCAATGCAAATATAAGCCGTCATGAAATTGTACATGGAGACTGTAGACAGCTGAGCACAGAACGCACATGTAGGAGATGTCTATGAAAACAGCACCCAAAATCTCTGCTGTGAGTTTCTCTCCTGGCTTTTGTTTCCATGTAAAGTTTATTGTTTACCATATCCTAAGATCTGTAGCATCTCACCTGCTTTGTCTCGTTTAAGTCACATAGCAACTGTAGAAGGTATTTTAATAGTTAATTCTCTGAGCTTCTTACCCACATCCTTAGCCTCTAATTAAGATTTGAGAGTGATTCTTGGATTTATTTGCTGACATGCTAAGCAAGAGTAAGCCAGGATATAAATGTTCCCCACTTTTTGCTTCTCCAGTAAACAAGTGAATATTTGTGCACACACCATGTCATACTGCTCCAAGCTCTCCAGTAAGGTTAAATGCCATTTATTGAAAATCCTACCATCAATTCTTCACACACACACACACACACACACACACACACACACACACACACACATTGCTTTTTTGGTGTTTAGTGGAGATGTAGATTGTAAGGATTCTGGAAGGTGAGTCATCATGATCAGGCAATCCTCTAAGTAGAAGAAAGAGTCATTTGTCATGAACTACTATAAAAACAACCATTTGAATCCACTCTCAACTCGGAAGGCACACTGCACAGTGAAGCAAATAGACGTAGGGAGCTCCAGACAGCGTTGTGGGGACAGCGTGTCTCCAGGGACCCTTCTGAGTCATCGAATCTTGAGAAACGACAGCCAATACTTTTAAAGGGGATTTCTTTTAGTATTTGTGGGGTGTGTGTGTGTGTGTTTGGGTCCCTATGCAGGGAAGAAAAGGGAAAGGTTATTGGAGGACCTGGAGCTGTGTTTACATACATGCAGTTGTCAGCTGTCTACTATGGATGATTGGAGCTAAACCCAAGTCCTCTGTAGAGTAGCAAGCATCATCTCTCCAGCCCAGAATCCACTAACACTCTTGTATTCCTTCCTTCTGAATCTCTCTATTGGATCATTTTAAGTATCTCTCCTTTGTTGAAAAATGTCTCTTTAAAGCTTTGCAGTTTATTAGTCAATGATCTCTCCCTTCCAACTGTACTTAAATGCTTAAATGTCAAATTGTGTAACCTATGATGGCAGGTTCAAGTTTGGATACAAGTGCTTTGTATGGCAAAGGATGGGTTTGCACCTGGGCTGATTGTTTTTCTTGCTCAGTGTAACTGACTGCTCCTCCATCACTAATTTAAAGATCACACTTGGAGATATGGTAATAGGATAATAGGTGAGCTACTGTATTTTACGCAGTTCATATTTACTTTTAAAATGCTTGCATTCCATAAAATGTATTTCAACCCTTTCCTAGAAGACAAAATAGACAGTCTCTAAGCCGTGTACAAGATGCAGATCATTATCTCTTACAAAGGAGAGGGAAGAAGAGAAGCTGTAAATAATAAGTTCTGAATAGGAATGACACACACTGCCTAATCAATGTCTTCCAGAACCGGCAAGTGACACCTCTTTGGTTTTTCGCAAATAAAAACCTCCTTACCATCACAATATAAACCATTATCTCTGCAGGCAAGGTATATTTAGGAATGTACAAAATGTACATTTCCTGCCAGCCTCCAGATCAGTAGGTGGGGATCTGAAGTCATGCAAGTATTACAGTAAATGCGGGCAGCCGATTTCTAATTATTCCATATCAGCAGATTTGTGAGGAATATAATTTATTAAAAAAAGCACAGTTTATGATCAGCGGACCTTGGTTATGACTGTTTAGGAATTCAGTGCATTTTGATCTAATCACAAAATCAAAATATTCATGAAACACAATGATATCTCCCCAAAGCAGCCGGGCAGCCATTAATTTTGAAATTCGGGTAATTTATTAGCACTTATCTGACACTGTAAAAGCTTACCTCTGTGTTTGTAATACGGAGAAAAGTGAAGGCAGTTGTAAAACTGATTCCTAACGATTTATAATGGTTTGCTGTAATTTGAGCCAGAAATTCAATTAAAATGTATGTCTAGTTTTGTTTCAAGATCTTTAGTTAAAAATTCTATTAAAATTCTATTTCCTTCTTGCATTAAATGTATCTGTTATCTGCATATACAAGAAATATATGAAAATTCTATCATTTATTTCCCAGTCTCCATAAATGCCTTTAAAAGCATTCATTTTTATTTCATAATTCTCCCATGGTAGTCTCTGCAATTTATGTACAGTGGAGGAAGGCATACCACGTGCGCCATTTTCTTGCTCAGGAAAGACATCCAACACAGAATACCTTGGGGACAAACCAACTTTTATATGGCACTTCATCAAACTGCTGAAAAACAAAGACAATGAAAGACACATGTGATCCCCAATTATTAACTTAATGAGGTATCTCTGGGGTCATTAAAAAATATAACATTCCAGAAATCGGGGTAGAGGCTGGGCAAGACACGGAAAGCTAAAGTGTTCAATAGCCCCAGTAAATAATTCCAATAGGTCAAAACTTGGGAGAAATTGTTCTAGGTATAAAATTGCTTGTTTTTGGGAACATAATGAGATTGATGAGTTAGTTGCAGAAGAATTCAATAATTTTTGCTTTGTGCTTTCTTAAACTATAGTAAATCTTACAGTAATAATGAAATGCCATCATTAAAATACCTGTTTTAATTTCTTATTTGGGCAGAAGAGCTTTTATAATCTGTAACAAAGTTAATAATTAATTCAGCATATTAATACCGGTGTGAATTTTTTTTTTTTTTTTTTGGTTTTTCGAGACAGGGTTTCTCTGTGGTTTTGGAGCCTGTCCTGGAACTAGCTCTTGTAGACCAGGCTGGTCTCGAACTCACAGAGATCTGCCTGTGTCTGCCTCCCGAGTGCTGGGATTAAAGGCGTGCGCCACCACCGCCCGGCTCCAGTGTGAATTTTTGAATATTTCAATCTTCTCAATAGTGTGTGCATTGGACACAGATGCTATTGTTTTCCATGTTTAGCTGGAGTGGTGGGAGAGGGCACACAGTTTCATAAAGACAGTAGAAGTGGGGAAGTCAAGAGATTTAGGAGTATTGTCTGTGGCTGGTCTACTTTTCTGTTTGATCACATGGTGGTTTGAGGGGTGTGTGGGGGTGAGTTATCTCATAAAGCCCAGGGTATCAAAGATGATCAATACTCGGAAGAAAGAGAGGGATGTTTTCCTGGTGCATCTCTGGTGTGTGAAAGTTACAGGGCGTGGTCCTGCTTCTCTCTGTCTGGCAGTGAACATGCACCTGAGCAGGATGCAGGAGGATGGAGCGCTGAACGTCCGGAAAAACACCAGAATACAAAAAGAGACCAGAGACAACCCCGTCACCCAGTGAAAGGAACATGAGAGAGTGAGAAAGTAAAAGAGAAGAGAGAGCTAGCCAGAGATGGAGGTGCAAGATGAGGTCTACAAAGTCCGAAGGAGCAGACAGGCTTAGTGGAAGTCCCTCCCTGCAGAACTCCCAAGGACACCGTGAAGTTCTCCTGTGTGGGTAAACTGTGGTCATCTAAAGGGAAAGACCTAAGTAGTTATGTTCTTTTATTTGCCCATCTTCTTAGGAGGAACCCACTGAGATTCCCCATTAGCAGCAACCACTGAGAGTCTCTGCTGCTCTCCCAACTCTGCCGTCAGGAGACCCGCACACCACTCCATGAACTGGGTTGGGATGACCAGTGCCTGGAAAGTTCTATAGGGTGAGATTTGTTGATTTAAAGATGGAATTCAGTCTGGGGACCAGAGCTGCGCGTCAGGCAGGAGCCAACGGGAACACACTCTGGGAAGAGTTAGTGGGCAATTATGGTCTAGTTGGGAAGTATGATGGTGGAGGAATTCTTATACTTCAAAAACCCCTTTACTAGGTGGATATGGATGTGAATGGCATTGAGTAAAACTGTCTAAAGCAGAGCTGTGAGGGGAGATATGTGGTCGGCGGTAGGGAGTGGTAAGGAGAATATGTGCTGAGAATCCGTAAAACTCAATGCGTCTCAGCTGTTAAGATGGCCTCCCAGTAAAGGGGAGAAGAGACCACAGATATAGCATCATGTGGTGGCGGTGTTGGGAGCACGCTCAGAGAGGAGTGTTGCCTTGGATTCTAAGCACCCTTCACCCACTTCCTGTCATGGGTGGGCCCACCTGCAAACCCTGTGTGTGTCCTGGAGAGCTTTGTGGGGAAGACTAGAGACAGCTCAGTGGGTAACAGTGCTTCCCACTTTGCTGAGGAACACTAAACTTCCTCTATGGCAGCTCACAGTGACTGTTACCTCCTTTCCCAGATGTTCAATGGCCTCCTCAGACACTGCAAACATGGTACATTTACATATGTGCACACAAAAACACCCATACACTTAATATTAAGAATATAAAATATTTTTGTATGTTTTTTCATGAGATTAACTGGTTACCGAGAATGGCATTTTGATCTCATCACAGTGTCTGGACTTAAGGTTTCTTAGTATATTTATATAATTTTATGGTACCTTTTAAAAATAAACATCCTATACTTGGGAGGAGGCAGCCCTTCGAGTCTCTAAATTTCTGGAGATGTGAGACCAGGCTCTCTGTCAATAATTCAGTCATGCTACTCATGAGGGGAATGTTTGGGGGCCCCTTGCTAGATCATACACTCGCCTATCTTCAGTAGGAGAAAACTGGGCCAGAAACTTTGGAAGCATGCTCTTTTCGCATTCTAGAGTCTGAAGTCCAAATAGATTGTGCGGTTTATTTTGACAGATAACTGAGTCATCAATCCCTGTCCGCGCTGAAAGCAGAGAGTCTGCTCTCAGCACATGTGTGTTAACAGCGTCCTCTGTAAGTTCCATGTTGTAGCTGCACCAGCGACTGTCTGTAGAAATGGAGTCGATGGGGATTGCAGAGAGGAACCTCACACAGGTAACCAAGCTTTAGAATGGACGCGAGCAGCAGAAAAGGCTGCCGTGCTACCTGTTCCCTTAGTCTTTTCTCCCTGGCCTCAGAATAAAATGGAAATTCATATACAAGAAGCATAGAGCTTTCTGAGCACTTAGCCTTTTTGTTTGTGAGAAATTGTCTCTGTTAATTAAATTTCTTCCTATATCCTAAAAACAAAGGTACTTTTCCTGCAAGGCAGATGGCGTACAAAAATAACTCTACAGGCTGTTTGTGGAAGGGTGTGGCTAACAAAAAGGGTTGCACAGTCAGGGTCACATTCCCAAGGGTTACCTGGGCGAGACAAAACCAAAGGACCTTGAAATGAAGGAACCGATGATTAATGAATGTTGAAAAATGTCAAACTGGATAACTGGGACGGGGGATGAGATAATTTGCTCCTCCCTACAGAAGTCTAAGAGACACTAGGGTTCTGGGAATGTGAGAAGCAACACAGGAAGACTCACACATGCCGGGAAATAGCTAAGGGTTTGGAATCCATGAAGTTTGAAACAATTTGCTAAAAATAAAAACAATTTATCCAGGATTCAGTGTCATCGCACTCGAGAGATGCAGGTGTATGTGCAGGCCACTCTCAGAGGGTTTGCTCTCCGTTTTACTTCAGAAACTTGTTCCATTCTTTTCCCACCAAACTTCTTAAAAAGGTTTTTTTTTTAAATATATTGAGCATTTATTTCTAGCCTCTGCACATAAAATCCCCACAGCAATCTTTATGCTTTGTGCTCTGGTGAGACCCTTCACTAAGTCACCTCCCGTCTTAGTTCCTAATCGGTAGGACTTGCTGTTGGGTGCGATCTTTCCCATGTTCGTTCAGGCCTGACTTTCTGTTAATTACCACTGATTTCTTTGTTGAGATTGCCCATCATTTTAAAATTTATGAAAACCTTTAATGACTCAATACACATTTGTTTACAATTTCTTGCCATATTTTATTCTATTTAATTTCTCAATTCACCTGAAAATTTAGGATATAGTGCCATGAGCAATAGTTTTTTTCCTAAACACTTCTCAATTGTTTTCTCTCTTTAAAAAAGAATTTTCACTCTGGTCTGGGATACACTTTTATATTACATTGAGTTTTAAAATACGTTTCTAATCCTGTTTCTGAACTGATTAATCTTTGTCTCGGTCAAAGTTTCTCTCTGTCTCTCTGTGTCTGTGTCTGTGTCTGTGTCTGTGTCTGTGTCTCTGTCTCTCTCTGTGGTGTGATTTTTCTTTGTGGACTTCAGGTGTCCTCATTGACTGCTCTCTACATTCCCTTTTTGAGACAGTCTGAGTTTGAAGCTCCCCAGTTTTCCTATGGTGGGCAGTGAGTTTTAGGGATCCACCCATCCCAGTGCTGGGGCTACAGATGTGCTCACCTGTGCCAGCTGACATGTGATTGCTGGGGCTTTGAACTCAGGTCCTCATGCTTCTGCAGCACATAGTTTACTGAAAGCAACACCTATACACATAAAATGACAGGATAAAAGGACAAATGATAAGAAATTGAATTTGAGATCAGTTGGGGTACCACACATCATTCATGAAGTCAGGTGGGAAGCATAGCACATGCAGATGACCAAGCTGTCTCTACCCAGCACACGTCAGCAACGCTTGTGACCAAGAGTTGGCAAAGGCTTTGCCTGGTAGATGTGGATTTTATAGCTACTTACGGCTCTGTTTTTTGTTGTCATTTCTAGTTCTATCTTTGGCATTCTCTTAGTGTGCATTTTTGGACAAACTAGAGAAGCGAGAGTTAAGACGTAGAACACGTCTGTCTGGCCGCAGCTGTTGGGAGCCGTTCTGTGCAGCCAGCTGAGGTCAAATGGATGGGGGATGTCATTACTAAATGGTAACATTTTTAGGTCTTTAAAGAAATCCAAGTCCCTTTTACATCTATGCTTACTTTGTTTTTATTTATTTTTTCTTTCTGGAGTGATAGGTTGCACTCCAGGCTCTTGTCTGAGATGTGTGCTTTGGAGCGACTTCAAATTTAGCTGCTCTAGAAAGGAAATTCTCAAGCAGTACTTTCTTTGAAGCATTATTTTATTTTATTTATTTTTTAAAAACTACCTTTTCTCATTTTACATACCAATCCCAGTTTCCACTCCTTCCCCTCCTCCCGTTCACTCCACCTCCCCTCTCACCCTCCATCCACTCCTCAGAGCTGTAAGGCTTCCCATGGGGAGTCAACAAAGTCTAGCACATTGCTTTGAGGCAGGACCAAGGCCCTTCCCAGTATATCTGGGCTGAGCAAAGTATCCCTCCAGAGAGAATGGGGTCCAAAAAGTCAATACAAGCAGTAGGAATAAATCCTGGTCTCATTGCCAGCGGCCCCACATTCTGCCTCAGCCATACAACTGTTACCCACATTAAGAGGGCCTAGTTAGGTCCTATGTTGGTTCCTTTGCTGTCAAGTTGGAGTTGGTGGGCTCCCATTAGCTCAGGTAGGGTGTTTCAGTGGGTATCCCCATCATGGTCTTGACCTCTTTGCTTAAATTCTCACTCCTCCCACTCTTCGACTGGACTTTGGGAGCTCAGCCCAATGGTCTGTTGTGGATGTCTGGATCTGCTTCCATCAGTTGCTGGATGAAGGTTCTTTAGTGAAATTTAAGATAGTCACCAATCTGACTACAGGGTAAAGCCAGTTCAGGCACCCTCTCCACTATTGCTTAGGGTTTGAGCTGGGGTCATCCTTGTGGATTCCTGGGAATTTCTCTAGTGCCAAGTTTCTTTCCAGCAGTATTTTTTAAAGTTAACATAGGATACATACATAAGATGCATAGAGCTTCATTGGAGAACACAGATTTATTTCTCAGGATGATGTGTTTCATTTGTAGGAACCATGTGATGCATTTTTATAGATCTCTTTGATACGTTAACAAAAACACTAAAGATTACTTCGTAGTTTCCAATTCCACGACCCTAGGCATTGATTCAATCTTATGACTCATTGCTTTAAGACACTATCATATTCAGGTATTTGAAATCATATTCAGGTATTTGAAATGCATCTGCATCTATTTTGAAGCTAAGAAAAATTCACATCAGCATGAATCAGTTTCGGGTACCATATTATAATAACAAGTTGAGAAGTAGGAGGAGATTTGGGCAGTAAAGCACATTGTGCTGCTATCCAGTCCAGCTAATGGTAGCATTCATGGTGCAGAGTTAGCAAAAGTGAATAAGTGCCAGACTGGGTTACTGGGAAGCACCTGTGAATGCCAACACATTGCGCCTGCAAAGAACTGTGTGGAACAGCAATCGAGAGGGATGCAAGCCTTCTATTTGTTACTTATCCATGCTTTAAAACTAGACAAAAACACAGCTAAATAGTGGATAAGCAAAACTAAAGACTTCTTTGTTGGTGCCTCATATATGCTTATTTTCAGCAGCTAGAATCTCCAACATTATGTTCTGCTGCAGTACTACTTTTGAAGTTAGTGGTGGTCGTTGAGCTCACCTGTAGTGAAGGCTAGGAATGGCTATGAATTAGCTCTTTTTGGGCAAGTCACACATCCAATCACAAATAGAGATTGATGGAAAACTACTTCCTGTTCCCACATGAGGAGAAGTCTGAAGCAGGTATCCCCATTTCCAAGGCTATTGTGGTGGAATATTATTTGAAGGTGTGCTATGTTTATGCTGTGGAATATTTGTTTAATGATGCAAAGACGTGTTGCATTCTTTTGTGTTGCATTTGTTTAACTTGGTGAAGCTGTGTTACCCTGCCTGCCTAAAACTCCTGATTGGTCTAATAAGGAACTGAAAAAACCAATAGCTAGGCAGGAAAGAGAAATAGTTGGGGTTGGTGAACAGACAGAATAAAGACAAGGAGAAATCTAACAAGAAGGAAGAGTGAGAAAAGGAGGAGGAGATGAGGACATCAGGGGCCAGCCATCCAGCATCCAGCCAGCCACAGACCAAGAAGGAAAGAAAGATATATAGAAAAAAGAAAGGTTAAAAAGTCCACAGGCCTAGTTCCAGGACAGGAACTAAAAAAAGCTACGGAGAAACCCTGTCTCAAAAAAAAAAAAATCCAAACAAAAAAAATTCCACAGGCAAAATGTAGTTAAGGAGAAATGGGGTAATTTAACTTAGAAAAGCTGGCAAGAAGCAAGTCAAGCTAAGGCTGGGCATTCATAAGCAAGAGTAAGTCTTTGTATGTTTATTTTGGGAGCTGGGTGTCAGGCTCCCCAAATAAAGAAAAAAAACCCAACTGTGGACTACCCCTGGTTATCTTGGTCCTGGGAAGGGGCTGATTTAACCTGTATTGTCTTGTGTTAGTCAAGCTCTGCATTTCCCCATCACTCCCTTGCTCCTCACCCACCAAACAGGAAAATTAAAGCTCATCTTAGAATCCACTTAGAACTCCAACTATGATATATAAGTGGCATGTTATCTTTTATTTTTAATTTTAAAAATGAAAGTTTATGAGTTTATTATCTGAAACCCACTGGCACAGCAGAACCTCTGGGAACTCTGTCTTTAGCTATGGATCATGCCCATCACCACCCCGAGTCTCAATTCGTTATTTATAAAGTTAATGATGGAGTGCGTGACTCCACTATAAAGCTGTAATATTTTGGAACATGGGTTTTGGATGCTTTTACCCTTACCTTGTGCATTTTTCACATGTTTCAGCTTTTTTTTTTTAAACTGAGTATTGCCACCCAAGTCTGCTGGGTGGCGTGTACACCCCCCGTTCACTCCCCTAGCTCAGACTCTGGGTACCACTTTCCCTACTGCCTCCCTTCCTCAGGGGTTGGAAGTTAGAGCCTTAGCTACAAGGCAGCCCCCTTTCAGCAGAACCCTCACTTTCTTCCTCCTTCTCAGCTCTATCTTGATGTGACCGAAGTCGTTTCTCACCAGTGCTCCCCCAGTTGCTCCCTACATGAGGTATAAGTACTTGTGCCTCTGCTTGACTTTATTTGTACAGTTTAATAAAAAGGATTTCATATGATACTGAACATTATACAGAGGGATTTTTTTTTTTTTTTTTACTTTTTAGGTGTCTGAAATAGTTATGAGACCTGCCAGCAGAGCTTTCCTTCAGGGAGATGGATGTAAGGAGAAAAAGGAGATCTGAAGTCAGTAGGATGGGGAAATCCCATACTAATAAATATTTATTCTTTAAAAATGCAAGCATGACTGCTACTTTTATGGCCTTACTGGTGTAGAGAACTGTTCTTTGGTTTCTCGAGTCCCTACATATCTGTAGTCCGTCTTCCTGGCAGAGAGAAGAATATTTAGGTGCTTTCTTTTGCTTGGGGGCTATTATTAGATTTGCAATAGACATTATGGGGAAGAGCCTACTGGGGTCACCATAGCCTCACTGTTGCTCAGAAAGCACTTCCTAGCGTAGAGCTGCCATGCATTGTGTTTTGCAGGTGGTTTATCTCAGTTTGTTGAAGCTTTGGCATTCAAAGTCTGAGGATACTGGTAATTCTATCAGGTACCTCCCAGTCCAAATGAATGACGGTAGACATATAAAGCGCTGGACCTATGGGTAGGGCAGAGCATTGAAACCTGAAAACAGAACTCCACAGAAAAGTCAGATTTCCCACAAAGTATTGGTTGTTGTGTGTCTCAACTTGACACAAGCTGGAGACAGCAGAGAAAGGAGCCTCAGTTGAGGAAATGTCTGGATGAGTGATGGAGGAAGGCCATTGGCTAATAAAGGAACTGCCTTGGCCCATTTTATTGGTTAGGACATAGGTAGGTGGAGTAAACAGAACAGAACGCTGGGAGGAAGAGGAAGTGAGCTCAGTCTCGACAGCTCTCCTCACGGGAGCAGACGCCTGAGAGAGACGCCATGCCCCGCTCCTGGGATGAAGCTCCAACCCAGGATGGACATAGGCTAGAATCTTCCCGGTAAGCGCACCTTGGGGTGCTACACACAGATGATTAGAAATGGGCTAAATTAATATGTGAGAATTAGCCTAGAAGAGAATGGGCCAAGCAGTGATTAAATGAATACAGTTTGTGTGTTGTTATTTTGGGGCATAAGCTAGCCAAGCAGGCGGCCAGGGTGCTGGGAACGCAGCCCCGCCGCCCCTATTACTACATATGACGCCCACGTGGACAACTGCTTCCACATAAAGCCTGAGACAGCTTGGGAAGTAATTCTAGAACAAAATGAAAGCATTGTGCCTGGTTTCTTGGTAGCAGCAATTTCTCGGTTCTACTCTGCTTGCTAGAGGCAAGCAAGCGCCTCATCTAAGAGAGGCTTCCTGACTCAGCTTTAGATGCAAAGCCTGCAGCTCATTAAGAGGTCCTGCCACGAAACACTTAAACGGTGTTGACAAAAAGCTGAACACATACTTTTCGGTTTTCAGCCATAGCAGGAAAAAAGCTGTGCCGTTTAAAAATGCTGGCTTTCTGGGCTGTCCTGCCAGGGCAAACTCTGACTATTTGAGGCAGGAGGGCCAGCTACCGAGAGAGGACTTGAGTGTTGTCTGTTGTAGCTCACTTGCTGGCAGGGACCTTGAAATGCCATACAGTTGTGGCAGTAATGGCTACAGCCTGTATATCCGCCATGAGGCTGGAAAGCTAAGGAATGGACTGGATCTAGCTGGCAAAGCCACGCCTTTAGTCCTACTGAGATTGCTTGGTTAAATTAAAGATTCATGTGGTCATAAAAAGAGAGATATACAGTAAAGAGAGATTCAAAGACAGAAAAAATTTCTGAATGGTTTAAAGTGTGTTAAAAATATATGCAGACTAAAAGTTGAAGTTCTTAAAGTAAAAAACAAAAAAAGGAAGAGAGTTGTTGTGTGTGGTAGCACACGCCTTTAATCCCAGTGCCTAGAAGGCAGAGACAAACAGATCTCTGTGAGTTCAAGGTGTAGTAGTGTACACCTTTAATCCCGAATGCCTGGGAGGCAGAGACAGGCGGATCTCTGAGAGTTCAAAGACAGCCTGGTCTACAGAGTTACTTCAGGTCAAAGATACAGAGAACCTGTCTCAAAAAGCAAAGAGTTAAAAGTAAAAATAAACAAAATAGAGGTTAAAATAAAACGAACAAAGATGGAAAATACACAGAGAATCTTGATACTGTATGCTATTATGCTCTCTTTAAATTATTTAAATGCTGAGAGGAAGGAGCAACAGATGCTAAAAGATACTTATTTATAAATGCTGCTGAACTAATCCAACATAGATATTTTGATGCCTTGACTTTGAAATTTGGATCTAAGGACATGATACTTTGGAAAGGAGTTTCTTATTTTGTTTTCGCAGAGGGTGAGAGTCTGTGGATTGCTTCCATCCCAATGTGGTATGATAGACCACGTCCTCCTGAATGGTTCCTGTGCACGGCTTCAGAAAATTGCTTCGCTCAACTGCCAACTAAGATGAAACCAGCACACAGGTTATACCATTAAAGACCTAATTAACGACGCCCCCATTCAGCAGGAAGCAGTTTGGAGAGAAAAAACTGTGCCCATATTCCCAAATATGGTTTATAAACGTTCTTTTACATTTTAAGGGGGATATGATATAGATATGAATAATTTGCATTAGTATAGATTTTGCTTTATTGATAGAGATTTAAGGTCAATTTTGTTATATGTATAAGTGTTTCTGATTTTGATTAAGGTATTGTGATTGTGTAGTTCATTTAAATATGTACTGTATAATTAAGAAATATAGGTTGTTAATGGATAGTCATCGATAATAGTAAAGCTTGTAGTCATGTTAGTTAGATTTTCTAGATATATAGAGATATATTTTAGATAGACATTCTTCATGTCTTTCAAAGATTATAGAATAGGACATTTAATGTTTTAATAACTGAGGACTTTTCATGACAATGAGACACTCTGCTCCTGGCAGCACCAATCTACTTCAAGAGGAAGATGGGCATCGAAGAGGCACCTTATGGAGTTTGATAGCCATTTGGGCAAGAAACTGCTCTTGCCTGGACTATTGCATAAACTGGACACAGAAAACCCACAGAGAGAGGACTACTGAACTTGCCTAAGGTGAGATGATCTTTTGGGGTTCCTGATTCATGAAAGAGTCTGTGAGACATTCTGCAGGACACAACAGATAGTGACTGAACTGACTTTGAATTTTCCTGCTTTATGGAAATGTCTGCTGGATACCATGGGCCTGAAGGCTGAAGATGGATGCCCCAACGGTACAGAGGAACTTTGGGTGACTGTCCAGGCAGCGAGATGTCTCTTTCATCTCTAGAGTTTAAAAGTTGCTTTTTTCTTGTTTGCTTAGGTAGTATTGTATCTTTCTGGAGTCTTTGATGGAGTTAAGAATAGTTATAGTTATAGTTTTCCTTAGTTATGATAAAGATTATTGTAACTTTTACTTGATAACTGTTTCATTATATGTAATTTTGCTATGTTAAAGTTAAAGCCTTTTTTTTTTTTAAACCGAAAAAGGGGAAATGATGGAGGAAGGTCATTGGCTAATAAAGGAACTGCCTTGGCCCATTTTATTGGTTAGGACATAGGTAGGTGGAGTAAACAGAACAGAACGCTGGGAGGAAGAGGAAGTGAGCTCAGTCTCGACAGCTCTCCTCTCAGGAGCAGACGCCTGAGAGAGACGCCATGCCCCGCTCCTGGGATGAAGCTCCAACCCAGGATGGACATAGGCTAGAATCTTCCCGGTAAGCACACCTTGGGGTGCTACACACAGATGATTAGAAATGGGCTAAATTAATATGTGAGAATTAGCCTAGAAGAGAATGGGCCAAGCAGTGATTAAATGAATACAGTTTGTGTGTTGTTATTTTGGGGCATAAGCTAGCCAAGCAGGCGGCCAGGGTGCTGGGAACGCAGCCCCGCCGCCCCTATTACTACAGATGAGAACCAGCTGTAAGGCATTTTCTCATTTGTTGATGAATGGGAGATGGCCCAGCCTGTGGTGGGTGGTGCCATCCCTGGCCTGTTGTTTCTATTAAAAGGTGAGCTGAGCAAGGCAGAGGAAGCATTTATGACCAGTTCCCATTTATGTCCTCTGCATCAGCTCCTGCCTCTTGGTTCCTGCCCTGTTTGAGTTCCTGTCCTGACTTCCTTCAGTGTTGAACAGCAATGTGGAAGTACAAGACAAATAACCCTTTCCTCCCCAACTAGTTTTTGGTTGTGGTGTTTCCTCGCAGCAATTGACACCCTAACTAAGACAAGCCCAGTCCAAGAGTAAACTGAGTGTGACCCTGGTACCCAATCCCAACAGATTTCCACTAGCATATGGAATGAGTTTATAATCTTCCTGGGCTCTTTATGCACATCAGTTCTGAGCTAAGCTAACTTTGGTCACATCATCTTCTTGAACTCCAGAGGTTTTCCCCAAATTAGTAGGCTGATTAATTAATTAATTAATATCAATGGGGTTCCACCCCAGGGTTTTGCATATGATAGACAAGAATGCTGTTTCTGTGCTATATTCCCAGTTCTTAGTGTTTTGAGACTATGTAACCCAAGTCTTAAATTCACTCCCTTTCTGCTTCCACTTCCCCAGTGCCGGATTACACCTGTACATCACCACACTTCAAACCAGGAAACTTGTAACCTCCTAAATCTTCTGAACTAAAAACTGATTACGGGAGCTCTCAGCTGGTTAATGGAACAATGTCTAGTACATAGACCAAATGGTCTGGACTCTTTCTTTCCTAGCTTGGGTTCAAGGAGGCAGATCCAGTCTATCTGTTGCCAGCTCTCTGGCAATATCTGTGGCTTCCTTTACATAAAGTAGCTCCAGATGGAGGTGACTTCAGCAAAGCACCTTTCATGTTCCCTCTACTATTACAGCATTTTTTCTTCATCAAATTTGAAAGTCCTTGCTGACGATTTCTCTACTTCTCTGATTCTTAAATTCTTATACCGGCTTATTTTGTCAGGGGCAGCAATTCTCATCAAATATGTTTCTGATGTTCCCTGGTCCACAAGAAGCCAGGTAGACCAGCGAAAGCCATGCCTGTGCATACTAAGCTAGGCTGTGATAATCTCATGAACCATCCTGAGTCTTCTCTCCAGTCTGTTTTATAGTACTACAGCATCCCAGATGGTTATGCCTCCGTCAGTCACTGTTCATGAACTGTAACACGGGGCCCTATTTCAGCTCACACTGGGTGTGTTGCCTCAAAAGGAAGGATGCTCTTATACTGTTAAGTAACTGGGGTTTTAGAATTATTTACTGCCATAGGAAAGTTAGTCTGTCAAGGGTCAGAAAGGTAGGGAAACTTACAGCTAAGCCAGAAAACTTAAGTTTCATCCCTGAAACCCATCCAGAAGAGGGAGAGAACTTATACAAATTATCTTCTGACTTCTACATGTGCTGTTGCACGCACACACACATAATAAAAAAATCAAATCAGTTTGTCACGACTAATTTGGTATCTTTTAAAAAGTGTTGTGAATAAAAAAGAGCAACTAGAAATCACTTTGGGTTAGTGATCAGGTTACAGGTAATGGCTGAGTCAGATGACTGGGGAGACTGGAGGGGTAGTCCTTGCTGAATGCTGGCTCTCCAAAATGTCACCAAAACAAAATCTTCACAAGGCAATGTTCAGCTCATTGCTTGCTACATTAAGGGAGACCGTCTATTGGTTGGAGCCCTTGGGAAGAGCTGTAATATAACCGTGTAGGAGTGGTGGTTTCCATAGAATATAAGTGAGGGACGAGTGACGCCTCTTTGCTACAATAAACATGAGTAGGCAGCCTTCACCAATTCTGGTCTTGCCCAAGTAGGACTTGAATGAGGAGCTGTGACAGAAATATGTGCTCAGTAAGCAATATATTTTAAAAATACAGATTTCAGAATCTAGGCACTTCAGAGCACTTTAATACCCGCTGGCATCCAGCATGGTCTTCTCATGCAGATTTCAGAGAGGAAGTCTAGTAAGTGGAAAACGATCTCTTGATTTTATCAGTTGGCAAACCTTGGGACGCTACTGTACACTCTTCTGCAATTATTCCTTTAGCTCTGCAACCCGACAGGACTGCAGGGTGGGCCTTTGTTCTTGTTCACTCCTCCTGGCTTCTCATCTCTACCGCAGAAGTTCTTCTGGGCATAGATTTAACGATACATCCTCCTTGAGCCCTCTTACGTCCCCCTACGCAGAGCTAATCCAACTCCACTCTGTGCCCTCTGAGCTTCCTATTATCTTTCTATCACAGCATTTGGCATGGGCTCTTTGTCTATGATTATCTATGTGTGTGTGTCTCTATGCCCTCTTTAGTCTCCATAGATGAACTAAAATGTCCCAAGTTAGTGAAACCTAACTTGGAAAAATCAAGTGTTAAGTCAGTTGTTTCCAGTGAATTTACATTAACAATATCTCTGTGTACTTACTGAGTGCAAGTCCCGGCACTAGGTGTGTTAGTGCGTTAGGATAGCAAAAGGCGTAGTGTTGTACCAACAGCTCCCTCCAGATTTCTACAGCTGGCACACAGGTTTGTACCTAATTCATAATATATGTGTAAAGAGGATTAGTGTGGATCACCATACAGGGTGTGACTCGGGGACACAGGGTGAGAGGGCTCCTGGTACCTGGAATATTGCTGGTAGCCGTGACAGGAAGGAAGAGTTTGAATCATGTATGAGCTCTGTACTGTTTCAGCGCAAACAGCTCATGTAGAGATAGCTGTTAAGTTGCTTTGTAGCCGCTAGACTCTAAAATCTATTTTAAAAAATGCTATTCAGCGAATAAGAATTTTAAATAGTACATTCATATTCAAATTCCACCATGTCCAAACCAAAGGTTATTTATGCATATTCTTGATGCAGCAAGGAGACCAACTACTGTTACTTTTGCTTCTACAGGGAGTCAAAGATTTGAAAGGTGGGTAGATTTCATAGGCTAACAAGGTATATTGCATTAGCATGAAATATTTGGAAGGTGGGTGGGGGACCCTTTGGCATATTTGCCTGTCTTTGTCTGGTTGCAACAGAACAAAACAAGTTTGCGAAGATTTCCAGATAGAAAGAGGCACCCTATGGTCTGTGAACAGTGGGATCAAGATTATTGATGCTATTGGTGTTTACTGTTAAGGAACTTTATTTTGTGTTCATGTGTATTTTGTCTGCATGTGTGTTTGTGCACTGTGTATGTAGCAGGTAAGGAGACTGGGAGAGAGCATTTTGTGCACTGGAACTGTAGTTATAGACAGTAGTGAGCTATCGTGTGGATGCTGGGAACTGAACCTAGATCTTCCAGAAGAGCACCAGTGTTCTGAACCACTGAGCCACGGGTCCAACCCTGAGAGAAGCTTTGAGTTATGAGCCTATGGTGATGGCATAGAGTTTTGCAATGTGATTATACAGTCTTGAGTTGTTGCCTTCTGAGATAGTGGAACAAGCTGAGACACAGTTGGACCAGAGAACAAATCTCCCTTGATCTTATTGTCTTCACACAATGGAATGGTGGAGTAGATGATATCTCAGTTTTCTTCTGATTCCTTTTTTTTTTTTTTGCCTAGGAATTCATGATGACACTTGTCACAGACGATTTGATTACATCATATTTGTCAATTGCTCATGGAGATGAATTTTGATTTTCCCCCCTTGGGAATAATTAAAGGGTGAAATCATGTTATTCCATGAGGTTTGCAAATGAATACATTCATTGAATTATGAAATTCTTTATAATAAGCAACCGCTCTCAATGGCGATGGCTTTGGAGTGGGGGGAATTATCTTTACTAGAATCTGTGACTGTGTATGAGGAAACTGGCGCGGTGAGCCTTCCTCTTCATACATTTCTGGAGTAAAGGCTCTTCTTAGACTGTAGACACATTCTTGCCTCCCAGACCCCGAGGCCATTCATGACCCTGCCACTTAGATGTGCGGTCAGCTGGAAATCTTTATTCAAAGGAGCTGCTTCAGGCCTAGCTGCTGCCAAGCTGATGCTTCTTGCCCAGATGCCCAGTCTATGCCCCAAAGTTAGACTCTATGCCCTAGTGCAACCTGGACCCTTCCCTGCATATGGTTTCTCCACTTCAGTTCACCCAACCACTGCAGTGAGTCACCTCTGGGCACAGAGCACTGTCATTACTTTAGAAATTTTATACTGGGCCTAGTTTCATGTAAATTATGAAAAATAGATGCTTAGCCATGGTATGAGGGTGTATTTATCAAGTGCCAGTAGTGTGATCGTGTCTGTGTGTAAAGCAGAGATCTCCTCACCCTGCCTCTGAGAGAGGGTATCTGAGCTAGGCATGTGACAAGAATGTCGAATAATGACTGAGGTCTGTCTTGGTGCTGGGCTAACTTCTTTCCTTGAACAAAGAATCACTTAATCATCAAAATCACTTGGATTGAGACACTGGTACTAATTATATCCCCATTTTAAAGATGAGAAAAATGAGGCATGAGAAGATTAAAATCACTTGCCTGGGGTCATGTATGGAAAAATTACACGCTCCAGTATTGCCATTAGAGTTGATGAATGGGCAGACTTTCATTTTTAATTTTATGTGATAGCTGTACTTTTTCATTTTGAGAAAAAAATGGATTTTGAGCACCTTCATCTTATTTTACTTGTAATAGATCATCAAAATGATGCCACAATATAACAGAGACCTATGAATCATATTCTTAGAATGACTATTGGTTAAAAGGATGATGTCTAAGTGTCTGACATCCTAAATTTCAAGTTGACTTGCTCATGAAAGTCATGCTCTGATTTTATATCTGGTGGTGGCAATGGTAACCGTAGACTTGCTGGCATGAACTAATAATACCCTGAGTCCTGTGTCTGTGACTTTGCAGAGCTTATTCAGCCTGTTTGTGTGTTTGTTGTTTGATTTCTTGAGATAGAGTATTTGTTACCTTATAGACCTGACTTTCTGTGTATTACAGAGTGACCTCAAAGTTTGTAGTGAACCACTTGCCTCTGCTTCCTGAGTGCTAATTTAAATCATTCACTCCAGACTTCCATCTCCTTTCCAAATGATGAAAACCTAGTTCTGGGTTTACAGGTGTGTGCCACCATGCCACCATGCCTGGGTCTGCTGACATTCTTTGAAAGGTTATTTTTTTTTTTCAGTGAATAGAGAGGGAGCCTATTGCTTTCATGGATCCTGTGAAGAGCAGTGGCAAAGGCACCGTATCACTTCTCTCTAGCTGTCCATCTGGACGATGGGGACCACGAGTAACTTCACAGAGAATGCTGGCCCGAGCATTTGGGAATGCACCATGCAGATGGTAAATCTGACTCCCTCTCACATATGGTCCTTCCCCAGAGAGCTGGGCTGAGCAACAATTTTTCCTGAATCTTCTCATGCATGGGCTTCAATGAACATTCATGAATTGTTCATAATCGTGCAGTATACAACTTTGTAGAAGCATGCATTTGGTTTGAATCTTGATGAAGGTTTTTTTTTATTTATCTCTGTTTTTCTGGCATAAAATTTAGAACAGCAGCAATGCAATCTGTTGTTTGTTTAGAGAATATAGCAGAAGGTGTGTGTGTGTGTGTGTGTGTGTGTGTGTGTGTTTGCATGAATGTGTGAGGGGGTACTCATATTATCTTCACATTCCAGTACAGATGAAATTTCTTCAATCGAGAGTTACTTGAAATAGTTATCATTCATTATTCAGAAAGAAATGGAGGTTTAGAGTGATTAGTTAAAGCTATGGCCTTATTGTAGTCCAGAATGGAGAAAATGTGCTTTTATCCTTCCTTTCCCAATGTGCATGGGCGCACACACACCCACACACATCCACACACACATATGCGCATGCACACAACAGAAGGGGGACTTCTCTCCGTAGAATTCTTCTCGACTTGGCTTCAGCAACTCTAGCTTTTCCTCCACCGCTCTCACCCCTCTGGTTTTGGAAACTGAGCTTTGTTGGAGAGAGAGGAAGCCTCTGAGCTGGAGGAAGAATTACCATAGCAACATGGCAATGAGTTCTGCCTACAAAGGTCTCTGCCATGATTGGCTTTTGCTCTTGGCCTGAGCTAAGTAGTGTGTGAGTTGTCCTTACCTTCCACCTCCCGCTGCCCAGTCAGCTGTGACCGGGAGTTTCCTTTCTTCCCCAGGTGAACCATCTCCCTACCTGTAGCATCCTCTGTAAACTTGATCTTTCTCGTCTTCACACACAACCAAGATGTTCAGTGCCAATTTTCTTACATGTTTCAGATTACGGGCCAACCTTGTATGAGACTTGGTTGGCAGCTACCCCCGGATGCCACTCAGTGCTTGCGGGGAAGAGCTCTTTCTGAACAAAATGATACCCAGAGGAGAGGGGATGCAAGCATGGAAGGAAAGAGGGCAGTGGATTAGTGGCTGGACTTTTATATAGAAGATTGGAGTTCAAGGATTTTCCTAGAAAGATCACAGAGCTTATCTTTGTGTCCCCCCATAATTGAATAACAGGTACATTTAACAACATAAACGATCTCAGTAATATGATACCGAGTTAAAAAAAATAAGCTTGAGAAGAGTACCTACCCTTGTGAACAAGTTCAAAACTAAGCAATACAGTCTATGAGCATCTATCTTATGTTGTCATTTTGTGAGAGGGAGAGGGAAAAAGAGAGGGAGGGGGGAGGGAGAGAGAGAGAGAGAGAGAGAGAGAGAGAGAGAGAGAATGCCCACATGCATGTATAATAGAACAACTAACGTGTGTGACTACCTGAAAAGGAGAATTGGATTGCATGTGGTGGTAGAAGTATAAATATTCATCATTACATTTAAATTACTTAGTTCCTAGGCAGTTTGAATGCTCACCTTACAAGACCTGGATAGAGGTGGGCAGTCCTTGGGCTTCCCACAGGTCAGGGAACCCTGATTGCTCTTCGAGCAGATGAGGGAGGGGGACTTGATCGGGGGAGGGGGAGGGAAATGGGAAGCGGTTGTGGGGACGAGGCAGAAATCCTTAATAAATAAATAAATTAAAAAAAATTACTTAGTTCCTTAAGGTGGCTGTGCCTAAGCCAGTAATGTTGGTAGTCACTGGGGCACAATTATGGTTAAAACATTTTTGTATATTTGATGGCTAAAACACCAAATCACAAATAAAATACTCTTGAACTATATCTTCCAGGTACCCAGGCTCCCCAAAAGTTAGCTTTCCTGCAAAGTAAAAGGTCGGAGATAAATTGAGTCTCAGTGTATCTTAGGCAGAAGAGCAGTAAGGTTGGGCAAGGCTGCCAAGATTTGACTATGTGTCAGATCCTTAACCCTGGCATTATTGTACTGTGTATCAGAATTACCCATGACTTCCTTGTCAACATCACTGATATTTTGATGATATATGATAATATCTGAGACAGTAAAAGTAATATAAAAATCCACATAAAGATGGGAAATACACAAAGAGTCTGGATTGTGTATGCTATTGTGTTTTTTGAATATTTTTGACTGTTAATGAACTAACTGCAAAGAGACATTTGATTCATATATATTTTAAAGATATTTTGACTTTAAAATTTGAGGCTAAGGGTATGTTACTTTGGAAAAGAGGTTCTGTTTCTGTTTCCACGGAAGATGAGAACCTGTGGATTCCTTTCAGGCTAATATGGTTTGATGAAATAAGATACCCCCCCCCCCCGAAAGGTCTCCATGAATGCTAAAAATACTTCATCCAAACAGCAGAAAGCAGTTTGGAGAAAACTACACCCACAGTCCCCAAATGATTGTTTATAAATATTTATTTCTATTTTAAAAAGGTTGGCTATAAATGATTAATGGTCACAGTCAATTTATAAAAAAATAAGGGGGATATGATATAGAGATGACTAGTTTACATTAGTATGGATTTGGGTCCATTGATATAAATTTAAGGTCGATTTTGTATATATATATATACATACAGTGTAACTATATATATGTGTGTGTATCTATTTCTAATCTTTTTAAAGGTATTATGTTTATACATGTCATTTAAAGTGTAATGTATAGTTAATAAATACAGATTAATAGGTGGTCATCTGCAATAATCAAACTTTTAATTATATTAGGTTTTCTAGGTATATAAAGATATGTTAGGTAATCTTCAACACATCAAAGAGCTATGGAATATGGCATTTTAAAGTTTTTAAGAACTTAGATTTTTCTCAACAGTGAGACATGTCTGCTTCTGGCAGCACCAATTATTTCAGAGAGGTTTATGGGCATCGAAGAAATTTGCCTTCAATATGACAAGGCTAGTCATTTGGGCTCTTGCCTGAACTGCTTGATGGTATGCTGTATCAACCAGACATGCAGGACCCACAGAAAGGTCAGTGCTAAACTTTCCAAAAGATGGGATCGTTCTTCAGGGTTCCTGTTTCACAGTGCTATTTTTCTTAATAAAAAAGTTTAGTTTTTGACAGCTTGTCCTATTGAATGATAGTCTTCCTGAGCTTTATTTGTAGGCGATACTAGTTTGCTTAAATTTAAACAGATGACAAACTTTTGGTCACCACATTCTGAGCTGCAGAAGTGCTTTCCAATTATACACAATTGAGATCCTCCCCATTCATGCTGTAAAGTTATTGCTTTTGAAAATAAATAAATGTAAAACTTAATTTTTATAGATGCATATATTCTATTTACCCCTTCTCCCTCTTTCCCACTCCTTGAATACACACTCTAATGCACTTCCTCCCATTTCACGTAAATTTAAAGTTATAACTCACTGACTCTAATTAGTGCATTGGTGGGTTCATCCACTGTGGCAAGGATAATGTACCAGTATCCCCCCTCTAAGAAAAGTGACTGTCCCTTCCCCAGTAGCCTATAACCTTCAGGAAGGGGTGGGGAATCTGGAGCCCCTTCCCAACTCAATTCTGGAATTTCTAACTGGCTTGGTCTTGTGTAGTGAACAACAACTCCTGCAAATTGGTGTGTGTAAACCGCCCTATCGTGTCCAGGGAACACCATCTTAGGGCACTTCTCATCACTCCTTGGCTCTTACATTCTTTCTGACCCTTCTTCTGCAACGGTCCCTGAGTGTGGAGGAGAGAAGATAGAGAGAGATGCCCAGCTCCACCTGGACACTCACGGTTGTTACCTCTCAGCGTCTTCAACACGTACGTATCTATCTCTGCATTAACCACCCTCCAGGGCAGGAAGAAGCTTCTCTTGCCAAGATGGAGAGCAGCACAAATAGATGAATACAATCATGACTGTTTAGAAGGGGATTTGATAACATGATTGTTTAGCAAAACAACACCAGTGGCCTCCCTGCCAGGGCTGCTGACTTGCCTAGCACAATGCATGGATTCCTTTTGCTGTAGAAGGCCTCAAGTCCATGAAACAGAACAGGTGTTTACCGCAGACAGAGTTTTGTCATTATTGTAGAGTGGGCACATCTTACTTGTGGGTCAGCATTGTAGAAGGCAGGGTTCAGAGTTAGAAAGACCATTGATGTCTTCCTCAGTAACTCATAAGGACATAGCTTACAGTGGGCACTGAGACTTTCTCTATTCTCGTCACCCTGGTGCATTATTGGTCACATATGCAGTATCCAGATGTTCAAATACTTTTTTAAAAAATCTATATTTTAACTTAGCTTACAAATTAGTGGTGCTTCATAAAATACCCAAACCCTTCTCCGCTTCCCACTGCTGTCTGGTTTTTTATACCATACATGTCTTGATGCCCCCCCCTTCCATCGTATTTCATACCTTGGCGGACGTTTTAGTTCAGCTTTGTTATCAGCAGGCTTACGTATTGTTTACCCTTTTATTGCATTTCGTACTTGGGTTGACATTTTAGCTTGTTTTTTTGTTATTGGCAGGCATAAGTATTGTTTACTCTGGCCACTCAATTGTGGCGACTACTGGGATATGCCTAATTGTGGGGGTGCACAGTTGTAACTGCAGTACTTGCAAGGCTGAGGCAGGAGGATTGAACATTTGACCCAAGCCTGAGTAATACAGGAAGACCCTGTCTCAAAAATCAGTAAATAAATAAAGCCATGGAAGCAAAGAGGCGGAAAGTGAGTCCTGCTCTTGGACTTTTAACCCCACAGCTCTCCGTGGGACTTTCTTCAGGACCGCTTATTAATATCCTGGTTTTAAAGATGAAATCACATCTGTATCCAAAAGTCTGCTGGTAGGTCTCATGGTCCCAAGTGAATTACTATGTAAATGAAGACTAGGAATGGCGTCTTTTGATTTGAAGCCCAATTCACGCAGAGAGCACAGATCACAGTGGACTTCTAAGAACTTATTTGAAGTTTGGAGACCTAGAGGCATTTTTATTAAATTTCTTCAGCTTTGGGACATGTGTATGACTTCCGTCCCTCTGAAGTTCACCCACAAAGGATAACTAGATGATCTGGAGTTGACTCTCTTTTTATAGTCATTAGATGGAGATGACAAGGGATAAATTATTGAAATCATCTCAAGCCCCCGTAGAGAAATCATAGTTACATTCCAGTTAATGGAGTTTCTCTGCTTGGCAGGAAGGTCCGATACAATAATAATCCTTTATTGAGCACTCCCTTTATGTGAGGCATTGTGTTGAGTGCTTTTCATGCATTATCTCATTTAATCTGCGCAAAAATTTATGAGTTTGTTAACATTCTGCTCTTTTCTCTAAGTGGCCGCCGTAGAAGCACAGTGGGAGGCATGTCCTTCACCACGACTGTCTTGTTAGGCAGTTTATGGGAGTTTGCATTCTCAGCCCACTTTGGCACTTTAGCACATGACCATTCTATGTAACAGACAGTATTTTATGCCACTAGTTTATAGCAGATACACCGAAACCAAGTGATTTGAGTTTGTACAATTGTAAACCAGCATGGCACAATTTCACACTGTCTTCTATCCAAATACCCAGTGAGGGTCACATCCATGCTAAGTTTTTGGCATTGCGTCATTTTTGCACTCTGTAGATTCAAAGTAAAGGAAATAATGTCAGTCAGGATGCAAATAGGTCCCTCCAAATTGGTTTTCTGTCATTCAAACTGAAATTGTCACTTGCGACGTGGCGGCCGAGCGTTCTCTGAGGACTTCGGTATCAGTGCCTCTGAATTTGAATAACATGCCTCAACATTTAAAAATTTGCTTTCAGTAAAGGAAATAAATTAAAATTTCAAAACACACCGTTATTTTATAGTTGAAAGTACTTTCATTGAATCCGCCCTGCTTCGTTGGCTGACAGCTATATAGTAAAGAACTGTAAAGAAGAGGAAGAGGAGTGTTGTGCCTCTGAATAACGGTGGCAGAGAATCAATCACTGTAAGTGTATGTCATCAAATGTTTATTCTAAAATTGAAATAATGGCTTTGCAGTTCTTCTGCAGCGATTATTTAGACTTTTATATAAGTAACAGCCATCTCCCACGACATGCTTATATGATGCTTAAAAAGACACAGTTATAGGTCTTATAATAAAAGTTTTTTCCATAAAACATTTCTTGAAAATACATGTTATATATCTGGCTTGCTTTTTTTTACCATATAACTAAAATTAAAGCCTTTCTGGTCTGGCAAGACGGCTGAGTGGATAAAGGTGATTGCCACCAACCCTGAAGACCTGAGTTCAATCCCCGGAAGTGACTCTAAGCTCTTGTCTGACTTGCATGTACTCACTGACGCCCCCCCCCCTGCACACACACACACGCACATGAATACGAAATGAATGAACAAATAATGTTCAAAAGAATAGAAACTTCCTCAAGAGGAAACTTCACTAATGATGAGATTTGAAGTTATTTGGGGTGGAAAATTCAAAATTTCAGAAAGAAATTAGCTTTCAAATAATTTGATAAAGTTTAATAAATTAGAAACCCTGCCCGGGAATTAAAGTGGTGGAGCTACTTTAATATATACAACAGCTATATCGCCAGAAGTTTGAGAATCGGTCTTCTTAAACAAACGGTATCAAGTAGAAACACGTATCTTATCTCAGGGCTCCTTTAAAGTTACGCAGTACCTGCCAGTCCATGAGCTCCCAGACAGACAGTGAGGAGGACTGGCTGCAAGGCCTGCACTATATCCGTCCAAATAGAGATGGACTTTCTTCTCGTCACCTTCAACCCCCCACCCCTCAGTGCCCCTCTTACCCACTCTACACTTGATCCTCTGATGACTGATCCAAACAGCTTTAGAAAAGCTGACCTGCCTTTTCTCAGCAGAGTGTGGGATTCTGCTGGTCCCAGTTTTTGCCAGTGAGCTGCCATTGTCAGTCAGCGAGAACCTGTCTGCACTGTTCCCTGGGTTCAAGCCGGGATGGTAACATTTTCACGAAGAAATTTGAAATACTCACACATTTTAATGAGCCTGCTGTTGGCCATCCAGGGAATCTTTGGGATGTCTACCCTGGGATGAACAAATAATTGAATGTCTGGGAAGGACAAAATATCTCGCCAAGCCATAGGGAAAATGAAAGGAAATATTTTATCTCTTGGGGGTGTCTGGTACTAAGGCCAGGAGTCTACAAAACGGACTCAGGGTTGACTGTTTTTAGGGTTCTTGGGTCTCCCCTTCCCTCTACTTGTTCTCTTTAGACAATCATCCTGAGCTTTCCTCCTGTTTCTCCATTCAGTGTCTCTGAGAGTAAAAAGTCACCAGCTCAGGGAGACTGCTTTCCTATCCTTCCCATGTCCCTTAGACCCTCCCTTAGCATGCCCCTTCCAACAGAGAGATATGACGCTGAGCAGTGGCAGTGACTGGTCAGAATTGGAGTCGGAGGAGTTGACCTGACATCCTTGCCAGCCCGATTGTCTCTGACTCTAGCATGCATGTAGCACAATGGAGCTTTCCTCTCTTAGCCATGAACTAAGAAAGCATCAGTCATTCCAAGGGTCGAGGGTGCATCTTTTCCTGTGTGCACGCAAGCTCGGTCTCTGTTCTTGGACTCAGGCTGTCTAAATAGGTGAGGCAGTGTGTGCACCTGCTCCGTTCTAAGAATCGTGTGTACATTTGACTAGTTCATGACATTCAGCCCGTGCACAGCTGGCATTCCTTTCTCCACTGTCTCTAACTGCAACTTTAATGATTATTGTTACCTAAAAGAGTATTTACAGGACAATTACAGGCCAGGCACTTGAGGGCATCTCCTGTGTTAATATTGTAATCATTCACATCCGCTGGGTCTGAGCAGCGAGGCTTTAGATGAGCACTGAATTGGGGAGTGGACAGGCACATAGTTCCCAGGGCAGGAGGCTGATTACTAGACAAATGGGTCCTGTGGCAAAGCAGGAATGGATCAGAGAACTCCACGCGCTCCTCATAGTAGGGTCCCAAGGTCAAAGCCACACGGCGGGACTAAGACAGCCTGGCGTAGCTGTTGCACTTCTCCTCTTTCCTATTGACTTCTTGTTTTTCACCATTTCTAGGTTTCTTAAACCTAAGGAAGGTTGACTATAACACTAAGTATAGACCTCTTTCTCTACCCAGAGTCAACTGAAACATATAAATACTATTTCAAACCATACATTTCAAATAAAATTCCCTTCCTTTCCTGCTCTTAATTTAATTCCCCGAAGATTGGCAATGTCTTCTTTAAGGCCAGTCCACCCCAGTTGATCATTTGATGCTTTGTTTATTGTGAATCTTTCTGTAATGTTTATTTGAAGTGTTGTCTTAAGGTATCCGTCTCTGACCACTGAACTGTCATGTCATGTCCGAGGGGACCACCTCAGTACAACTCCAACTCTTGAAGCATGGCAGGCAAGCGTGTCCTTCTGTGTGGACCACCATGAAGCACAGTAGCAACCATGCCATCACAATTATGTATTGTGATTCTCTTGTCAATCTAGAAGCCCAGTTTCCTGTATGAAAAATCTCATCATTAGAAGTTAGTATGCCGTTGCTCATCTTGGCTAGCTGGATGCATGATCATTAAAGTAGCAATCTTTAGAAACAAGGAAGAGTTCATGTTTTTTTTATGTGAGTTTAAGCCTTTTGGAAAAAAATGGGGTGGCAAAGGACACTGAGTTCATTTTTGTATTTGTTTGTAATCGGGCCAGCTGTGAATCTCAACACATATGCTTGGCAGTTAGTGCAAAGCAGAAATGTATGGGCAGCTGAGATTGTATCATGCAAAGCCCTTTATTTTCTGAGGTCAAGTCTGGTTTTTAGAAAGGGGATTCCTTGCGGCTCTGGGGCCACTCTGTTTAGCTTGTGGTATTGCCACAATGAAATCAACAGTTCTGATTTTAAAGAAAAGTAGCTGGGAACATTCATAAACATTACACACACCAGGGATTTAAACACAGGTTACACTGTGATGATTAGAAAATGGTAGAGTATTCCTAAAGACCAGAGGCTTTAATTAGAGTGAAAAATAGCCAGAGAGAACATGTGAAATCATTGTTAAAATAATTGTAGTATCCTAGGAAATATTCAGATTGGCTGACCCGGAAGCACTAAGACTGAGATGACTGGCTGCCACACTATGGCCCGACTCCACATGTCGGTGGCAAACCAAACGAGAGACAGGCTTTGAGACAGCTTTAGTTGCAACAGGAAACAGCATGTTTAGCTAAAGGGGAAATTCCTGCAGAAAAAAAAAAAAAACAATCCCAGAAACCAGAGGACACCGTACAGAACTCTATATCCTGAGCCACACAAATTGAAACAACCCAAATAAATGTCAAGAGCACAAGAATAAGTGTAACTTATCAGAGGTTAATGCTTTTTATGCTTTCTTCATATGGCAACTTGTTCTTAGTTCCAGAAAAAAGACTGGGGCAGGAGAGAGGCAGGCTAGATGGCTTTTCTAATTCACAGTGTGCCACTCACTCAGTGCGACCTTAACCAACTCTCCCAAGTGGGTCGGCCTCCCCCAGCCAATGTACATAGAATATATACTTGCACTTGGGTGACAAAGGGGGAGGGGTTATAAGGCCTGTGAAGTGCAACATGGTTTTTGGAGACCCATTACCTCTTCCAGAAATTATAGAGGGGTAGTACTTGAAGAGAGGTTCAGATCTACAAGGGGCAGACGCTCGCTTCTGGTTTTTGTTGGGTCCACTGTTTCCTAACAGATTGTTTACTGGGTGCATATTCCTGGCAAAGGTTGTGGAGGATTAACTAGCCTGCTGATTGGAGAGCAAACAGTTTAATCCTCCTGGAGCACCTGCCGTGAAGTGATCTGTGCTCAGCGCAGCAGCAAAAGCCCAACTCCTGCTCTCTCCATTTTGAATGCAACCCGCTCCAGACTCTGTTGGCTTTCTTGGAGGGTTCCTTTAAGGAGTAGGAGCTCAACATTCCTTTCCCTGCAGTACTCAGATCACCAAGCGCCTGGCTACTTTGCTCATGTACAAAGCCTCAACAGCCTATGCATTGTAGGGTCACAAAGGCGCTGCTGCTTCAGCCAATTTCCCCTAGCGTTGGCAAAGGGCTTTCAGCCTAAGCTGGTCTGTCTGCTGAGTCTCCCCAACAACTCCAGCGATAGGGCTAGAGCCAATTGGCTCCCCATCTGCTCCCAGAGCACCAAATGGGTATTTGAACTGTAGTAAGCTTTTCCTTCTCTCACGTGACCTTTCCCTATCCCAGTCTCTTGCTCTTTGCTTTACCTCCTTTTGTCCTGCAAAGCTGGACACAACTAATTTCTCCTCAACCATCGCATAGTCTTTGTTTAGGAATTCTTTTTAATTTTTTATTGAAAAAAAATTCCGCCTCCTCCCAGCCTCCCATTTCCCTCCCCCTCCTCCCACTCCTCTCCCCCTCCCTCTCCAGTCCGAAGAGTAGTCAGGGTTCCCTGCCCTGTGGAAAGTCCAAGGTCCTCCCCCCTCCATCTAGGTCTAGGGGTGCATCCAACAAGAATTCCTATCCAAAGTTTGAAGAATTGGATAGGAATTCTTGTTGGATGCTCCTTGGAGTAAGTGAGATGGCCAAAGTCTTCTCCTCACCTCCCCACCTCTCCCACTGTAACTGTAGTGGAAAGAGAAATTTCACTGTTTTCTCTAGGCAAAGCGTGGACCCTTAGCTCTTGACCCCTTGAGTTGGGCTTTGGGTGCTGCGCACCGTGCCCCCGTGTCTGCGCTCGGTGCACTATTACCCAGCTCGTGAGCTTCGGGCAAGGGAGCTGGAGGTTAAAATACACAAACACACAGAGAGACAGCGCCACAGGTCATCCTCCAATTCCCCAAGAATGCCCCCTTTATTGTGTTCAGGGGCAGATTATATAGAGATAGCCACGCCCCAGCCAAACCCACCAGAAACCACTCTCCTGCCATCAGGAACTCCTGAAGGTCTCGTGCTCAGAGCAGCTGTAGGCACTCAGATCAGGAGAAAACAAGTTGTTTACAAGAAATTTAGGATCTGGGGTCTCACTGCTCCCAACATTTGGGCATATGCTTGCCAGTCAGTGTGGCATGGATGCGTAAAGAAGTATCTCCTCACATTTCTAGTTTCCCCCTGCAGACATTCTTCTAGATGAGGACTGCCCCTTGAGTCCAGAACCCAGGAAGAGCCCAGAAAATCCACAGTCTCCACAGTCTTCAGCAGTACTCTTTCTGCTGCTCTGCTTGTGCCCAAGGAGCAGGTGACATGCCACTTTTCCTCATCCACCTCAGGTATACTACCTCAGGATTCAGCCAAGATGTCTCCCTTCAGGAGAGTGTACTGTGGCCTTTCTTCCCAATGGCTCCTGTTTGCTGTAATGAAGCTGAGAATCCCTGGCTCAGTGATCCCAGCCTTATCAGAACTAGATGCCAGTGTTTCTTTAACCTGTCCTCCACACGCCCTTGCATCCCCTCCTGATCACTATTTCAGTCCCTTTCCATCTCTCCAAGACCAAAAACTGGCCTTCACAGTCTCTTTGCCACCTGCCTTTCCTTCCTGCTACAGCCCTATGTCCTTTTCTTCAGGGCCCTTCATACAGTCTTTCTAAAGTTGGGTACCATGTGCCCATCACCATTTCTCACTGCCATCATCTCCTGCCTCCCACTCTATGCTTAGATCAAATACACTGCCTCATTCATTCATCCTGCGGTGGCTTGCAGCTTGAATCCTGACAGGGGAAGGTAACAGCATCATTTCTTCTATGTAAGCTTTGTCACTTCTTACTCCTATACCCTCCTCATCCTAACAAAATTATAAGTCTATTTATTCCTTGCATGGAAAATAGAATTTTTTTGCACATAATAAATCTTGATTATGATTTCTTCTCCTCTATTCTGCCCCATTTCTCGACACCTCCCTTCCTACCCAGATCTACCTCTTTCTGACTCTCGTTAGAAACAAATAGGCTTCTAAGGGATAATATAATAAGATAAAATAAAAGCTAACACATTGGACAAAACCAACAGAAGGAAAAGAACCCAAGAGAAGGTACAAGAAACGGAGACCCATACGTTCACACACTCTGGAATCCCATAACAACACTAAACATGGAATCCATAATATGCACACTGAGGACCTACAGAGCACAAGAGAGAGAAGAAGTTATAAATAAAATAAAAATTAATAAGATAAAATTAACAATAAGAAAAAAGGAAAAGCCCTGTGTTGGGACCATTTGGAGTCCTGGCCTCCAGCTGCCCTTCCCTGCTAGAGATCTTTACTTTCCTTCTGATTTGAGTTACTGAAAGCTGTGTCAAAGTTGTTTACCAGCTCTGCTTCACGAGCTCCTGTTGCCTTGGCCTTGAGGATCAGAGGATAAGGTTTTCACCTGTTGACCCACCTGACTGTGTTGGGTATATAAGCCTCCGTGGGGGGGGGGGGGGTATTCAATAAGGGGCTTCTTTACTGGTGACTAGAGGTGTGTGTCTGTTTGTGCTGTCTTGTGTGTTTCAATCTCCAGCCCCTTGCCCGAGGCTCACGAATGGTCCTGTAGTGCAGGCGCCGCAATACAGGAATAGTGCCGCACTGTCACGTAGTACAGGCCGGCACTACAGCCCTGTCTTAACATTGTGAGACAAGGAGCCTCCAAAGATACCACTGGGTTCATTTCCTGCTGACCATCTACTACTGGGCATGCAGCTCCTCTTAACGAGTTTGTTTCCCCACTGAGATGTCCTTGGAGGAAACTAAATTTCCATTTGTAAGTGGTTATCAATTGGAGATTGCTTCTGGGGCAGACACGGGGCGTGTGCCTACTTCTTTCGGTTCTGGGGCCCATATATCAGAGACCTGCGAGGTCCCTGTGTGGGCTGCCTCCGTCTCTGTGTTCACATGCGCATCGATCATGTGAGGTCCCTGTGCGGGCTGCCTCCGTCTCTGTGTGTTCACAGTGCATCGATCATGTGAGGTCCCTGTGCAGGCTGCATGTGTGTTCACATGCGCATCGATCATGTTGCTGTAGAGGGCCTTATTTCTTAGTGTCCTCCATTCCCTCAGGCTATTACACTCTTTCTGTAACCTCTTCTAAAGTGTTTCCTGAGTCCTGAGTCCTCGGGCGGCAGGGGATGATGTGAAGGAGACATCCCATTTAGGACTGAGTGTTCCAAGATTTTCCCTCCCTCCCTCTCTTCACCCCTCTCTTTCTGCATGATGTCTGGCTGTGGGTTTCTGTATTTGTTCCCTTCTGCTACTGGAAAAAGATTCCCTGATGATGGTTGAGCAAGACAGACCTGTGAATATAGATCCCGTTATTGCTATTCCCCCACTATATTTTAGAATAGTAGTAGTAGTTTTCCCCTAAGACCCTGGGCTCTAGGTTCAGGCTCTAGGTCACCCCAACAGTGTTGAATATGGGTTTCATCTTGTGGTGTGGGCCTTAAGTCAGATCAGTTATTGGATGGTTACTTGCACAAATTTTGTGCCACCACTAGGCTAACAAATCTTGCAAGCCGGATGTCATCATTGATCCAAGGGTTTGTTGTTAGGTTGGTGTTTGTGTTTCTCCTTCTGCACCATCCAGAGTACATTCCTACACCAAAGACACTAGATGTACAAGGAAAAGCTCTATAGACACCGGTTTTACTTCTCCACATTCAATGAGTTATGTAGGTGTTGTCTTTAGCAGTGAGGCCTTGCTGTAAGTTTTGTGGAGAGCAACTTAGAGCCTTGGCAGCAGCCTGTAGTGTTTGGGGATTCACATGGGAACCTTTTGTCCCGAAACTCAATTAGATATAATCTAGTCCCCATACTGGAAACTTTGGTGGCAAGGAATGTCCAGTGGGGACTCCACCTTACCCATTATTTGGCTATTACATTTAGATTGTCTTCATATATGTATATATTTCAGTAAGTTTATACTGTATTAGTTTAGCCTACCTGCTTAGTTAGTTGTAGTGGCATTTGGGTACCCAGGGAGTGCCTGCTGGAAGTGGGGGCTGGGATAAAGCAATGAGTGGGGGAGAAGTTCAGAGGGGAAGAGCTGCATTATCTACTGGAGAGAGGGACAGGATAGGAGGGCAGGTCTGCTGCAGAGTGGAGGGTGATACTGGGGCATAAAACTTTGAGGAGCTGAGGGAGATGTGAGGATCTGCAGAGAGGCTCCCTCTTTCCCTGGATAATTCTTCCCAATTCATCCTCTAAGTCTCAGATTAGTGGTATGTTTGTTTCCAGGACCCTTTTCTTCATTAGGTGTCTGTGCTATGAGCTTCATGGATGTTTAATGCATTCCTGGAGTTTGCATCACACATTTATCCAACTACTTTAAAGTGCAAATGCTTATAGCTTCAAATAATTTCTAATTTATAGATACAGATATGAATAAACAATAACCGGCTCCAAATATGCATACATTTCTGTGCTCTGAGTGCGCTATTGTTTGTTTTCAGCCAATGAGAGCCAGAGAGGCAAACTGCCCTGGGGATTCTTGGCTAATGGATGTTAGCACCCCATGCTTCCTAAGTTTCCAGCCAGCAATCTCTCTGCTGTAGCATCCCGAGTGCTCTGCAATATGGCTGTTTATTTTGGTTTGGCTCTCCGTTCTGCCATTTACTTCATGTCTGGGAAACAGGCATGATTTATAACAGAAAACAGGAGGTGTACAAGGAACATAAAAGTTTTCTATCCGTAGAAGGATATCTTTGACACTTTGAAGATCACAGACATCAATGTATCTTGGGAGCCCTGGATACTGCTTCATCAATGCCAGCTGAGGCCAATATCACTTGAGCCATGGCATGGCTTAGAGCAATGGGCTTAAAGCAATGACTTAGAAAGAGATTCAGAGTGACTGTCAATATGAATGTATTTTTTAGGCATTTAGATTAAAGGACCCTATGTGAAGATAGTCCACTTAAGAGCACTCATATATAGGTAGACCTGCACTTTCCATCCTAAACAGGAATCTGTACCTAGCAACACTTTCTTGGGTATATATAATTTTTGCCTGTAAGTTCAAAAGCTCTTGAGACTGGAGTTATGTTTTTTTTCTATTTACTTTTATACTTCTAGAACCTCTGAAGTTCCCTATGAATTAGTTCTTATGGAAGGAAGACTGGATGAAAGGCAAAAGAAATCACACTCCTGACATTTTCAGTGATCCTGATAATTGTTACTTGTCCTATCAGTTCTAGTATCATTCCAGTGTCATTGACCACAAAGGTACATGATTGTAACCCCAGGGTCTTCAAGTCATGGCATGAGGGTGTGCAATAGCATTGGGCAGCTACCACAGAACACTTGGGGGATTCTGAAATGTGGTACTGGAACCGGGATCACAACACAACACAATGCAAGTAAATTCTTCACCAGTTCCATAATCATGCCATTCAAAACCTTGGACTCTACCTCTGTAAATAGCTTTTTTAATGAAGTCCTTTGGGGATAGTCACTTCTTTCAGTGCTTCTGGGTTTTCTCCCGAAGCTGATGTTGAAGTCAGCGTCCCTGGTTCATTAAATCATTAGTTCTCGTGTTTAGGTATCCCTTAGTAACAGTGCATGCTTCCCTGTCCCTTAGTTCTGACTTGGGATGTGTTACTTGCTTTAGTCTATGGGTGTTAGCAGCTGTGATATGAGCAAGGCTATGTGTGTGTGTGTGTGTATTCTCATTTACTCTTCTAAGGATCCCATTCATATCAGATTAGGGGCTTATTCTACTAAGTATGACTTTATAAAACTGTATTAGTGATGCTAGTTCCCGGTAAGGTTCACTCTGATTGCTAATAATCAGAATTTCAACATGAATCTTTTTTTTTTGGGGGGGGGGCACAATTTGTCTGTAATATTGGCACTTTAGAGGGAGCTCTTGAGAAGCTTTTTATGCAGACTGCTCACACCAACACACACAAAGTGAAGGACCCCACATCCACGCTTCTTCTTTTCCCTTCTGTCTTGCTCCTCTAGCTCTTCTCTGCATCCTCCTTTCCTTTCTCTCCTTTTTCTTGTCCTTTTCCTTTCTACCTCTAATCTACCTTTTTTTCATAATCAGTACTGGTTGTCTTGAATTTTATTGTTTATGTGATAAAATTCTTTGTATTGTTTGCACATCTCTGTTCTGAGTACTTAACCTGTGTACAGACAGGTTTCTTCCATGAGTGAAAAAGAAAGTTGAGGTTCATGCCTGTTGATTGACCTTTCTAAAGTTATCTTTTAATGAGTACCAGAACCTTTCAATTTCCTGTCCCAAATGCAAGTTATATTTCACCAAATATTTTATTTTTAAAATGTCCTGCCCTTAAAGCTACCAGGATATAGAATTCTTGGCCTATGGCTACAAAAACTCAAAATGGTGCTCTCTAAATTCTGCCTTTTCTATCCCTGGTGGGTGAAGTTCAATAAAGTGGTGGAAAGAGATTGTACTGGGATTTGATCATGCCTTTCAAAGGTTTAGCCAAAGGGTTAAAAAATGGAAAGAGTTTTTAGAGCAAGGGAAGAATCCTTTTCCCAGTAAATCTGATGATATGCCTGTAATTAAGTCAAATAGGTTAAAGGCTTGTTATGCTAGCATTAACACGTAATTCATCCATTGAATTACAATGAGATTCATGTAAGGATTACACGTAAAATTCCATGTAATGAGATGTATTCATCATCAAAAGCTTTTTGCCCTTTAAGAAAATGTTACAATAATTATCCCATGAACGTGAAAAGTCAATAGAGGTGAAAATACATGTCTTTTTATACCATCATTGTGATTGTATTTATATTGGCAAGGCCTAACCCTGCTGACATTTAACTTTCCAGGAAAGAACGAAGACTGCTTGCTCTCTCTGCTCATCTCGCCCTTTCCTCCTGGGCCATCAAGAGATGCCCTTTGCCCTCACGCTCATCTCTTCCGCCAGAGACACAGAAACCAGAATCTTGCTTCCTAAGTTACAAAAACAGATAAGTTAACATGTGATCACTTACTTGCCAAAGGATTCACTGAAGACTTCCGTTAAAACTCTTCCCTTAAAAAAAAAAAGAAATTTAGTTTTTCTTAAACTGAAGACTCAGCAGTATTTAAAGTCAAGTCTTCAAAGATTATTATGTATTTAATGTACATTAATCCAAAAGTACTATGAACGTGGGTATTTTAGGTTTATCAGCAGAACACATTGTATCCCTTTGAGGAAATGCATATAGCATTCAGTGATTTAAAGTAGAAGTGAGTTTCGGGAAAGATACAAGAGAGATAATTATTTAAAGAGCTAGGCTGAGGAAAGGCAGACAATAGATCTTCTCTCTCGTGTGTTTCTAGCTCTGAATATGCAGATGTGCATCTATAACCTGTAACAGTCACAGAAGCCAGGAAAGTGTAAAGGAACCATCGAGTGGGGACAGAGAGGGGAATGACAGGATGCAGGTGATACGAAGATGGAAATGGGAAAATGAGCAGGGGAAACCTAACTGAGGAGGGGGGAAAGGTCAGTACGGAAGGAGACAGAGGGAGGATGGTGTTTGATTAAGGTCCAAGGGATAATATTATTTTATATTTTTCTAAAGTTATGCACAATAAATATCAGTATGTGTGTATATTTTGTATATATATATATATACAATATATATATATATAGTGTGTGTGTGTCTATTACGTGAAGTTATGCTGCTTGTAATAAGACTATTCAATTAAAAAAATACAGTAGTAGGCATAAGAAAGCCCTGTTTAAATAGTCGGTCAGGGTAGCCCAAACGACTCCCAAAACAGTTTAGGCTACTGCTGTTGCCCTTGGTTGGCTCTCAGAGGTTGAAGATGAGTTTCCATTGCTGAAAACACTGCATACTTTGGACCCAGGACTTGGGAGATTTGAACTGAATCTGTCCTGTGAGCCCCTCCGTAGTGGTCTAACTTCCACAGTATCAGAAAGCACTGTTAAGCTGTCAAGAGCAGGATGCAATCACTGGCTCTATCCAGCTGTGATGCTTATGAACAAAACCATGGCCAGCACGGCACGGTGTCCCTACAGGTTCAGCAGTGGCACCCATCTGTAGCACCCGCCTGTACTACCTGTCAGTGCGGCCCTACTCCTGTATTGCGGCACCTGCACTACAGGACCATTCGTGAGCCTCAGGCAAGGGGCTGGAGATTGAAACACACAAAGACACACACTTCTAGTCACTGGTAAAGAAGCCCTTTATTGAATAGTACCACAGAGGTTTATATACCCAACACAGTCAGGTGGGCCAGCAGGTGAAAACCTCATCTCCTGATCCTCAATCAAGGACAAGGCAACATATGCTCAGGAAGCAGAGCTGGACACAGCTTTCAGTAGCTCAAATCAGAAGGCCTAGTAAAGGTCACTAGCAGGGGAGAGCAGCTGGAGGCCAGGACTCCAAATGGTCCCAACACCCATCTCTTGGCATAATTTACAACTCTCTTACTGCACTTAAGACCCATTCAATAGGAAAATCATGCCTGGTAGTGGAAACCCAGGCAACCACCCAGGGCTGGTAGATTATGGATCTTATAATAGACATAGTACCATCGCTTTACTAAGCCAGCGTAATTCCTACATGCATTCTGAAACATGTATTTATACTCACGAGGAAGTATAGCTTTCACCCCTTCTCGAAGAAGTTTCTCTTTCCAGCAAATGGAGACCATCACAGAAAACCACAGGAGGTCATTATATAGAGATCGGCAGATGCTGTGGAGTTCATCCCTAACATCCGCAACTACAACAACTGAACCTAAGGCTCAGAAACCACTGTGGAACAGGGGCCAGGAAGTCTGTCTCTGAGAAATGACAGGAAAATACTATCCACGACACCTCAAGATTATGGCTGTCTAAACAAGACCCACACAATGACAGTATCAATAGACACGTTAACATGCAAGGGGGCCGTGTCATGGAGTCCCACCGCTGGACGAAGAATGACCAGCAACTAATGACAGTTGAGGGAGGGAGAAGTCATAGTCAGCCCCGAGTTCACAGACACCTGAGCCACACTGAAAGGACTTGCACTGCTCTATTTAGGTATTTATATCTATATCTATTTGTGTGTTATATGAAAGCCACTTGTTTGTTCCCGGCTGCTCAGCCCTGAAATAATTACACAGAAACTGTATTATTTAAATCACTTCCTGTCCTAACTCCTTAATGTTAGCCACCATATGAAGAGGGTCAATTTGGCCAGACTCCTCAATATGTTCCAAGAATAAAGTGGCAGATGCAGCTCTAGATTCTTATTGGCTAACTTTTATGTCTTAATTTAACCCATTTCTACTAATCTGTGTATCGCCAAGTGCCTGTGGCTTACCGGCAAAATTCCATCCAGTATTTGTCTCCGGAAGGGCTACATGGCTTCCCTCTGACTCTGTCTTTTTTCTCCCAGCATTCAGTTTGGTTTTCCCACTTAGCTAACTTCTGCCTTGCTATGGGCCAAAGCAGTTTCTTTATTTGTTAACCTATAAAAGCAACACAGAGGCTATCGGTTTGAGAAGGAGTAAGGAGTAAGGGAGAGGACATAGGAGGAACTAGGGAGAGTGGCCATCTGTGAGGCCCTTAAGGGCAGGAAGCAGAAAGTGAAGAAAAGAAATGATATATTTTATATTTTAATTAAAAGTTGTGGGTTTCTGTTTTATGTTGTTTTTCAAGACAGGGTTTCTCTGTGTAACAGTGCTGGCTGTCCTGGGACTCTCTTTGTAGGCCAGATTGACTTCGAACTCACTGAGATCTGCCTGCCACTTCCTCCTGAATGCTGGGATTAAAGGTGAGGAACACCACCATCCAGCAAAAATTTTTAATAACTAAGAAACAAATGAAAGTCTGAGCTCCATAGGCAAAGTGCTGTAATGCAGGCGCAGGAATAGGTTTCCAGAGTTATGGAAATAGAGAAACTGAAGTCATGCCACATAACAATTTTTGAATAAGAATTTTGCTCTTTTTAGAATACTCAACTATATCCACTCTGTTGAATGTGTTTTCTAAATTCTATTTTGGTGTTTTGTGTAAGGGAAAATGAAAGCGGCAGGCATGAACATATTAACTGAATATTTTAAAAGTCAAACTTAATAATTTTGAGATGGATGACTATACTAGATTCTTTTCCTTTTTAAAAATTTATATTTTAAAATCAATTGACTTGGTTATATATTTATTTTTATTCTTTGAAGATTTTATACAATATATTTTATCATATTCTTCCTGTCCTAACTCTTAATGTTAGCCACCATATGAAGAGGGTCAATTTGGCCAGACTCATCAATATGTCCCAAGAATAAAGTGGCAGATACAGCTAGAATAACTTAAAATTTATTTGAATGACTTTAGGCAAGATCTGTCTACTTAAGTGAAAAAAAATTCTGGTAATTTTCTGTAAATATGTAGACTCTCTCACAGCAGGAAAATAACAATGAGAAAGGTTTATTTTTAAATAAAAAGCTAATGCAAACTTGCTTTATTTAGGTTTAGAACATTTACTGTGATTCTTAAATTTTAAATTTTATGTGTATAGGCTTTAAATTTTTTTTTTGTTCTGTGTAACACTAGTGTACCTGGCACCTGAAGAGACCATAAGAGGGAGTTGGATCTCCTGAATTGGAATTACAGATGTCTGTGAGATGCCTTGTGGGTGCTGGGATGAGAACCTGGGTCCTCTAGAAATGCATTCTGTCACTCTGTGCTCTTAACCCATCAGCCACCTGTCTATCCCTAAGAAAAATATTATTTGAAGGATTGGAACACAGGCTTATGTTGATCATTGATGTTGTGTGTCATATGATGTCATTTGTGTGGGTTCACTGAGCATTTTTTTAACTGAGATTACAATTATCAGAACTAAATTTCCCATCGTTCCTCTGTACTATACAATTTCTCTTATGTAAAGGAGTTATTTTTGCAATATTTTTATTTTGTGTACATGCAAGTTTCTGGGTGAGCCTATAGCTTATTAATTATGAACAGTGTGGCAATGAACTTATGAAACAAGTTATCTTTTAAAATAAAATTTTAGTTGAAATTTTACCGCTTCTTCCATGACAATTTAATCAACATTTCATCATCCATATATTGACGTTTCATTGATTTATTCATCTAAAAATATTTGTTTTTATAGCTATGGGCCAGATACTTTTCTTTGTCAGTAAGGAATGTAAAGAATAAAAATGAACTACATAACCTCCATCTCAACTTTTGTACTATGTTATAAGAGAAAAGAATTTATTGTTTTTTTTTTTTTGGTGGTGGTGGCGGGCCATGTGGTGGCAGGCAGCGTGCCCTGGGAGCAGCCAGTCCCAGGCAGAGACAGCTGCTGGTCTCAGAGCAGTGGTGGTGGGCCATGTGGCAGCAGGCAGTGGGCCCCAGGCAGAGTCGGCTGCTGATCCCGGAGCAATGGCTGGTTCCAGGCAGGGAGACACATGGCGGGTGGGCAGAAGACAGAAACATGGATAGACACGACATGCAGGGTGAGGTTGAATGTTTATTCAGGGGGTTATGGAGGAGGAAGGGTGAATGGGGGGACAGAGAGAGAGGGAGAGAGGGAGAGAGAGAGAGAGAGAGACAGAAGAGGAGAAAGAGACAGAGAAGGGGGAAGCAGAGAAGTGGGGAGAGAGGCAGAAGCGAAGCTGCCTCTCTGAGAGGAAGATGGAAAAGAGAGCAAGAATTTATTGTTTAAATATCTCTAAATGCAATGGAATTTGTGAAAAAGGTTCATATAAATGGTGTGACACTTTAGAGGAGAAGAAAGTTTGCATCTTGTTGTCTGGGAATCAACAAACCTCTATGAAGAATATGGAATGTGTCCATAAAAGACTGGGTTTCTCAGGGTGTTTACTGTGAGATTGTACCTCTTAGAAAATATGAAGTCAAGCCCATGAAATCTCACCTAAACTTGGTCTAAATAGGAACACCACCAGTTGCTCACGGGGCTTCAACCCTAGACAAAGAATCTTAGGCAGCTAAGGAATAGTCTTCCTCAGAGAAGAGCATACCAATTGCTATCTAATATCAAAATTGTCTGCCATTATACAGACTGAGCAGGTTGTACTTATATATTTAGGAACACACACACACACACACGCACACATGCATTCTCACACACAATTAAAGAAAAGCCTTTGAATGAGCCAGGTGTACATAGGAAAGTTTGAAGAGAGGACAGGAATGAGGAAAATAGTATAATTATATTATAATCTCAGCTATATAAGATAATATAAGATAATATAATAATATAATATTTAGCAATCCTGGGATTTGGGACTTGAATGAACCTCACTCTACTGTCTTCTTCATCATCCCCTTTTTCTATCATTTGTCATAATCTTGAATTAGTGCAAGTTCTTTGTCAAATTCTTCTGAAAGTGAGAAACCAAGATGAGTTGACAAATAATTAAGATCATGGAGCTGCAAGCACAAATTTCAGGAATAGGACTAGTATATTATATACTAACTGTAAAAATAAGTATATCAATAGCCCCATTGCCACGAGGGTGGGGGTCACAGCTTATCACTTGCTCACTGAAGGATTGGTAGTCGGAGCTGCTCCAAAAGCAACAGCTGAAGAGATGACTCATCCTGGAATCTCTCAGGAGATGAAAGTTAATGAACTTGGTCCTAAGGCACAAGAGATGGTCTCTATGACATCAATAGAAAATTTGATGCCTTTATAGAAGCTTGTTCACTCTGTAAGTAACTTGGATATAATACTATTTAAATTTCACAGAATTATTTTCATTTATAAAATACCCTTTCTTTTGCATATTGTCTATTGTTAACCATTGTTTGATTTGTTTTCTTCTGTGACGTATGGGGTATTTCTTCTCCCTGAGAACTTTCACTTCTCAATTTTCCATCATGACTATGGACTATTTTAAGAAGTCACCCCAAGAAATGGAATGGAGTACTTGGTGCCAAATCATAGTCTTTTTATTACTTGAAGGATACCCATGGGAGTCGGCCTCTGTTGTGGGCTGAGATGTGTCCCCATCATTTACATGTTAAGTTGCTAATTCCTGCTACTCAGGAAAATGACTGTTTTGGTGATAGGACCTTTAGGGAAGTAATTAGGTGACTGAGGTAACTAGTGTGGTCCTTGGTCCATAAGGGCTGGCTTTTATAAGAAGAGTAGGGTAGAGAAGCAGAGGACATGTGGAGACAGAAAGCAAAGATGATCATTGGCCTGCCAATGAGTGTGCTGGTCTAAGGAGACAGGAAGTCTCTGGTATTTCTGTCCTCTAGAATTGTAAGAATATAATTTTCTACTTCATAAGCCACCTGGATGGTGACATTTTGTCCCAGCAATCTTAGCAAAGAAAACACATCCTCAAACATTGTACCACTGCTAAGTAACAACCATTGGTCAATTAAGAAAAAGTATTGTTTAAAAAGATATTGACAATAATGTTGATATCAAAATAGAGATACACATGTTCCATTACCGTGTAAGAACAAGGTCCTATTTCCTGGACAGCTGTTGAAGCTGTAACTTCTTTATTCTGGTATGTTGTTTAAAATGTTGCAGTGCTTGTGTCTGTCTTGTAAAGCAGATGGGAAATATTGTGGTGACCACAGGGAGCATAAAAAGTCACCAGCAGACAGGTACTGGAGATTCATAGACTTTTATTATCACGTAGGATAAACTCTTGACTATTAAAAGTGAATCTCAGACATGGTGATAAAACAGGCTGAGGAGGCCAAGGGAAAGACAACATGAATGAAGTTTGGGTCCTGATTATGTTCCTTGTGTAACATTTTACCAAGGTCTTAACTTCTAAGTCTCAGATCCCCAATATCTAAGCCGGAATAACTGTAGAGCGTTTTGACTGAGTAAAATATTGCGTGTATTTTACTTTGGGTCTTGTTAAGTTCTATGTTCTAAATTCAGATCTTCAGTAAATACTGGCTAGCAGCAGACATCCAGCAATTAATAAATATTGAGAAAATAATAGCCTAAGGCAAACAAAGGGGAAGCAAACTAAGCCTTGAGGGCATGTCATTAGACTGAGATCCTCAAAGGAGAGTTTCATGGAAATTTTTTTCATGGAGAAGGAGCATTTATAGAGATCTGCATTATAATGAAAATGATCAAAATGAGTTCTTTTAAAATATGATTAAGAAATGCAAGGTGTTATTAATTTGTTTTATGAATAACAACCCAAGTATATAGTTAGGACAATATATCTCACATCTAAATTTAAGTCTTTATGTATCTAGATAGAAAAAAGCTATTCCTTAGCAACTGTTTTGCGTAGTTGATCCAAGAGTGCACGATGGAATTCTGTGTTCTCTGTTGAAGAAGGCACTGTTGATAACAGAAAATACTCACAAAAGGAAGATTCATCTCTGTGCCTTCTCTCTATCGGATGGAACATGATGTAGGCATGAGATTTGGGCATTTTAATTTAACTCTTTCTTTTCCAGCTTATTTTGAAATTGCTGCATGGCAGAATTTAAGTAACACTTCTACAGAAATTATATTTTTAAACCCTGCTTTTTCCTCAGTCTGCGTAGCAGAGTTTGTGAGCTGTTGAAGTCTTGACACCTTGAAACAGAACCCTAGTTAAATTATTTTCCTCACCAGAGGGAGACAATCCAAGAACAGGATGGCCAACTTTACATTTTTGAAGTAGAAATTTTGAACTAGAAATTCAGTATATTAAGCAGCTCAGTTTGGTTTGTGTGTGCTGCCATCACAAGGGACAGGCATCATGACTTGGATGAGGGCTTCCAGATGACTCCTCAGAGATGAGCACCCAGAGGCCAGCGAGGCCTGGGAGAAACAGTTTAATTGAAAATTGGCAGTGAAAATATTGTCAGCCTGGAGAAGGAATTAGATCAATTAAGCATGAGAGGGCATTCATCACTTAGAGACGCAGAAGCAGCCGAATCAACAGCACATAGCCCGTTTTGTATAATGCAAGACTTTTTCTTTCCCAAATCACATTGTGAAAACTGCCTCATTTACTACCAAACCCCTAAATTCTAAAACACGTTCAGATTTAAAAAAAATAATAGCAGGTATGCTGTGACAGATATACTCTACAGATAATGCCAGTAAGCTATGTCTGTATGCAATAGTCCCTGGAGTTATGTCTGTATGTAATAGTCCCTGGAGTATAGGTGGACCCTGGCTTTGCTGTTATCTATTGGATATGGAATTGTACTTTCCCCAGATGAGTTCTTTATCCACACTGCTGGCTTTGTGTATAGGAGAGAGTGAGGTTCTCTTCACAGTTCGAAAGCACTGTTTTGTAAACTACCCATAGAGAGAGGAGCAGGAAGCAGCATGTAGGTGGTCTGTAGGTCCTGGAACACAAGGCCAGTGAGAAGTAGAGTCCTCAACGCTGTAGACAGGATTGAGGGAATCTTGGAAACATCGGTCAGCATTTCCAGTTAAGGCTTCAGATGAAAACACAGCCTGGCCAACACCCTTATCGCAGCCTTGTGAGATATGGAACAGAGGGACCAGTAAAGCCGAGCCCACACTCCTGACCCAGAGAAACTGTAGGGATAATATACATGTTTTGCTTTAAACCACCGAGTTCATAGCTCTATGTTATGCACCAGTCATAGTAAATGGTGAGAAAGATCATCTAGAGCCAACCTTATTCAAAGGTATCCATACACACCAATTGCTTTATTTCTGCCAAGCATTTAAAAATATTTCCACATTATCATGGTTTAATTGTATTCTTTTAAAATTTACAGGCTGAAAGGTTTTGAAAAATACATTCATATATGCAATCTCTACTCCAGTCAAGATTCAAAATATTTCCCACATTCCAGTTCCCTCGAACTCCTTTGTGGTCTTCTGTGCTATCCTGCCCTCCCAGCAGGCAGCCACTCCTGTGAATTCGGGGTGATCTACACCTTCACAGCAGTGGAACTGTTCAGGACATTCTTCTCAGATTCATCTCTCTCTCTCTCTCTCTTTTTTGTTGATCATTATTGTCTTTTTTCTAATTTGGAAAATCGCTGCTTAAATAGTCAAAGGTTATGACTTCATCATTTCCCCTCACCCCCAACCCCACAATGATCCCACTCATCCATAATATGTCTTAGTTGGGGTTTCCATGGGTGTGATAAAACACTATGGTCAAAAGTAATTGAAGAAAGGATTTATTTCTGTTTACACTTGCTCATCACAACCCATCACTGAAGTCAGCACAGAAACCCAAATAGAAATCGAGAATCAAGAACTGAAGCAGAGGCCATGTATTGGCTTGCTTGCCCTGACTCGCACATACTACTTTCTTAAACAACTCAGGTCTACTTGCCCAGGGGTGGTACCCTTCACAGTGAGGGCTCGCTCCCATATTGATCATCCATTAAGGAAGTATCTCACAGGCCAATCTGGTGCTGACATTGTTTCAAATGAGGCTCCATCTTCCCAAATGACTCCAGCTTATATCAAGTTAAACAGACAAACACATAGTCAGCATAATATGTTAGAAAAATGTAGTTTTCCTTTTAAAGGACTTTTATGATATAAAATCATATACATAAAAATATGAAATCAGGTATATAGATAATTGCACATACTTAAATATAGGTTTAATAAAATGTGCAGATTGAGAACATCAAAAAAATGAACAAAGCAATCAGCTACTAGTTGGGGTACTAGGTCACTGATTTCTTATTAAAGAAGAAGGTCTCCATGGATGAGTGAGTCGCTTTGGATGGTTATTAGATAGTGTGAGGTTCCCAGGCATGCAGTGATAACCAGAACAAGCTGTGCTGGGGTACCTTGAAAGGGACAGAGAATTAAACAGGTATGACCTACCTTTGGGAAGATACTCAGGAGGCCACAGAGATCCGTCAAATAGGTGCCATGTCTGGGTTCATTTTACTAGCATCATTGAATAACAATAGCTTAAACATTTGTTTCTTGACTGTCAATAGCAAATGAAGACTAGTGGAAACTTCTGTTTAAAAGGTGTACATTCCCATCACAGAAACATGTATCTTTTCACTGAAATGCAGGTATTTTATGGGTTTTAAAAAGCAAGCTTGGTTCATCAAAACTTCGTCTTTCATTTTCTCTGATATGTAAGATAACCAGGAGATAACCACGCATTAACCTATGCTGCCTCTTGTTTTCTTATCTACCTGTGAAATTCCAAGTTTAGTCAAGTGCATTACACGGGGCATAAGTCTTTAAGTTGTTTTTATTAAAGCCACATGTTTGAAATCTCTCTCCATAACTGTTTGATCAGTTATAAGATATAAAAGTATTTGTGACAAGTGTTTCAATATACAAACAAGTATTTCAGGGGAACAATGAGACTCCTTGTCTCATTGTGTCTGGCAAACACAGGTAACTTATAACACTGTCATCTGTGATGACTCAGTTTCTACTCAATCCTATTTACTGACCTGTATTGCCATTTTGATACAAAATATTACCAAACCCAGAAAAGCCATATCAGTCTTTCTATTTTCATACTCTCGTATGCATGACTCCTTAAATTAAGCAAAAATCACTCAGGCGCTTTCTAAGATGGGTGTAGTGTACCGCCTCCACCAACAAACTGTTCTGGGTCTGCTTGTGCCTTCCTAAGGATTCGCCATAGGTGCTTTCCCACGACTTTGTCTTAGGACCGTTTCAGCCACCTTCTGTAGGTTTGATGCATTTTGTCCTTTCCTGACTCATAGTCCTTGCTAGTGTGGCTCTCTTTACCTGGAAGTTCTCACCCCTACCTCTCTGCCATCAAAATCTTATGCTTTAATTAGTTAATAATTAACTTATCTTGATTAAGCTTCTGTTAAATGCTAGACCCTGTTACAATTTGACTATCTTCTAATCCATGAGAGTTTTTCAAGTGTTGTTTCTCCTTTAAAATTTACTAGCTCTTCATTTTAACACTTCATAGATCTTTATTTTTGTATATCAAATGCAATCATATCACTGGGTTATTCATGTGATTGCTTATCTTCCCATTCTTCTACTCTTGAAAGCTGAGCTACTGAGAGCAGAGACATGGTTTTATTTAGGACATGTGAATGGAAGGAGCACCTAATACATACATATCTGTCTGTCTATCTATCTATCTATCTATCTATCTATCTATCAATCATCTGTCTGTCTATAATCTCTATCTATCATCTATATCTATCTATCTATCTATGATCTATCTATCTATCTATGATCTATCTATCTATCTATCTATCTATCTAAGCTCTTTAATAAACATTTACATTGAGGTAGTTCAGTGTGAATTACTCCAACTATCAGGTCAATATTGAGAGCATCAATTTAATACATTTTAGAAATTTGTTATTTAAATGTTTCTCAATGTTGTACAGAGTTCCTAAAAGGCTTAACAACTCACTTTATACTCTGCATTCATACCTAATTTCTAAACAAGTGAATTTTATTCATGTAAAGATAACCTTGAAGTGAGAAACATTACCATGGAAATATTCTCTGCTTTTTGGGAAAAGAAGTCAGGAATTCTGTTAGATTGTGTTATATAAATGAATTATACAACTGCTAAAGTCAAATTCCTTCAAAAGAACTGAGAAATTCTTTTGTAATGTTGTTAGATTTAAATTTGTTTCCAGAAGGCCACTTTAAAACAAACACAGCGTCAACACCCTCCATGATTGGAGTACTAGGGATTTGATGCTCCTTTCCTGCAGAGACCAGAGCACACAATAGCCAGCCATGTAAGGAGGTAGCAGGTGCCTTCTTCTTGAGAAGATGTCTTTAACCACTGTGGTTCATTGTCTGACTGCCCGGTACTCCAAGAATTTGACTTTGAAATGAAACTCCTTGTGTTTGAGCTGTGAAGGAAGAAAACATTTAAAAAAAAAAAAAGAGTTAAAACATCAGTGGATGACAGTCATCAACATGGCAGAAAAGACTGGGGAATTTTTAGAATAATTTGGTGGATAATCCCAAAGCCCTTACCAGATAACCATTAAAATAGGTGGCTGGAATGTCTGCCATCTGGAGCATCACCCATTCCCCAGCTCTGATAGCCAAACATTTGTTCCCAGCTGGTCGCACCCTTCTGGAAAGTCTGCAGAAATTTTGGGATGTGGGTAGCTAGGGATGAGTGTCTGAGGACCCCTGCTCACCTCTGTTTCTGCCTGACCAGCTTTCTGGCTTTAATGTATGTTACTGCAGATGAGGAACTGTCTGTGTCCCAACTGTTTGGCTTCAAGCTACTCCTGCTGCCATGCCTTTGCCATCAGGGTGGACTTTCTACTCCGAACTTTGAACACAAATAAGTCCCTCTTCCTTGACATTGCTTTGGTTAGTTATTTGGTCACAGTAATGAGGAAAGCTTGGTAATACATTGAGCCAACAATGAATGCTGAAAATTTCCCACTTCTCAGAAACACAATCTGGATAGCATAAGATTTATATTTAATGGTATTATTAGTGAGGCTTTTCAAGTCATGAATGGAAGTGTTTGAAAACTGGTAATCTATTCAAACCATTAGGAAACATTCATTTGAGTTTTGTGAATGGATTTCAGCCTTGTCACCATTCTAATCCAACATCTTGGCACACCTGCCTAACGGAAAGTGCCCTAACACTTCCTTGATTTAGGAGATGGTCAGGTTTCTTTAGCTCTCTTCTGAGAATAGGCAAGCATTCTCTATCACCTGTGATAGACATGGTCTCTCCAAGCAATAAGCCAGTTTATCCCTTGTCTCTGATTCTCACATCTCTCTCTGTTACAACCCTTGGATTGTGCTACTTAATCCTGTCTGAGAGGCTTCCCAGGAAATAGAAAACAATTACGTTCTTCCAACAGCCTTGAAAAGACCATGTCTTCTTATTGATGGAAGAAAAAGGGCTAAAACTTTTCCAAAGTGTGAGCTGTCCTTTGGAGACCTATAAGCAAAATCTGTCCTCGATGGAGAACATTTTCTCTCCAGGAAAGATGCAATTTCAAGAAGTTACTTAGGAAGTGAGCAAGAGGGATCTCCACTATGACTCTCCAGATACTCGGGGACTATTTTCTGTGCAAGCAGTTGAAGCTAAAGATGGGCAATGTTTCCTGGGGGAAATTAGCAGGGGTTGCAAATGGTCCTGACAGTTAAAGCAAACAAGGAACCAGGATTATGACCTGGGATTCACTTATCCTTCTAAACCACTGCAGGTCTAGAAAGTTTGAAGTCTTTTTAATTCTTCCAATCACTTTAGGGCAGAACTTTGGATTACTAAAAATACTATGTAGCTGGAAATTCCAATCTGGAGTGAAATTAAACAAATATTGGCTATATAAAGGTCTCAACACCTAGAATAAGGATCAATTCATTCTATAAATCTATTAAGTAAGATAGTAAGTGCTAGGTTAAAAATGTGTCATTGAGTTAGTTCTAGATTTGAGGGTAATACAATTTAAGAATTTTTTTTACATCTACTGATGTGAAATATGCAAAATATAATATGATGTGAAATAATATGCAGAAATATCATTTAAAACAGTGCCTCAAATGAGGCTTGGCACATAGAAGGCAATGACTATGTGCTCAGTGAGCCTAATGAGGCTATTCTTTCTTCCCCCTTCCTCTAATCATGACTCTGACTTTATTCTTTTTGATTCAGGTTTATTATTAGTCCCAGGAGACAGCTATTAAAATTGAAACTTGAAAAAGGATAAATCACTGTTTCTTCTTAGTTCAAAAGTGTGATGGCTAATTTTAAGTGTTTGTTTATCTGAGCTGTAGTGCATGGTAATTTGGCAGAATATTCCGGATATTTCTGTTAAGTTTTTGTTTTTAATGGGATTTTCTTTAGGATGGTAGCTGGGTAAACTGGTTTACAGCCTATAATGGGGATGTGCAGCTTATCATTGAGGCCTTCCTGGGGCAGGAGGAGAGTCTTCGGCAGCCTGTTTTTAGACGTCTGAAATGTCAGCTCCTTTTGATTTGCAACAGGTTTCCTCCAGACTCCATCACCAATGTTCCCTGAAGTCCCTACAATATTCCTCTTCTCCACGAGACTTTGTCCTTAGCTTAAACTCACAACTGTGTGAACCCGGCCCTTAAAACTTTTTTATGTAAGCACAACTCTGTGTCTCTAGGGGAATCTAGACACATAGGCAAAGCATTGGAATTAGGGATAAGACAAAGAGCCTAAGAAAGCATAAGAATCATTATCATCAGATACATTGTCTATCCTCTTCCTCCCTGAACACCAAATCACTAGGCCCCAAGTTTAGGAAGACAGGTGAAAGAAAAGAGGGTATTAAGGAACAGAATTAGAGAAAGGTTGTGTCTTACCCTTTGCCCCATGATGAATGTCCTCCCCCTCTGTGACACATAGAAATCATTATAGACCTTTCAGCTCTGTGGATGGGGATTTGGTAGGATAGAGATCTCTGTTTTCCATGCCTTATGAGTTCCGAAGAGAGCCACGGAGCAGAACCAGTGCAGCTTTGTCCTTACAGTGAAGACAAGAACTACATGTGGCCTCTCCCCACGACAGAAAACATTCCGCATGTCTAGGGCATTTGACTAGGAACTGGATGCAAAGGAAAAAGTTGGTGACTATCAGGACTTCTAACACAACTTTGTTCCCTACGGAAAAGCGCAATGAGAATAGCCTCCAGGTGAGGACAGTTGAGGCCTTGGCTGTTAGCACAGACAGAACCTTGGGCATGGGGGTGAGCAAATGGGAGCTAAGTCTTCGGGGATGATCTCGGCAGGACTATTCGTCACCAGGACGAATGGGTGCCATTCTTAGCAGAATATTGAAGACAGTGCATAATCCCCAGTCTCTGTCCAGCATCCTTAGTTGCCTTTCAGCGATGAATCATGCTGGTTTGCAGAACTAGGCTCACTTCCAAAAAGGACCCACTCTGAGAAGACAGTATCCTGAACAGGCTTGGAAGGGGTATCTCTGCATACCAGGGAAAATAGGGGAGACAGACTTAGTTCAGTCAGAAAAGAAAGAACCAGAATAAACCCGTGCTACAAGGAGTAATCTAAAATTGAGACCTGATTAAAATGTAGAAGTTCATAGTCTGGGCAGTTGAAGTAGCTGCCTGCTACCCCTTAAGTTTCTTCTTTATAAAAACAGAGCTTAGATATCGCTTCAAATCACATAATTTGATTTCTAATTTTCACTGAAAAATTAGAGTTTAGAAAACTACTCATTTATATCCAGTATGGATCACCTGCTCCATAATCAAACAATTCGTAGGGGTTCTTTATACTTTTTAGGGACATCTTTTTTCTCCTCCTATTTTATGTTTTTAGGGGATTTGAAAGTCGTAAGATATTTCCTGAATTTTTGATTCTATTCTGCTCTAGAATAGTTCTGAAAGAAGGTATCAGTATAAAGTGCAAGCTACTATATTGAAATACCTTCCACTATGTTTGCCATATATGAAAATGAGCCTCTGCTCTCTAAGACACTGCGAAAGTCATCCGTTTAAAAAGACCAAAGTGCTACACATGTGAAGCTGAAATTGCAGAGATGTATCGATGAATAAACGATGTGGTAGCATATGGCTCGAAACTGACAGAACCTTCTTTCCGAGCTGCCTCCATAGGGGCCTTGTATAAATGGGAGCCATGGATATTTTGGGTCAGTATGCTGTTTTAGTTAGAGCAACACGTTCCAAACTTTTATGGCAGAAGACTCATTCTTATAGGACAAAACAAAACAAACTAGAAAAACAAAAGAAGACACTACCTCCTGCAAGCACCTAAAACGTACAGACGTGGAGGCCAGGAGCAACCTCCCAATCCAGTGTTCTGTCGTCTTGCCAGCAGCTCTTGAGTTGGTCCCCAGCTTCCACTGCTTTCAGGACAGACAGGCTGCTATTATGATTCAGAAGAAACCATGCGGGGAGAAACTCGCTTTGGGTGGAGGCAAGCTTCCGAGTTGCATAAGCAGAACCCAAGTATAGTAACCCAGACTTCCAGAGAACAAAACCTTAAACAAACGGAAGACGGGGCAACGGTTTTCATTTGAAAACAGCTTGCTGTTCCCTTGATTTAAAAGATCTCTCTAATGTACTCCATACCACTGTGCACTCTCAGAGGGGAAACAGAATTTCACAGAACGCTGTGCCTTACCTTTGGATATAGGCTCCAGAAACTAAGCTTGAATGTTACATTGTGGCCCTTAGGTTTCCCCTGCATATCAAAGCTCCCTATAGAGAATCAGAGTAATATTTGCTTGCATCAGACTGGGGCCTTTTTCAATGTTTACACTCGTACTGTTTAACCGTACTGGAAAATTCCATCATCGACTTAATGGGCATTGCTTTAAGTACTGCAGCGACATGACTGTAGTCAAATTGTTTTGCAATCAGTAACACGCCATTTGGGAACCAGCAACCTATTGCTAATACATTGTGTACAGCCACCCTGCTCTGGCGCTGCAGGAACCCTCTGGAGATAATGTATACTCTTGTTTTAAGTAAGCGGTACATTAAGAAGATAGGCTGAGTTTGTACTTGGTGATGAATTATGTGTCCTGATTAGTAATCTGAAATCTGTATGAGCCTCCAGTATTTTTTTCCATGAAAGCTGTGGATAAAACATATCCCGTAGATAAAAGTCATAAGACTTGAAAGAAAAGCAAAACCCAATCACCTTCTTAGGAAAGAGGGAGTCTATTAAGTGAGTGTATTGCCTGGCTGCTTAGTAAACACATGATAGACTTTTGGGTTGCTATTAATTTATAGAATGATATACGAAAACTGACATGCACGGTGGAGTATATGTTGGCAATAATATACAGTATGGGGCTAGTTATATTGTTTAGATTTGTAGACACATTCAATGCTATTAAGTCAGTAACCTCCAAGAAACGTCTTAATAACTTGACTCAGGGAGCCCCCGGATTCTTTCTAAGCCAAGCATAGAATGAAATTATAAAAATAGATTGCAACTTTGACTGTCCCTTCATTAAGTGTAGATTGCTCCCACACATAAACCCCAGGCTTCTTTTCCCTAATTACATAAGGGGGTTTTGTACTGATGAATTAATTGGTGCTACCACATGTATCAAAACAAAAACAAAAGCAAAAACAAAACCCCAAGATCCACACTCACCATGAAACAGGAAGGAAGGAAAAAAAAAACTTGGAGAAATATTGGTGTCTGAGGGATCATATTTTTAAGGTGATTAGAACAATTGTGAAATAAACATATTCACTGATGGATTTAAATGGGGGAAAGTGTTATCTGCTATATTATTGATGACAAGAATGTATCAGTCTAAAGATAACACACATACACATACATATACTTATGCATGTCACACTAAGCTAAACATACATACAGGCACACAGACACACATGGTAAGTCGGGCAGGAAGGAAAAGCAAGTGGATGAGAAAAATCTCAGCTTTTGGTAGAATCTAGGGAAAGAAAGCCTTGGACAAAATCACGGAGAGAAAGACTCCAGCATGTTGAAATGGATAAATTGCATCTGGTAGCTTTCTTCAGAATGTTGCTTTAATCTTGTGTCCTAGCATCTGAGGAATTCCTCGGATTTCTAGTGAAGTGTTTTCATGATCTGGAGCCCACGACTTGGGAATCAGCACACACTATAGTCAGGCCAGGTTTAGTAGATGAAAGTCAGACTGGAACACTATTAACCTAGAGATTACCAGAGTGGCAATATTTCATCTTAATGGATGCCAAATAGCACTACAGTTCATGCAGTTCCTTGAGGTGCCTGGTCTCACGAGGACCCTTGCCTAAGTCTGGTGTTGGTGACATTGCTGTCCCAGGAGATAAAGGATGGAACTGAGATTGAGATTGAGACGTGCATGCTTCCAGTGGCAACGGTGTCCTAGTGTCCACGTGCAACTTGTGGGAGAGAAGAATGCAGTTGAAGTTCCCTAGTGGGCAGCTAGAAACTTGATCAACTATTTCCCCATTTGTTAGGAGTCGTTTGGTTATTGTAGCAGAAGTAAACAAGGGGAAGATGTGCAAAAGACACGGAAATGCTAAGGGCACAAACTCTACATGCATTAACTGAAATGAAAATGGAAATTGTAAAGCTATGGTCACTTACCCTCTCCATCTCCTCGCCTCTCCCCTGACCTCTCTTCTCCGCCTGCACCTGCCTCTCCTCTCCCCTCTCCCTTTTTCTCCCCTTCTCTTCTTTCCCCTCTCTGGTCTGTGGTGGGAAGCCGTGCTGTCCTAGAACTGAGCACAAGTTACACTTCAAAATTCATTCTTAATTCTATATTTCTATGGGAAAGATCTCAACTATTTCTAGCTAAGTGATATCATGACTCCTGAAGAAATCAACGTGACCAAAAATTAGGAACATAACTCTGTAAATCATACGGTAGCAGTAAAGGCGAAGAGAATAAGACATGACATGAAGAGATTTTTGGCTCGGCATGTAGTGGGATTGTTGGTAGAGATGGGAAACCTTGAAGAAAGGCCATGCTTGGGTGTGAAGGTAATGCACCTACTCCACTCACTCACCGAGCCCTGGATACTCATGGAGTATCAGAGACGAATGGGTGACAGACAGCCTGGCACACAAATCTGGACCTCAGGGAAGATGTTGTGAGGAGATGGTGGACCTGGCATCCATCAGCAAAGAAGTTGAAATATCACATACATTTTAAGGATTTTTTTTCATTTACTGTTGCATAAATCCAATCTCAAATTGTAATGTAAATTTTATGAAAATCCAGTTGAAGTCTGAATTTATAGACCTGTCACTGCTTTCGTTCCTCCCACAGTCCGCATTTGTCAGAACAAATTTATTTCCTTTGTCAATGCTGTCGAAAATGAGCTTTATAAAAACTTCTTCTCTAAGAATATGCTTCTTACAGAAGAGCTCTAAAGATGGAAAGGTAGATTGAATAAAAGCTACTCTAGCATTCTAGGGTCTTTAGAAAAGTTGTTCTTGGTGTCACTGTAACCTTTCACGAATAGGATCGCATGCTCCTTGCTTATGTCCAAAAGTCAACTTCCTCCATCGGTTTACTGGCTTCTATCATGTAGAAACAGACATTTCTCTCTGTGAAGCTTTGAACATAAGGTTTCTTTGTAAAAGTCCTTTATCGTCAGGACTGAGAAAGGCCCTCATTCTATTGTATACAGTTCTCCTGGGAACTCTGCCTGGTAAACTTTCTACATGAAGCTGTCTGAGGGCTTCTATGGCTTTAGTGAGATAGCGTGAAGAAAAAGCAAGTTGGGGAGGGAGGAGTTTATTCAGATTACACTTCCATATCACAGTTCACTATCAAAGGAAGTCAGGGCAGGAACTCAAAGGAAGCAGGGACCGGAGTCAGGAGCTGATGCAGAGGGCATGGAGGGTGCTGTTTATTGGCTTGCTCCTTATGGCTTGCCCAGTCTGCCTTCTTGTAGCATTCATAGCTACCAGCCAGGGATGGCACCACCCAGAATGATAGGCTGTTCCCCATCAATCACTGCCTAAGAAAATGCCCCACAAGCTTGCCTACAGCCCAATCTTATGGAGACATTTTCTTAATTGAGACTCCCTCCTCTCAGATGACTTTAGCTTGTGTCAAGCTGACATGAAATTAGCCAGCATAACAACAATCTGTTATTCAAAATCTGTTCTAAGTAACCCTGTTCAAAGATAGTAATTCTGTTTTTACCCACCAGTTTCTAGAAGATTCTTCCTGAGGGTACAGAATATCTTACTTATCTTTTTATTTTATGGACAGTGGCCTTTCAATAAACACTTCTTTATTCTAAGGTATTTTGAAATCAATCTCTGAAAATGTTTTCCTTCAAACTAGAACATGCGTAGTATGTTGTATGTGTGTGTGTGTGTGTGTGCGTGCGTGCGCGCGCATGGTGTTTATATGTGAATGTGGGTGAGCATGTGTATATCTGTGTCCATGTGTATGTGAGTGTGAGCGTGTGTTTATGTGTCTGTGTGTGTTAGGAAAATGGAATTAAAAAATTAAAGGGAACCTTCTTGAAACCAAGAGCCACTCCTTCTTTTGGTGGTATGCTCTCAATTATTTACTGAGTCTTGAACAAACTTAAGTAGTAATCCTAAGTATTTTCCCTTGGCAGCATGTTTTGTAGACTGAAAACAAGTGTTTGGTATCAGGAGCACCTGTCCGTCCATCACTTCCTCAGGGTGTGGCCTGTGCTCCAATGTTTGTCATTTTCAACAGGTAGAAGTGGTTGGTGTACTCCTTAAACTTGCGATGGGTGTTAAAGACGAAAGCATGTGCCAAACACCAGGCACATAGTAAACACCACAAACGCTCTTAGCTATTGTTTGTAATGCTAATTTATAAATATTTCAAGCTTGCTTTAGTATTTGTTCCATGTAAATTTATTTCCAGATAAATCAAAATACTTTCTGATTTTTCATTTAACTTCTTCTTTGACCCATGGGTTACTTAAAAATCTGTTGTTTAATTTCCAAATACTTATGCATTGCCAAATTTCCCTCTGTTGTTGATTGCTATTTAACACGACTGTGATCAGCGAACATACTTGGTATGATTTCAATCCTTTTAAACGTATTAAGCCCGTAGAATACCTCGTTATTTATAAAATTACTGTGTGGTATATGAGATAGAAATATTGATTTCATCCTCTGCATTATTCCTTCAAAAATAAACTTGTAGGATTTCTAATATGATTGTACTTCTTGTAACAGTTTTGATCTGTATGATACTAATTTTCGTGTATAACGGGTGCTGCTTTTGATCAGGGCCATCTTTGTCAGCTTGGCAAGATTGCCGATGAGTTATCCTTCCCCCTCTTCATCAGAGGCAGTGAATCCATTGCCAAGAACACATTGTTCTCAGACTGTAAGATGTGGGCTGAGAACAAATTCCAAACATTAGCATCATCCACATGTCCAACTGGTACTTTTCCCCTTTCCAAAATCATTGCCTTGTGAAAGGTCTCAACCTTAAGATGAACCCAAACCATGTGATAGCAAGTTTTCCTATCTGTAGATATAACTGAGAGGGAGGGAAGAAGAGAGAAGGAGGGAAGGGGAGAGAGAGAGAGAGAGAGAAAGAGAGAGACAGAGAGAGAGAAAGAGAGAGACAGAGAAAGAGAGAGAGAGAGAGAGAGAGAGAGAGAGAGAGAGAGAGAGAAGAGGTAATAGCTTTCAGTCTTTCCATTTTGAGGGACCTTGGCTCTTCCTTTTCTCTCTCTTATCTGGGAAATAGGTAGAAAATTTGCTTGATTCACACCCCACCATCATGTGTAGTGTTGTGAAATGCGGCAGGAACAACTGATCATAAACTGAAACTTCTAAAATCTGTGAGCCAAAATATTTTCTCTTCATAGGTGGATTATCCCAAGCATTAACTGATTAATCAATGTGAATCAGACTAACACAATGGATAAGTAAATTATAAAATACAGGTGGCATGTCCTTCATGTGAAAATGAAGACTTACCAGTAGGGTACACTTTTTAACACAGTGGTCACGGTCAGTTTCCTGGTGATAGTTGAGCCAAGAATGGAAAGAGGTATGGGTGGACGTACGGTGTCTGGGCAAAACTTCTCTAGGTGGACGGGACATCAGGGTGTTCAGGTAGGAAGCAGCCTTCACGTATTCTAGAGCAGCAAGAAGACACTTAGTGCAAAAAGGAGAGGGAAAAACATAGAAGGAGAATAGTTCACAGCAAAGGCACTACACTCGTTTCAGTCCAAAATTTTATGTCTGACATTTAAAGGTTCTTAACTATGTATAAAGTTAATTTGAAGTAGGTATATTCACACTTAACAAAATTGTGCAAACAGCCCTTGAACATTATATATGTGTTATGGCTTATGCAGGTAGGGCACAAACACTTTGAGATGGGTTGATGTACCACCTCTGGAAACACATCTATTTTCTTGTGGTGGATTATGTTGCTTGGTTTTCTAATGCCAAAGCAGATTTACATATTTTGAACAGGTCTGACTTTCTTGTGGAGTCCAATTTTTTTTCATTCCATAGGATTCTTCATTTAGGTTGGAAGCATCCATTTATATGTGATTGAGTGAAATTTGTTAATTTTTTGAGAATTTTTATATCTATGCTCATGAGAGTATAGAAACTTGCAGTCATAGAAATATTAAATACATTTAAATATATATTGAGACAAACTATTAAATATGATTCAACTTCTTTAATTCAGGTAGAGGTAATGATAGTATTTCTTTATCGTGCATGCACTTCATAGTTACTACTCAGAGCTCTGGAGAGTGTGCTGCCACATCGAGCAGATATTTCAACAGCATGTTAGAAGGGGCAGGGAGCTCTCTCTAGAGACAAAATTCATTACATGCGCTTAGTGACTGTGACCTCCTTCCAGGTACAGAAAGCCTCATGGCAGCTGAGTATCGTGGAGCAGAACGCAAAATGATAGAGAACAAGCTTTAGGCAGATCAAGAATGAATGTTGTTAGGGTTTAAATGCAACCCTACCAGGGCAGGGCCCGTTGAATAAGTATTAAAATATGTGCAAGTATTTATTTAATTAAGTGGATAGAAATATATTTTTTTCTAGAAATCCAAGTGTTTTTTGTTTGTTTCATTTTGTCAATAAAATAAGTTCAGTGCTGGCTGGCAGCTGCTGGCTGGGTCAGTTATCCTTGGTGGTTGTCCCTGAGAAGTACAAATGCATTGGTGGTCCAGGAAGTTGCCCTAGTGAGAAGTTATGGAATCTATCCCTTCTAATGAACTTCTACTTTCAATCACAGGGGAACTTGTGCTTGACCTTGACTTAGAAATGTAAATATACTTTCATTGGCTTTAGTGCTACCTCAATTCCTTAGTGTCAATGTGAGTGAACAATGGTTTCGTTTAAGTAACCTTATAAAATATGTATGATTCAAAAACAGTTTTTATTCATCCACAGATTGCTGGTTTGTTTCTTATTAGAAGAGTCAAGCCCATTTAGAAAAAAAAAAATTGGTTAAACTTGTTTTTTAGTGTCTAGAATTCCTTTTCAAGCCCTCTCAGGTTTTATGTGGATGCAGTAGTTTCCCATGTTGGTGTGCGAATTTGTTGCAAGGAGGGCTGCTTGTTGGTTCCTGGCTGCCTGGCTAACTTAGACCTGAAATAATCACACAGGAACTGTATTAATTAAATCACTGCTTGGCCCATTAGCTCTAGCTTCTTATTAGCTAACTCTTACATATTAATTTAACCCATTTCTATTGATCTGTGTATTGCCACATGGCAGTGGCTTACCAGCAAAGTTTTGGCATAACTGAGTCTGGCAACAACTCCATGGCTTCTCTCTGACTCTGCCCTTCTTCCTCCCAGCATTCATCTTAGTTTTCCCTGCCTAGCTAAGTTCTGCCCTGCTATAGGTCCAAAGCAGTTCTCTATTCATTAACCAATAAAAGCAACACACAGACAGAAGGACCTCCCACACCACCTTTATGCCAGCCTGTTCCCATTTTTAAATGAAGATTATATTTATATATTTGTTTACTTAGCTGTGTATTTGTGTATGTATTCGTGTGCATGTGAACATGTGTCTGGGTGCTATAGTATGTATGTGGAAATCAGGACGAGTTCCTAGCCTGTTCTCTCTTTCCATCTTGTGGGTCCCAAAGGAATGAACACAGTTCTTCAGGCTGGTGGCAAGAGCTTTTATTGGCTCAGCCGTGTTGCTGAACCCTCATTTTGTGATCCAGAACTTGAATACAAGAGTTGTCAATACACATGAGTGTGTGGATGTCCTCTCAACTCTTTGCACATCACTTTATAGTATACCACACTATCTTGCAAAGTTCCATTCTTCTTGCTTGCTTTGATACGAATATATCTGCGGAATTTGGTTACATTGCAGCTCAAAATAAATTGTCTTCTTAATGGTGAAACTTAAGTGAGAGTTTCGAAAGGGCTGGGGTCCAGGGTCAGTGTTTGCAGTCATCCTGTAACCAAACCCAGCTCCAGACTCACTAATGAGCTAGTTTCTATTCACCCAGGCCAAATCTGTTGTGAAAAAGTACTGACAAGGGAGCGTCCCTATAAACCGGGCAGACATTCTGAAGTCATGAACTGCGCTCCCAGTGCGGGTACCATAAACTTAGTAATGAATAACACCCTTTGAATGTCTGGACAAGAAAGGTGCCTCACTCCAGGAGGCATGCTTTCCTTTCTGTAACCAAACTGTGCTCAGCTGATATTTGAAGCCTGACTTCACACTCTCCAGAGCTCCTCTTTGATCTCACACAGTTTAGTTAAATTGACTCTGATATGTTTGCAGATTGAGGTGGGGGTTAGAAAAATGTGGGGGTGGGGTGTGAGCCCATGTGTTTCTCTTCCTCTGGAAATTTGCCAGTATTTGTCCTCTAAGGAAATAAGATTTTCTTGGCTGTTTTGATTGACTGATGGTACGAAGCAATACCTATGCAGCTATTGCCTTTAAATGCTTTGGGAACAAGGATCAAGGAAAAGCTACAAAGTTGGATACAATTTGACAAGTGAAATGTAGGCGGAAGCCCGTAGTGTGGGCTAGAAGCAGGAAACAGGGTAACAATTGAGTCACAGCCTCCAAGTGTGGGAAAAGGGGATTATTATTTCTCCAGACATACAGAAGAGAAAAATGTTAAACTGTAGTTTTCTTGTGTGAATATTGAACCTGCAAAGAAAACACTTCTCACTTGAGTTTGTCTGACTGAAAACATCGATAGAAATTATGAAGTATTTTCTGGGGTATTGATATCGAAGTAATTTTTGTACTGCTCTTTGTTTAATTCAGTATTTCAATGCTTTTACATAAGAGAAATATTTCTTGGTTATATTTTGTATACTTCAGTACTAGACATTTGATGCTCTAAATGTGGTCCTTAAAAGTCATGCCACATTGCTTACCCCCTTAGCAGTTGGGGTTGGGCAATCTTCTAATAGATCTGAGTCTCAGTATTTCCTCGTATGAAACAGAGACAACAATAATTCCTTGAAAGCGGCTGAGTGCATGCATGCCACACAATTAACACAGTGCCTGGAATTTCAGAAGGCCTCTTTGTTATCTGCTCTGGGCTTTATTTCTGCTAGAGTAGTTAGCTTTCTTCCAGCAGAGGAAGGACAACATTAAAACGCAAGGAACATTTTTTTCTTCAAATTTATTTATGAAGCATTTGTGAATGTGAATAAATGAATATAAAAATTTGTAACCTCAAAGTCCGCATTCTCACTGGGTATTATTCCTTATTTTAAATGACCAGGGACAAAACTTGAGTACACACAGATCCCCTTGACTTTAGAAAGTACAGCTAGAAGACATTTTGTTGTTGTTGTTATTGCTTTGTTTTTCGAGACAGGGTTTCTCTGTAGCTTTGAAGCCTGTCCTGGAACTCACTCTTTAGACTAGGCTGGCCTCGAACTCACAGAGATCCATCTGCCTCTGCCTCCCTAGTGCTGGAATTAAAGGTGTGCGCCACCACCGCCCGGCTAGAAGACATTCTTAGGATAAAGGATGCTACAGAAAACTGTACTTCCACCTTTAACATCTGAGGCACAACTAATAAAACATAAATCATATGAGCCATCTCAGACATATCCTATACCTTCAGTTTATCCTTCATTACTTTCTTTTAATTTAAATTGGAGAAAAGTATTGGGTAAACAATTTCTCTCATTACTTTTTTTTCTCTATGTCAAAAGTAGAAGGTGACAAAATTGTCCATTTTTTAGATTGTTCCTTTTAGCTGGGAGTGCTAAGAAAAGTTTGGGAATGACTTTCAGAGAAACATTTTTAATTGTTTTTAATTTATCTAAAAACAAGCTAAAAAGTTTAATTAACAGTCTCCGAGTAATAGTTAGACCATCATTCCTGTGGTATCAGCTTTCACTTTTATTTACGACGTATGTCCCCTTGTGTCTCCTTTATACCGGGGCCCACTATCACTAATATTTCTCTGATATGCGACTAAACCTAAGTGTAAAGTTAGCACCTGCAATCAATGCAAATTAATGATTTCTTTAAAAACAATTTCAATCAGGAAAAGCAGCTTTGTAGTTGAAAATCCCATGCTGGCCCCAGAGTGGGAGTTTTTCCAGCCTCTGCTTAAATCCAAAAAAATGCTGCAATCTTCTGGCACAGGCTCACTGTAATGCTTTAAAAACAATTTAGCAACTGTCATTGCTGTAATTACAGTAACTAATTACCATCCTTAGCAAACAAATAGCTTAACATAATATGCAAGCCGAATCAATTTTGAAGAAATGCAAATTCCAAAAGCGAAAAAGGGCATTTTGGCAAACCTGAAAGAGAAGCAGGAAAATAATACACTTTGTTTTATCTGCACATAATTCCCAGGGAATATCATATCATAAATATTTGCATTCAGTTCTTATCAGGACATTTGCATTTGCTTCTTATCAGTGCGCAGACCGGACTCTGCCAGATAGAGAGGGGAGCACCACGCCACGCACATATTTCTAATGAATCACGTCTCGGGCCCAGAGAATATTTTGGTGGAACTTTATCACCAAGATGAAGAGGTCATTCGCTCTCCCAGTTGGTTCGTCTTGAAATTGTCTTGAGATTTTGATGCGATTCACCCGACACAGCGTTTGTTTATTCACCCGACACAGCGTTTGTTTATTTCTTTATGGCAGACAAACACGGGAGGCGGTTGCTCTGTTCTTTCTAAACCAGAGAATTCCTTCCAAAGACTACTGTTCAAAGGACATGCCTCCCCCTTGCCTGCTACCTTCTCCCCACTTGCTCCCCGACTTCTACACAAATGAAATAAAATATAAACAACCCCAATTCAATTATTCCAAATTCTCCAGCAGGCTCAGCCATTTTTATTTTGTTGGAATCAGTAAGGAGGGCACAACCAAAGCAGAGAATAAAGTCCTACTCGACCATCATTATCTTGAAATTTAGTGCCAAATTTTGTTGTAGCTCTGTGGGAGCACATCTGAGGAGAAGCAGCATCCTTGGTCAGGGGACAGTGTAGATGACCACCTTTCTAATGGCTTTATCCAGGTAAAGCCATTTCTCAAGTTATTATAAGGAATGATGCTCCTCAGCCATGAGCACACATTAGGTCAGTAAGAGCAATAATAGCAGCTCTTCTCTCAGATGTGAATGATAGCCAAGTCCTTTGAAAGCCCTGAGTTATCTCACAAGACATCCATTATTCACTGGCTTGTGTTGCTGGTCCTAAGCTACTCAGTGTCCATGTCATTTTGGAAAGAGAAACAAGAAAATTTTTTTGTGTGTTGCTTGGAGCCTTCCCGTTGGGTCTTGCCATTTAATTAAGCAAGATCGGTATTTGAACACTCTGATTGCATGAGGTTCAAATAGATAGGCCTATTATTTTCATATGTAAAGCAAGGACAGATTGAGATACAAGAATCATGGCCATGCCAGTCAAGATCTCCATAGCAGTGTTATTATTACACAATTTCCTCTGTAATTTTATCATCTACTTGATATTATTGCACAAATTCTAAGGTCAAACTTCAAAGGAAGGCTCCGGATGGGATCAATCTGAGTACCAGGATTTCAATTTCCAATTATAAATTAAAATATAGGTATAATGGAAAAATTGTCATTATAATGGTAGCAAAAATGCATTTAATTGTGTTTCCTAGTAATTTTATTCATGAATATGGTCACTTAAACTTAATTTCACCTTTGACCAAGAAGAATTTTGCTTCAGCTTATTTATTTAACACAAAAGAGAATGTATGGCTTATTATGATTCAAATGATTGACACATCTCTGTTTGGATCCAGAAAATGTTATTTAAAATCACACAAGGGTCCAAACATTTTGTGCAACTTCATTCTTATAGCAGTAAAACAAGCTTCTGTTAAACTATTCATTTTAATTGTAATCTTTAAGACTGCTTAGCTTTTTTGTTTTTCTTTGGAAAGAGTTGCTAATGTAGTGTTAATATAGGCATTTTAAACCTTTTTAATTTTGACATAAATTATTTTCTTAAGAATTGTCTGCACATAGTTGCTCTTATTGTCTTTCAAAATCAGAGTCAGAATTTAAATAAATATTTCTCAGCATCCTACCAAATCTCCTTTTTAAGACTGAGAAGTTATGCATGGGAGGTTAGAATTCTGTGGCCCACTGAGAGAAATCTTCCTGGGAAGGTTGTTTTTTATCTGAGTTCAACTCTTATGTGTTCATGTTTAATTATGGGCACACAATGTAAAAATATCCCTTAAAAAAAGATTAAGAACCTAGACAAAGGAATAGTACTGAAAACCTCTTTGTGGGATTCAATAATTCATCTGGAAAGGGCTCCATGTCTGTCTTTCATGTTTATCATTGTTTTGAGCTTTCTTGGAGGTGGGAAGAGCTTATAGTTAAGGGCCCATTATCAGGGTGAAGGGTGCAGGAAGTCCAAAATATTTATGTTTGTCCATGGCCCACAGACAGAAGACAGTTCTCAGGAAAAGGGCTTTCTGATTAAGTGATTGAAGACACTCTGGTGTATTTTAATGGCTTCTTCTATCCAAGAGATAGCATCATCTTCGTCCTTATCGCTGCTCCGAGACTCACTTTAAACATTCTCCCATGCTCCTCCAGTTAGATGCTCCCCTCTCTCGGCTTCCTGTGTCCTCACTGCGACTCATCTCATTTGTTTGCTTTCTCGTTTTTGTCAGCAGGTTGGGTGTAAAGAGGCGCGTTTAGCAGATAATTGAAAGGGCAGGCTTTGCAGAGTCAAATTCATCTGCGTGGCGTTCAGCCACAGTCACTCGGCGATAAAACATGGACGTGGAAAACATCAACTTACACGTTGAGAAAGCTTAAGAACTCGCGATTGATGGACTGATGCTACAAGGGATGACCAAGGGCCATCTTTTGGTTTTTAAATGAAAGTCAATCAGGCTCCAAATAGAAGATATATGCTCAGATCAAATGCTTGACCAGAGCCTCCTCTTCTAGGCTTGTCCATGTTTTATGTATGCATGGCATTATAGCTTGCCCCTGATGCTCTTCTATAGAAAGGAACAATTTCATTATATTTTCTCACTGCTGTTAACGAAAATGTCTGATGATGTGGGATTCCCCTCTGTGTGCTATAAATATGTTTTACTACCATTGGTTATTAAAGAAGCTGCTTTGGCCTATAGCAGGGTAGAATATAGTCATGCTGGGAAAGAGAGAGAGAGAAAGAGAGAGAGAGAGAGAGAGAGAGAGAGAGAGAGAGAGAACAGAGTTAAAGCTGCTGAAGGAAAAAAACACCAGCCAAAACCTTAGGTAAGCCACAGCCTCGTGATGATACTTGTTTAATAAATGGTTTAATAATAAAAATAGTTTAATTTAAGATGTGAGAGCTAGCTAGAAGTATGCAGTAACTGTTGGCCAAACAGTGTTGGAATTAATATAGTTTCTGTGTGATTATTCAGGTCTGGGTAGCAAGAAAACGAATGAACAGTCTCCGTCTACAGTTTAGAACGTTTCTTAGTACAGGGTGAACAATTGTTAATTTCTTTTTATTAAGTGAATTAATTCATTAAAAGATATGTACCATAACTTTTAGAAGATATTTTTCACAAATACAACGGGATATGTACTAGTGATAGTCCCATTCTACAGGTATAAACATCTGGCCTAGGGGAGTTATAACGCCCGCAGCTAGTAAGCCCTGGAGCTGAGACAATGTCATGTCAGCTTGGCTGACAGAGTTCTATTATTAGTTGTTCTTAATAACCTCTGTTTCCCTGCATAATTCTTCAAATAATTCTGTTTTCATTAGATAACCATATGTTTTCTTTCAACCATGAGCAGAAAGGGTATCACTGGGAGTTGGGAAGTTTCTAGAGAAAATGATGTGACCCTTCTGGCTCTTTGTCAAAAGATGTGTTTTTTCTTGGCCTTCGAGCTCCTTCTCTCTGGACCATTCAAAGTCTTTGCACATATGAACCTCTGGAAACCCAGGTGGCAGCTGCAGTGTGGGGAGTTTTCCCTTCTGCACAGAGAATGAACACTGCAAATTCTCCTCCTGGGGAGGGTAAGATAAAGAGAATTAAAAGGGATAGTCTTGAGGTATTCTGCAGACCAACACAGAGACAGGGATGTGGGTAAAGGTTTCCAAAGGCAGATTAGAAAACTGCCCTTGAAGAAAGGGGGAAATGCACCCATTGCAATGTCTGTGACTGTCTTATTCTGAAAAAGAAAAAGAAAAAAAAGAAAAGAAACACTCACACACACACACACACACACACACATCATCTGATAAACTTTAGATTTGCTGACAACTCAGAAAGATGAAGAGATAAGCAAAGAAAACAATATGGAGAACAACGTACTGGACCAGATTATGAAGGAGCTGTTTTAACAAAGGGTGTCATAGGAAGCTTTCTATTAATCAGTCAAATTATTTGGGGAGAGTGGGGGAGGGAGAGAAAGTGAGAAGGGGGAGAGAGGAGGGGAAAGAGTGAGACAGAAGGAGGAAGGGAGGGAGAGAGGGAGAAAGAGAGAGAGAGAGAGAGGAAGAGAGAGAAGGGGGATTGTAGGAGACATGCAGCATGATATCTCAGGTTTTAGGAAATAGATTGCCTGGAGTTTACAGCAAGGGCAAGCCACATTCCACGGTCAGCAAAGGCAAAAGTTCATGTGGCTCGGCAGAGAATCTTTGAAAAGTAGAAATCCTAACAATTTAATCACCGATGAGTGTACTAGAGAAGTAAAAATACAGTATTTACTCTCAACAGTTCAGCCACAGAGAATTGCTCTAGAGACACCCTGTAAATGCTGGGCATCTGTAGACATGGGCAACAAAGCCCGGGTTCAGCCAGAGTCAGGAGAAGGATGCAGAAAAATGTAAGAATGGCTGAGCGCAGTGTGCACTTCAAAACGGTGCAACCCCAGGGACTGAGAGCTCTCTGGAAAGCAAGAAGCAAACACAGAACACGATCCACAAGCTCTTCCATCTATATGACCCACACTAATGACAAAATTCTTTAGATAAAATTTCCATGGCATATTGAACAGGATGAATAGCTCCAGGATGGACACTGTCGAGCAGGGATGACTTAGAGACCCAAGTCAAGCAAGCTAACTAACTGTAAAGAAAACTCCATTAATTTTACTAAAGTAAGGGTTTGAATATATTCAATAAAAAGGTCTGGAATAGCAGAGCATCATGGTGCTAGGATTTGTTTGAAAATTATGATGATGAGAGCTTCCAAAATACAGACGGGTAATTGACTTGATTTTAAGAAAGAGAAATGGTAGGATTCCTAAAGTTCTACAGCTTAGTAAAATACTGTCAGATGCTCATTGTCTTTAGAAGCAGTAACCATAGAGGTTTATGAGTACCTATATGAGTATGTAGTGCTGCCGGAACCAACTCTGACTCATTATTGCTAGTCACTCACTCCCTTCCTAAGTGAGACCCCCTCTGCAGCAGTGGCAGAAACTGAAGCTGAAGTGTAGCTTTGGTTTCAGAAGAGATTTATTGGACAGAATAATTTAAGTCATCTTGGGCAAGATAGAGAATTCAAGTTGCATTAATTTGTCCAAGACATGCTTTATCCCACACTAATGGTTTAAATTCTATTGTTTAATTCATAGTAGTCTTGTACTGTGTTTAAGTTTAAGAAACAGGAAAATTTATGTTCCCTGGGATTTTAGACAGCACCGCAGTGTCTTGATGTGAGTACTAGGTAGAGATGAGCTCTCAGCTACTCAACTCTTGGCTCTATGGTCTGTTGTGTCCATATTGTCTTTCTTTGTGCCTTAATCCCTCCATTCTCATAAAGACAGGATTCTGAAGGGAGCAGATCAGACAATCCTGCTAAAGTTGTGCATTTCCAGAATTCAGAAATGTAATGTTTCAGTAGTATATACCACAGGAAGCAAACTTACTGGTATTTGTTAGCGAACATAGCTGATGTTGTATGTGGTCCCCCACCTTCCCTTGCTTGCTGGGAGTGTTGATTCTGCAAGCTGACAACGGCTGCTGCTTCTGCAGGACTGCTCTCAGCTGAAGGAAACCCTCTGAACCAGACAGCTGAGAGCAGAAGCCCATAACTAAATTTTCAGAGGTAGCCCATAACTAAATGACTGACTTATACGAGATACGAAAAGTTTACCCTTGGCCTCAAAGTGCGGTGTATAACATACTATGGTTCATTTTTATAAGACTCTGTATGGACTGAGGCTGAAGCTAGACTCCAGCAGAGATCACCTGTCTGTCTAGAGCCTCTCATTCCTTCTCCATCTCTCTCTCCTTTTCCCCTGAAATAGTCACTTGCATAAGTACTTCCCTCGGCACCTCTGTCTGTAGGGAATTTGGCATAAAGTACTTAGTCTTTCCCTTTATATAATGTCTTTTTACTCATCCTTACTTTTCAACTTTCATCATGATAAAAAATAATATTTGTCTTCGGCAAAATACAATACTAGAACAACCCAGCCTAGAGCAGAAAAGGAAATTTCAAACATTGACATTAAAGTTCGCTTTTGACTCAATTATTGCTTTCTGGTTAAGTTTCAAGAGTTGCCAGAGAGGTTTGTTTAAATTCAGATTTATGAGACCACTTCATATTCGCAGAGCCAAGACAGTGAGCCTCTGAGGTCTTGCAACTTGTCAGTTCTTAGGCGTCCCTGTGAATAGAACTTGGAACACTTGGGGTGGAATATGGTCACACTGATGGCAACGTTGTGGTTTTGAGCTGCTTGAAGGCTACTGAGCTGAGTATAAAAATATAAACAACTATAAAACTATAGACAAACTTTTCCCAGTCCAAGAATTCTATTCCAACCATACCAAATCTCTTAAATACTCATTGCCAGCATTTCCTCACCCTTATCTACTGAACATTGTTCAGGTTCAAGGTCAGCTCAACTCCCAGAAGGAAAGGACGTCACAAGGCTACTGAGTAGCAAACTTCAATTGCCAGTTTAACACAGGTGTTCTTCGTCTTAGAACCCTGGAAGTTGGTTACTTATTTGTTTTTGCAACACTGTGACTTTGGTGATAAAAGAGACAAGATACCACCGTGAGACATGGAGAGGCTGTGGTAGACAGTCTCTCACTAGTGGAAAACAAAACAAAACAAAACAAAACGAATAAACAGAATTCCTCCCTGCTGGCAGTAAACATCTTCAGCTTTGTAATCTGAATGGCTGCCAACATTGACCTAAGGCACTGTGGAGTTAGCACACTGGGATTTGCTACTATTTTTGTCTTCTGAAGACAAAGGTCAGGTCTAGGTGTGTTCAGCAAGACTTTCCTAGTTTGAGTCACACTGACTGTCTTTCTCATTCTCTGTGGCTCTTAGGAGGAGAGAGGCCCCACAAGCAGTGTATTTCATAGGGAAGATGTTGATTATCTTAAGTTAAAGTGTGATTGGATCTGATCATTTCCTTGCTGCTCCTCCTGCAAGCCAGACACATGAGGGCTTTTGCTGTGTGGTAGCTGTTGTTGGCTTACGTGTGCCAGTTAGAGATGGCTCTGAGGTGACCATTTGAAAGACAGCGTCACACGAAGGTAAGAAAATTGGACTGCGTACAATTTGTAGCACTGTGACAATAACGCCCCCTTAGAAACAGTACCGCAGGAGCTCACACCAAGTGGCTCTTTCTCGGAGAAATCAAACCATACAACTGGGACCCCCAGCCTCCAAATGCACAGCTCAGAAGGGTGTGGGATTGTCAGTGTGAGAAGGTGAAGTGGGCCAGGAATAATTTCCAGAGCTCTGCTTCCAGCTCCCTGATCCCTCTCCACCTGGGTAAGCCATCTGAGCTCAGCACGGTGACCCTGCCATCTGTCACATCCCTCAGGGTAGCAGCCGGCCTTTTGCCTAAGTTTTTTTCACTGGAGGAGATCTGTTGGCAGTTCTGGGAACCTTCTGAACCCACCTGAGGTGGGGCATTTGTGGACACTGTGGAGGAATGCGCTTTAAGCATGAAACGAAAGGGAAATGCAATTTTTTTTTAAAGTGCCTTTTGATTTCCCTTGACCAAGACATTTTCTATTACTAACGCTCTCCTTGGAGGCAAATAAGAGGAGTTGGATTCACAATGGCTTTAGAACATGGCAGGGAGCACGCGCTATAGTTAAAGAAGCCACCACTCTCCATCTCCATGACATGTGGAAGTCAGTAATCAAAGCAGGCTCTATTTGAGAAATGAATACATAGTTATATAATTGTCTCTATACAAGGTCACACAGTCTCTAATATTGCTAGTGTAAAGCTCTATGTGTGGATTATGTTTATGTGCATATGTATCCAACTTCACACATAGGCATACGAGTAGTTCACGTGTGTTTACAGAGCTGCTTCTATGTATGGCATGACTATATGTCTACATGGCAGTTCTTTGTGGCTGGGCATGTGATTGTGCACACACATGCATATGCGTGCGTTTGTGCACATATATATGAATATGGATAGCCTGATGTTCCAAGTGCGGTTGAACGTGGGATTTTTAAAAGAAATAGTTAAGAACAACTTGTTATCCGAGACTCATAATTTTTCCTGACCTTTGCCCAGACAGGAAGTGCAAACGTTCTATTGGCTTTAAATGAGATATACATCACATATCTGATTTTTCTCTAGAGCTCTGTTTACTTGAGAGTTAAAACTTGGTGCCTGTCATTCACAGGTCCAAATTACCTTTCCAGCTGATCTCCTTCCCTCCCACATTCATCCTCCAAAGAACAGGGATTATTCACTCTCCTTGCACAAGCCATGCTTCCGTGAGTTTCCTTATTTTCTACTCTTTACCTCGAATACTTTTAATATTAGCACAGTGATAGTGGCTTTGACAAATACATTTCAAAATGCCACCAGAATAAAAGTTTCTCTTTTCTTTGTAGGGAGCAGTGGTTTAGGTATCCTGGTCAGCAGGAAGAAAAGGAAGTTAGGAAGGACATTTCTGCATCTTTATGCAAAGACCCCTGCCCCATCATTTCCGTTCCACCCACTGTGAAAACCAGCCAGTCAACACAGGGGCTGGCAAATATTGTGTCCGGTGAGTTACCAGTGAGAGAGCTCAGCCCGTAGAAGTGCTTGCTACCGGCCCGACAACTGGAGGTCAGTCCCCGGATCCCAACGGATGGAAGTTATTCTCTGGCATCCACATGAGTGCTGCGATATAAGCATGTGCGTGCCCACATGTGCTGGAACACACATCCACACACACACGCTACCCCTTGTGGACTACCATAGTTTCATTAATGAAACAATTGGTAACGCAATAAGAAATCAGGCCTCTTCTAACCTAGAGCCAAAGGCACAGGGTGGCCACTGATCAGTCTCTCCTGCTGGAGCTCGGAGTGGATGCATTGCACTTCTTTCTGCCAAGTACAAAGCAGAGAGCCTGGCACAGGGAAGATAGTATGTATCTTCTCTATTCGTTGAAGGAATAAGCAGATGAATTAATAAACTACCCGAACTGGTTGGTGAAGGGAGTGTTCACGTGACTCTAGATAAAATGAAACTTGTTTTTCTCTCTTTTCTTGTCTTATTAAGTGACTTGAGATTGTCCCTTTGTCCTGCTGATGGACAGACAAATTGATCTCTTTGGTTGAGCCATCTGTGTGGCTGACATATGTGATTGGGAAGTTCTGAAACTTCTCTGGGCATTCCAGTTCTCTTTGTCTCCTAGGGACTTGGGGACAGTTTTCTGCTTCCCCCCACCCCGCTTTATGACTCACGCAATCTGCATTTATTCGTCATCCACAAGGAATCTAGCAGTCACTTAGGACTGTGGAGATGGCAACCGTTCATGAAACACCCCAGAAAATGACAGGTTTATTAAACCAATGCCCCAACTGTACTTTCAGAATGACAGGCCTGTGAGAATTCTTTCCCAGTAGCCCCCGTAGCCAGCAGCTTCCACCTTACGAAGGGGTCACATGTCCATGGTGTCATTTGGCATTCTCACTAATCTATTTGACCATGAAAACTCAGGAATTTATCAGCTCGTCTGGGATCAGAAAATCATGAACACCGCGTTGCCGTCAGCCCCTCTGAGTTAGCCCATCTGTATTTGTCTTTACTGTAAACTGTGATGCTGATTCTGCTAGGAGCTAAGTGATTATCCCCCATCTTCTACTTTCTGCCTGTGGTGAAACCCCTGCAGAGGAGTTCGGTGACCATAAGAATTTGTTCATTGGTTTGTTCTTTATTAAACATTTAGTAAGCACATTTTATATTCTACGAACTTCTCTAAGTGGTAGGGACAGCCCTAAGCAGTATAGTCAGGATGCTTGTCCCCTTTGATCTCACTGTCCCATGGAAGGCAGGGAGGGGGATTCAGAAAATAAAAAAATTCAAATTCTGCATTTAATGGTAAGGCAGCTGCAGCCTTTCTCCTTACACCCATTGCAAAGAGAAAGAAGCCCATAGGAAGCCACCTACCAGGACTTTTTGGCTATGGCCCAAGACCTAGAAACTATAGTACTGTTATTTTAACTGTTAAGTAATTTGTTTCAAAGTTATTGAACATTGAGAATGATGATAATGGTGATGTGGTGGTGTGGTGTGTGTTTACCATATACAAAGTCCATGCAATTTGACAAGCACCTACACAACTCAGATTCTGATGAAGGTCCCGTTCATATAAGAAATGAGCCAGTGGCTCTGGGATCAAATAATAATAGCGTATATGTATATAATTTATATAATTAATGTCCGCCTGTTCTATGTAAAGTACCGCAAGGACAGTGACTTAGTTGGTCTTCTCACCAATCCTGTGTGATGACTGATGTTGTATGCATTTCACTGAAAGAATTCAAAACACAGAAAGACCATGCAGTTTCCCCAAAGACCACCGGGTTCTGACTGTATCCTAACCCTTGCATTCTCTGAGAGATGACGTCCGCGGATCTGAGATATTGGGAAGCCCAACGACAAAGGGTGATGCAAAGTATTCCTCAGCATTTTCCATCCACAGAGTGAAGGGAACTGGGGGTTCTACATTAGAGGACTGCTTTAAATCGCCCATGAGATCATACATCATGCACAGCCAAGCACACATAAGGAGAAGAGGATCACCGAATGAGGCTGAGTGACACATGCCTGTGTGTGTAAAGGCATAATACATGGATGTTGTATGCATCCAATACATTGAGCTATTGTGAGTATCCTGATTGTGGTTGCTTAATTGGGACAAAGTAATATCAATGAGTTAATCAAGCAGAATGAAGGGAGGCAGTAGAGAGTGTTCTGAAAGAGGGAAGGACATTGTTGAAAACATGACAGTAACAGAAAACATGATGACAGTTACTTTTATAAATTTTTTTATTGAGCTATATATTTTTTCTCTGCTCTGCTCCCTTCCACCTTTCCCCCCACATATTCTACACTCTCCCAAGGTCCCCATACTCCCAATTACTCAGGAGATCTTGTTTTTTTTTTCTACTTCCCATGTAGATTAGATCCATGTATGTTTCCTGTAAGGTCCTCTTTGTTCTCTTTGTTGTCTAGGTTCTCTGGGATTGTCAATTGTAGGCTGTTTTCTGTTGTTGCTTATTTGTTTTTTGCTTTATGTCTAAAGCCATTATGAGTGAGTACATATGATATTTGTCTTTCTGGGTCTGGTTTACCTCACTCAATAAAGATTTTATCTTGATTTAGGGTCTCACTCTGTTAGCTCAGGCTGAACTAGAACTCATAATAAAGAACAGTGTAGTCTCAAATTTGTGCTAATCCTCCTGCCTCAGCCTTCCTCTGAGTGCTGGGATTATAGAAATGATAACTTGGGCTAAACATTTTGTAGTTTATGTTTTTTTTTTTTTCCCTTGGGCAACTTGGTGCTATTATCTCTGTTATTGGGTGGAAAAGCCAGGCAAGTGCTCCATTTAGAATTTCCAGGGAGTCGATAGCAGTTTAGCTTTCCCTTTGAGGGTAACATGGTGATGATATTTACCAAGCATTGTAGTTGATGCAGCATCCTCGCAAACACGGGTCTTGCTGACATCTTCAGCACTCACAGAAGCGGTTATTATCAGTTGCTGTAGCAGTGTTGTCAGTGACTAGTGGGGCTGAACGCAGTAACCTGGCCACAACTGAATTCTCTTACATCCAGTCTTGTCTCATAGGATCATGATGAGAGAAGAAACTCCTGACTCTGGTTAGGACATTATTAGACTTGCCGACAAACAACCCCAAATTTCTCACTTAAACTGGCAAGTTGACCACCTTTGTTTATTTCTATTTTCTACATGAACTTCAATAAATGGTAGGACAGATAGAAATACGAACATAAGAGATTATAAGAGGACAGGGTAGAAGGTAAGGCATGTCCAGAAAGAGTTGCAAAGCAGCAAAATAAATGCTAAAAGACGGAACTCGAGGGAGTAGAAAGGCTTGGCAGTTAGTGTTTGTGGATGTGGTGTAAAAGCCAACAAGGGACAACGTGTAACTCACTTTATGTCCTTCTGGGAGTCAGGCATTGGAGATAGTCTGGATTCTTAAAGGTAGGGATAGGGGCATGAGTTCAGTGCTGGCTAGCTTACAGCTTTAAATCAAATGATAACATTCTTTCTATTTCCTCCTTCCTCCAAGCCTAAGACTGGAGATTTAGTTTCTGGGAATGGTGCCCCAGAGGATGGAGAATCCGTGCATTAGGTAGAGTAGAGGGAGGGTAGGTGTCACATAAACACAAGGGGATTACGTGAGGGCTTCACGCTGGAACGGAAACCTCAGACCCTTCTCCCTCCCACAGCACTAGTGGCAGCTCCTACAGACAAGAAAGAAAGGGGTTTTTCTCCAAGCAAAGAGCCACTCGAGAAAAATGACCCACGGACTTGTGAGATTTCCACAACCCTGAAGGTCAGTGAGAATAACCCTCAAGCCAGTCCCCTTATTGAAACTCACTGTTGGGCAAGTCCTACCTGTGTCCTGTGTGCACAGATGATTTCAACCAGGGTTTAAATACTTGTTAAAAAACAAAAGAGGACGAAGAGATAAATCTGTGATGCAAAAGACAGCAAAACAAACAAAAACAGGAAGAAAGAAAGACAGTTGATAAGGAGATTGGATTGGAGTTGAAGACCTGCCAGAGATACTGTATTTTGCATTCTAAGGAGATGCAAGGGAAGACCCAGCGTTTAGGGCATACAGCCAGGATACCATGCATGTGTTCTGAGAATGAACTCTTACTATTTATTCCTTAAAGTGGAAGCAGATATTAAAAGTCCAACATAAAGATGAGTGATATACTTAAGAAGACCTTCCAGAGGAAGTAAAAAATGAAAAGTCAAAACTGAAAAATAAAGGAGAAAATGATAGGTAAGTCATAAAATTATTCTATGGGTTCATTCTTATTTTTATTTAAGAAAATAGAAAGAGGTAGAGGAAGAAGGAGAAGAGATGGAGAGGTGGATAAAGAAAGAAGAAAACAATGAGGGAGAAAAATTACCATGTTATATGAAGAAAATGATTTGAAAGAAAAATAAATCATTAAAGAGACTAAAAGAACATTCTTAAGAACCAAAGGGTAATGGTATCCATTCAAAAATATTTATTTTTGTTCTCTAGATGTGTTTGCTTACATGTGTGTGTGCGCATCAACATAAAACATAAGAAAGCCTAGCTAAACAAAGTCTTGGAAGCACCTCAGAAAGCCAGCAAAGGGAGTCCTCTGGTAAATACTACAGAGTGTCCTAGAGGGTCTTAGGCTGGAGCAAGCTGGAGGTGGTTCATGGTCAACCGCACAGAGCAGACGAGGAAAGCCTTGCACAGAAATCAGTTTGCAGTTAATGTTGAGGAAGAACACATGGAATCACAAGTTGGAAAAGGGAGTTCTCCCACAGAGGCCATGAGTAGGCCGAGCTGAGCTCAGGGTTAATCTGCAATGTCTTGAAAGTGAAAAGCATAAAAGATGGGCTTAGCAGCTCTTTCCCGCCGTTTGCTCTGCTTTGCTGTCGCTGAGACCATGTGGAGTGCTGACTTGATTTACAGAAGGCACGCTTTTATTTCTAATCTTGAGCTAAGAGGGGTCTTAGTGATTTCATTCCAGAGCCAGTTTGTTAAGGGCCCAGTGTCAGAACTTTGCTTTTGGACAAGAATGTCTTAACTTCCTCGTCTACACAGAAACCTGAATGAAACCCAGCACTGTGCCCAACCCAGACTTCACATAAAGGAATATTCTAGGAACCAGCTAACTCACAGACTGATTTTTTTAAAATTTGTATCTTATTGGTGTATGAGGTTCTTCTGTTTATGTGTTGCTTTCATTGGTTAACAAAGGAACTGCTTTGGGCCTATAGCTTCTGTGTAACTGTGGGACTCATTCAGAACCCAACCCCACATACACCACCACACACCTCAGCTGCACTGTCTAACCAACAGCTCTAGAGCTTCCCATACATCAAACTGAAATTTCTCCCCAGAGCCTAGGAGTCTTCTCTGGTACCACCTTGGTCTTCAGAACTCTGTGCTGAGGATTAACCTTGTTTTCTTGGCTTACTCCCCTACCGAGGCTTTTAGTAATAAGGCAAAAGCTTGGGAGCAGATTCATCCAGGCAGAGCCTGGCTTTTGTTTTTGTCTCCTTTAGAGTTCCACATTTTTTTCCCACACATCTTTCTGAGATAGCCTCTTAACCAGATGACAGGAAGGTGTATTCCTTAGAAGACAAAGACAACAGTGGCTACTTTGAAGAAGCCAAAACTCCTTTGAGTAAAGAAAAAGCACATGGACTCTGAAGTCCTGCTACTGACAGGGGTGGGGACATTTTCCTGGAGGGGCTCTCAGGATACTCACTTTTTTTTTTTTTTAACATCAGTTCATGTGTTTAGATAGTTTCCATCCAAGGGATGAGCTTCACCAGTCTGCAAAGCTACCAAGAGCCATTGTCTTATTTTCTACAGCCCATATACAACCAAGGGAAGCTCTTTACATCCAGAAAATATGCTGATTGAAATATCATTTCTGGGAAGTCTGTTCTAAAGACACTAATTGATATTGTTTGAAGAAGTGTAAGTGTCTGTCACGAAAACCGTTTTAACAGCGGGCTTGCTTTCTTCTTTAGTTTGTTTAACTTGGCAGAGCGTTCCCTCCCCCCCTTTAGAAATCCTCCTATTTTGATTTATGAATGTTTTCAAATTTTTAAGATTCTCCAAACCGTTGTTTCACCTGTAAGTAGAGAGATAGCTTGTTTGGCTAACTGCCTTGTGTGACTCCGTGCCAGGCAATGAATAATGCCATGTTCAATACTCGAAATTTGTGTTCCAAATTCTGAATTTCCAATGAGCTGCATGGAACACTACTGATAAGTGGCTGATTTTCCCTGTAAGGATTGTTTTATTTTAAACTTCAAATGTAGTTGCCTCACTGTATGCAAGGTAATTTCGAATGGATTTTAGAGTGGAGCTAAAGACTATTCAGACTTTGCTAAACCGAGGATATGGAAGAAACGAGCTAATGAAAGAGGTCATCTTATCTTAGCGGCCTTAAATCTTCGCAGCAGCACCCAGCACCATTTTCTTCCCGAAAGGCACTAGCCAAACTTCAAGAGAAACCTTGAGTACACTCTTCTGCTGCAGTCGCTGGTATTCACCTCAAAGAATTCCTATGTGTTGAAAAAGAAAAACACACTGGAGAACACGGAACTTGAGCTGAGGTTATAATAAAGAAGAACAGGGAGCCCAGATATCCCTTCTGCATTAAATAAAGCTCAACTGAAAACTAAAAATTTCCCTTGAATTTACAAGTGTTATCCACCTGTCCTTCTTTTCAGTGAATTCCTGCTCCCCCAGGCTGTGCTGTAAGTACCAGAGAACTATCAAAAAGCTCCTCAGAAACCTCTTCCAGAATAAGCGGGAGGGAGGAAGGTCGATAGCTCCTTCTCAGATGATGTCTCTACGTACCCTGCCTCCTTTGTCAACCCGAACAACATTAATTTCTCTTATTTTTCATTGCAGTCAGTGAGGGCCTGACTGAAGCAGAGTTTGCACAGACCATTCACCTCTAGAGAGTAGGTAGCTTGGGCACAGGTTGGGTGTGAAGCCAGTGCCTAATAAAATTGGAAGTATTTTAAACAATAAACACTTAAAATCACACCCAACATGGCTTGACATAAAGGTATACAGGATCGACTTTTAGTGGCTTTAGGGATTATTATTTTGGGGCAAAGATTATGTTAAATATTTGATATTTTTGATAGATTTTTTTTGATAGGGCATGCAAGATTCTTTTCTTGCTTGTGCCTGAGCATTGTGGGACATTTTAAAATCACCAGACTGTTGGAATAAAACTTATGATAGTTTCTTGCAGCTCTTAGGCTGGGAGAAAACAAATGATAACCTCTGTTAAACAAGTTACCAGTATAAGTTCTGCTCGCTGGTCAGAGCCGAGAAGCCCACTAGGGCTGTCGTGCATGCTGAGCTGAGAGAGACCAATTCACAGGCTTTTCCTCCCAAAGTAATTGGCTGGATGAACTTACTGTTGTCCCTCTGGTAAAAGCAGGAAGACTACATAAAGAGAAGTGAATGAGATCAAAGACCACATCATATTTTCTGCTGACCCAAGAAATGGAGGGTGGGTAAGAGGCAGATGGACACATGTACAAAACCTGCCATGAGCTTACTGAGGAAGAACCAGAACAGCCCAGTTTCTTTTGGCCCTAATTGTGAGGAACAGCTTATATAACACAGGCTAATGAAATAAAAGGATAAGCCACTCATTTTGGAAAGAGTGTTAGCATCTTTGTTCCCAGTCATCCTAGGAACAGACTTGTCAAGGGAGTTACAGTTTTCCACAGAGATGTTAAGAGTAACTTGAATGGGGACGGTAGATAGGTGTGGGGACCTCTGAGGGTATTCATGTTGCCTTAGCTGGGGCAGGGTGACAAATGTCAGTGGCATGAAAGCCCTCGGACAGCGAGATACAGAGTTGGCAGATGGGGAGGGTGGGTGTCTATAGGGCACAGCAGAAATGGCCAGCACTAGCAGCCTTGTCAGGGCTCAGTTGCTTACTGTGGACCGGGACATGCAGGGGTTGCAGCAAACATGAGTGAAGAGGTCTGCTTCCCAAGCAGATGTCTGGCTGATGTTGAGCATGTTTCGTTGTGCCAACTAAAGGGGTGAGAGGTGCATGAAAAATTAAGACTTAAAGTTTATCAGCCACGAAGTTGGGAGCTTGGAAAAAAATACATTTACTTCAAAGCAAGTGAAGAAATGGAACTGTAAAGACCCTACTGGTCCAGTCCTCACTTAGCTATATAGCTTTAGATGCTACAAATGAAGCACTTGATCTGAGACATGGCTTGTAACAAGAACTTGTTTATTCTTTCCAAATGTGACTGCCAAGAGCACCTACCTCTGAGACAGGTATCAGAGGCTATGTCTGATATTCAGTGTAGTGAGGTATAAACAAAGCAGGGAGAAGCCTTGGGACTTAGAGAGCTTGCTTTAATGAGTGGGGCTTACTGGGTAAGGAACAGGAGGAAGCCAGTTTCAAGGGTGAAGTTGTCTTTGAGGTCTGAGGTCACAGCTGAGGAGCTGAAGGGAGGTGGAGCTGTAGACCAAAGGAACTGTGAAAACCTGGTTCAAATCCCTGTTGAGAGTTTTCCTTCTGGACTATTGGTTACACACACATGAATACACACAGACACACACAGACACACACAGACACACACACATAGACAGGCAAACAAACCTTTTTTTAGATTAGATTAGCAGATTAGAATTGCAAGAGACCAAAGGATTCTTTATGAAAACAGTGAGAAAAGAGCAGAAAGAGAATGAGCAGAAACATAATATTTAAGAATGAAAAATTCAAAACCAAACTAAAAGAGGGTAAACACAATCTCATAATCTAAGTATCTGAAAAGGAAGCTATAGGGAGCGATTCCAAGTGCCTTGTACACCGTCAGCTGGCAATTAGTCAGGGTAGAGGTGACAGAGTTGAATTAAATTACCCAATAGGGTAAATTGTGTGATGTCATGAAAAGGCCCTTCTAGGAAACCCTCTGTGTTCAAACCAGAAATAAAACAGTGTGGGTGGACAGCTCTGTAGGGATTCTATTCTGTTTTAGACCAAAAATTGTAAGTGTTGAGTTTTATGAAAATAGCCAAGAATCAGATTTTTTTTGGGCTACTTTAGTATGTGTGAATGTGTTTGTGTGTCTGTGTGTCTCTCTGTGTGTGTTATGGCACTATGTACATAGTCACTCTCTCTCTCTCTCTCTCTCTCTCTCTCTGTGTGTGTGTGTATATTGAGGTGTAGAGTGTGTGCATGTGTATGAATTTTGATATATGAATGCCACTGAGTTCTTCTGAGGTCAGGGGATGGCACTTGGGGTTGATTCCCATCTTCCCCTTTGTTTGAAGGAGTCTCTTTTGATGTTCCTGTAGCTGTGCTGTTGCCTCTAGAACAGCTGGTCTGTGAGTGCCAGGACTTTATTCCTGCCTCCATCTCCCATCTCACCACAGGGTGCTAGGATTACAGATGTGTGCTAACACAGCGTTCTTCTGATACGAATTCTGGGAATCTGAACTGATGTTGGGCTTGCTGGGCAACTGCTTTTAAATACTGAGCCATGTTCTTGGCTTCCTATTTTGTTTGGTTTGTTTGCTTTTTTGTTTTTTTGTTTTTCTGAGATAGGGTCTCAGGTTGCCCAAGTTGACTTTAAAGACTGTAGAAGAATTCTCCTGACTTAGCCTAATATCATGCCTCTTAATTGGCAGTCCACATTCTTCTTTAAATGTCTCACTATAAAATGAAGGTATGGGGGGGGGGTGGAATTGACAAAAGCAAGGTCACCTTTTAACCTTTTCTTGCCCCCGCAGAAGTGGAAAGTGGGAGAAGCCTGCTTTAGAGCGTGCGGTATGTAAGACTGTGAAGAGCACCATGCAGAACTCTCGATCCAAGAGGAGCCTTCCTCTCAGGGCAAGAAGCAATGAACGTGTGGGGAGTTTAGAAAACATACATGCAGTCCGCCACCATCTTAGCTGGGGCACATTATGGAGTTTCTACTGTCTGCTCAAAAAATACAGTGAAGGGAACTGGTCTTCTACACAGGCCAGTCTGTGTCCACCCTGATCGACAAAGGACAAACTATCGCACCTGTTTTCTGTCCGTGGAAATCTTCTTTGTACTAGAAGAATTCTGAGGTAGAGAAGTGGATCAAGTTGTGCAGATGAAAACCACACCAAGAGGCTGCAAAATGCAAGTCTCTGAGAATAGTGGCCTTTATCCTCAGAGATTCAAGAACTGTTACGGTTGAACTCAGAAGAATAATGAAAAAAAAAATGGAAGAAGTGGTAGTAGATTTTTTAAAAGTTTCTAATAGGTAGGAAACTAGATTCTCCATCTTAAAGAGAAATATTTGCATTCAGAATGCTTAGTCCAAAACCTTGGGAAACACTACATTGGATTATTCAATATCTGGTTTATGATCATTTAGGTGTAAAATTAATGATGACTTAGAAATTCCACCACAACATCTCCAGAGTCTTCTTTTTGCTATTGTTTTCCAATAACTTCATTAAATCACGAGAAATTATGAAGGAATATGTTTAGACAGGGCTTTGACAGATCTTATATTAATTCTGGTGGATAAGAGAGGGTCTATGATAAGTGTGGCTGGAGAGAGCTGACTTTGACTACTCTCCTCGCCACAGTAGAGTGACCAGAAAATGGACGCCAGAATAATGAAAGGCGTCCAATGCATGTCTGGGTTTTCCTCCTTGTCCGAGAATGTGCTATAAAATATCAGGCTCCAGAATTTCCAGTGACAAGACCTTGAGGGAAAGCTTCATATGAAGAGTGACAGAATCAAGATCAAAGAGAATGGGACCAAATGGAATCAGCAAGTGAAGACCAGAGGCTCACAAGCTTGGATTCAATGGGAGGTAATTCATGGTGTCATAGTGAGTGCAGTTTGAAACTAATTACAATACTCTAGGCATGGGTCAGATCACTATTCTATACCCCAGGCAGGCCTGGAACTCATTCTCCTCCTGCCTCAACATCTCAGTTGCTGAGTTTATAGGCGCTGTGTATCATGTCTGCCTTGGGATCTAATTGCTGATGTCAAGCAACTGACCATTGTCTACTTTATAAGATGTGGAGGTTGTTCATCATTAGCTGTTAGGTACTGTGTCTTTAGGAGAGCTAAGTCCACGCAGCGAGATCTGAAATCTCACTGCAGTTAGTTCCAGGACCTCCTTTACTGAGTGAGCATGCAAATATTCAGATTCCTAGAGAGAGTTTTAGGTCATCATTCTAAGCGATATATTTCATGGGAAGGATGGCTGAGGGAAATGCATGCAAGGAAAATGCAGTGACAGCTTGCCATCCCACAAGGAGCCAGTCACAGTGACACACAGGAATGTCGTTCAATGAATAAAGGCAGAAGAAAGAAAAAGGTATAGGGATGAGATGTAGCTCACTTGGTAGAGCGCATGAAGCCCGAGTTTGATCACCAATACCTCATAAAGGTGGTGGTGGTACATGCCTGTATTTCCCCCAACCAGAAGGAATCAAAAGTTGGGTCCTCCTTATTGGCATAGCAAATTTGAAGCCAGTCTGGACTATATGAGACCCTGTGACAATAAAAGGCCTTAGTGATGAGCCATCGATACAAAACAGTTTTGTTGTGCTTTGGGCATAGCCTGGGTTTAGACTTTCCAGTGAGGACCAGCGGCATTCTCAAATCTTGCTGGTGGCAAATCAATTAGTTTCTAGTGGGAACTGTCTTCTTCTTCTCTGTGTGTTCCTGGTGGGGCTACAAATCGGGGCCCCCCACCTTCCCCCAGTGGTTATGGGCAAGTGACCCAAATCGCTGACGGGGCTCAATGTCAACACAGTAGGATGCAAGCATGATTGAGGGCACAGAAAAGACAGCCTTACCTCAATTCTCTGCTCAATAAGAGGGCTGGCTGGCATGGATCTGACTTTTCACAACCTGGTTCTGCTGTTTTGATTATTCAACCTTCTAAGGAAGCGACTTTCTGCCAGAAGAAAAGACATCTATCCACGTTTTGAGCTTTAAACACGCTAGGAATGAAAACAGACCAAGTTCTTTTCTTTTTTTTTAAATTTATTTATTTATTAAAGATTTCTGTCTCTTCCCCACCACCGCCTCCCATTTCCCTCCCCCTCCCCAAATCAAGTCCCCCTCCAAAGAGGAACATGGGATGTACTCACTCATATTTGGTTTTTAGCCATAAACAAAGGACATTGAGCCTATAATTAGTGATCCTAGAGAAGCTAAATAAGGAGAACTCAAAGAAAAACATAAAGGCATCCTCCTGAATATTAACCTTCATCAGGCGATGAAAGGAGACAGAGACAGAGACCCACATTGGGGCACCGGACAGAAATCTCAAGGTCCAAATTAGGAGTAGAAGGAGAGAGAGCACGAGCAAGGAACCAAGTTCTTTTCTTAAAAAAAAAGTCTGACCTCTTGCCTGAGCCCTCTGGGACCCCACCTCGAGGATGCCGTTCTCAAGGAATCTTCTGGAAATGCGTGTACATCTTCATCGATGGTGCTGTGTGATATGAATGGTTAGTTTCTATACAGTGCTCTTGTTTTCTTTGGAATTGAATCATATCCAAGGGGCCTTTCGCAATCCACTTATTCGCACTCCAAATTCACGGCAAATCGCTTTTCTCAAGTGGGAGAGGGAGGTCTGGAGTCGGCAGTTCCTGACTTCGCGCACAGTGTGGTGCAGACCCGTAGAGACGTGACATGTTGCCATCTTTCAGGTGCATTGGACACCCCTGTGGCTGTTTCATTTTCATCCTTCATCTTTCCCTCCTCCCTTTCTCCTCTGCCTGCACCTTTCCTCACTTCTTTCCTTACGTGTTTTGACTCATCGCTAGCCAAAGGGGGCTGACCTCGAACTTTCTAGCTTTTGCCTTCCCCCATCCCCAGGTGCCACATTGCTGTGCCAATCTTTTCTGGCTGCTCTCAACAGCACAAAGAAGCCATCAGTTTCTGTACAAAAGGCATGACACATGAGCAAGACTACTTGCCGTCATCTAATTTTTTTTTAATTTATTTATTTATTAAGGATTTCTGCCTCCTCCCCGCACCCGCTTCCCATTTCCCTGCCCCTCCCCCGATCAAGTCCCCCCCCCCTCATCTGCTCGAAGAGCAATCAGGGTTCCCTGACCTGTGGGAAGCCCAAGGACTGCCCACCTCTATCCAGGTCTCCTAAGGTGAGCATTCAAACTGCCTAGGCTCCCACAAAGCCAGTACGCGCAGTAGGATCAAAAACCCACTGCGATTGTTCTTGAGCTCTCATTATTCCTCATTGTCCGCTATGCTCAGTTAGTCCGGATTTATCCCATGCTTTTTCAGACCTAGGCCAGCTGGCCTTGGTGAGTTCCCGATAGAACATCCCCATTGTCTCAGTGCGTGGGTGCACCCCTCGTGGTCCTGAGTTCCTTGCTCGTGCTCCGTCTCCTTCTGCTCCTGATTTGGACCTTGAGATTTCTGTCCGGTGCTCCCATGTGGGTCTCTGTCTCTGTCTCCTTTCATCGCCTGATGAAGGTTAATATTCATGAGGATGCCTATGTGCATGTTCCTAGAGAAGCTAAATAAGAAGGTGAATCCGTCATCTAAATTTTATCTTGAGATAAATCCCTGCAGCCCAATCTTGATGCCACGTAATTGGAACACAGTATTTTAGCTTGTTGTAAAAAAAAAAAAATCTCTTCTACTGACATACATTCTAATGCATGCCATATTCTAATATTGTTGCCCTCAGTGCTTCTTTCTTTTAAAAGACACATGAAAAGAAGTAACAAATGGTCAATACATGTAATGTAAATATTTCTGAGGATACTGCCTGCCACATTTCCAACTAAAATATTTTGAATAAAGGACATGGTTTCGATGCAGATGCTGCAATGATTCCTGAGTCTAATGCAAGGATGAGAACAGATCTGGCCTCTGATTGATGGAGAAACAAACAAACTACTATTATATCAGTAGTCATGATGAGGAACAGGCATGCCCAGTGCCATGATGCACAGATGTACACACTTGTCAGCCTAGAAGGAATTTTCTGGAATTGGAAGGACTTGGAGATGAGGAAGGAGTGCTGCCGGCTAGGGACAGCACAGGGAGTCAGCAGACCTCGCTGGGTGCGTGGATGTGTGTCTCTATCCTGTTATTGTCCTGCCTTGCTCTTGTATCCCGTTTGGGATCTGGAAAGGTTGCATTGATTTTATTTTATATTTTTACATTGTGAAATTCATGTGAGACAGAAAGAATCTCTTTTGTCAGTTTTCTGAAACATAGAATAATTCATTTTTTCCCCTCTAGGAACATTCTCTTCTGAGCTTGAATTTAAATCTTTCCCTAATTGATCTGTTTTGTAAATTTTGGTTACTATGACAATAAATTGATTCACTTCAAAAGCTATTAACAGCAGATTGTCTCCTCTGTTCTCTTTGTTGGGAATGCTATAATAGGTAAAATGTCAACACTAACCAGGAAAATTCCAGAGACGGGGAAAAATGGTGCAGGAGTTTGGCAAGACACGATACATTCTAGAATTTAATCTCTGGTGAATAGAGGAGGCCTATTAATTTATTTCACATGAAAAACCAGACAAGTAGGCTTAAGGATGATAACCTTTATTTGATTATCACCTAATTTTATTCATCATTTCAAATCAATATTTATTGAGCTTCTACTATGAGTCAAGAACTACCCCAAGCACTAGAGAGAAAAAGATGAATTAGGCAAAGTGTCTAATTAGGCAAAGATGCTTTACCTTAAAAAGCTGAATTCACATAGGCTCAGTGGAGGACAGTAAAGTCAGGAAAATGTGATGATGCCAATGGCAGAGAGGTTCCCTTTCGCTTGTTTAGAATACCATGAAAAAGGCAAGACCACACATGAGAAAGACACTCTTCAGTGTACCCCCTGAAGGGTGTCCTGAAAACAGCGCCCTAGAGGTAAGTATAGCACTCGAACCCATTACCTGATGGTAACAATGTCTTCACCACCAGGACGGAGTGCTCAGTCTCATGACTTACTTCCCCCGAAAAGAGGATATCAGTAGATTGCCGGACAACACTCTTATGCCTTGGTGAAGACCTACCTTGACTTTGAGCCCCGGATGTTTCCACATTGATTCCATCATTGCTATTAATTAGCACAATGCCAGACAAACCCGTTCTCTTTTGAGGCTGAGTTTTCTCACCTGCAAAAGAGGCCAACCACAGCACCTTTTCTGAAGATTAAACGGATGAATATTTGGAAAAGTCTTAGAATAGAGTCTAGCACATAGTAAGTGGATATGTAGGTGTTCACACACCCAATTAAATAAGCACTGTGCACAAAAGGCAATAATAAGCCCTTTGAAGGAGGAAGTCAGAGCAAGAATCCAGATTTCAGTTAGTGAGAATTCATCATTTTGAGTAAGAATATACATTTATTTGCTATCTTTAGATCTTGAGCATTTTGGGCTTCTGAAAACTACTCATAAACCACCGCATAAATAAAAAATTAATACCCTAAGACAGAAAGATCAATTAGAAGCATTAACAATTCAGCAATTACAAAAATGGATCTTGGGCAACTGGAAGATGACAGAGAAGAGCGGGCCGCAAGGCTAATTTCTCGTCTTTAAGTTAGGACCACAAGATGGGCTGTAATGACAGAGAGGGTGTTTTGTTGAGGTGGAAAGAATGCGGGCATTGTTGCTGACTTCCGCTCTTCATTAGCAGAACCCAGATGAGGAAAGTTTGACCCCACCAACTTCCTGTCTTGCTTTTGTCATCCGCTCCCAATTCACTAGCTGTGATTTTGGTGAGCATTCACACCTCCATTGCAATAGGAAAATCACTGAACAGATGACCTTCCAAATGGCAGCATACTGACAGACGAAGGGGTATGCCTGTCGCAGTGATGGCGCACATTGATCTTAACTTTATTGGAAGCATCATTGTGTTCCTCGGCACAAGGAAAAGCAATACTTTAAATCTTCCCCATGCAATAATGAGAGGCTGTAGTGCTTTAGGAAATTGGAATCTGGAAGTCACAGGACGGGTCAAGAGAGCAGTTCCTCTTCTGAGGAGCCTGCATGGAAAGAAAAATACCAGCATTGTGCTGAAGGTCTAATGAGATACCACCACGGGGGCTCCCTGCTGAACTCCTATACTACCCGCTGAATGCTGCCGGGAACCTTGCAGGTGTAGGTGGCTGTGCAGAAATGAATTGACAAATTGGGGATGAGCCTGAATAGTCTTGGATTGAAGGCTGGAATACGGATATTTTATCAAGTCTCCGAAAGTCATTTGGATTTTCCTCAGAGACGAGATCATCATAAAACACCAGTTTTTTTCCTTTGAAAATGTGTCTCATATACCGTCCATAAGGCCATTGAATTCTTATATATTTATAAGCAGAGAAATGTGAGATGTGTGTATATGTGCGTGCTAAGCCCCTACCAGTGCAGGAGTTGACTGTTTTAACTTGTTTTAGGTCTTTGCAGAACGATTTAAAAATGATTAAACACAGCAGACATGAATTTGTTGGCTTGCATTCGCCAAATGACTTTGGGTTTTCTTCTTTCAGAATAAATAAAAAAAAAGCTGTATAAAAAATTACCAGTGGGTTGCCCTCCCCCAACTTTGCTATTGTTTATTTTTTTTTTCCTTTTTTGTTTGTGTGTTTTGAGGTTGAGGGTTATCTATGACTCAATGGCAAGCTCCAGTTCAATCAATTTAGAAGGAACTTTTCGGGCTGAGTTATTTTTAAATGCCTGAAAATGAGGGAGCCGTAAATGGAAATCTAATCACAGCTTAACCTGTAGTCATGCAAACAGTCAACTATGAAATCAAATGAGCTTCCCACCCTCTTAACCCATTAATATTTGCTGACTGGCTGGGGTGCTCAGACATCATTTTTCAAAGAACAGGAAAAGGGAAAAGCCTTCTATCTGGAGGGGGATAGGAAGGGGCTGGGGCTGCGGAAGCTGAGAAGGAAACATCAGGGATATAGCAATTTCCTTTTAGGCACAGTGTGAGCTTACAATGTGCACCTCTCTCCGCTCGCTGCACGGGGCTTGTGTATTTCTGTAGCAGCATCCCTAGTAAATACCGAGCACAAGACTGTATTGTTCTAGCTAAAATAAAATGGATTTTTAAATATTTTTTGGCATTTCGACTTCAACTTCTGCCATCCTTATTGATCCACACAGCCTTGGAGTTTTGCGTCTACTTGTAAAGTCTGTGTAACCTTCCCTGGCTCTCTCCTCAGCCTGCCCCTCCCTTCTGGTTTGATAGACTTCTGTAATGTCCACTGTCTGCTGCGTTTTCTTTGTCTTTTGATTGTGTGTTTTTTGTCCAACACATTTCAGGATCCCTCTTCTCATTCCTTAGTCTGCCCTCACCTTGGTTTTATTAGGATCCCCGGAACTAAAGTCACAACCAAAAAGGTGTTCAGAAGGCTGGGGAAAAAAAAACTTGTCTAAATGTTCAAGGCTCACATTATTGAATATATTTGTGAAAGAAAGAGAGGAACTGCCTGCCTATCTGTCTGTCTGTCTGTCTGTCTCTCTTACATGCACACACACACAGCACACACTGATATGTGTTGCTTGTCTTACATTTGATTTTGTGCTTAGGCCCCTTCAAAGAAGACAGGCATTCCACTGTTATTGATGATAAACCAACTATTACAAAAATTACAGTTAACTTGATATGCCCTACTTTGTTAAACCACCGAGGTTCCTTTAATACCTCCTAAATTGTAAGCTTGAATGTAGATAAACATGGAAGTGTTCACAAGCACACATACAGACATGGATATGCATACATAACACATGCACATGCACGGACATACACACACATACATAAAAACACAAAACACACAAAGGGAGAGGCAGGGAGTAAATGTTTGCACCTTTTTCTTTTGTTGGGTCTGGAGTCTTGTGTCCTGTTCCTTCTTCAGGTGCTCTGAAAAAGACAAATTGGCAACAGAGCCCTTGTACAGAACTCACACCCTCTGTCCATGCTCAGAGCAGGAAGCAGTGTGTGTGTTGCCACCCGGTCCCACGACATACCACAAAGTACAAGACAATTTAGAGTTGATTTTTTTCTCAATTTATAAACATCTTTTTTTTCTCTTTGATTTTTATTTTTTTTTAATTTTTTTAAAATTTATTTATTAAGGATTTCTGCCTCCTCCCTGCCACCACCTCCTCCCCGCCACCGCCTCCCATTTCCCTCCCCCTCCCTCAATCAAGTCCCTCTCCCTCATCAGCTCGAAGAGCAATCAGGGTTCCCTGACCTGTGGGAAGTCCAAGGACCACCCACCTCCATCCAGGTCTAGTAAGGTGAGCATCCAAACTGCCTAGGCTCCCACAAAGCCAGTACGTGCAGTAGGATCAAAAACCCATTGCCATTGTTCTTGACTTCTCAGTATTCCTCATTGTCAGCTATGTTCAGCTAGTCCGGTTTTATCCCATGCTTTTTCAGACCCAGGCCAGCTGGCCTTGGTGAATTCCTGATAGAACATCCCCATTGTCTCAGTGTGTGGGTGCACCCTTCGCGGTCCTGAGTTTCCTTGTTCGTGCTCCCTCTCCTTCTGCTCCTGATTTGGCCCTTGAGATTTCTGTCCGGTGCTCCAATGTGGGTCTCTGTTTTAGAGTTGATTTTTAAAAGAAGAAGAGTAAGTGGGAAAAAGAAGACCCCACTCTCTTTCCACAGCTGCCGTTGTTCTGTATTGCATCACACTGTGTACATCTGACCAGCTCACCCATTGTAAACCCCATGTAACATCCCCACTGAAGGAGGAACCTTGGATTAGGGCGAGCATTATCAGCTCTGACTTTCATGACTCTCACTTTAGAAGCTGATAAAAGACATGACTAAGACCTTATTTGACTTTACCCTCCAGATGTGTTATCTCTAACTGTTTAATAAAAATACCAACAATAACGAGCTGGCAGCTGTTTCTGTTCCATATTACATTCTGATGGAACTCAAAGTCCTTTCTAAGTATTGTGAACATGCTACAAACTATTTTGTTCCATTTTTAATATTTGTGAGAGCAATGCATTGTTTTGCCATTAATATCTGTCACACAGGGGGCATTTGGCTGAAAATGAAGAAAAGATTTATTAAATTTAGTTTTAGTTGTACTCATGAGCCTGAAATACCTATAGGAATATGAAAAAGACTAATGTCTCCATGTTTGAGAAAACGATTTTCAAGGTGCCAAACAGAAAAGTGTAATTGAAATTGACCCATTAAATGATTATATTATTTGTGTACTAGAATCTAATATATTTCATAAAACTGTGGAGCTGGTTCAGTAACTACCTGCCAAACTGTATATATTGTTCCTAATTAACTTTTTCAAACGTACATACAGAAAGGTGAGGTTGTAGAATTATCCAAGGAGTGCGTGTCCACATTTCAGAGCCCTGTTTCGGAGAAACATGACGAGGTATTGCACGTCTAATCTCATGACTGTCCATGACTAGCAAAAGCTAAAATAAGCCAGGAGAGGAAACTCTTTTAGAGAGGACTCCAAGCTAACTTTCTGAGATGTGCTTGGGAACACACCCATTTCTTTGTTACGTTCTGCTGCTAAGTGAACAACACGAACGCATTGAAACCTGCCTCTACAGTCTCTGCCAAGGTATGGGAAAACAGCAGGCACATGTTTTTTTTTTTCAAATATGCAATTTCTTTCTATTGTTGGTAACTGCTCTGTACAATAGCCCTGATCCTTCCCATTCAACTGGACAGACTGCTTGATTATGCTACAAAATATTTAATTTTATGGCTCTATTTAATCCTTTTACACTAGTAGATTATGAATTTCTGAAGGGCAGGAATAATGCCCTGGTCATCTTTAAACTGAAACAATACACGAAAAATGAGTTGTTTAGCAAATGACTTGAAGATAATTCATACATCTGATTGTGTTTATCGTTGAAAACAAACTATCAAAACATTCTGGGGTGCTTATTTTATGCTTGCCAAATAAGATTGCATATATTTAAGTATATGTGAAGTTTTGTGATGTATAAATTGTGTATATAATATATATATATATATATATATAAAATGGAACAGTTAAATTAATAAATTAATATAGGCACTACTTCATATTATTTTATTTTTGTGAAAGCCTTGAAGATCTGGTTGGATAGTAATTACTCTTAACTATACTTTCTCTATTGTACAGTAGATCTCTGATTTATTATTTCTTTCTCACTGAACATTTTTAATTTTTAAAATGAAAATACTCTGTGAGAATTTTATACGTTTATTATGTGCTTTGATCAAATTCACTCATTCCCTCACTTCTAGTTCCTCTACCAGCGCCTCCACTGATTTTCCTTCCCAGCTTCATGTGTTTTGCTTTTAAAACCACTTCCACAGGCAAGGCCGTAGCATCATTAAGTGGAGGATGGGTAGTCTCTTGGTGGTCTCCTCTCTGAAGAGAATTGACAATGCCTCCCCCAGTGGCCATCAATTGCCAGTAGCTCTTCTCCTATGGGTGCGACTTCTTGAGTCCTTCTCCACCCATGCTGGAACGTGGGCTAGCCTTGTCTGTTGCAGTTCTTGCCCAGGCAGTCACAAAGGCTATGGGTTTATGTAATAGGCCTGTTATGCTTTCCAAGTGCTGCAGCTGTCCACTACCTCTGGTCTAGCTCTTGCCATATTTCTAACGCCTCTTCTGTAATGACAGCTGAGGGGAAGGGTGTGACACAGATGTTACATGTAGGGTTGACTAGGTCCCTTATTCTCTGTATGTTTGCTGTGAAATTGTGTATTAATCACCATCTACTACAAAAAGAAGCTTCTTTTATGAAAGTTGAGAGATAAACTATGAGTATAAAGATAAGAACTTATGGACAGTTTAATACTATGTCAATTTAGCAGAATGACAGGTTCCCCTACGACTTTCCCAGCAGTGGGGTTTGGTCTCAGTACAAAACATCAGTTCTCTCTTGAACAGGCTTTAAATCCAATAAAATTGTTGGTTACTCCTATAACATTTAAGCCACTGTTGCAGCAGAGAGTACATCTTGCCTGGATATCTTACAGTTATTATTGTAGTTCTCAGAATTCACATTGGGGTAAGAATACTAATGAACCTTCCAGCACTGTGATGGCTCACTTCCAGGTTGGCACTAGCTTGATCTCTTGTGACTCAAGTGTATGGTATCTTCAGTGATGGAGTTTTACCTTCTAGTTCTGGAGGGTAACCAAGAGCATTGGCAACAGCCTGCCATGTTTGTGGGGAGATCTGTGGGCAACATCTCAAGAGAGGTAACCACATGCCTAACACTGGGCTTTTTGTTTGCTATGCTGGTGTTTATTAGATGAATTTGCCTTCATCATAGGGTAATTACATTTACTACCATTTTATATATGCATATGTGTATGTATGCATGTTATATGTGTGTATTTATGTCACATATGTGTACATGCATGTATGTGACATATGTGTATGCACATCCACGAATGCATATATATGTGTGTTCTTGCCATATATGTGTACGTGTGTATATGTGTGTATGTATGTTATAAGTATGTGTGTTATATATGTGCATGTGTGTGTACATACGTTAGAAAGCTTCTCCAGTAGCAACTTTCCATATGGTCTTTTAAAAGGCCTTTATAGTCAGCTGTCTTTCCTCACACTCCCTCCATTGCTCTGTCTTCCTGACTTCTATACTATTTAACCCTTTCTGTTCTATTATTTCCCTTCCCTCCTTCACGCCACCCACATTCTCTCCTGCATCCCTCCACAGCCCCTCTGTCACCTCATATGAGATCCTCTACTTACGTGGAAACTCTGATTTGAACACACCCATCCAAATCTTCCCAATTTAGTGTCCACAAATATGAGAGGACCTGTGGGATCTCTCTTTCTGGCCGCAGCTGACTTCACTTAGAATGGTTGTTTTCAGTTCCGTCCATCTACTTGTGCATTTTAATGGTCTTCACAGATAAATGGACTTTTGAATCATTTGACTGGAATCCTTTCTCTGTGTAATAATTTGTCTTGATTGTCAATGTCACAGGACTTGGCATCACTTAGGTTAGGGTTGGGGAGATGACTCAACGGGCAAGGTCCTTGGCTCACAAGCATAAGACTTGATTTGATGTCCATTATTTATGCAAAAGCTGAGCATGTCTGTAACAGCAGTAGGCACCTATAACCCAGGGCAGGAATAGTAGAGTCAAGCTGATTCCAGGCCCTCCCGGGCCAGTCAGTCCAGCTGAGAGCAGAGCCCTGGTTTAGTGAGACCTTGTCTTAGAAAGGGTCTTAGTGTCAGAGGACACCAGTATAACTCTCTAGCTTTTATGTATCCTTCTCTCTCTCTCTCTCTCTCTCTCTCTCTCTCTCTCTCTCTCTCACACACACACACACACACACACACACACACACACATACACACACAGACACACACACACAAGAAAGAAAGAAGCAGGATCAGGCTCTGGGCTAGCCTGTTGGGCCTTTTCTGAGATAATTAACTGAAGCAGGACGACATGCCCTCCTGCTCAGATAGAAAGAGGTGAAGTGAAGATCGGTCTGCAGGAGCCTGACCCATTTCTTTTTGAGTGAGCGAGGGATTGTGTCCATCCCTGCTGCTGCTGCTGTTACTCTAGCTTCTTTTCAGCTTCCAACACAAGGGTCCCTGCTGCTCTTCTCCAGAGAGCTTTGGGATCTCAGTTGCATGTCATGTCCACTGAGGGATCCAGACTGAGCAGCTCCCAGACTGAGCAGCTCCCGGGTTTCAGCCTCTCCAATATGCAGACCCCCATGGCAGGAGTGCCGACTCCTGCTATGTAAGAAATCTAACACAGCACTTTACAAAGCTGATTGCATTTTCCTTTTTTTGTTTGTGCATAAGGAGTGAGGCTTGCAAATACTACAATTCCAAAATACACGTGTTGGGGAGGCCAGGAATGTGGAGGAGGCCAGGAGGAAGTACAGGAGTTTGTCTCTCCATCATGTTTGTCCAGGGCCCAAACTCATGTTGCCAGGCTTGGCTGCAAGTGCCCTCTTCTGTTGAGCCATCTCATCAGGCACATACGTTCCATCTATCTATCTGTGCATTCTGATCTGTTCCTCTAGGGAACCTAATTTAATGCACCACTCCCTTTTGCCTCTCCCTCAGTAACTGCTTTTGTATTCTCTGTGTCTCTGACTTGGAATTTCTTCTTATTATGAATCTATTTACTTTACATACCAACGGCAGCCTCCCTCCTCATCCTCCCCTCCCAGTCTCTATCCCCTATTCCCCTCTCCTACTCACACCCCCTCCTCTTCTGTCTCCATCCAGGAAAAAGCAGATTTCTTAAGAGTATCAATAAAATGTGGCCTATCAAGTTGCAATAAGACTGAACACCTCCCCATGTATTAAGACTGGCCAAGGCAACCCAATATGAAGAGTAGGGTCCCAAAATCCAGTAAAAAAGTCAGAGACAGTTTTTATTCCTGCTGTTAGGAGTTCCATAAGAGGACCAAGCTACATAATGGTAACATATATGCAGAGGGCCTAGATCAGTCTCATGCAGGTTACCTGGTTCTCGGTCCAGTCCCTATGAGTCCCTATAGGTAGCGCACCATGTCTGTCTGCGCTCCATGTGCTACCATACAGTTCGTGAACTGGGCAAGGGGCTGGAGACTGAAACACACAAAGACTCACAGAGACACGGGTCATCCTTGAAACAGGAATGCCCCCTTTATTGTGTCCAGGGGCGGCTTATATAGGGATCCTTAACTGATAGCCACGCCCCAGCTAAACCCACCAGAAACCACTCCCCTGCCATCAGGAACTCCTGAGGGTCTCATGCTCAGAGCAGCTGCAGGCTTTACAAGTTGTTTACCATAAATTCAGGATCTGGGGGGTTCACAGCTCCCAACACCTATGAGCCCAGGCTAGTTGACCATGTGAACCTTCCTGTGGTGTCCTTGATCCCTCTGGCTCCTGCACTCCTCTCTTCTCTGCAGGTTTCCTCACCTCTGCCTATATGATTTGGAATTTTAAAAATTCTACATGTAAGTGAGAGCAGCAACTATTTTTAAAAACTGTAAAATATTGTTGTTTCTTTCTAATTGACCATATGGAAACGGAGTTTTCAATTGTTTGCTTTCATAATAAAAAGAAAACAAACACTAAAAGATATTATTCTTAAGGGAAAAGCATGCTCTTTATATAGAAGGACAATATTGGTTAATTTTATTTGTAAGTCATTACTGAAGAAAAGACACAAAGTATTATTTGACATGCATATATAAAGAGATAAATTAGACAACGTTGTCAAGGAGCTGGTGGAGGTTTCTCAGGAGGCTGTTCCTCAACCTTGTGTGTTTTCCTTGGTGCTACAGATGTTTGTTCTTTATCCTGAACCAACTTGCTTGAGCCTAATTACATAATTTCTGAAAGTCACCAGGATTAAGACCAAGGATGGCAGTAGAAAGCTACACATGTAAGGCTCTCGGAGGAGGAGAAGGAGGAGGAGTGCTGGGAGCAGCGAGACCCCAGATCCTGAATTTCTTGTAAACAACTTGTTTCCTCCTGATCTGAGTGCCTACAGCTGCTCTGAGCACGAGACCTTCAGGAGTTCCCGATGGCAGGAACCAGTGGTTTCTGGTGGGTTTGGCTGGGGCGTGGCTATCTCCATATAATCTGCCCGTGAACACAATAAAGGGGGCATTCTTGAGGAATTCAAGGATGACCCATGTCGCTGTCTCTCTGTCTGTGTTTGTGTATTTTAACCTCCTGCCCCCTTGCCTGAAGCTCACGAACTGGGTGCCAGCACACAAAGCACAGACACAGGGGCGAGGTGTGCAGCAGAGGAAGAAGAGGAGGAGGAGGAGGGAGAAAAGGAGGGGGATTAGAGGGAGCTGAACCTTTCAGTGTTGCCATTTTCTTCAATCATCTGTTCCGTTTTTGATGCACATGGGCAAACAATAAACAAGTTTGATGAAACAGGTGATAGTAAGCCAACAGAAGCAACATCGGAAAACAGGTGACTCGTCTTTACTCTCCTCTTCTGTTCTGAACTCGCTACTCACGGGAACCTAATGAGGTAGACACTAAGCTTCTCCAGTGTCCAGACGTGGGACCCGGTGGCTGAAAAGCACCTGTAAAAATGAGATTGCTGAGCCGACTGCTGGAGGTTTCTCTAGCTGTGACCCTAGAAAGAACAGTTTCATAGCTGACAGTGGAAAAGCTCTCCCTCCTGTGAACAAGTGCATCTGTGGGCCCCATGTGGCAGTCTGTCGAACGGCAGGCAGCACAGTTCTGTGTTCTTCTGTATCCATACTCTCCTCAGGGCAATTTTGCCCCCTTTGCTAAGCTGGGGTGAAATCTATTCCCATGGCTTAAACCACGCTTTAGTCTTTGGGCAGTAGAATGATGGAGGGACCCCAGTGGATCTGTGCTCAATGTTGGTCTCTCAAAGTCTTCAGTGCTTCTGTTAGTTTTCTTGGAGCTCAGCTCGGCGCCACAGAAAGAAATCAAAAGGCTCGAGTAACCAACCCTTCTAGATAATGAAAGTCCTGGGTGCCACTACCTTTCAACACTCTAAACAGCAGCTAGGCAACATGAAAAATGTCACCACTGTGACTGCCCATCTCCAGCTAGCCTCTGTCAGCTAACTGAGGACTCAGAGAATCCAAAAGCGATCGGCTAAACCAGGTCTAGGTCAGCAGGGTCATAGAAAAGTCCTGAGCAATAACAAGGGCTTAGTTTTAAAATCTCTTTCTTTGGGGCAGTCTTGCCGTTAAACACAAGCTCATCAATAGAAAGCAGATAAAGTGAGCTTCAAGAACAACCCGATCACTGTCTCTAGAACATCCTTAACTCCTGCAGTTATGTGTGAGGAGCTTCCAACAAACTGATCTTTCTGTAGTTTGACCAACACTTACCTTGGTGCTGTGGCACAATGGTTTGTACCCTGTAACTTATATTTTAAATAAATGCTGATTGGCCAGTAGCCAGGGAGGAAGTAGAGGTGGGACAGAGAGAATTCTGGGAAGAGGGAAGTTTCAGTTTGAGTCATGACCCAGCCATGGAGGAAGCAAGATGTGAGTGCCTCACCATAAAAGGTACCAAGCCTTGGGCCTGGGTTCATCCGGGCTTCCAAAGGTGCATAAATGCCTTTCTTTGTAAACATCTTAGCAAAACAGTTGCCACAAACCTCGCAACTGAATTTGACATTTTCCACAGCAGGACTAGAATCTGTCCTGGTCATTGGAGTCACTGAATCGCAAACTGGAGCCAAGTTAATCTTGATGTACCATCTGCCCTCTCGAATTTCAGTGTATCCTCTCCCTAGGAATTCTCCACTGTAAAATTTTTCCCATACAACCCATGCATTTGACCTAGGCAAAGTACTGATTTGCTTATTACTTTTGCCCTTGTTCTGTAGACCCTGTGCTGTACAGACACCTTGGCAAAGGAAGTCAGCCTCTAGAGCAGCTGTTACTTAGGACAACACGCTGACGTCCCTACCTATATAGGACCACTTTTGGTCTTATCCTAGGCTTTTCAGGAAGTACTTAATTAGCTTTAGGAAAGACAGTTCAGGATAACGAACAAGTCTTTGGGAACTATGAGTGAGGGCTCACCAGGGTTTCAAATAGCCTAATTCACCATTTTTCTATAGCTCTGCAAAAACTCTGACTTATTTACATATGCCCCTAAAACAGAGCTTTGTGCTTGCCTTCTTTAGTATGCGTACTTTGGAAACAGCTATGTTCATTTGAGAAAGAGCCCTGGACAAATCTAGTCTAAGTAGTTTAGAACTTCATATCAGAAGTATGTCATTTGGATCCATTTCCTTCTTCACAGAGAGACCAAGTCACACTAGAAAGCTACACATGACTTTTAGCACTCCGAGCTTAATCTGTATTGGGGATAGATTCTTGTGTCACAAATTATCATGAAGGTGTATGGGCAAGATTGGGTACCTCTACCAGAACAATTCCGAGCACATCAAACCATCACTGGCTTCCAGAGTTGTGCACCACAGACATTTTTCCCTGCAGTTCCCACCTTTATAGAGAATTCAGATCCAAGATAACAAAGGAGTATTGGGGAAAATTACAGTCATTTGTAAGGGAAATCATACATTCAATCCTTACAGACACTCAAAGTGTGTCTGAGATGGCAAATCAGAGTCATAGAAACTGAAATTTAAAAGACATCAAGATAAGAAATCTAGTTGCATCTGTTTTAGGACACGGGTTGTAACTGGTGATGGACCCAGGGATGCTGCCAGGTTCTTTGAGTTTTCATTCCTCACATTCATCCCCATGGAAGAGAAGCCTTTCTATTCCATCTGGAGAGGGGAGACTGACGTCCAAATCTTCCTTTCTCTTGGACAGGGCTTGAGCAGGCGCTGCCAATGTTTGCCACTACGAATCTCTTTTTGTATGCTTTTCTTGTAGACTGACTCTCTATTAGCTGATATTTTCTCTTTCAGATATGTTTGTTTATTCAAATACGGCAGTCCAGCCTTGTTGACTTGGGAGTCATATTTTCTCTGTTGGGTGAATTTGTACGTCTCTGCTTTGCTTTATTGATGTTTGATATCATTTGATTTCTCAGTGAGGGATCTTATTTCCTCTGATGAATACCTGGGAAGTGAAAACCTCCCAGAATTCCTAAGTAGTAATAAGAAATATAATGATATTTTCATTTTTATTCTTGGTCTCACTAGTACACAAAGTTGCATGTAGAAATTTGGACATATTTCAAAGATTTTTTTGTTTGTTTCATATAGTGTTGTGGGATTTTTATTAGAATAACATTCTTTAAATCTATTTTTTAGTTATGACTCCATCTTTTAAAATTGATAATTATATTTCTCACCTTATTTGTTTAAGCTTGCAACCTGATTGTTTCCTCCACAAGAATATGTAATATAGTTTTAAGCTTCAGATCAGCAAGGCCTTATAATCACCACACTATATTGTAAAAAATAAATGTGATCTATCCTTAATATCACCATTCCTGACTAGATTTCCTCCCTCTTCAATTCTGCTTCTTGGTAAAAATGTCCTGCAGCTACCCCTAAAAGAATGTACATAGTCACATAGCCTTGTTTTAAAATATGATTTTATTTTAACATGCAACATTTTGCAGTTGTATATTTAACAAAAAGAATGTTTGGATGTTTTTGAAGAAAGTATCACAGCTTGCCTAAGCCATTGTTTTAAATATTCAGAATCCAGCATGTTCTACATCTACCGTGAATCTAAATTATCCCTTATTGAGATTTCTGTTCCATTTAGTATTGACTTCCCACTGGCACTGTAAAACCTTGTGTTGGCAGCACTCCTCAGCCTTCCTCACTTCATACAGATGATGGCTTGCTATTTTTGTAAGAGAACATTGCCACTTTTGCCAGAAGTCTTCCGTCTTGCAGGAACTGGCTTGCAGTGATGATTTCTTGGGCTTCAAATAGGGCAACAGCTGTCCCTGCTATACCAGGCTGTAGGCATGAGTTTGCCAAAGAAGCATTCATTATTCTAGAAGCAGAGAAATTATGATAATTGGCTGGGACATCCAGGTAACTTAAAATGGTTTTTAAAACCTTGTAACATAACCTCCTTGTCCCCCAAATAAAAATAATCTAAACTAGATATTATTTAATTTTGTGAAGGTTTTACTAAGTTGTTGGAGTTCTCTTGTTTGAGATCTAGTGAGTGTCATAGACAGTATCAGTGCTATATAGGGAAAGTTACTCTGAATTTAAAGAGGACACCAGTGATTCGGCCTTTCCTCTGTCTTGCAGATTTATATATCCTAATTTCTTTTTTGTCAGAATTTGGTTTTAATTATGGATAAAATGAGATCATTCTACAAGGTGATGTTTAAGGTCTTTAAACACTAAAATTGCTTGTGATCTCAATTGGAACGAGATTAATAAATGAGTCAATAAAAGAAGTGACAGTTCATGCTCGTGAGGATGTGGAGTAAGGGGAATACTTATCCATTGCTGGTGGGAGCCACTATGAAAATCTGTGCGGCAGTTCATCAGAAAAATGGGAATCCATCTTCCTCAAGATCCAGCTGTTCCACTCTTGGGCATAGCCAAAAGAATAGACAGCTGTTCAATCACGTTCATCGCTCTTCTATTTTTTTATAGCCAGAAGTTGGATAACCTAGATACCCCTCAACAGATGAATGTATAAAGAAAATATGGTACATTTACATAATGAAATATTATATGGATTTTAAAAGTCATGAAATTCATAAGTAAATGGATGGAACTAGAGAAAAAAATCATCCCAAGTTAGGTAACCCAGACCCAGGAAGACAAATATGGTATGTATTTGTTTTTATGTGGATATTAGCTGTTAAGTCCAATGGGAACCAAGTTACAGTGTGTAGAATCACAGAAGTTAAATATAGAATAAGGAACTAGAGTAGACAGATTGTTTTCCCTAGGAAAGGGATATAGAGAATATAGTTATAGATGACTGGAGGGAGTTTCTGAAACTGGAGGATTAGCTGGAGAGGGAAAGAGAGAGGGGCATAAGGGAGGGAATTCAGAGAGAGACAGCTAAAATTGAGGCCATTTGAGGGTTATTTTGGGAGCCTGATACAGTAGATGCATCCAAAATTATATATGAAAATGATCTAAATGAAATTGCCAAATAATGGGGGAGCCAGAGTCCCAAGTAGTCATTTCTTGTTGCCAAATGGTCAAGATTGGGTTATAACTAATTGAGTTTTTGGCCAAAGGTGTTTTGTGAGAGCCCCCAGACAACCCAGGCTGTTGCCAAGGCTGTTGGTGGCTTTCCACAAACTGATAGCAAGATCCCATCACTGAAGACAACACCATACAACTCATTGAACATGGAGAAGTCAAGCTGGTGCCGACATAGAGCCTTCACTTCTACATTCTAGTGTCTTTGGTCCAGGAAGTACTCTGCAGGCTACCAAAGGAAAACATAAGCACCACCTAGCTACAAACCTTTCCATCTACAAGAATGACCAGCTGGAAATATATACTGGTACAATGGGAGCACAAAGCTCATGGAAGTAACCAACTAATATCTGATTGGAGTCAGGCCCACTCCATTAGATATAACCCATGCCTAATGTTGTTTGGATGGTTAAGAACTTGAGAATAGATAGGTCAGGGACCTACAGGAAAAACAAACACTACTGTTATGTTAAAGTAACATTATCAATGAAATGACTCTTAATGACATTCTGCTATTCTCATAGGTCAGTACCTTGCTCACCTATCATCAGAGAAGCTTCCCCCTGCAGCAGACGGGAAGAAATCCAGAGACCTACAGACAGACAACAGGCAGGGAGTAAGAGACCTAGGATCACTCAGTCCTGAAAGGGATGACTCCATCAAATCCCTCCCCTTCAGGCTCCGGGAACTCTGCTGAAGAGGAAGTAGAAAAAATGTAAGGGGTTGGAGGACACCAAGAAATCAAGGCCTTCTAGACACAACAGGGCTGGCACTCATTTGGATTCACAGAGACTGTGGCAGCATGCCCAGGGCCTGGACCGTCTGCAGCAGATGGGATCCTAGAACTGAACGGAGAAGTGGACACACGTCCTCAGCCCTAACCCAGACATTATGGCCAATTTAGTTTTCATTTGCAAATGAAAATTTAGTTTTCTCCAAAGGTGTCCCACTGGGGAAATAAACCACTCTCAAGGTAAGTGGCAAGCCCAACAGCAACTAACCAACAGAAAGTGAACTCAGTGGCTTCTCTGAAGGTTCTTGGTCTCATAATATTAAGTCAAGGCTTTTGTTCTAACATCCAGGTCCTTTGTATATATTACAATATATACATGCATGTTGTAGGAGCTGCAGGCTTGCTTTTCGTCCCGCTCGGCTCCGGCACGGATAGCTTTACACCAGAAATAACAACACACAAACTGTATTCATTTAAACAGTGCTTGGCCCATTATATCTAGCCTCTTCTCGACTAACTCTCGCACCTGGACTAGCCCATTTCTAATAATGTGTGTAGCACCCCAAGGTGCGCTTACCGGGAAGATTCTAGCCCATGTCCATCCTGGGTCAGAGCTTCATCGCGTGTGCCCAGGAGAGGGGAGCATGGCCTCTGAGCTCACTTCCTCTTCCTCCCATCATTCTGTTCTGTTTACTCCTCCCACCTATGTTTTAACCTATCAGGGCCAAGCAGTTTCTTTATTGCTTAACCAATGAAATCAACAGATTGATATATGACACTCCCACATCACATGCATGCGTATGTGTACACACACACATACACAAACACACACACACACACAAACACACACTTCCAGTTTTGGGTTCTTACATGATTTCTGTGTGTAATGTGTGTGTCTCTGAATCTGTATACATTTCATGTACTTTTTCTTTGGCTTTTTTCCCCATTTGATTGCTTTTTTTTATATTCCTATTTGTTTTATTTTTTTGTAATCTCATTTTATTTTATTATTATTCTTGAGATGCTGGTATATTTTCTAATGAGAGACAAAAAGAATAGATCTGGATGAAAGTGAATGTTGGAAGGAACTGGGAAGAGTAGGAGGAGGGGAAGTTAATCAGGATATATCGTACAAAAAAATTCATTTTCAATAATATAAAAAAAACTGACCTGTGATCACAGAGTTTCTATATAAGAAAAGGGAAATCTTTTTGAAGTGGTCTTTATTTCCTTTTGCCTATCAACCTTTCAAAATAAATTTTGTTAATCCTGTAAATCCATAGATTTTACAAATTGACAGTTCCAATTGATTAGAGTAAAAAATAAACCATTATTGGGGGTTATATTTAACCTGGCATTTATTCAGAATTTATATTTGAACAACTACTTTTAAGATCATTTGGGAAATGTGACCTCAAGAAACCTGTCCTCCTGCCCTTCACCCCATTTCTCCTCTCTCTCTCCAGCTCATCATTTTGTTATCTGTTCTAGAAGTTTCCTGTGTTTGAAGATAAATCAAGTATTCAGTTCTGATTACATTACATAATTTATTTAGATCGTCTTTGGAAGATTTACGTAGCAGTTCACATATGCTTGTGCATGTCATATAGAAACTCAATGTCTCTTACGTTTATTAAATTTATTAAATCCTTCTCAAAGGAATGGATCACCCACTCCCCTTTGAGCCAGCAAATACCTTAAGTAGGCTTCTTTTCCTTGTTCCACCAGGCACTGTGGGATTCTGCCTAAAATGCTGTCTTCGCCAGCCACTTTTATACCCTCATGTTCAAGCAGCAAGAATATGACCTTGCTGTAGTACTTACAATTGTTCTCCCTAGTTATATGGATTTTGTTTTAGTGTGAAAAAGCATAAATCATTTGTTCTGTGTGAGAGAGGAAAAGAGAGGAAGTGCAGAGTTAATACACATTCTTTTAAAAAGCCTATGAAATGTAGTTTTTCATTAGATTGTGTAAAATTCTTGCTTACTCAAGCTAAAGGGGTATGGAAAGTCATAATTACCCTGTAGCAAGCTACACAAGGGCTTTAGGAAGAGTTAAAGTGTGGTATTATTTATAGAAAAAGGTTATATTTTCTGTGTTTTCCAGCCTCAATTTGTCTTGTTGTTTTAACACATTACATGTTATAATGTAATCTATGAGATAGAAACAATACCACGAGTCCTAATTAAATTAAAAGTAATTACCAGTTGTACAGATAGGGCTTTCAATTGAGCAGCGGGAAGTTGATATTTTGTCATCCCCAGTTTATCTCCATGCAGCGAGCACTATTCTTTGTACCCATTATTAATGGCATTTTCTCGACGGTCATGAAGTGTGTGGGAAATAAGGAACAAGAAAGAACAAAAGAGAGAGAGAAATTACAGGAGTCTCAGAGCAAGACGGAGACTGAGAGGGGATCTTTTGTTGTTTTTCTTCACTTAGGAAACAGGAGATCTGTCACACACTGGGGAACCCTACTTCTGCCCTTCACTCACCTGGCAGAGAAATGTTTGCCAAGCCCACGATCATAGCACATCTTAGTTCTTCCTAGCTACAAACAGAATTCTCAAAAGAGAATCTTGCATATTCTGTTTTCAGTTTGGTTTTTGATGTGAGAGGTTTTCCATTTTCATGAGGAAAGGAAAATAGTTCCAGCTCCCAACAGGAATTTTATTTGAGAAAGAGAGGCAAATGGCAATATATAAAGATGTCCTACTGTCAAGTTTCTTATTCTGCTTTTCAATTGGGCGTCTTTTAACAATTGGAAGCAATGCCATTTTCCCACCAGGAGACAGAGTACAGGCTTTTTGAGAGCGTTTACAGGGTGATGTCCATTTGATTGACCGTTATCTTGCTAGCACGCTGCTGCTACAAATATGAGCAATTATTGAGAAAGCAGTCAAATTAAATTTTCATAACTATAAAACTGCATTTTACCTTAGGGGCACAGCTTCCTACCTGTTTCTACAATCTATTTTCTATGCTTTATATTAAATCTAAACAAATGAATGTTTACCAATATTAATATTTTAACATCATATGCCAGTCTGTGCCCTTTCTCCCAACAACTTTTTGCCTTCCTAAGAAAGTTCTAGCATTGAGTTAAACTTTCCCGATGTATCATGAGTCATTTTGGATGGGCTTTTCTTACTAGGTTCCTTCCTCATTGCTAATATCAGACAAAAAGCTAATGATTAGCTGGCAAGGAATAAAGTCTGAAAATTTTTAGGTCACCCTTACCAAGGTTTTAAAGCCTAACACTACCCAAAGCCATAGCCAGCTAGACGTTAACATCTGTTTTCGATGGCAATGACATGTTGTACCCCTCTCCTGAGTCCACGGCCAGCATTTCTAAGTATTTATTGGCTCTGAGCAGCCATTTGAAATGAGTTCAGTTGACACACAAGGTACACGTCATCTGACTGTCACCAACATAGATATGTGATCTGTGTGCTGCTGCTGCTGCCTGGTCAGTCTGGGATCTTGATGGCTCTCACCATCTACAGCCACACTGGGAAGCCCAGATCCCCAAACAGTAGTCTCATTTGAATCACTGGGCCTTGTTATTCGATTCTACTTGCCCTTCAGATACAGCCCAAGACCTCCCCACTTTATGTAACATGAAGTTTTCTCAGATTGTCCAGAGCCAGACTGACTCTTCTTCTCTGATGCTATGACCATTTGTGTTGATTATTTTTGGACAGCTCAAGATTTGCCTGTTGTCTTGGTCTACCATCTGGCTATTGTCACCCATTTCTGTTCAAAGAGTCCCAAGGTGAACAGTATAGTACATCCTTATTCATAGCCTGTGGTTTATATTTGGCTTCTTCATAATCTTCCATCTTATATGACTCAGGCTGTCTTAAGAGTTAGTATTCAGGGTTCCCTGACCTGTGGGAAGCCCAAGGACTGCCCACCTCTATCCAGGTCTCCTAAGGTGAGCATTCAAACTGCCTAGGCTCCCACAAAGCCAGTACGTGCAGTAGGATCAAAAACCCACTGCAATTGTTCTTGAGTTCTCAGTATTCCTCATTGTCCGCTATGTTCAGCTAGTCTGGATTTATCCCATGCTTTTTCAGATGAGGGGGGGGGGACTTGATCGGGGGAGGGGGAGGGAAATGGGAAGCGGTTGTGGGGACGAGGCAGAAATTCTTAATAAATAAATAAATTAAAATAAAAAAAAAAAAAAAAAAGAGATCACATTTAAAAAAAGTTAAAAAAAAAAAAAAGTGGCTTAGATGTAAGTTGTTGAGATAAAACTGTTTAATAATTAAAACTATCAGTAATAATTTGGCCTGAGTTGTTATGGGATGAAAATTAATATATAATACTAAGACCACTATGAAGCAAAAAAAAAAAAAAAAAAAAAAAAGAGTTAGTATTATCTAGTGTCTGGACTACTGGGGAGTCTCTCCTTTGCCCTACCCATGAAGACAGTGTAGGCAGCTAGAAAATACCTCATGGATATCTCATATCAAAATTCTCAGGGATATTGCCAGAAGGCCTCTGTAGATAGATGTTCTTGGAAAGTCCTAATAGTATAGTGTTTTGTAGGGCTCTGCTTAGATGCTTGGCTCTGACTTGTAGTCTGCTCAACCCAGCTCAGTCTCATCAAGCATCATGTGTTTGTTATTGAAGTCTCGGATCACCTTCATCAGGAAGGCATCTACAGAACCTGTCCACACTAGCTACCACACCCTTACCTTTCCAGAACTTGAACAACTTTTTGACTTAGTGAGCATGGAGGTCATTTTGATAAAAGGAGTGATTTGACCTGTGCTAACCATCACCTGACATTAAGTGCCCGGATTTTGTAGGAAAGCATAATATTAATGCATTAAAAAAATGGAAATCCCAGGTGATGTAATTAGGACTAACTTTTCACTTACAGAGGTTAAGAGCCTTCTTGTTCTGATGCTGAGGTCTCCTCTGGACTAAAATTGGGCAGACTACAATTAAGATGTTTCCTAGTCCATTCAGTGATGTTTTCTGGCGGGACAAAGAAAACCTAACCAGGTAAGTGGTGCGAACAGGGGTGAAGGGAGCAATTCTTAGAGTCCCCGCAGGCTGTTGGGTGGAAAGGGCTGGTGATAGCCACGCTCCTGGATGGTATTCACCATCCACAGTGCTCATAGGAATCAGGTGACACTAAGGATCTCCACTGCTACTGCCTTGACCTGGCTGCACTATCCCTTGTTGGTAGAAATGTGATGATCATGTTCTGACCGCATCCTCAGGTCTGTGTCATGGGGACAAAGAAAAATGGCGGGGAGAAAAAAAAAAAACCACTCAACCCTTTGTTTTTTCGAGTAAATTAAAACAATTACTTCTTTTGAAATAGAGCGTGAAGAAGATTTACAGAAACACCATTTATTAATCTCAGGGATAATTGCCAGTTTGTACCTGGACTAGTTTTTATAAAGTTGAAGAATAAAAGGATATAAAATGTTTACTTTTAGAACTAATTTTTGTCTTCTATAAGAGATACCTATGTAATAGGCTGAGTGATGTTTTATCTTCTTAATGAGTATTCAGTCTCCATCAACTCATCTATTCCATCCTGACATCTTTTTGTGATTTTAACATTTTCTGCCTTAAAATGTTCATGTCAAAGCCATGTCCAAAGTGAATGCCACCCTGTTCTTCAGGGGAAGGACTCTGAAGTAGTCACTAATCTTCTGCATCATAAACATTTATTCAAACTGAAATGGCTTTGGTAAATGAGAAGAAAGAGAATGAAAGAAGTATAGGAAACGACGCGTGCCTTCTCCACAGCGCATTCCGTGCAGCGGTGGGAAGAATATCTGTGTCTCTCCAGGGAACAAATCCTACAGTCTCAGGCAGGGAAAGACAGTTTTGAATCCTGGCCAATGGCTGCCCACCTTTCTTGGACACACAGAACAGGCCTAGGCAAATAATCAGCAGCATTTTTATCTCTCCCTGTACTGAGCACTAAGCTAGGTGCTTTGGGGAAGCCTGCCAGAAGGTGTGTACACGGTGCATTGATACAGCTGCACACTCTATTCTCGCTCTCAACTTATTCTCAGAGGTCTTCTTCCTCGGGAGAGCAGCTGGACAGGCTGCCTCTTCCTTCAGCAAAGTGATGCCAAGCGTTGGTTTCTGAAACTGGCCCCCTGATGCGTGCCTTTGTTTCCTGAGAGACCCTAGTTTCTACTACCTAGGAAGCTCCAAAATAGACCTGCTTTGTTGAATCACCAATAGATGCTTGGATTTTCTAGTGCAGCAAATAAAGTTTAAAAAAACAAAAACAAAAACAAAAAAACCTCCTCTAAATGCTCCACGTAGCATTCTTTTCTTAACTAGAACTTTCTGATTTAGACAGATCATAAAATTTAATACTGAGACAACTTATTTATTTCAAAATTACTCTCTGATTCATCTAAACATCTTACTTTGTTTAAATTTTTATTTATTCAGTCGCTGAACTATCTATTCTGGTACTTGGTGCTTTTTACGTGGCAGACTATATGTTTGTTGCTAGGAATAGAGGTAATGAAGGTGACAAGCACATTGTATTATGGAACTAAACATCATATGGGAATTCGGCACCGACGGCCTTTCTACTGCGACGTTCAGCCACACTAACGCAAGGGTGATTTCTATCGTTATAAATGTATGAAAGCAGGCTTAGTGGCGTGCCTGGAATTCTAGGGATTGGAAGCCAAAGGAAGTTGACTGTGGGTTTGAGGCTGGTCTGGTCTATAAAGAGAGACCCCGTCTCAGGAAATAAACAGACAAAAGGATCCAAGCTAGCAAGCAAATAAGAATTTCTGTACCGTCTGCCGTAGAAGAAGTGTGCGCTGGTGCCTGCATCTCCAGGGCCTTGCAATGGTGTCTGTCTTTCTAAACATAATTTAAATGATTGTGGACATGAAGTGGACATTAAAATAAGACATGAACTGAGATGAGGGTTGGAAGCAGAAGAGAACAATTATAAAAGGGTTGGGGTTTTCATGGAAAGGATTTGGAAGAGCTTGAAAGAGAAAGCTGCAATTGAAACTAAAGTAGCTGTTGAGAAGAGACGGAGGAGGAGGGGGTGGGTGGCAAGACCGCCTTACTGAACCCAACAAACAGACCCCTGTCCCCTAGCATTAACGGGCGTAAGGCCATTTTTATCAAAGGAAAAAATGATGTAGATTGAGACCTAAATCTAAATGTGCAGGTAAAGGCCACGGACATTTGTTCAACCCTTTGGAAAACTGGGGGACAACAATCCTTGTCTGTGCTAGGAAGGAAGAGACTGGGTCAGTCAGCCAGGTACAGCCGTTGCTAGGATGCTACGTTAGGAAGCAGTAAGAGTCCAGCTAGTGGAAGTCGAGGAAGCTGGAAGAAGAGGAGAGATTGGGAAGTGAATGAACAGGTGGCTGATACAGCACCCAGTCTAATCAGAGGCTGAACGCAGGGGTCCTGCTACTGTGGGAACAGAGAGGGCTGTTCAGCGGGCGCCTTCTAATACCCGTGTCCCATGGCTGAGCCACAGATTGGATATTGCAAGCGTTAAACTCTCGATGCTTTGCAAAACAAAAAACAAAACAAACAAAAAAGCCAAAAACCCTGACTAGTCACTGGCCAAGGTAACATCATAATAGAAATGAACTGAAGACAATCTAGAAACAGGAATATGACCCAATGACGTAAGCCGATTTACTGCCAATCACAGAACGAAGAATTGACCCCCAGTGGGAAAAAACATCCTTCTTCCTCATTACTTTGTTAGAACCACGTGGTTGCTTCTTTGCTCCAAACAAAGACAGCAAAGGTACATTTTTATCTTAGTAGTAAAAGGAATGACCAAGATTTAATGTGCAAGTGGCGTGTGCCAGGGCTGCCTGCACGGGCTGAGGTGCCAGGGAGAACCGGCCATTGCTGGGGCCTGCACGGGCTGAGGTGCACAAGAATGCTGATCCTATAGCTCCTTCCAGAGATGATCATGATCCAATGCGAGCACCGTCTTCCTCTACTCTTAAACTCTATATATACAGAAATAATTGAAGCCTGATATCAAATTTGTGTGAGGTTCTTTGCCCTGTTTTTGCTTGAATACCTGCCCCATACAGCAATTCTCATGCTAAAGCAGAAAATGGGAAGGAATACACAGTAATTGCTAGCTGGTTATTTGGTTCCTCTGAGTTCTTAGCTTCAAGGATTTTTCAAAATATGTTATTTTTTTTTCTTCTGCATCACATCCCAGAGTTCCTAAATCCAGAAACTGAAGCATTTTGAAAGCAAATCAATTCTGAGTGAATCAAAGCCCTTGGAACATTGCCATAGGATTTTAAAGACAGAGTTTAATAATGAAAAAGGTTTCATTTGTAGAGAAAATCCCAATTGTTCAAGGCTACCCCATTCTCTTCCTCTTGGTTTGCAGGGCGTGAGAAGTGAGCCAGTGTCCCACCACCGTCACCTCTAACAAGCCAGGAGGTCACGAGTGAAGGTGGAGGTCACCTGACCCTGAGTACCTGTGAGGCTTTGCCTCTTTATCTCTGAGGGAATCTGAAGCGGGTGGTGGCTGTTTCTGAGCTCTTAGAATTAGGCACTTCCTTTATTCCGTCCTCCCTGGCTGCTTTTCTGGTTGCGATCTTAGGACAAGCAGCTGCAGCTGGGTTGATGTGCTGTGCAGTGGGCTCTCCTTGTGAGATTCTCACGTTGACTAGGTCTGTGTTATTCTTGTTTCTTGCCCTCTGCAGCACCGGCGATGGATCCAAGACGGCGGAAAAGGAGAAATGACGTATCACAAAGTCAGACTCTAACATGAAGCTATAAATCCCGCAACCGGGGACAAGTTACATAATGCTCGGAGTCCTCAGTTTTCTTATCTAAGGGATGAGGGTAATGAAACCTACAGTCCAAAGGAGCCTGGGAAATTAAGCGAAGCAAAAATGTAGAGCGTATGGGAGCTGACTAATAAACGAGACCGCGTGCTACTGTTCGCAGCGCGGTGGAGAATAACAATGAAAGTGGGATACCAACAAAGCCCATGCAGAGCTGCTGGGGAGACTCTGGTACTGGGTCTCTGGCTGGAACGCCTGCTAAGTCAGGAGACGCTCTCCCAGCCTTTGTAATACGCTCTGGAAGTTGACCTTCATTCCACAGTGATTTTACCTCTTACGAGCTAAAGGGCAGCGCGAAGCTACGCTAACCCGAAAGACACTTTCGATCCTCTTCCCTTCCGAGTTCAACCTATTTTTCAGAGGCCTAAGTTATCATTCTCTGTGGTACCACCACCCCTGATCCTTTCCAACCATGGCCTCTTTTTGTATTGTATTAAGGCAGTATATTGTAAACCGTGTGCTGCTAGGCTGCTAATTCTCTGCTTCTCGGGGCTGTCGTGTACCAGTGAAATTGGGATTTCCTGGAGTATGAGGGACTAGAGTCCCCCCTGCTTATCACCACTGCCGACCTTGTGTGGCTGAGCACACAGAACAGCTAAACTAATTGCCATAATGAGATGAAAAGAGTAATAGCCATTTTTCCCCCTTATACCAAACAAAACCCATTAAAGATGGGGATACATTTCTTTCCTTAATAGATGATAATTTTTATCTCAGCTACTGATGGATATTTATTTATTTATTTTTGCCTGTTAATTTTCTACATTGTGGGCTTGCTTTCTTCTTCAGCCATACAGAGGCACAGAGTTTTAACTGAGAAGGCAGGCACACTTTACAATCATTTTATTTAAATTTCACATTGGAATTGTGAAGACCTTGCTCAACCCAAGTCTGTGGTGATAGCAATCTGGTACCCTGAACTCAGGATATTTGAGTCTAGATCACTGAACCTCCTTATCCTTCCCACAGAAGCAAAATGACTTTCTTGTTTGCTGTTTTATGTGCATTTTCTCTGCCTTAGACCTTCTCTTATTTACCCTCATTCAAATCTCTCAAGGAATTTACACATCTAAGATGAAAGATGTGCCCAAGACAAGGATTTCTGATTTACCTAGAGTAAGATGAGCTGGAGTTTTGCAGAGGAATTTACAATAAGTACTCACATTGTTCTGAGAAATCTCTTTTAGATTTCTAAAGTTGAAAAAGACACATTCATGTATGTGTATATACACATATATGCCAACAGACATTTGTTAAATTTCCTCTTCTTCTTACAAAGGACTAGCCATACCAACATTCTGGGAAGTTGTCTATCCCAGTGTAACCAAACATTATGCCAGAAAATCACCAGGGCAAATCCTATGGGGGAGGTCAGAATACGTATTGGGACAACTCAAAGTCGAAACCTTACAGGAGAAGGAGCTTCCAAGTCAGTGATTCTATCCTCTGTGGTCCTCTCAGCATTCCTTAAGACAGTTTGTTTCCCTTTCTTCCCTGTCTTGTATTAGAGATCTGTTACTATGTAGTAAATTGTTCCAAGATGTAATAATTTAAACACCAGTCATTTATTATTTCAGGCGATTTCTGAGAGTCGAGAATCCCAGAGGCTGAGTCAGGTCTGGATCAGAGTATGACAGTCCCGAGGTCAAGAGGTTAAGAGGACAGGCTGAGGCTTTGGTTCGTCTTGTCTTTGGGCTTTTGGTAGTGTTGCTGACCACCTGACTTTCCTTAAATCCAATGATGAGAAGGAAAGAGGTATGGGTGTGTGGAGCAGTCACTTAAACAAAATGGAAGCCACGTTGTCTGTTCTGACCCACACTCGGGAATGATAACACCTGACTTCCGGACAGTTCTATTACTTCATTTCTGTCTGTTATAAACAGACACTTGCATCTAACATTGAAGTTTACTGTGTTTCATTAATGTTTATTTGAAGCCAAAATGATTTGTAGCTTCAAAATACTAAACAGTAGAGGGCGGTGTCGGGGTGCATGGCCAACACACTTTGAAAGTAAAGATATGGGGTATGTGTTCTGGTCTGGAAAGATAACCAGGTGACTTATATTTTCATCAGATTGGTTTCTAAAAATGTAGAGAATCGGTAGGCAACATCCAATTTTCCATAAATGTTATTGCTATTTCTAAATGACCTATCTGAGATTTTTGTGTGTTGTTTGTTTTTTTGATTAGTACATGCTTTTTTGGTCCAGATCAAGAGCAGAAGCAGAGAGATATGAAAGTGATACTGACTTGGATGCCGTGCGGACACTCACAAGGGAGGAAGGACACTGTCTTCGATGAGCTTTGTCTTGTCTGTGGAGAGGGGACTTTACATCGGTAAACTTCAGGAACATTGTCTACTGCCAGCTGTTTCTATCACTGATCCTGAATGGTAAAAAATGAGGCATCTTCTCCTCCAACAGAAGATGAATTTTTGATGGGGTGCATGAGAGGACAGAAAACACCCTCAGAACTGGTTTGGGTCCTTGAAGTCTACACTACAGTACTCTGGGGAACATGATTAGTGGAGTGAACTAGTATTATTGGTAGTAACAACCTGATGAGACTTTGCAGTCTCCATGGTAATTGAGCATCTCTACCTTCACCATATTTCTAGTTCTGCAGAGTGTACCACAGATCCACGCAGAATAGAACCTCTATTGTCTATGAAAAGACATTTTTGAAGTCATAAATCTTTTTAAGGTCTCAAATGAAAACTTTGCCTAAAATGAAATTTGCTCTGGTGTGTGTGTGTGTGTGTGTGTGTGTGTGTGTGTGTGTACATAACCGGACCTCATCATTCTTCTTCCTATTTCACCAACTGATCACACCCATCCTATTGCTGTATAGTGAAAAGTCTTTTTTTTAATTAAAAATCCCTGGCGTTAAATATAATAATATAATGTTACTAGTCAGAGGTGTGTGTGTGTGAGAGAGAGAGAGAGAATCCTGGCCTTGAGTTTCTTGAGAGAAATGAAAATGATAGGGATGAGCTCATAGACATGGAGCTAACAGCTACCTCCTTTCATTCATTGCTATATAAAACCTCAAAAGGCTTTATGCTAAAAAAAAAACAAACAAACAAGGAAACAGGAACACAATGAATTTGAGTAATGTATTTAGGATTATTATGCGATTGATAATTGATAGTTTTGATGTTGACCTCTATGTTAGTCCATAATAATCGATAAATCTGACATCGCTAGTGTAAGACCAGCATAAGGAAATGAACGGACAGAAGAGAGTTCTGTGCCATGAGAAGTGTAAATAACTGTTGATTTCCCCATCTTCTCTTATTTTGAGAAAGTAGCCATCAGATGCAAGGACCACCATCTCAACAGATGTCTAAAATGATGACCTCTGCTAAAAGAGGCTCCTGTCTGAGCTTTACAAAAAGATACCATGGTTTTTATTTTTCATTTTTTGGAAACACATTGCCGGTGTTTGTAGGATTGACAAAGGAACAAATTGGACGCCCCTGGGTTTGCTCTGGAGCCTGAAAACCTTTGTGGAACAAAATGCACATTAAAGGGACTTTTCCTCTCTCTTAAGGAGGGCCTATTCTAGTCAGAACTGGAAGGAAATTCAAATGCAAAAAGGTGAAAATTAAAAGAAGGACAAATAACAACAAATGGCTGCCTTGTAAATACAAAGCCACATCTGCTCCCAGGACTGTTATGTCTGCAAACTATTTGAACAACAGTTAATACGCGTATTCCTGGTGAAAGCGAATGCTAACTGATGTTTCATCTGACTGCACCCTTTGTTGAGCGTGTTCAGAAACGGAGAGCTGGGAGATAGGGATTTCTGTACTCTCTGCATTCAGATGAGTACATGTGCCCACCAAAGAAAATGAAGAGTTTTTAAGTTCCCCAAATATTCCTTTGCTAATATTCATCTCTGTCAAAAAAAAATAATAGCCCGCTTTGCTTGGATTAGCTGAACATCCATCTACTTTTCATTGATGGTTTCCCTTTCTCTCTACTCCCCTACTGAGATAACGGACATCATGGGTCACGGGCCGCTGGAACTTTGACTTTCCTGTTGTTTAGCAGGCTTGTGTTATGGGCTAACACAGGGTCAGCAAAGAGTCCCACTTTGACTATTCTGTAGCAAGGGAAGGCCAGGGAGTTTTTTTTGGCCTGATGTCTGCCCTATCCTCTACACTCTTAACTGCAAAGAGGCAACACGATAGGACTAAGTACCTGGGTTTGGGGGAAGACTGCACAGTGCTTGGGTCGTAGATATTGTAGGCAGTCATGTGTTCTAAGTTGTGTAAGCTGTCTTCTCCTTCCCTTCCCCTCCATTTTATTATTTTTCTGATATTCAGAAGCCTAGATTATATTACTTTATATGAAAATAAAGGTGGTTCTCAGTGGTTGCTTATGTGGACATGCCATAATGTGGTTAAAAGCTAGGCCAGATGATGTACTGAAATTCAAAATTGTTTGAGTTTTTGACTACTTGGCTTCAAATTCATGCTAGAACAGGTACTGTATTTGATTATGCCATCTACTTTTCCTAAATCTCACTTACCTCATGTATAAAACAAAGGAAAAATTAGTTATGCAAAATAACCTGTTTTCTCTAATCCAGAAATAGAGGAAGCCAGAAGAAAAACTATGTCTCATAATAACTCAGTTTACTGAGTAATGTATTTATGGGGACCAAACTAAAAGCCCCCCAGAAGATGTACATCATCCCATTAAATCCTGTTGGTTGTCCATTTTGCTTTATAAACGAGGACACCAAGGCTCATAGGCAGTGCTTTGGGAGGTTGGTGGCAGAATTCTTTCTGTAGGCTTCTCTTACATTCTCGCATTCATGCTAATTACACTGTGTACAAAGGAGTTCCACGTATGTTTACAAAACAAACCCTTACTATACTTTTGTAATTACGAAGTCTGCCACTAAATTACTGTTTCATGTGTTTGTGTTTCAATTATTAACGGTGGCGGCGTATAACTAAGCAGAAAACATGTCATTTCTATGATAATAAGTGAACGCAATTAGCAGCATGTCTACTCCTCACACAAAATATATTCATTTGCATTCTGTCTCCTTGTTTTATTTAACTGTGTTTAGGCCAAGTCATGTCATTTCTATGTTACCTCTTTTTTTGATCTAGAGAACTCTGTCTTATTTTATAAGTGTTTTCATGTTGTCTAAATAAATAGAAATAGGAGGGGTGATGAACCCAGTCACTTGGTTATTTTTTGATTCTCTTCTTAAAGCTCCCACTTAATGAGACGTGTGGTGATTACTTTCAAACTCATGAGATTTGTGTCTAATATATTTTTGTAAATAAATTATATGATTTTTAATCACCCGATCTAGCTTCCTGAGCAGTAAGCCAAGACTCTTTATTACTTGTAAGCCATGGGCAAATGGGAACGTAGCTCCGTAACTGTCTGCGCTGCATCCACTTTATAGTAACCGAAATTCTTGGGATGATATGTAGTGGAAATGCAGCTTAAAATAGTACAAGCAAACACGAATTAATGTGGGGAACTCAGGGAGTGAGAAAAACTCAAATACAAGAATGCAGTTGAAGCAAGGAATGAATTGAGCTCAGAAACACAGAATCCAGCCAATTTGGCACATCTCTATGTTTTCCGAGTGTCTGCCTCCCTCTTTTATATGTCTGCCCTCTGGTTTATTCTGCTTTAATTTGCCACCCATCCACAGACATGGCAGTGTCACCATATTCTAATAATATGGCAGCTCCGTTTTTTGACATCTTACAAATTGACCACACAATTGTGATTCTGAAACTACATTACTAGGGATAAGAGGTCTCATCAGGCAATCTAAGATACCACTCACACACATGCACAAATGACCATACTCAAGTGAACAGAGTATGTGAAAGCAAAAACCAAAAAGTTTCTAGAAACTTCCTACTTGATATTGGTTAATTTTTGACTTCACGTGGATACCAAACACACTCGGGTAGTATGGGTAAGAACAGTGGCTCCAATAACTGTGGTAATAATAGATCAATAGTCACTGTGGAGTTGTCAGCCTCAAGCAAGGCACTGTGGGAAATGCCTTAAAGCATAACCAAAATTCAATGCACAGTGCCGTAAGATGGAAATGTTATTATCTCATACAACAATAATATCTTGCCAGCATTATTACACGATGAAAAAAAGGCTTACGAAGGGCAAAGCCATCTCGAACATGCTCAACCATGCTCAGAGCTAGGTACATGCTAGGGATTTTAAGGCTGAAAAATGCTTGCTTCCAGACTCTAAAGTTTCCATTATGCAGGCTGGTGCGATGGTTTAGCAGGTGTATGTGCTTGCCTTGATGACCTGGATTAAATACGCAGAACTCATGTAAAAGTAGGAGGGGACCAACTCCAAAAGTTGTCCTCTCACAGCTAAACAACTACACATGTATGTACATACATGTATGAGTGTATGTGTGTGCACACGCACCCTCTCTCTCTCATACACAGAATAATAAATACAAATCAAAATTAAAATACATAGATCATAATTGCATTTGGTTGTCATGGTTTGTCCTAGGCACAGAACTTCAGGGTCAACGCCTGAAAGCTGAGCATTCAGAAACTACCATGTTACCTACCATGTTGTGATGGATTAAGATTAATGGACAGGTGAAACAATTATGCAAATTACGAGGGAGTTGGAGAGGCAGCGGCAATTATCTCAGGTAGGTCTTAGGCGCTGGTCGCTTAGTGAGGGTCTCCTTTGGATTTTATCGTCCCCGCCACGTTTCTTTCTGATGTCGACGTCTATGCTTTGCATATGATTGGTATCAATTTGGAAGCTAGATAAGGCTGCTGTTTGCTTTACTTTCTCAGATACAGTCTCCCTGCGCAGCAGAGCTGTTTCTGTTGGGATTAGGAGTGTGTCATCATGTGCCCTTGTTTGCTCTCTCTAAAATCTCAGTGTTGGAGTTCTTGGAGTCTCTTGCTTAATGTAATTTATTTTAGCATTTAAATAACGCTTAACAAAGAATGTTAAAGGAATGATTGTTTAATCATGAATAGGCAGATGAAAGGGCAGATCTTACACCTTTTAATACAAACATTTCTGTGTGTGAGTACATAATTTTAGTGGCAGGCATATAGATAGATGATAAATGATACACACACACGCACATAGATACAGATAGGTAGGTAGGTAGATATATACTATGTATTTTTATTCCTATTAGAGAAGCCAAAGTGTTCTCCGAACAGTACATACTGTATTGTAGTCTCTCATCAGCTCAGGGGTTCCCCTTTGCGTACAAACTTATTAACATAAATACTGCTGCATTTAATGATGTTTGTCAATGCCATGTGTTGGAACAATAGCTTGCTTTTTAATGCTAGTTTTCTTGATAACTAGCATGATAAACATTTGGGTTGTTCATCCAATATGCCTGGCTACACACCTTCGGGTTTGACAGGAAATACGAGTTTTGGTCACAGCGTAATTTGCAAAAGAGGAACCTGTAAAATTCCTTTCTTTTTGTGGTAATGATTGACAATATTTGCAGTGTAGTCCCCTTAGGTAGCTGTGGCCTCATCTGATTTGCAGGAGAATTCGAAGATGACTGAGTAAGAGCTGGATTTGACTTAGCAAGTAGTGCTTTATGCGGTCAGTTGCTCTAGGTTGCTGCTTATATTTCCTCATGGGTTTGCATGTATTCTTTGTCCAGTTACTTCCTTGGACCTACTTTTGCCTGTTATTTGGAAGGGTTTTAAATTTTTAGAGGACTAATTCCATATATTCCTTAAAGTGCCCATTGTGCAGTAGTTTTGCTTATATCTTTTATTATACAGATGTTTGATATTTTATGTGATCAAGTTTATCAGTGCAATGTTTTATCATGCTATGTGTTGTTTAAGAAATCCTTTGTCAGGATTCTGTAAGGGTATTATCTACTTTTTAAAAATTGTTTTAAAATTATGTATTTCATGCTTAGATCCTTGTGTATCTTTGAACTTTTGGGAAAATTTAAAAATATTATGTATATTGCAAATATTGCCAATACCTGGACCTGTACTTTGTTCTACCTAAGCTCCCTGCATCTGCAGAGAACTCCCTCATGCTGGCTGTCTCTGCTGCAGCTGGTCTCTGCACTTCTCTTTTCTACTTGGGAGGATTCTATGACTCAGATGAAGTGCTGACCCTGATTAGGTCTGGATGTGTCCTGTGGCCATTTCCTCCACGTTGAAGGCAGGAAAAGTCACATGACGATCGCTCTGAGCAGAAGTGTGGCTTTGCAGGTGAAGAGAGTTATCCAGATACCTTGAGAGAAGTTCCAGCCTTGTAAAAGAGGCAGCAAGCGTTTAAACCCCGAGACAGAAAAATGTTCCGTCTCTTGGCATCTAATCCATAAATTTTGATTATCTACTTTATTTGCCCAATTAATTAATTTCTGAAGAATTTCCACACAGATAAAACTGTCACCTAAAAATGGTCAAAGATTATTTTTTCATCAATCTTTGCAATCTTCATTTTTATTGGATTTACTAAAAACTTGAAGACAATCTTAAGAAAAACAAAATAGACAGCATAGTTTCTTGGCCTTGATAACAATAATACTATATCAAGTATTAAAATATCTTAATTAAAAATGCCACATGAGATTAAGGACATTGTTTTTTTTTTTCTTCTATGATCCCACTATTGAATGAGATTACTTGTAGCTATGGCTGGCAATAGGTAGTGATTTTTTTCCTTCAGGACTGTTAATGAAAAGCTTGCTATCCCTCTTAACGTTGACTCTTATCTCAAAGTGTATTTGTTTGTTTCAATGTTCTTCTCTTCCTTTTAGAATTTCTCTCGTAATCCTGAAAATGACTATTTCTTTTAGTTTTATGAATTATTTCATGTATCGTGGTAGGAAGGTTCATATTTGCCCCCTCTTTTTTCAAACGATTTCATTCATATTTTTTACTGCTTTCTTATAATACTCACATCAAATTTTGGTCAATCTCATGCAAAGTGTGTCTGTTATGATGCATTCATAGAGATGTGCAGACAGATTTTACAATGAAATCATATTTCGTGCATTTCTTTTCTCATGGTCACCCTGGTTCCTTTTGCCCTTGTCTTCCCTGGAGAATAGACTTTAGTAGGTGTTTTTTGAATGAATGCTATGAAAATTAGCATATACTTTATGCCATATAAAATACACTTATTTCCATTCTCACATTTAATGGTGCATGTATCTGGGAAGACAATTCTGAAATAGAAATATTTTTTTCCTCACAATCATGGAAGCATTTATCTTTTTCCTATATTTTGAATATTTATTTAAGGTATGGGAGTGTTTTGCCTATATGTGTGTACTATATGTATGCATGGTACCCACAGAGCTCAGAAGAGGGTCTCAGATCACCTGGAGCTGGAGTTCTGGGAATTTGTAAACTGCCCAACATCGGTACTTGGGTGCTGGGAACTGAGCTCTTAACCAACTACTCAACCATCTCTCCAGCCCTCCAATCTAGTTCTTATTATTTTTTGTGTTTGATCCTCTCACTAGGAAATTACTTTTAGTTTTTTTCTTATTGTAAGCTTTTACAATTCTTTCTAGATGTAGTGCTCTATATTTCACAACGTGACTCAGTCTGTCTGTGTGTACTTTGTTCCTGTGTTCACACCCACTTTCACAACGTGACTCAGTCTGTCTGTGTACTTTGTTCCTGTGTTCACACCCACTTTCACAACGTGACTCAGTCTGTCTGTGTGTACTTTGTTCCTGTGTTCACACCCACTTTCACAACGTGACTCAGTTTGTCTGTGTGGACTTTGTTCCTGTGTTCACACCCACTTTGAAAACTGCTCACTGCAGCTTTTCATCTTGAAAGTTCTCACCCAAGCCTTAGAACTATCTTCTTGATTTTTGTCAATTTTTTCTTGTGTAGCTGTTCTCTGATTCCATCAATGTTCAACATCTTAAATGATCCTAAAAGTTTATACTTAAACCTTCAAAAAGCTCTTTAAGTTTTTTGTTTTACTTTCTTAGAGATTTATCCATTTATCTTTCAAATTTTCTAGTAGTTTTTGTGTTTGTGAGCTTGTTATTCTCAGAACCTCGTTCTGAATTCCTGAGTATTCCCACTCTAAACCTTCTTATTTTTGTTCTAGCAATGCAAAACCTTACCTTTTCTTTGAAACTATTGGGTAATTTTTTGACATTTCCCTTTATTTTTGTTTCCTATGTTTCTTTTCAAAATATTTTTATTTCTATTTGCATGGGAGCATGGGTGTGTTTGTGTTGATGGAGGCTGCTTGTGCGTTTCTGGCCACCCAGACTTGACAAAGAAACTGTGTTAATTAAAACACTGCTTGGGCTGGGCGGTGGTGGCACATGCCTTTAATCCCAGCTCTTGGGAGGCAGAGGCAGGCAGATCTCTGTGAGTTTGAGGCCAGTGTGATCTATAAGAGTTAGTTCCAGGACAGGCTCCAAAATTAAGGAGAAGCAAACAAACAAACAAACAAAGCAAAACAAAACACAAAAACACTTCTTAACCAATCACTTAAGCACATTGCTAGCTAGCTCTTATATCTTAAATCAACCCATTTCTATTATTTTTTTTTTTACCAAAGACATGTGGTTTATGGGTATTTATCATGAGCATCTTTCTCCTAAGGTGGCTGCATGGCGTCTCTTTGACTCTGCTTACTCTCTCCTCTTCTATCTGCTTGGATTTCCTGCCTTGCCCTATTCCACATTGCAATAGGTCTAAAGCAGTTTCTATATTAACCAATGGCATTCACAGCATACCAAGGGGACTCTCACATTGTGTGTGTGTGTGTGTGTGTGTGTGTGTGTGTGTGTGTTTGCATGCGGGCTCACACTCACTGTGCCACATGAAGCTATCAGACTCCCCGGAACTGTAGTTAGCAGCAGTGGCAGCCTCCCTGAGGTGAGTGAGTGCTGGGCACCAGACTTGGGTTCTGTGGAAGAGTAACCAGCACTCTGAACTTTTCAGTAATCTTTCCCGCCTTCTGTTTTCCACACTTTCTATTTCTCCTTATGCATTGATTTTTTTGTCTTTAGTCAAATGTTTAATTAACAATGAAGCATAAAATTGGGACTTAGAGGTGGATATTGGTGTCACTGGACAGAGGCTCATTGTAAACTGCTGGGACAGTTATTCATAGGTACTTTCATTTGGGCAAATCAATTTACCCAATGAGGTATCCTGTAATGGTTCACTTGAGGATGATGATGAGCATGGTTGTGGGTCCAGGACAAAAGGCAAGGAGGCTAGTGTTCTTGTAAGTCAGCGTACAAGTGCTTGTTTAGATATATTGTTTTCCTGATAACTCCCTCAGCTCTGATATTTCTACACAAACACCTTCAACCACAACAGGCCTAATCTGCACACTTCCATTTCCTCAGATGGGAGGTTTAGTGACATCACTCTTTTGTGGGAGAGAAAGTATCTGGGATCTAGTTGCTTTAAATGCAAGTTTTCAACTAATATTCCTTCATGGAATATATTATATCTCCACGTCCTGTGTTTTCTAAACCTCAATAGGCTTATCTCATCATTGCTCGTCATCACCTAAGGTGCACACAAACGCAGACTTAGCTTCTTAGACAAATGTGTTTATTCGCTTTGCTGCTTCAACCCTTTATACACATTTCACACCATTTTTCCATTCATTTTGTTCATTTTGTACTTTTAGATCACCATAAAGTTAAGGTCATAAAGAAGTTTATAGAAAAATTGAAAGAACAGCTTTTAAATGTTATGGCAGTGCTAAAAAGTTGCTAATCTATAATACTGTATATATAATATATGTAATAATATATAATATATATGTAATAATATATATATGTGTGTATGTATAATAGTATTATACATACACACACACACATATATATATAGTCATTAGATTACAATAGAACAGACTACTCTATGTAAATATGAAGACTATTATGGCTCATCAAATTGTATCCGGGAGAAACCATGGATCTAATCTTCCTCGTGCAAGAGAGCTGAACTGAGAAAAAGTCAGAGAATCACAATTCCAACAGTCAAAGAGGTATAATTCAAATAAAGACAAATACATAGCCTGTTCTTATTTGTTCTTAGTGATTGTAAACATTTTAACAGGCTTATAGATGGGCATGTTTTCACAAAATGTGAGCATTCCTATTTGGACAAAAACAGACAGAAGTAAGCACAAAGCTAAGAGTAAAGTCAATAAATGGTAGACAAGAAGAACTGGCAGGCAGTTTAAAAAGACATCCAGATTAACACAGAATCCTAATTTCACAAACCATTGATATAGTAGAGGCTGGTATTCTGATATGGAGTGGGGTGGAGCAGGATCTGGCTAAGGTTCCTTTCTTGTAAAGATCTCCAGAGTCAGTCAGATCGTAAACTACGTCTTCAAGATCCTCCCTCTGTTGAGAAGATGCAGACCTCATCATGATCAGTCATTAGAACTGTTAGAAGCCACGGAGATTCTTCTAAATACTTCCAGAAAATAGGAAAGTCAATATTTTGCTATCTTAACAAAACAGAGTTTGCTCGTGTGTGTGATGCCTATATCATGAACATAAACAGTTATTTATACAAAAAATAATCCCAAAGAAAAAAGACAGATAGGAGGAGCCGAGACTGTCCAGTTATGTTATTCTGTTCATGCTTTGGATTTTGCATTGATTTTTATTTCGAAGTAAAGTTGTCTTCCTGAGGGCAGTCTCAGTTGTGCTATTGCTGGAGCTTGTGTTCTTTTGTCTAAATAAATGGAGGGTAAATAATCCTGAGAAATCGCAGTATGGTGATTGAGGAAACTGTCTTTCCTGTGCCAGTTTACTGTGGAACACTGTGGTCTGACGTCATAAAGTGGGCATCCCCACAATGGCTGTGATTCCACATGCCACTGTGGGTAGGTGTCAGGGTTGCTAATAGGGGTTTGTATTGTGCTCCAAGTACTAGCTCATGTTCATTTTCTCTATAACATTCCCATCAAATGTTGAGATATTAGTCAGTCTGAATATTAGTAGATTGTGTTGCCAGTTCTTTTTAATTTCTTGTTGCCTTATAGCATGTGCCCATTGTTTTCAGTTTGATTCCTTTGGATCTTCACAACAAATGAAATATTTTTCCCTTCTGCCTGCAATGTGTTTTTTTCTAGTTTATAAGACTAAGTCATGTTTCCATTTTAAAGATAAAATATTTTCTCTTCTCTAATTGATCCTATGTTGCTATTAATAACCAGTAAGATTCTTCCTTTGGAGGAAATATTCTCTTCATTGTCCATTGTGGACGTTGTCCAGGAGCCGAGAAGTTACCAGATTGGCTTTGGCTAATGATATAAGTACATTCTGTCACCGAATTTTATGCTGTTTATATAAAACAGTATGGTCATCTTATACTTCCTACATAATACCTTGAAAAGAGAGTGTGATCAAACTACTCTGAGATTAATTCATTTGAAAGAATTATCCTTTTTAGTGACCATTTCCACAACGACAGGTTTCTCAGAGAAGAGCAGCACAGAACCCATGACAAAGCAAGCAAGGCGCTGTGGTTTTCCTATCTTAGCTTCACAGAACTATTAATTTTAACATGCCATGTTTCATCAGTTATTAAGAGAAAAAAATGAGTTATTACTGGTTTTAATTTACTATTACTCTTGAGCAGCTTCAAACCAATCCTGCAGTCTAACTGAACATTATATCCCAAAGGGTCAGGGATCTGCTTTTGTTCTGCGCAGATGTGCATGTGGTGAGTGCAGAAAGGTGCTGGGAAGAAGACTCCTACCTGGTCTATGGGGGAACTGTAGCACATTAGGCTAGTGGACAGACCTGCGCCTTTGGCTAGAATCAGGTCTCCACATTACAGTGAAGAGATTTCCTCTGGTGATTAGAAGCTGCCTTTTCCCAAAGCTGTGGGGAAGCCCCACCCTCTAGATGTATCGTACCTAAAAACAGTTCTTAGGACAAAGAACTGCAAGACTAATAGGAGGAAATAGGCAAGCTACCTTTGTTTTCCATTTCTTGTCTGACAAATCAAAGCTAATATTAATTACCACTGAGGCTTGGGTTATTATATAGCATATTTAAAGCACATGTTATGTGCTCAGAAGTTATCAGCTCTCCACCAATATCCATCCATTGTCTTCATCATCATCCTAATCACCACTTTTATTAACCAGAAGCCCTGATTTATTAAGGCAAATCAAATAGTAGGCATGGTAAGTGTCCTATGAAATGAAACACATATTTGAGATCCTTAAGGGTGAAAGCAAACTTCCCTTGGCCCTTTCCTCTGCTGTTTATCAGTGACTAATGTTGGACACAGTGAGAAAATAACAAAGCTTTAGAAAATAACTTTATAAATTCCTCCTTTCCCAAGTGTCCATCTGTATATGCTGTTTCCTTTAGATTGCAAGGACCTTTAGGCCAGAGATTGTATTTAACCCAGTGTTTAATATGGGAATTTATTTATTCAGTCTTAAAACTTCACTCTTGAATAAGCTGCCTTGCAGCTAAGGAGATCAGGCATCCTATTTTTTGGAAGGATTATTTTTTTTTCTTTAGTGCATTTGATGGGTGGCCTGTGAAATCCTAAGAGTATGGCAATTTCTCCCCCCAACACAATTTTTCATATTGCAAATATGCTCACTCTAGTGTCGTGGGATTGCCATTCCTGGCTGCAGGCAGTGACTCTGCCATCAGTATTTATTTAGTATTGGGTAGCTAGGTCTGCCCAGCCTCTTTACCTTTTCAGGCTGTGGAATTAATTAATGCACAAGTATTTAAGATTTCCTTTGGACAAACCCAGAGCTAGACCTTAGCTGATGAATGATTTCAATTAATCGTCACACAACCCCGAGGATATATAACATATCCCCATCTTACAGAAGAGGAATAAAGGCTGAGAGGAGTTTAGTGTGTTGCCTAAGGATAGTGGAGGGGGCTACTAGTGATCTAGTAAATTTAGAATTAACTAAATAATTTAAAAATAAATTTACTAAATTTAGAATTGCTGGACTTTCAGGTTCCTGAAAGAGAGCAAAGTATATCAGATGAGATAGGCTGGGTAGCAATAGAACACATATGAACTTTGTTCTTTGAGTATTTCTTACATATATATAAAGCATTTTAATTATATCAAACCTTGTTCTCATCCAACTCCACCCAGACACCCATTGTGTGTTCTTCCCAACTTCATGTCCTCCTTTCCATAACCCATTGAGTTCAATCAAGGTTATTCGTGTATGCATTGATGTAAGGTCATCAACTGTAACTTGAGTAACCCATGAAGAGCCATTTCCCAAAGAAAACTGACTCTTCCCACCATCGCAGATTTCAACTGCTAAAGGTCTGCAAAGACATTTGACTTTCATTGTGGTCATCAGCATTTCTCAAAGCTAAAATTCATTGATATCGCCTAAGAATATGAGACTTCCAAGACCACTTCCTGTTTTGTGGGTTCTAGAATCTTCAGTGCTTGGAGGTGATGGTGAGCTTCTGCATTGGAAAATGAGCTTCGTTCTTGGATAAAGAAGAACGTAAATCACAAGGATGCTGAACAAGCAGCAAAGAACCACAAGAAACCACTTAGAACTTTAGAATGCATGTGGAACTTGTCTGCACATAGGAGTCACCTGAGGATGAAAAGAAAAACCAGATGCCAGGCTTCCTCTTTTAACATCCAAACAATTGGAGGTATGATGCAAGTGTTGGAGTTTTTATACGCTCCCAGTATAAATTTTTTTTAACAGCAACTTTTGAAAACTATCAATTTTAAAAACTGTGGAAAAAAAAAACAATTGAAATCTTAAGTTATTGCCAGACCAGTTATGTCTGGCAGTCCTTTGAGGGCCCGCTACCCCTTCTGGGACAATTGGAAAGTAGGTTTTCTTTTTCTCTGCATACTTCAGAGCTGCCTTGTACTGCAAGCCTGGAGTTCATTTTAGGATCTGCTTTCCCTCTCTGCCAAGTAGTCATAAAGTGCATCGCCCAGCACAGTGAGCCTGATGTTGTGGAGGCGGTGGAGATGGGGGTGATGCTGCAGTCGGGCTAAGGGGGTTTACCAGCAGGCACGTCTCAGTCTTACCCACTGTCTGCCTTGACTCTCCACTTTGGTTTTCCTTCAGGTCTGGTTATACCCTGTTAGTTTGACAAGTAGTTGAATGATAGTGGTCATCAGGGAGGCTATAGTTAGAATTATTTTGAAACAAGGCTCATTAAACTTCCTGCCAAAGTCCCTGAAGAGGGTGATAGGAGCTCTCAGGTCAAGCATTCACTATCCTGAGTGAAATATTCTCAGCCTAGGTTTTCTTTTTGCCTGCAATTGCTTCTACTTTAACTCTAACTCAAGAAAGTCATTCTTTAACTTGACCCCCTCACATTGTTCAAAAGCATTTTTCTTGTATATAGCATCGTGAGCTGCATTATTTTGGCTTCTGATTACTCTTCTAAATTTATTTGTTATTTCACAGCTTCACATACACACACACAACACACACACACACACACACACACCTTTATAGTATTCTCCCTCACTCTCTTTCATGATCCCCCACCCCAAGTGAATTCCTTCTCCTTCCCAGTAAGTCTCCTGCTACCCTCCAATATTCATATCTTTGTGTATATCCGAGTCATTGCATGCAATTAGAACTGCTTACATGCCAGGGGTTCATAAACAAGGACAGCACAACAGCGACTACACCATTTATAGCCTGGAGAACCTCAGGGAGAGGTGGATTCTCATCAGTCCCTTCCCACATCCCTGATGGAAGAGTGACAGGCCCAGTCTTGGACTTGGACAGGTCTTAGGCAAGTAACCACTGTCTCGGTGAGTTCTTGTGTGCAGCAGCCATGGTGTATTCAGCAGACTCAGTTTCACAGTGTTCGTCCCCACCCGCAGGCTCTAACATCCTTTCCACCCCCTCTTCCATCGATGCTCCTTGAGAATTGAAGAGACTAGTGTGGATGTCCCATTTAGGGAGGAGCACTCAATAGTCGCTTACCCTTTTAAGAGTCTCTGTAGTTGAGAGTTTCTCTGAACTTGGAGAAAGAACTTTACAATATATAAATCACATTAAACACTTATACAGCAATTCAGTACTAGCAAACAAAGTCTGGTATACTGAGTTACTTGGCATTCTGAAATGAATCATTGATGCATGAAAACAAATTACTACTCAGAAACACCATCATGGTATCTTTTTATGCAGTCTATGGCTTTCCTTAGAGGAAATTCTCTCACATATGTTTTTATGTATGTACTTTTCTCTTAAATATTGTAAATATGCGTGTCAAACCAAAAAGATAGCCATTTCAGTTTTGTTATTCTAGCCAATGTTTTCTTTATATTTTATAATAATTCATAAATGATTATCGAATACCCATATTAAACCTGAGTTAATAATGGATTTTTTGGCACCTTTCTTTGTATCGTGTTCCCGTGGGATATGTCATCCCATAATTTTCTAAACATTTTGCTAGCCTATATGCAACTAAAATCATACATTTGTCCAGAAATACCTACCTACACACACACACACACAAAGAGAGAGAGAGAGAGAGGTGGGGGAAGAGGTGGTTGGCATTGCCCACTGCAAAAGAGAAGCCTCTATAATCATGGCTAAGCACAACACTAATCTACAGGCAAAACCAGAAATATTTAGAGAACAGTTTGCTAGTTTGCGCATCTAGAAAACTTCATTTAACGTTCCTTATGAGGGCCCATGACTTCCCCAATCACGAACTCTCTATGAGACTTACAGTGCTAGGTATGATTTCCAATGGCAACTGTCTCAAATCCAGGCAGAACACAGTTGGGTTGATTACCCCAACAGAGTTGTTCCTATTTACCAGAGACTGCATCTTTCCTTGATGGTTGGTATTGAACGTAAAGGCTTCACAGCTGGGCATACCAATTGCACCATCTTGAAATGGAAGTTTTCCTTTATGTTATTGTATATTGGAAATGCGTAACTTGTATTATTATTTTTATTTTTAAAATATACTATTTTGTTTTATGTCTATGAGTATTTTTCTTGCACATTTATCTGTGCACTCTATGTGTGCTTAGTTTCCAGGGAGGCATCAGATCTTGCTGTGTCAGATTCTCGGGAACTGGAGATACAGGCATTTGTGAACCATCGTGGGGTGCTGGGAATTAAAGTCATAACTCTGTCAGAGTAAAAAGGTGCTCTGTTGCCGTGCCGTCTCTCCAGCTCCGTTACTGGATTGGCTTCACAATATTCATAGTTAAGAAATGGTTTGAACATTAGGAAATGCTTCATTTACAGTGCTGACTGGTTTGGGAAATGTTAGGTTTTGTTGATTTTAGAAATCAAACTAAATGCATTTTTCTTCCATCGTGAAGCAGCCATGAGCCTTTGAGGACCACGGATATAATTTCCTGACTTAAAGTGAGGTGTTTGCCTGTCAAATTGACAAAGGGTGTGCTTGTAATAGGTAATGTTGATTGTCAACTTCAACATGGTTTAGAATAATGTAGGTGGCACATTTCTGGGTATGTCTGTTTAGGACATTTCCAGAGAGATTAAATTAGGATGTGACCAGTCCTTGTGCTGGGAACCAGGGCTAAATAAAAAGAAGAAAGGGAATTGAGCATCAGCCTTGCTTTTCTCCTCTTTCTGATCATCGTAACGGTGTGATTCTCAACTTCACGTTGCTGCTTCCATGCTCCCCAACTATAATGGATCATATAACACAATGAGGCAAATTAAATTATTCCTTAAGTTATACTTGTTAGGCAAAACTAGTGAAAACTAGTACAAGGTAGTTTTCTAGAATTTTCTAACCCTAGGATGGCCAAACTTAGCTTCTGGTTTGTGTTCAAATATACAATGTGAGTTATATGTATAGTCGCTATAATTAAAGTCTGAAAAAGTCAGTGAAGAAATTAGAAAAATCAGTATCAATAAGAAATTGGATTTTAATATTTTAACTTTGCATAAGGCAAAATTGAGGTTCAAAACAAATAAAAGGCATGGATTCACTGTGCTATAATTGAGAAGTTTGGAATTTTGTTGTGATTATTATTTTTATTCCTTTAATTATAAAAGCAATATGAAGGCTATATATCTCAATGGAAAAACCTCTGACAGGCACACATAATACCCTGGATTTGATCCTGATCTCCACAGAGTAGATGAAAGCTACATGAATTAAGTGGTACCATGATTATAATCTGAATGATCCCATAATTCAATCATCAGAACTTACCCCCATTGTGAGGGTATTAAGAGGGGAGGCATTTAGGGGAGTAAGTCATGAGAGCGCCTGCTCTTGGATGAGTTAATACCTTGAAAAAGTGGCGCTTTTCCGTTCTGTCTGCCACACATGAAGACACAATGGCAGGACACTTTTCAGGAGAGACCAAGCTATCACCAGCAACCAAAGCTATGAGAACTTTGATCATGACTTTAATGCCCCCAGCACTGAGGGGAAATCACTAGTCTCCATATATTACTCGCTCTGTGATATTTTCTTATGACAGCACAAATGGACTATGACATCATCCCTCTTTGATGAATGAAGAAACTAAATGCTGGACAGATGAAGTAGCTTGTCCAAAACCAAGTTGAAGTGATGAATGTGTTTTGAAAAGTTTGCATTGGTTCACCCTGAAAGGTGTGTGTGTGTGTGTGTCCGTCCGTCTGTCTGTCTGTGTGTTTTAGTGTCTCTTAATGGTAGGCGACCCACAGATTCCTGATATCTGTCCAGGACCTTTGAATTGTCTCCATGGTCACTTATTTTTCTGTTTCTTTCAAGCATCCTGACAGATTTGGTAACATCCATGGAGATCTTGTTTGACCACAAGTTTGAATAAGGATTTCCTTGATGGTTTTAAAGCATTGCCTTATTACAGATTTCAAGTGGGAACTCAAGAAATTTCGGAACTGTACTAAATAGACTAGCTAACACATAAAGATAGAAAGGATTGTTACTATATTGTTACAATATTATTAAACATTATATATTTATATCTTATCATGTGCCCAGTGTTAGCCTGAATACTTTATGAATAACAAGTCTTTTAGTTCCCTGTACCACCTAAGCAGGTGCTGTTATCATTCACATCTTACAGAGAAGGTAGTTGGGACAAAAGAAGTTGAAGAACCCATCTGAGCCCCATTGCCAGAGCACAACCCAGATTTCCAGCTGCTCTCACACGCTGTCTCTTTGTACAGCTGCCTTCATCTCCCTTCCAGGTTGTGTCCTCATCCTCACAAATGCTGCCTGGCAGACTGACCTTCAGATTAGAGCTACTTCTTGCTCACTCTGTTTCCTGACTGTACTTATCTTACATAAAATCCCTCCCGGGGATTTGTAGAATAATTCTTTTCTTTCCCTTTAAAAGAACAGAACTGTAGTGTAGATCTCGGGGTCACGCTGGCTGGAGTCTTCCACTTTCCATCATTGCTTGGAATGCATGTTACCCCATAACTGCTTTCTGCTCATCTGCCTCAACTTCCTGTGCCTTTGGTTTGGTTTCTGTACAGGCGTAGAATCTATAATCCCCAAAGAAAATTTTCTTCACATTATTTTACATTTCTGCAAATGCTTTAGATAGTAGGTGTTTTAGTGTTCCATTTTAGAGAAAGGACAGACCCTCTAGCTAATACTCCTACAGTTATATTGATTTGCTATCTGAACTCCCAAAGATCAAGCTTTTTCAAATATCAGCAGTGGGGAGTGTGTTGATGTTTCTGGCGGTGTATAGATACTACAGAAACTCAAGAGGTTGGAATTTTTTTTTCTGAAATTGAAATCGATTATTCCCTGTGAAGGTTGATTATAGCTATTGATATCTTTAAAATAAAGTGTCAACTCTTTTATTATTTTAGTGAATAGAATTACTTTCATTTTGGCGGTGAAATGGAAGTTCTATGCAATACTTTAAAATGTACTTAAGATTTTTTTCTTTTCCTTTTCCCCCCTAAATGTCCATTTTCAAAGGGATGATCAATGGCTTGTCAGCTTACAGTGCAGCTGATGTAAAAAGTTTGCGATGGCAACCCTAAATGTTTTATCACCTGTCAGAAATTTCCGTGATAATAAAAAGTAACATCCTTTAAATTAATTAGACATGATTAGGACTTCAAGCCCAGAGGCCACATCATTATGCAAAAATTATAACAGTTAGCTATTTAAATTACCATTAAATTGATTCTTATGTTAATTGATATTTCACTTATAACCTGAGATTTAATTTATATAAGATCTCCAGAAATAATAAGGTATAATGAAATATTATTTTGCAAAATTCTTTTGATGATAAAAACACGATGAAAAATTGAGTTTTTTTATATTTGGCTTCAGGTATAATTTCCCAATTAGAATAGAGATGCCTTTTTATTTCTTATGGAACTGCATGGCTTGTGTTCATCTCTTAAGCTTGTGTTGCACCCACATATATCAATGGGCTATGCTTTTCCTCAGTGAGCACTGCTTTATCCTCTCCGGTGACAGGGCCAACAGAGTGTAATCTGAGCACTGAGATGCAGTGTAAGCCGTGACTTATTTTGGAAAAGCAGGATGATGAGACACTGCACTGATGGAGGAAGGTCATTGGCTAATAAAGGCACTGCCCTGGCCCATTTTATTGGTTAGAGGATAGGTGGGAGGAGAAAACAGGACAGAACACTGGGAGGAAGAGGAAGTGAGGTCAGAGACTCGACAGCTCTCTCGGGAGCAGACGCCTGAGAGAGACGCCATGCCCCGCTCCCGGGATGAAGCTTGGACCCAGGATGGACTAGGCTAGAATCTCCCCGGTAAGCGCACCTTGGGGTGCTACACACAGATGATTAGGAATGGGCTAAATTAATATGTGAGAATTAGCCTAGAAGAGAATGGGCCAAGCAGTGATTAAAAGAATACAGTTTGTGTGTTGTTATTTTGGGCATAAGCTAGCCGGGCAGGCGGCCTGGGGTGCTGAGAACGCAGCCACCGCTGCCCTAATTATTACACTGCACATAGGTGACTTCTGGATACTGAGAATATTTTGTATCTCAGAGAAGAGCTGACACCACAGACAAGAATTCACTCAAGTACCACTCCATAGGGTTTATTAAACAGACGTTAAAGTGACGTTTAAAATGCCAATGTCCAGAAATGAGGAGTCAATTGCTCTTTTTCGTTGCTTGAAAATTCCATACATGTATATCTTGTGTTTATAGCCAATCAGTCCCGCTCTTATCCCCTCCAGTTTGTCTCCTATTTCTCTATTATTTCCATCTCATAACTCCATGTGTGTTTTATTCCCAGTCCACTGAGTAGTGTTGCCTGTATGTGCATGGGTAGACATCACTTGGAGCACAGGTAGCTCTCTCAGGGACTACTTCTCCAAAGAGAACTGCCTCTTACAGCCAATAGGTCTTCAGCTAGACGTGGGACTCCAAGAGCCCCTCCCCATCCTTGCTGGGAATTTTTGTTAGCTCATCTGGTGCAGGTCTTATGTATGCAGATGAAAATTTAGGGGACAATTTAAACCATTCAGCAGAATAATAGTATTAGGTTCTTCCTAGGTCTTTGACCCGTCAAGCCACGGGGTTTTGGCCCCGTTAACATTATCAGGCATGAGTTCCATTTTGTAGAGTGGGCTAACAACCATTCAGAAAGTGGTTTGTTATGTAACATGTGTGGTGTGGTTGTAGCAATGAGCGCTGTTCCAGGCCAACTGGGTAGGATGTTGGCAACTTCTCTCTCCCTGTTTGTATGATGCAATGAACTCGGTGATGTCTTCTTCACCAGAACTTTCTTCTGAGCACGGAGCTTCTGGCTTTTGCAGCATGTTATTATCAGGGACCTTGCTGCTGACATTTCTCAGTTGATTGTAGAGCTGCTTGGCTCAAATGCCTTGTCTTTATCTTAATCTGCTTTTTCCACACAAGGTGTGATTAAGTTGGTTTTTCTCCACTGTTTTCTCTCTACTTCCTAGTTCTCACTTTCTTCATCTGCCTCCATTTTGTCAAATTATCTGAGGGATAAAATTGCCCCTCAAAAATGTATTTCAATCTTCGACACACCTTAGGCTTGTGCAGGTAGTTTTCATAGAGTAGGAATCTTTACTAACGTTTTTGTTGATTCTTTGTAAATTTCGCATCATGCACCCCAATCCCACTCATCTCCCCACCCCTCCATATTTGTCCTCTGCCTCTGAAACTTCCCACAAACAAACAAACAAAAATATTGCCCTGGAAGCTGCCATGTGCCACTGAGTCTACCCTTTTGCCCCAACAGTTTTACATGTAATGAGTCATTGGACTGGTCTGAGGCCTCTCGCTTCTGCTACACTATCGATGGTGGGTCCTCACCAGGTCTCTCCTAGATATCCCATTGTTGCCTTGTGTCAGCCTTGGTTCTGAAGGCCTGCCTTGTCCCTTTACATACCCCAGCAGTTCACGGATGGGATAGATGTTGTGGAGGGCCAACTCAAAGCTCTAGATCTGAACCTGGGTGGTAGCTGAGCAGTTAACCGAGTTCCTCTACTGTCTGAAGTAATTTTAATTATATTTATGCAGATCATTACATTTGAGTGGGTAAATATGATCACTGACACCTCAGCTTGAGAAGAAGAAAAAAATCTCCAATAAAGAATATTTAAAAAAAAATAAACTTGGGTCTGGTGGTACATATCTGCGGCATTACTTAGGAGGTAGAGGCAGGGACTAAGAGTCTAAGGCAAGCCTGGGCCACACGATATGTTCTAGGTGGAGAGATGGGGAGAAATATCACTTACAGGTTTTGTGATTTCTAAACAGGAAAAAATGAAAACAGAGAAAATGTAAGATCTAATATAGGAATGCATTCTTGGATTTATTATACAAAAATAAACCTCAAATATATAAATTATAATTGAAAATGTCCAATTTATAGTGCATATAAAAATGCACCATATATAAGAGATAAGCTGAAGAAGTGCAAATATGACTACAAATTTTATTTAATGTTCAAAACAACAAAATTAAATGATAACCTTAATTGACAACAAATTTTTACAGGATAACAATTCATGCTATTATAGAAGCAAGTTTGGAAAAGAAAAACGTGTTTTATTTGATACATACATATATTGCAAAACAATTACACATTTTAAATGATGAAAAAATAATATGACCATAAATATATGAAAGAAAACTAGATTCCTTCAACATTTCTCTCATTGTCTGTAATGGATACTATTTTCCCAAATTGAAAAAAATGCAATACACTTAAATGAATGCTATTAGCATTAGAAAGACAAATATAAGTACCATGATTTACAAATGACAGATGGCAAACTCTGTTTCACAATGAAAGAAAAATCAACTAAACTTTTGAAAAGGGTATCAGCTATAATATGTAGCAGGCAAAAAATGAATTAAGCAAATTTGGAATTATTGGCTATTTGCTTTAATTTAATATGAAGCCAAACAAACTTATTACTTGGAGATGAACATACAGAATTATAAATAAAGACAAGGAGATCCTATTAGAAAAATAAAGTTTTGACTCATTTCTAGAAGGAAGAGCAGGGCCATGATAACTGAACATATAAATATATTTTGACACTGAAAGGGCTACACCACAGGCTGGCTGCATGTCTTTAATCCCAGCACCAGGGAGGTAGATTCAGGTGAATCTCTGTGAGTGCCAGGTCAGGCTAGGCAGCCAGGGCAACAGAGTTTGTGTCTGTTTCTAGAAGGTGACAGGGAGATGGGGGTTTGGGGGGAAACAGGGACATAGAGGGGAAAGAGAGAGAGAGAGAGAATTTTCTTGTATTCCTCACTCCTCTGTTCTCTTCTGAAACAATGTGATTGTAAAAGATACTGCTTTTCAAGACTTAACAGTCAGTTACACCAAATTATATAATTAAAAAATAGGGAACAGGACAAAAACCAAATCACCTTAAGTTTGTGTTTTCAGACTTCTGCATTCATTTTTTGCCCAAGGTTTCTACTTTGATAAGAATGAGAATAATAAGATTAGGTCCGGAGAGGCAATATATTTAGCTGAGGTCTGTAGAATCATTTGATGAGGAAATAGAGAGGGGAGACAGAAATAGGTTGTTATTGTTTGTCTTTGTGACTTTGGCAAACATTCCGGCAGTAATACTAATAACATCATTTCTGCAAAAGAACTTCATGAATATGGCTCACACCAGTGTGTACAGGAACCTTAGAGGGTAAGCAGGTCCTGCCAGCGAGAGCTCATGCATTCATAACTATAGCAACAGCTGAGGGAAGCCTCCGAGCTATGTGTTGCTCAGTAATACTGCCTCTGGCCATGGTAGAAGCAACTCTCATTCTCACGGAAAATCGCTGATGTTACTCTTTTAATTTGCAAAGTGCATTTCTCTGGATGATGGTGATGAGATTTAAAACAACCAGTTTCTAGCTGGGAAAAAAATACAAACAAGGAAAGCAAAAATAAGTGTAGCGTTTCTCTCTAGTCATCTCTTAAGAACCAGCTCTCCCAGAAAGCGGGGGTGATAGCAGTGTTAATCACTGATTCAAAATACCATTCAATCTGAACCTAATTTCATGTATTCAAGATTTGATTTAATGCCACTCATGACTAAAAGGTAAGAACAATGGTGTGAATAAGTGTAATAAATGTATTTTTTTCCCAGTCAGTAAAGAAGTGTTTTTATGAGGGGCGAGGAAACACACACCTACAGCAAGCAAACAGAGAGAACTCCCCTCTACAAAGCAGAGGGGGGCTTGGAAAGCATGGGCCCCACACGATTTTTAAAATTGTTGCAGTGTAGTAGATGTTTTAGATGACTTGGTTTATTTTTGTGCATTTAAAGAGGAATGGGTAAGAGTGTTAAATATTTTACCATATAATAATAGCTGTGCATTCATCTCTCTATTGGTGCTGTAGATTTTTATTTTAACCATAGAATGTTTATTATACCAAATTCATCAAAACACATTATGAAAAGGTTTATTCTTGTTCATTGTGTTGGTCATTTTAGTCCATGATGTATTGGCCCATTGCTTTCATCTGAGTGGAGGAAGTGCTGTGCAGAATGAAGACGCCAACCTCGCCAGCCAGAAAACAAAGGAGCTTGAGGAAGAGGCTGAAATCCAGCAATTCTTTCTATACATCCTCCCAGTGACCTATGAACATTTCCTTAGGCCCAGAACACTATAGGTTCAACCATCTCGGAAATTTCTCTCCCTGGAGACAAAGCCTTTGGCCCTTGGAAGGTATTCAAGGTCCGGAATCCAGCAAGCTGTACCTTAGTTGTACCACATGGTCATTCATTAATTTAAATAAGTGAAAACACATGGGATAGAGCCTCTAATTTTATCATCAAAAGCCACTCAATGCTCATTTATAGGGAATTTAAAGGGATAAATTCAGAGATTGACTGATTACTCAATACTTCCTTGTACATGCTTATGAACATCCTCAGACAAGACTGGCTCACTTTCTGTTTACATCTTGAAAACCTATGGGGGAATCTTGAGCCCAGCTGTCTGTCCCGGAAATGTTATTTGACCAGAGTTGGCACAGAGAGTAGATTGCTTCCCACCAGGAAGAAATTTTTGATACAGACCCCTGTTCAATATTTACATGATTTATGTTACCAAAAATAAATGTCCTTCCTGCTGTGGTTATCTGGTCGGCTCTGCTCTGGGGAGAAGAGTCCTTTAATGAGAGATCGACTCTGGTCTCCCCAGGTTCTCCTCTTAGTCTAGACATATTATGTTCAGGTGCAGAGGATGACTGTTGAGCTGCTGCTTTGCCTCCTCACAGTTACACAGGCTTCAGCTGAAAAACTCTCGTGGTTTTCCCAGCCATTTAGACTAATAAGCCTTCTCACGAAGGAGTTGGGGCATTCTGTAGATCTCAAAGTTCTCAGGTGGTAATAATGGCTTTATGAACTATTTTTTTTCTCGTTATGGGGCATGGAATGAAGGAGGTATCTAAGAAATCTGGTGGTTGTAGCCACATATCTATGTTATATGTGTGCCAGTGAGATGCGCAGGTGGAGGTGCAGGAGAGTAGAAATATTTTTTTTTACATACTTCTTACCATGACTGAAACCCTTTTAAGAAGTTCAGTTGGTTTTTCTTTCATTGTTAAATAGTTTGCCATCTGTCATTTGTAAATTATGATACTTACATTTGATTTTCTAATGTTTACAGCTTTAATTTAAATAAATTGCATCTTTCATTGTACAAAAAGATTATTCCATAAAATTTTCCACTTTTTCTAAATAACAAAGAAAGTTTTTAATTCTAACACAGTAAAATTATACATAATAAGAGTAAATATCAGGTCAGAATTTCATTTACAATGTCCAGCCTATTTGTATTTGGCAAATTTAGAGTAGATACTCATTATCTATTCTGTCTTGGTGAATCCAAAGTTTTGAACCTAATTTACCTTCTATCCTAACTTGTATTACCAACCTGAAAGTATTTTTTCAGACCTCAAAAATATTGTCTTAGATAAACAATTTAAGTTTTTATGTCTCTTAACCTTATACACTTTATACCTCTTTGTGAGTTTCTTTTCTAAATTAGATAACAAGGAAAAATTTAACAAAAACTATAAAGTTTTCAACTCCCTCAGAGACCAGAGAAGGATAAAACTGAGTATTTTTACCTGAGTAAACAGGAAGTACAGAACAAGCAATTTTCAAAACTAAAGAAACAACAGAGTCATCTGACTGTCTTGACAATCACCCAAGGTTCCTCTGTAACACTAAAGCATCTATCATTGGCCTATGGGCCTAAAATATCTGACAGACTTTTCTGTAGAGCAGGAACTGTGAAAGACTGTCCCACACTTGTCTTGGCAAAGTTTGGTAGTTGCCTTTTTTTGTGTCCTGCTTGTCCCGTTTGGACAGCAGTTGAGGCAAGGACAATTTCTTTGCCCAATGGCTAACCTTTCCATAAATTAAAGCAAACTTTAGGGGGTAGGTTAGTCCATGGTTCTGGCATATGGCACTGGTGACTAGCTCCAGCCTACAGGCATCAGCCAGTATCCACAACTCTGAAGGCAGCCCAGCACCAGTCTGCCTGTGAGACTGAAGGTCTAGGGAGCTAAATCTGGCTGCTTGTCCAAAACTTTTTTTAGGTTTCTCAGACCCTATGTTTGGATATTTGAGTACCCACATAGGACACCGTACGTAGATGGATTTTTCTTTGAGCCACAAGCTCACAAAAAACATGACACAGAGACATTACTAATTATAAAAACTTAGCCTATAGTTTAAGCTTGCCCCACTAGCATTTTATAACTTAAATTAACCCATTTATATTAATCTATGTTTTGCTTTATGACTTTTTTAACCTCTTTTCCATCTTGTTTTCTCTCTGTGTCCTCTGGTATATCTCTTGTGCCTAGATTCATCTCCTTTCCTCTCTCTGCCTCTGATTTCTGCCTAGATGTTTATTAAACCACTCAAAAGGTTCCTTGACAAAGATAAATCTTTAAAGTGTACAAAAAGATTTGTCCACTACAAGTACATTACAGCATATGTTGAATAAGACAAAGTAACAGATTTGACAACAATAATCACAGAGAATAAGAAATGAGAATATTTGAAGGAAACTGATGGATTTAAGTTGCATTGTAATCCCAGTAGTAACCATGGAAACAAGAAAATGATCAGAGAAGAGTGTGCTTGGTGGCACAATGTCAGTGTTAGAATGACATCATGAGAAGTGTGGACAAATTCAGATGACAAGAAAGGAGAGGAAAACAGGGGGATCAGAAGTAAATACCAAGGAAGAGAGAAAAGAGTCCATCATGATTGCATCAACTGTATAGCTGCTAAATGCTCTGAGAGAAAGACAGAAGTTTTAATTTGGTCTTTTAAAAACATGGTAGGGAATGGATGCATACGCCAAATTCTCCTGAACACCTCAGCATCTTTCAAGATAATTGAAGTTCGTCTTTACAGTCTTTCCACTGGAGCAGAACGCAGGCCTGAGATTCTCTGTTGGTGATTCTCTCAAACACTGAAGGAAGAAACAATAGAAGAAAAACCCAAATTCCTCCAGAAATATATATTTAAAAACAAGATGAAGCAAGTTTGATCTGTTGCTAAAGCTAAGGCCTTTGCAAGAAGGAACTTTAGATCAACTTATGCTATGAACAATAGAATTCAGCAATCTATAAAGAGGTCCAATCTATAAAGAGGAAACAATGAAAGCTAGCAGGTCACAGAAAAGTGTTCTGCAGACACGAAGATACCACATTTGACAGCCCACACTACTATACTCAGCAAAGTTTTGAATCACCATTGGTGGAGAAAACAAGATATTCCATGACAAAATCAGACAAACAATACTTACCCACAAATCCAGCACTACAGAAAGTCCTAGAAGGAAAACTACAACCCAAGGAAGTTAGCTACACCCACAAAACACAAAAACACAGGCAATAGATAATTCCACACCAGAATATCCCAAAGAAAGAAAATACACACACACACACACACACACACACACACACACACACACACCACTACCATCACCAAAACCAAAAATAACAGGAACTAAAACTCACTGGTAATTACTATCTCTTAATATCATGATCTCAATTCACATATAAAAATACACAGGCTAACAGATTAGATATGAAAACAGGACCCATCCTTCTGTTCATAGAAGAAATATACATCAACTTCAAAAACAGACATTACCTTAGAGTAAAGGGTTGGGAAAAGATTTGCCAACCAAATGGACTCAAAAAACATGCTGGTGTATACTAGCATCCAAAAAATAGACTTCAAACTAAAATTAATCCAAAGAGATGAAGAAAGATATTTCATATTCATCACAGGAAAAAAATCATCAAAATAAAGTCTCAATTTTGAACATTTACGCCCTAAATACAAGGGCACCCACATTTGTAAAAGAAACATTACTAAAACTTAACCCACACATCAAACCCCACACACTAATGCTGGGAGACTTCAACACCCCACACTCATCACTGGACAGGTCTGGCAGACAGAAACTTAGAGAAATAAGGGAAGAAACTTAACAGAGAAATAAACTAACAGGTGACTCAAATGGACCTAACAGATATCTATGGAACGTTCCACCCAAACACAAAAGCACCTCATGGAACCTCCTCTAAAACTGCCCACATATTCAGTAACAAAGAAAGCCCCAACAGATACAAAAAATATATCTTAATGGACTTAAAGTTACTTAATGGACTTAATGACTTAAAGTTAGAATTCAATAACAACACTAATTGCAGAAAGCCCACAAACCCATGGCAATTGAATAATACTTAACTAAAGCACCACTGAGTTAAGGAAGAAGTAAAGAAAGACATCAAAGACTTCCTAGAATTCAATGAAAATGGATCCACATCATACTCAGACTTATGGGACACCATGAAAGCAGTGCTAAGAGGAAAGTTCATAGCACTAAGTGCCTACATAAAAATCCTGGAGAAATCTCACACTTGTGACTTAAGAGCACATGTAAAAGCTCTAAAACAAAAAGAGGAAAACTCACCTAGGAGGAATAGATGCCAGGAAATAATCAAATTGAGGGCAGAAATCAATAAAATAGAAACAAAGAAAACAATACAAAGAGTCAATCAAACAAAGAGTTGTTTTTTCTGCCCAGCTATGTTCATAGCAATATTATTTGTAAAAGCCTGAACCTGGAAACAGGCTAGATGCCCCTTAACTGAAGACACACACACACACACACACACACACACACACACACACACACACATTAAAAAAAAACAACAATATGATACATTTACACAATGGAGTACTACTCAGCAGTAAAAAACGATAATATCTTAAAATTTGCAGGCAAATGGATAGAACTAGAAAAAAAAACACCCTGAGTAATATAACCCAGACCCAGAAAGATAAACACAGTATGTACTCAATCGTATGTGAATATTAGTTATAAAGCAAAGGATAACCAACCTACAGTCCATAACCCCAAAGAAGTTAGGTAAGAAGGAAGACCCTAAGAGAGACATACATGAATCCCACTGGGAAAGAGAAATTGACACAATCTCCTGAGGAAACTGGCAGTATGGGGAAGAAGGGAGAGGGTAGAAGGGGAGGGGGAGAGCAGAAAGGGATGGGGGAGGAGATGAGGAAATAGAATGGTTCAGTTGTGGGAATGACAGAAAGGAAGAGCAAAGAAAGTGATGTCTTGATAGAGGGAGCCATTATGGAGTTAGCCAGGAACCAGGCACTAGGGAAATTCCTAGGAATCCACAGGATGACCCCAGCTAAGACTCTAAGCAATAGTGGAGATGGTGCCTGAATTGGCCTTCCCTTGTAATCAAATTGATGACTACCTTAAATGTCATCATAGAGCCTTCATCCAGCAACTGATGGAAACAAATGCAGAGATCTACAGCTAAGCACTGGGCTGAGCTCCCAGAGTTCAGTAGAAGGGAGGGGGGAGGGATTATATGAACAAAGGGGTCAAGACAATGATGGGGAAACCAACAGAGACAGCTTACCAAAGATAATGGGAGCTCACGGACTCAATACTGACAGCTGGGGAACCTGCATAGGACCGAAATAGGCCCTCTGAATATGGGTGGGCAGTGGGTGGGCCACTGGCAGTGGGATCAGGATTTATCCCTAACATATGGTCTGACTTTATAGAGCCCATTCTCTATGGAAGGATACCTTGCTTAGCCTAGATACAGGGGAGACAGCCTTGGTCCTGCCTCAAGGTGATGTGACTGACTTTGTTAACTCCTCGTGAGAGGCCTTATTCTCTCTGAAGAGGGGATGGGGGATCTGCTGGGGAGAAGGTGGGAGGAGCAGGAGGAAGGGAAGGAGTGGGAACTAGGATTGGTATGTAAAATAAAAAGGTTGTTACAAAAAATTAAAATGAAAAGAGGATACACACAATAAAATGCAAAGGAAAATCCATCACAGCCATGGGCACGGTGGCATGGTGGTCTCAATGAAACAAGTTGACAAACCTCCTTGACTTTACACTCAAGCAGTGTGAATTTTGTATAAACATTGCTCATAGTTTAGAAAGATAAACTTGTCATGTTTAATTTACACTTTTGTTTTCTGATGTGACAGCATCGACTAGCATCTAGTTCTAGAATTACATAAGCAGTAGTGGAATTATAAAGACCTTGGCTTTTTCCTGATTTTACTGTATATATATATATATATATATATATATATATATCACTTCTTATTAGATAAAGACTGGACTTTTAGTTTGAAATAGAATGTCTACAGCCCATTTAACATTTAAAAAAAAGTGTGTGTGTGTGTGTGTGTGTGTGTGTATACCTGTGCCCCTGTATTTAACATTCTTCCCCAATCTGGTATTTTTCACAAAAATATCTGCTGACACCCACCTACTTGATCATGCAGATATTTTATTTCTTTTCTTTGGATAAATTAAATTGTACTGATAGGTTTGTAATGTTAAACCATCCATGCAAGACTAATACAAATTAAGATTGTTTATGTATTACTTGTAAGTTGGGAGTTTTGCTTTGACTTTTAGAAGTGAGAATATTCTCTTGTTTTGTCTTTGCCGTAGCTTTATGGAATTCTCTTCTTATAATTATAGCTAGCTTTATGTAAAACAAAGGATAACCAGGCTACAACCTAGCTCTAGATAAGCTAGGTAACAAGGAAGACTCTAAGAAGGATGCATGGATCACCCTGGGAAGGGGAAAGAGATGAGATCCCTTGGGTAAACTGAGGGCGAGGAGGGTGGAAGAGGGGAGGGGATGGGAGATGAGAATATGAGGGAACAGGATGGGCAGAATAGGGGAGGGACAGAGTGGGGAAGCAATGAAAAAGGTATCTTGATAGAGGGAGCCAGTATGGGGTTAGGGGGAAACCTGGTATTAGGGAAATCCCCAGGAATCCACAAGAATGACCCCATCTAAGATTCCTAGCAATAGTGGGGAGGGTGCCTGTACTAGCTTTCTGCAATCAGATTGGTGAATACCTTAACTGTCATCATAGAAACATCACCAGTAACTGCTGGCAGCAGATGCAGAGATCCACAGCCAAGCACCAGGCCGAGCTCCAGGAGTCCTGTCGGAGAGGGAGGAAAGAATACATGAGCAAGGGTGGTCATGTTGGGGAAACCCACAGAGACAGACAGCTGCCCTGAGCCAGTGGGAGTTAATGGACTCTAGAGAGACAACTGTGGAGCCTGCATGGGACTGAACTAGGCCCTCTGTTTGTGGGTGACAATTGTATAGCTTGGTCTCTTTGAGGGGCCCCTGTCAGTGGGACCAGGATCTGGCCCTGGTGTATGAGCTCACCTTTTGGAGCCCATTCCTTATAGTGCAATGCCTTGCTCAGCCTTGATGCAGGGAGGAGGAGCTTGATCCTGCCTCATCTTGATATGCCAGGCTTTGTTGACTTCCCGTGGGAGACCTTATCCTCTGGGAGGATTGGTTGTGGAGTGGGTTGGGGGAGAGGTGAGGAAAGCGTTAGGAAGGGAGGGAGGGGGAACTGTGGTTGGTATGTAAAATGAATGAAAAATTTAAAATAAAAAAACAAGAATTATATTTATCATAGGGTTAGAGAGATGGCTTAGCCATTAAAGACTATGCTCAGAACAGAAAATATAAGAGTCAGTGTGCTCGTAAGTGAATTCTAAGATCTCCTTCCTGATGGAGGTGGGTCTTGTATCTTATCTGTTGCTTTCATTGGTTAACTAATAAAGAAAACTGCTTGGCCTGATAGAACAGAACATTAGGTAGGTGGAGTAGACAGAAGATGGGAGAAAGAAGCCGAGTCAGGCAGTCGCCATGATTCTCCCACTCCAGACAGATGCAGATTAAGATCTTTCCTGGTAAGCCACCTCATGGGCTACACAGATTATTAGAAATGGTTTAGATCAATATGTAAGAGCTAGCCAATAAGAGGCTGGAACTAATGGGCCAGGCAGTGTTTAATAGAATACAGTTTCTGTGTAATTATTTCGGGTATAAAGCTGGCCAAGCGGCCGGGACCTGGGGCGGCAGGAAGCGGCCCACAGCTCCCCACTACATTTTACAACACCTTCCTACTGTATGCAGGAAAGCATTGCATATTTTATATACCTGGCTTCGGAAGCAACCAGAGTCATACCCCTTCCTGTGAGTATTTGACAACTTTCTCTAGTAGTCCCAGATTATTGAATTAATTTTGTAAATTTGTAGTATCTATGAGGAATCCTTTGACTTTTGTAAGATGTTCTGATTTATAACAATTGAGATAAGCATATTTGAACCTTATAGTTGAATTAAGTATGCTGTGCTTGATTTGCTATATTGCTTCTGTTTTCTCATTTATATCAAATTAACCTTTTGTCATTGCCTCCATTTTACTGGTTTTTCCCTCTCAGAGGCATCTATTAGGTTTAGTTGTCAACTGCATATTTTCTGAATTTATCCTCGTACTTTAGATTATTACACTGATATTTTTATGTTTTTTGGTCCTCAATCTTGGTTCATTTGAATTTATTCATATTTATTCCATGGGAAGATGTTTAAAATTATGACCACTTCCCAAACAGCTTTGTCTGTCTTCCATAGGTTTTAATACACAGAGATTTTCTGAAAAATTGTCAGTGTGTTTATTACAGTGTTTGTTTCTTCAAGAACTGATTTTGCATTATGTCTCAGACAGTGAGGAGCTGGCAAAGGTTGTGACTAAGGAAGCGATACAATCAAATCTATAAAGATGTCCCTGACAGCGCAGAGGAGAATGGATGGCAATAAAGTGACACTCTGGATGAGGTTTAAGTCTGTTGCAAGTGTGTATGTAAGTGGCCATGGCTCTGATACGAACAAAAGTCGTGCTGCTGATCGTCAAGGAGCTAGAGGAAAGCAAGAGGAGGAAGCCGTAGTGTCTGATCATAGACAGAGGCAGACGCAGGGCCAGCCCTATCTGAGATGACAGTTTCAGACAAAATGATAATCCAGCAAACAAGACCAGTAGGAGATTTCACACTGAGCACAAGAATCAGCTTTGCAAATAGTCTGGCTGTAGGAACTCTTAGCCACAGTGCTTCCTAAAAGACACATCAGGTTTGGCTTGGGAAAAGTTAGATTGGTGCCAACGCAACCAGAATGGTGATCCTATAGTCCACAGTAGAATAGAGGCTCTACAGAGAAAGGGAGAGGTTGAACCTGGATGAAGCTATGGTGGCTACCAATGGCACATTAGCATAGGAAAGAAAAGAGCGTGAGACAGTCTTCTTAGAATCATGTAACACCGTCATATCATCAGTTCCTTAAGCCGGGAAAGGTAGCCTCTTCCTATTTGCACTGACATTTATTCTCATCCACACCTTGCATTTTCTTTGTTGAATTCCCCATTTTCCATTCTCTCTTTTCAGAACCTTGCATCCCTGCCCTCAAAAGGTCTTATCCTGTGGATAACTCTCCTACATGTTGCATCCTTGTCTCTCTACAACATTCTTCTCTTTTTTTGACATATTTTCAATTAAAGGCTACCTACATTCCAGGCCCTAGGCTGTGAATTAATCATGCCATACAGACCAGTAAGAAGAGCTGGCTAAAATTATTTAAATATTGGCTTGAAAATGAGATAAATGAAGGCTGTCATTTCTTGAGGGTCTTGAATCCCAGAGGGAAAGAAAGCCAATTGAGATAAGGCATTATCCCACCAAAAGCATTTGCTGACTCCCAGCCGGGAGAAGCCAAAGAGATAGTGGTCTCTGAGGGATAGGTGTTCTGACAGTATATTCAGAATCTCCATGGGGTTGTAGAAGACAAAATTAAAATTCAGCATGTGGCCTGAGATGCCAACATTCCAAAGAAAAGCACATTGAGGTGGTTTCCTCTCAAGGGATTTGTCCATTTGCAAGTTCTGTGGAGCCATCCAGGTATTAAAAAGGTTGAGCACAGAAGTGATGGTTAACGACAAGGGAAGTCATCCAGACATTTCCAATCGCTCCTGATGCTCATGAGCAGAGGACGAGACCTCAGAGTATGAGAAGAAGGCAAAGCATTGGTAAGTATTCCTGATTTATGATTAGGTACATATAAGGGTGCTCAGACCAGTGTCACTGGGATTCTAAAACCCATTTTCCAATCAGATCAGTTCAAGACTGGATTCAGATCTTCCTTCAATTTAATTTAAGAAACAAATTGTGCCATTTCTGGGACAAAGTAATAATCCATCATTTTAGATAATTTTTATAGATTTCCATATATATATTTCCTAGTATTCAATTGAAAATTATGGAGCATAGTTGGCAAAATATTAGAGAAAATGAGAAGGTAAAAATTATACCAAAGAATTAAATCCACTTGTAAACTAGCCGGCAATCAAATAAAACTCTAAATATTATGCTTAATAAATTCTAGACATTCTAGAAAAATAACATCAAAGAAACATTTGCCAAAAACCAATATCTATGATGAAATCATATGAATAAGAATCATACAAAAGTTATAAACCTGAAGATCAGCAATTTAAAAAAATTAAAACTGATCACTAAAAAATGTAAGAGTTTAACAGCAGCTTTTGAAAGACCAAAGTGACTTGGAAGAACATTCTCTCAGATAAAAGAAGTCATCTAGCCTGAAGCAGGAAGGTGGTGATGACTGAGAAAAATACAAGGAAAAAAACCCAAAGATGCTTACAACATGCTAAGAGCATCTAAAAGGACACATATTTGAAGTCCAGGAGAATGTAAAGATAAACGCAGCAAGCGCAGTAATCTATGGAATAATGCTGAGGAGCTTTCAAAACTAATGAAAGAATCCAAGACAAAGGTTTAAGAAAGGCTCTAAACCCAAACGGGGTCAATAGATGAAGAGCAACAGCAGTAGACAAGCCAACAGAAAGACTAATTCATACACCGTTTACAACAACACCGCTGAAACCAAAGATAGTCTCAGAAATCACCTGGCCAAATGATACATTGCCTGCAAAGAATGTTGGCTTATCAATAGAAAGAAATTGTAGACATCAAACAAGAGGAGCTCATCTATTTATTGGTCATGAAAGAGTTCCTACTTTTAGAATAAAAAAAACATTTAAAAATAAAGCCACAGTAAAAAAAAAAAACCTTTTCAGATAAAATATAATCACATTTTCTACCATTAGATCACAGTGAGAAAATGACAAAAACTGTACTTTAGGGCCTGGGAACAAGTGTGTACAGCGGATGAATTCTTCTCCTAACCTGGCCATCGTTGAACCTCAAGTTCAACGGGACAACTCACTTTGGGTTTCTGTCTTTGGCTTAACTCTGCTGGGGTCGTCCTCATCACCATTACCAACTGAGTGTTATCTTGTAGAGTTCTTTCAGAGAATCCTCTGGAGTTGTTATCTCAATTCCAGTTTTTATCTTCTCTTTCCCCATGATCCAAGTCCCAGCCTCTTGACCAGCGACTTCATTCTTTTACCACATATCAATACATTATTGACAAAGGTTTACTTTAAAAGAGAGTTAAAGGAAGTGTGACTTGCTTTACGATCTGCATGAGTTATTGTTTTCTTTGTCTCACCCTTTACCACACCATTAATTTTTATTTACTGTTTGTGCATTTTTAATATTATTTAATTCTTAATGATACTGTATTTCCAAAAAGTACATGTTCCTAATTAAAAATAAATAAGCAAATCCATGATGAGCAACTGTTCTTCCGGCTCTGTCCCATTCAGCACCAACCATTTCACTCGTGAAGCCAGTCACCATTGCCATCTTGCTTTATGCTTGTGTTCATACAGCTCATCAGCAATGCACGGTGTGCACACAAGATTGTCACTTCCCCTGTTTGTTCAACAATACACCACCCTTCTTGGGTATTTTTATATTGCACCCCTTTTAAAACATCCCTTTTATACATGACATAGTTTTCTATTTATATATATGACTGTTTTGTAATTTTTAATATGCATTTTTGCTGCTTCCTTTATACTTTGCTATTTAAAAATGAAGCAGCTTCTATCCTTTGAAAACTTTGTAAATATTCCCTCGGGGAAGATTTCTACAGGAGAAGTGATGGATCAAAGGCTAGACACAGCTCACAGTTTCAAAAGACATTGCCAAATTTTTATATCAATTAATATCCCAGCCACAGCTTAGAAGGACGCTAATTTTCTCACATTAATTCTGGTTTTATCAACATTTTTAATATTTAACCTATTCACTTCTCTGTCAGAATCTTCTGTAATGGAATGTCAAGAAGACAACACATTCCGTAGAGCGTTCTTTCCACTAACAATGCATGGAAGCACTTTAACTTCTGCGGACGCTTTCAAATGTCTTCAAAATCCTTTACGAATTACACTGATAAAGTCTGCATTTTATGTAGAATAAAACTCAAGCGCAAGAGGACAAATGGCTCATTCAGTATCACACAGATGCTCAGCGCTCGAGTTTGTAGTTCAGCCCTGGTTGTGTGTGGAGATTTGGTGAAGTCAGATATTTAAGCTGAGCTGGGCTGTGTTCAGCTTAAATATCTGACACTTTCACTTAAAGCATAGACCTATAAGATAACACTGTAAAACCAGCATGCTTTACTTCTACATGATACCATCAAAATGTATTTTTCCTTGAAATACTTTTTCTAGAATATTTAATAACAAAATGTAGAGAAAAGTAACTTTTCAGATGCTGACACATTTTATATGGGAGTGCTGGCAACTTCTCAGCAGAGAGGCTGCTGTATCAGGCTTTAAGTTTTGAGTGTGAGTGGTACAGGTTCTAGATCCGTTTCTGCTCTTTTCTTCCATGCCCTTCATTAATGCATCCAAAGATACCTTCATGTTTTTCTCATGGGATTGTGAAGTCCTAGCAAAGAGATGCCCCTGTTGCATGATTGTTGAAGCAGCTAATCTTATAGATAATTTTCAGAAAGAAATACAATTCATGATATTTTAATTCTACATAAATATTCATGAACTCCGCCATTCATGTACCACAGAAATCATCATTTGTATTTCCTCCTTGGAATGTGCCTAAGATTTTTTTTATGATCATGACATATTAAAGTAAGAAAGAATCTCATATTAAAGGTTTTTTTTTTAAATATAGATAAAGAAAAATTCAGACCTGTGAAATTTATCAAAGTCACATAGGTCCTTGGTACCAAAATGAGACTGTTATTCTTTTTCTCTCTTCCTTCTTTTGAGGTTCCATTACTTTACTTTAAAAGTGTATCATATATATATATATATGCACATAAATGTATGTATATATATTCAGATTATTATCAAGTTATTTAAAAAATTATAAACAGAATATAGAATCGATCACTCTTTTCATTAAATGTTTATTTCTTTTCACATTATGGAACTATAACTCTGATAGTTCAGAATGTATAAACTTTTCCCTCTTGCTTTACATGTATATTTCTTATTTTTACTTTTTAAGGAAAAGAACTATCTTGTGCCCACTATTTTAATAAGGTTAAAAAAATAACTTTCTTGGCATTTGCCGTATATATTTATTCTGTGATATTAGACACTTCTAAAGTCACTCATCTACCAAGCATTAATGGCTCATATGTGTTCCCAGCACTTAGGAGAGGGATGAGGAGGTAGGATGCTAATCCTAAAGTGGAAGTCAGCCGTGGCTACAGAATTCCACGCCAGCCCGAGTGATGCGGCAAGGTCCTTTCTCAAACAATCAAATAAACACCCATAAAAGATAAAAACAATAAAAACCTTATCGAGTGACCCTATATTAAATCTAAAGAATTCCTATTCCACCTGTAAAATGTGTTGCAATGTATTAATTGCTGAAGTAATGGTCTTGCTGTGGTAATAGAAATTCAAGAAGTTGAAAAAAGGATGGAGAAATGACTTGATGGAAAAAAGGAAGACTGGTATCTGTTCTGCTTCCATTGTTGTTGATACTGATTTCATATTTAGTACTCTGCCAACTATAGAGTCACAACTTGGTTTGCTTGGGAGTTTCCTTACAAACAAATATCCACATTGCTTTTAGTTTGACTGACACAATTTTAAACCCAAACTAATTAGACAGTTCCCTCCTAGTGAGTTAGAAAGAATAATTTCAAAATTTATTGCAAGTCAGTTACTTGTTACGTGGGTTATTTCTCCATAGAAGTAACGTGAGTGAATTGTTCTGAGGGTTGTGGGAGGGTCGAGTGCTGTAGACACGGGGACATTGTCCTTATATTAGTCCCTGTGAGGAACACACTTCCTATGAGAAGCAGTTTCCTTCCGAAGAGTTACATCTTTATGAGGAGGATACAAAGTGCCCCAAGTATTATTTCTCCCTTTTTAGCCATCTATCTACTCCCCCACTGTTGGAAAATTGATTACCAGTGGGTAAGATGCAGCTCTTCAACTTAAATGGGCATTTTGCAAATATCTTTCATTGAAAGCATGTTTCAAATGTACATTTTCTGAACATAATATTGTTGAAAGTTTTTTCTTTCCAAAATCATAACACGCTTTTATTTTTTGCTTAAGAAGAATACATTGGGCTATAACAGAAGTTGAAAATGGACTAACATTTATTTTGTGGTAGCAAAGATAAATTTCTTTACTTGAATTAAAATACAAACACAGTAAATATCTCATATTGTATTATATTAACTTGGTAATTTGAAAGTCATATTTTATCCTATTGCATATGGAAAAATAAATATAAAGTGTAGTGGAGAGTTAAACACAAAAACTTTTTATAGCTTTTTTTTGATATGAAAGGAAAAAATAAGGAAGAACAAGATTGAGCAGGCAACTATCTAAAACAACTATGACTTCTTGATATAAAAGCAAAATCTAAGTATAAAACTTATTCTTCATTAAAAACAAAACCAAGGGTGCTGAACTATGGATCAGCAGGTAACTGTACCTGCTGCACAAACCATAGCACCTAAAGGCCAATCCTTGGAAGCAATGCTGTCTGTAGAAAGTCGTCCTCTGGTGTGGGAAGTCCTTCTGTATATGTGTTGACTTTATTGGTTAATGAATAAAGCTGCTTTGGCCTGTGGTAGGGCAGAATAGAGTAAGTTGGGAATTCCAAGCAGACAGAAGAGGAAAGAAGGTGGCGTCAGGGAGATGTGATGTAGCTGCTGAAAGAATCTTACTGGTAAACCATGATCCTCATGGTAAAAAATAAAATGATAGATGGGTTAATTTAAGATGTAAGAGTTAGCTAGACATACTCTTAAGCTATTGGCCAAACAGTACAGCAATTAATATAGTTTCTGTGTGATTATTTTGGGTCTAGGTGGCTGGGAAGCAAACAAGCAGTCGCCGCTAACAGTCCTCTGTCCTCTACGTACACACACACACACACACACACACACACACACACACCCTTTCTTCCCCTTCCTCTCTTTTCCAAGAAATAATTATACAATTAAAAAAAAACTACAAAAGCTAAAATCAAAATGAATTGATAGTTTTGGTAGATAGTGAACCCCATGACAAGGGTTTCCATGGATTAAACCCACATGTTTCCTTCATATGTTCAACCTTTGAAGTAAACACAGCTTGAGTCACGTTAGAACTAATGCTAGTTAATGTATGAAGGCAGTGTCTTCCATCATGCAGGAGTGTTCCACGTCCATGAGGTAACATTAAGAGACAAGAAATTCTCCCAAATTATGTTTATATCTTCAAACTCAAATCCCGAGTTTGATTTTCTTTCTTAATGTGTTTCCCCATGCCAATGTCCAAAGCGTTAAGGGAAAAATCACCCTAATCCTTGAGAAGACACGAAGCTTTTGCTTAGGGTCATGCATAAAGGAAGTTGATTTAAATAATCATAAGAGTTAAATTGCATCTGTCAGAGTGTTCTACCTTTTGGGCAGTTATGGGATGCCTTTATTCAGCCTAATGATGAAGATTTGACTTCGTCGCAATTTTCTTCTAAGTAAATGAATGGTGCATCTTTCTTTAATTGTGATTCTCATCAACCATTTGGCCCAGTAATGGGATGCAAATTAAACCTTTTAAAAATTAATGCTAACATTTATTAAATAATGCATCATACAAAAAGTTAATTTGAAATTCCAAGTTGGGCTACTTGTCTGCTCGTAAGAAGGTGGACTTGTGTATGTGTGTGTGTGTGTGTATGCATGTGTGCGCGCGCATGTGTGTGTGTGTGTGGTGTGCCATTTTCACAAAACATCTTTACAGCCTTTTTGTATATTTTGAATGTTTTTCAGAGTTTGCAAAATGGTGACCACAGAGACTGCTCCTGAAGACAGTTAGTGCTGTTTGATTTGCCCACTCACTTGGAGAATTGGCCTCATCACTCTTTTCCAAAGGAACACTCGTGGATGTATTCTCAGCAAAATTAAAGTTCGTTCATATCCATATATATTTAACTTGTACAATTGTACATTCACTTTTGAATTCTAACACAAGAATACCTACCACAGTTCTTGGTGTTTAAACTTTTGTCGCATCCCCACCAATACCTGGTGAACACAGACATTCAGATTTGAGGGGCAGTGATTTGAAAACTTTGATGGGGGAATTTAAGTGAGTGTGTGGCTGTGATGACGAGAGAGGCAAGGCCTGAGAGCTCTCAGTGGTTTCAGAAGGCAGACTGGGGCACGGTTTCGGGTTTGCCACAGTGGGGGATTTCATCAGGGCCGTATGCATGCTAGGCACATACTCCACCCCTGAACTATATCATCATCTCCTGGGAATCCTAAAAATGTGACCAGGGAGATATGAATGCTGTCTCCATTTATTGACTGTGTGTTACCACATTCCTTACTTATCTCTTATTCCTTTATCTTCGAACGATGAGGCAATAATCATACTGTTAAGCTTCTAATAAATAATAAAGTACAAATACAATTTTGCTTAGTCATTGTGCATACAAAATAGCTATTCAAGCATTATGATCTTAACCATTTTCCTTTTACTAAAGAGACTAGCTAGACCACTTAAATGAGTCTCTGATATTTTGACAGTAACTTAGATTTGACTTGTTAGTACAACACTGTGTCAATTTTTTTTCTTTTCTTTGCATGCTTTATAGGATATAATTTGTAGAAAAACATGTACAATTCCCAATTATAGATGTTGAAGTAAAGTTACTATTTTAATAATTTATAGCACGGGGTATTTTATTTATGTTTAAGGGGAAAAACTTCAAGAAAATCTTTACTGATTTGATTTGTTCATTCACATCAAGAACACAATTTAGCCAGGTGTGGTTGTGCATCCCAGTAATCTTAGCACTTGGTATATTGAGAAAGAAAGGTCCTGAGCTGAGTTCAGCATGTTCTGTATAGGCAGCTTAAGGCCACCATAGGCTAGAAGGTGAGACTCTGTCACTCTTGTTCTCCCAAACACGATTTGAATCACGCAATTGCTACATTATAATAATGAATGTGGTATAAAATTATTTCCTTTCTCAGACAATAAAATACTTAAAACCCAGTTTTGAAGGAATGTATTACTAGAGCTGTACATTTTCATATTAACAGCTACAAATCACAAATATTCAACAATGGAAACAATAATTTTTCCCATCTGAACACTGTGTAACTGCAAGTGAATTTTACTATAAATTGGTGAGCCAACTTTGTAAGTTTCTAGAGAGATACAAGTCAGTTTTTCATTTGCATCTTTAGAAGCTTCAAACTCATCAGGCAATCCTTTTTACTATTCTATCTATTTATATTTTGCAATGAGATACTTTCAAGAGTTGAGAAATAAAAATGGGAAATAGCCTTATAAATTCTTCACAGTAGAGTGTTGTCAGGGTAACTATGCTTTGTTTAGTGGCAAAGTTCATATCACTCTCTCTAAAATTACAGACCCTCTCGATTGTTATTTATTTCCCAGAGTCATCTTATTCCATTGAGAGATAATTTCCAGTAAGTAAAAGAATCATTAAACTCCTTTTAAAAATACACTTTATCTAGATGATATACTGATAAAATTGTCATGAGATTTTCTAAGACACACTAGATCAACCTTAGATCAATCAATAGATGGAGGAAACTACGTTAAGACTAGAATGCAAAATGGCAGACAAAAATCCTTCTCCCATGGGACTGATTCTAGAAAAGATCCACCAAAACAATCAGAGCAATAAAAATAGTGAAATTTACCAGTGAAAAGCGACTTGCATAGAAACAGAACTGTGCTTTAAACGTGGCTACCTAGACAGAGAACAGAGGAAATGATGGAGAGGTGGACGTCAGGGGAGGAAAGATCTAGCAGATGATTCTAAAGCGGTGTTGCTGTCTGCTGGTGTGAAATGAATGGCAGCATGAGTGTCCACTGTGACCTGGATCACATGGGGGGTGAGAAAGGATGGTACTAGATGAGCTAGAAATAAAACACAGGGATTAGATTTTTTTTTATCGGTCGTCATAAACCAGTCTTAATTACCAATATTTATTATTAGTGGGGTGGTTCACCATTGGGAGTTTCTATGCCGTGACATGGTATCAGTTGATTCATATCATAGGAAAAAGTCTCTGGATTCTCTATGTAGAATAACATATAAAAAGCCTAGAGTGAAGGCAGAGAAACTCCTGGAAAGCTCATGCAGTTACCCAGAAGAGAAAAGGTGATGGCCTGCATGGTGAGTGCAGAGAGGGTGTCTTTGGAGGTAGAATCAACAAGACTGTAGTATCACAAGTAAAATATAAGGAACAGTAGGAAATCAAGAATTGCATTTTGATCAAGAGTAGAATAGATGATGTAGGTATTGATTGAGAACAGAAGCCTAGGGGAGAGAAACTGGTAAAAAAGAAATGAAGAGAGACTTTTTGGGTGGGATGCAATTGTCATTCAGGTTTGTAAATAAAAAATACAGCAAGCTGAGCAGATAAAGAAACATGTATTTTTCTCTTGATTAGGGGTCTGAAAAGCCCAAGGTAAAGGATACAGCATTATCAGTTTCTGGCTTCCACATAGAATCCTTCTTGGTAGGTCATTCCTTTTTCGATGTCTCTTCTGAAAGGGATGAAAATCCTATTAGATCAGGATACTATCCTTTGCCTTCACTTCACATTAATCAATGAGCTCCTTAATTTAAACATAGGCAAATGGGGTTGTGGAGTTAGAACTTCAGCATTCTGGAGGGGTGGAGGGAAAAGATCAGGAGATGTTAGCTAGTATTATAGGGGATTAGCTAGTGGAACACAAACAAACTGGGAACAACAGAAGCCATTGGAGAAATGCTTATGAAGAACTGATTATATTAAGTAACAACAAAAGACATGGAATAAAAACTTAAGAAGAAGGATTGATTCCATCAGATACTATTTTAAGGCAATTAAAGACATGGACCCAATGATCATTTGTGTTAGTCAACAGGGCAGTAGTGGCACATAACTTTAATCCCAGCACTCGGGAGGCAGAGGCAGGAGGATCTCTGTGAGTTCGAGACCAGCCTGGTCTACAAGAGCTAGTTCCACGACAGGCTTAAAAGCTACAGAGAAACACGGTTTCAAAAAACCACAAAAAAAGAAAGAAACCTACAAGTCATTAGGAAAAATAATAACAATTTCTGTAAAATGGTGGAGTGGGTGATTATCTGTGGGAAACAGAGAAAGTGCTTTCTAGGGCAACTCACTCGAAAAGCTTCGCTGTGAGGAAGAAGAAGCTAAATTTTAAAGAAACTACATATGTCTGTGAGTTTTACTCCAATGAAAACATAGACATCTGTGTTCTGTGTAGACTTGAACTTAGGTGCTGTCATGTTAGAAGACCTGATGTCTAGGGAATTGAATTATTGCATATTGCATTATTGCTAATCAACATTATGTAGTACAAAGTGGGTGGCAGGGACTGAAAAATCCCGTTCTTGTGCTCTAGTCACATGACATTGTGGGGCCATCCAGAGCATGACTGTTCTGATTTGTTCATTAAACTTCATCACCACACTGAAGACTGAGGTGCTCAACTGCAGTCCACAGTGAAGGACAACTTTGTTTGGACCATCTCAGGTTTGTTTAATGATAATTTTAAAGAAGACACCCCTCCCTCAGATCCACTGAACTATGTTACAGTATAGTCACTTCACATTCTGGGACACTGAAATTTTCCTAAATAGATCAACAATCTGTAGAACACTGAGTTAATCATCCTGTTTTGTTGAGCTCCTCAACAATATCTCAACACATTGAAGAGCTTTGCATTCTGTTTTCCTTAGAATGTCTAGGGCTAATAGGATGGTTTAGTAAGTAAAGTGATGAACTTGCAAGCATGAGGACCACAGTTCAGTCCCCAGAACACATGATCATATGTTCTTATAATCTCAGCACAAAGGAGGTAGAGACATGTAGATGCTTAGATTTCATTGGCCAGCCAGTCTAACATACTTGGGGAGTTCCAGTCCTGTGAGAGACATTGTCTCAAAAACCAAGGTGGGTAGCAGCTTAGCCATAGCATATGTATACAATGCATATCTGTACAAATATATATGGACATAAACCATATCTAGTTTTATATTAGATTAGGTTTTCTTCTTTCTAAATGAGTTAACTTCCTCAATATCTGAATTGAATATATTTCCCTACTGTTTTAAGCATCCTTTGTAAAATACTAAATTATTGTATTTGCTAAGGTCTATTTGAAGGTTATATATTGGGTTCCATTGATCTGCTAATTCTTATACCAGGTGAATGTTTTAATTAATTCTTATTTCTGTTACATTGTTGTTGGAGGCTATACTCTGTTTCTATCAGTTTTCACAATTGCTTTACTTATTATTTTGGACTTGAATTAAATATAAAATATAAAGGACTTTCCTAAAGGCTGCTTCCAGTCACAATCACACTGAATCATCAAATATGCAAATTACTTAAGAAACTTGGCATTCTTTCCAATGCTGTTAATTTCTTATAATATTTCCAATGAATATTGTTAATTAAATAGTTCTTCACTTTGAATTTATTAAGACTCTTTTGTGGTCTTGAAATGATTAAATTTTGCAAATGTTTTATAGATATAAATAAATAATTCTTTTTGAAGGAACAAAATTTGGGAATATATACGTTGTAATGACCAAGTCAATTATATCATTCAAATTCTTTATATCACTATTATTAAATCTTATAGTATCAAAAATGTAAACCTTTCAGAATCATATGGAATAATACCATGGACCTCAGTTTTTTTCAGGTCTCATTTGAACAATTACCATCTTAAAGTCTGTTTTCTTTCATCCATATCTTTACTATGTCCCCTATTCCTGAATTACTTTAAGTAAATTCTAGGTATCATATAATACTGTACATAATGATATCATTATACACTTCCATATAGAAACAGCCTTTGTATGTGTCTGGTTGACTCACCACTGTGCTCTGGTTTAGAATGATTTTCTGTGTATTTGCCATAAATTGATAATTACATATCAATTTGTTATGTTACATATCAATGTGTTAGCAGATTCAGATTCCATTTCTTTCATGCAAATTTCTTGGGAGGTGATATGTGTGTCATTCCATCAGGAGATAAATCATGTCATATCTGTGGTCACTTTTGTTATGGTAACACTTGGTAATCTTCGTCCAGTTCCATTATTTTACCACGAGTTGCAAAAAAGTGGTTTTCAAAATTATTTATACATAATAGGTAGAAGGCTTTTTTTTTTCTCTATTTCAAGTTGCAAAAGATGCCCCCAAAGTAGGTGAAGGTCCTATATATAATTAGCCTTGATATTTTCCTTAGACAATAGTTCTGAATCTGATGGTTATTGCCCTTTGGTAATTTCTTCAAAAAGAGGAGAAGCAAAAGAGTGGAATTCATTTCAATACTTCTTTGCTTTGCTCTATAGAAGACATCACTAATCAACCATGGTAGTCTTTACTCTTGAATTTATACACAAATATCATAGCTTTTTTTTAGTTCTCTATTTCTTTTTCCACTGATGGACAGCAATAACCAAAAAGAAATCAATTTACAGTCCTTATCACATGGCCAGAATTATTAGAATATGAATTTGGTGAGTCATGGCATTGATCCTTTTGTTTGCTCCTGGAACATAGTAGGAACTCAATGAATATTTGCTAGTGAATAGAAAAACAATAAATTTAGACAGACTGTTTTTCTAAACAGATGTAAATGATCTTCACATTCACAATAACATTTTAATATTTTAATAAAGTATTTGTTGAAACTCTTCTCCGAGCATTTTCTTAGTGCTCAGTAGGTCTGAAATTGTTAAGGAAATTTTATTTTTACACTGTATAGGTATGAAAGATTTTTTGGAAGCAATATTTAAAATTTTAATTGAATTCTTGTGAATAGAACATGGCATCCATGGAACAACACACAGAAAATGTTTTCAAACAACCACACCGCCATCAGTTTACTTAGCACCCTTTAGTTACAAAGGTCTTGAATTCGCAAACTGACTTTAGATCAAATTTGAAAGAATGTATGATTTTATGCGAATAAATTGAAGTGGATGGTAAACCTTACTGTATTTTTCTGAAATTGGCATTCTTCCTGATCCATATGTGAGTATCCCTGGGAGAAATGTGTGTTCATGGTAGTTTCAGTAAGCATCAGGAGATATAATTTTATTTTACTTGGTTTTAATATTTTATTTATCCCCTCACCCAACCTTTCTTTTTACTGAAGCTTTGATATTAACATAGATCAGAGCATTTGAGGAATTATAGCAGCTTGATTTGAAGCACCTGAAAATTATAGCTTGATTCACAGTCTGTTAAAGTGGAAGTAGAAACACAGAAAAAAAAGAGAACAATTTCTACTGGACATCAGCAAACAGTTCAGGTAGGAGACGAGGCAGCCGATTTTCTTAGCAAGAAGCTTTGTTACACTTGGCCACTTCGTCTGTGTCCTTGGCTTTTTTAATTTTACAGATTTCTTGGTTGCCTTCCCCAGTGTTATTTAAAAACTAATGGTATTTCAATTTTATTAATAATTCTCTCTCACAGTTATGCAAAGTTTCTAGTTTACAATATCAAAAATCTGTGCACTCATCTTAATCTATGACTTGAGTGTTTCTTTCATTATTTGGGACACACTTTGGAACACAAACACACACACACACACACACAAACACACACACGAGTGGGGTGGGGGAACTGTAGCTGAAATTGAAAGCAAACTAAAACCCATTAAGGCTCAGTGGGGCAGTGTTCTCTACCACGTGACTAATGGCAAGAAGGCAAAGTTTTCCTTGCCCAATTCCAAATCAAATACATTTTTCAACAAATCATGTTAACCTGAAATCCTTTAATTTGACTGTTTTTTTTAAAGAGGAAAAATTATAGGCTCGCTAAGAATAAAATTGGGTCTTTTACAGGTGATGACAAATAACACCACAAGAACTGAAGGGGCTCGCTAAGCGTCTCCTGCAGAAGGTCTCGTTAACTCTGAGTAATTTCCTAGCTTTGCTGGCCCCTCATTATTGCAGATTTTGTGGCTCAGATCGAAGAATTCTTTATGTACAGGTGCACTGACTGTTCAGTTCAGCCCATTTCCTCGCTACAAGTGAAAATAGCTCTCTAATAACTTAGCGACAGTAACTATTTGACCAGGCATGCATAGTAATCATTAGATTATTTATGCCTCCTATAACTGAATTTAATCCAAAAATCTCTACAATGCTGTCTTCCTAGTAATTAATCTATAAAACCACGAGACTGTGAGTGCTTAGAATATCTAAGAAGGTGTTCCTTTTCATTTTGCATTTCTTAGTGGTAGTAAGGTTATTTCAGTATGAATGAACTCCACTTGCTCATAGTTTGTCTGAATACCCAGAAGTGTGGGATTCGCAAGACGATCCTGGAATTTCTCTGGGATGTCTCTTGGCTATGATCCCTCTGAAGGCTTTGAAGAGTGATTTTTTTTACAAGATGGGAAACACCTTTATAAATATATTTAAGAACTTTTACAACCTTCAATTTGAAATGGACCCTCAAGAGACAAAGCCTAGGGAGCCAGAGAATGGCTTCCTTTGGCATGAGTAACCTGCCTGTCTGTGGCAAAGTACAGTGTTTGTGGTTTCTCAAAACCAAGCTGATTCATATTCTTGCTAAGAACAGGGTAAGGACCTCTGGGACTCAGCCCTCAGCCGAGAGAGCCTTCAAAACTATGAATAAAGACATAGCTATCACCCTTTTCTGTGGATGTTCAAATGATTCAAAACAAGATAGCAGCCATGGTTGTGTGTATGCCAGGGACTGTATCAAAACAGAGATTAGTTAATCCTCACAGAAACTAAAGGGACCTGGGCTCTTTCCCTAACTGAAAATCAATCCTCTGTGTGATTCAGTTAAAATCATCAATAACAAAAAATCTTATTTCTAAAGTCCTAGGCAGAGCGCCTTCCCGCAGAGCCCGTCCTGCAGACAGGAGCCTGCTCACGGCCCTCTGATCTGCTCACAGCCTGTTTTAATAAGTATTCAGAAATTATACCCGGACTTCAAAAGCAATTGTAAGGAATTGTTAGCAGGTTTATTAATGTTTTATGTTTTATTAAAAGTTTGGGTGTACATTTCACAATGAGCAACATCAAAAATCAGACTTTCTGCCTGTAATTTTGCTTCCTCCTGTCTTTCTGCCTTTGGGATTCGCTCTCTTTCTTTCATCAGCTGCCATTTTCAGCAGCATGCAGTAATTTCATGGCTCATTGCAAGCGCTGAAAACCTTTGAAACCACAAATGCTAACCTACCTGGCCTGCAGCCATTTAGGAAGAGATTAATTTAGCAAACAGAAGCAAAACACTTTCTACTTCTAGCCTGTGCATAATTTCACTTCTATCTATATTTATTTTACAGTGAGCGGCGTAATGACAATTTCAGTAATTGCAACTCTATAAAAATTTGCCTACCTAGCTTATCTCACTATCACAAGACCGTGAGTCAGTCAGATTAGAGAAAGTACAACATGGGGAACAGCACTGGTTGCGTTCCAAAAATACGGGTCTTCTAGAAAAACCCAGGCAATGCTTTGCACTTGCTTGTGTTCGTATCTCCTGGGCAATGGTTTCTTCCCGATGTTTGGATTGGGACGGGTGTGTACCTCTTTAGTTCATGGTGATTTATGGGGGCAGTGTCCTTACAAACAGACCAGTATATTTGGAGGAGTAGGAGCACAGCCCACTTCTGCCGACTTCGTTACAAATGGCTGTTAGGTTGCTGTCCAGCAATTTGAACAGAGGAGAAAGTCCATCTGGGGCAAATTTAAACTACCATGGCTGGAAGGAAATCAAGGACTAAATTAGCTCACAAACTGTTAGCTAAAAATAAAAGTTTTATTGTTTCTTGTCTGGCTTAAAAAAAATCCCACTCTTGAAATTAACACTGATTATATCTACTGTATATTGTGTGCATAGTTTCTCTCTAGAGATCTTTTATTCATTCTTATAGTTGTTACACAGGCACACACACCCGAACGCACGCACGCACGCACGCACGCACACACATATACACATCAGCAGATAATGAATTCAGACAGAAATAGTGCCTCAAGCAAAATAACATCTAAGAAATAAGAAAAAAAAACATAATGAAAGTTAAAGTCCACCAATATATGAGACAAAGTTGTATGATTTTTCCAGTAAGTGGAAGCATGGAGGAACTACATGCCAGGCAAGTGTTGGCTAGAGGAGACTTCGCTGTGAGGCTGTTGACGTGACCTGCTAAAGATGGAGGCACAGTGGATGCCAAGGCTAAGACAAGAATATTACATTGCTCTCATTCTTTTCTTAGATGAGCAATCAGAGGGGGAGGCTCTTTTAATAAGAGATCACAGTGTTTGCTGAAAAAAAAAAAAACCTCAAAGAACAAAAAACCAAAAACCCCAAAACCAAACAAACAATTCATAGGTGAGAGTGTAGAGTTGAGGATCAATCTTTTTGACTTGGCTTCTCCTCAAAGAACTAGGAACTGAATGTGTAGTAATAGGAGCATTGGGTGCCGTTTTGTTGTATTAGGAGCGGCGGGGCTGCGTCCTCGGCACCCCGGCTGCCTGGCTAGCTTATGCCCCGAAATAACAACACACAAACTGTATTTATTTAAACACTGCCTGCCTCTGCCTCCCGAGTGCTGGGATTAAAGGCGTGCGCTCTTAAACACTGCTTGCCCCTTTAGCTCTAGCTCTTACTGGCTAATTCTGATATCCCGATCAACCCATCTCTAATAATCTGTGAGCCCCAGTCTTACCAGGAAGATTCTAGCCTACGTCCATCCTGGGTCGGAGCTTCATCGCGTGTGTCTGCCCGGGAGCAGGGCGTGGCGTCTCTCTCAGGCATCTGCTCCCGAGAGGAGAGCTGTCAAGTCTGAGCTCACTTCCTCTCCCTCCCAGCATTCTGTTCTGCTTACTCCACCCACCTATGTTCTAACCTATGAGGGCCAGCCAAGCAGTTTCTTTATTTTTTTTAACCAATGACCTTCCTCCATCACTTCCCCTTTTTCTGTTTAAACAAAAGAAAGGAAGGCTTTAACTTTAACATAGCAAAATTACATATAACAAAACAGTTATCAAGTAAAAATTACAATAATATTTATCATAAATAAGGAAAACTATAACTATAACTATTCTTAACTCCATCAAAGACTCCAGAAAGATACAATATTACCTAAGCAAACAAGAAAAAAACAACTTTTAAAACTCTAGAAATGACAGAGACATCTCGCTGCCTGGACAGTCACCCAAAGTTCCTCTGTACTGTTGGGGCATCCATCTTCGGCCTACAGGACCATAGTTTCCAGCAGACATTTCCACAAAGCAGGAAATTTCAAAGGCAGTCACTATCTTCTTGTCCTGAAGAATGTCTTGCAGACTCTTTCATGAATGAGGAACCCCGAAAGATCATCTCACCTTTAGGCAAGTTCAGTAGTCCTCTTTCTGTGGGTTCTCTGTGTCCAGTTTATGCAATAGTCCAGGCAAGAGCAGTTTCTTGCCCAAATGGCTATCAAACTCCATAAGGATCCTCTTCGATGCCCATCTTCTTCCTGAAGTAGATTGGTGCTGCCAGGAGCAGACATGTCTCATTGTCATTATTAAAACATTAAATGCCATATTCTGCAGTCTTTGAAAGATATGAAGAATGTCTAATCTAACTGAAATGTATCTCTATATATCTAGAAAATCTGACTAACATGACTACAAGCTTGACTATTACTGATGATTATCCATTAACCTATATTTCTTAATTATACATTACATTTTTTAATGAACTACACAATCACAATATCTTAATCAAGATCAGAAATACATATACATATAACAAAAATTGACCTTAAATCTCTATCAATAAAGCAAAATCTATACTAATGCAAATTATTCATACCTATATCATGAATGGTCACCAAAAGACCTTCCAATACTAGATGGTTTCTCCAGTCCTATAAAAGATCCTTACTCACCATTGTAGTCTAAAAGACACTATTTCTGCTAACACATTATAAAAGGGTGAAAAGGTAGAACAACCCGTCACTAGGCTTAAATATTTGGAGTGCTCAGTCTTTCCCATTTTACACATCCCTCTATCCCAAGTAATGGCAGTGGTACACAAGTCTCTGCTTCTTCACTCTGATTTGAATATTCTGTATGCTATGAAGGAAATTCTATGACATTAAACTTGTTTATGCTCTTGGTTATTGGGTAATTCATTTAAGCATACAGATATACAGACGGCAGAAGGATTCCTGGCCAACTCCCACAGATGTACACCTCCAATCTGGCATCACATGGCACTCATAAAATATGTCAACACAGCCTGGAATATTTCCACAGTTCATGTTCTGCTATTGGTGTTCACAGAATACTGGCAAAATATTTCATATTGAAATTCATCGTAGTGAAAGAGTGAAACAGGAATTCTCTCTCTGTTTTGAAGGCATTTGCAAAAGTGCTTGATCAATATCCTAGCCGTAAAATAAGAACTTTAAATCAACACAAATTGAACAAGAAAAGCGCAATCATGTGCTTACATATCATATAATAAATAGCAATTCATGTCTTTGAACAATTGATGGTAATTATACCGTCTTAATGACCATTTTGAAAACACAACAATCTTTGCAGCAATGCCCAAAGAATCATAATACCACATGACACAATCAAAGCGGTGGCAGAAATATATTCATAACCAAACTTCTGTTCTGTGAGAATGTGTCTCCTAATTCGTCCCTACTTTAGGTGAAAGGTGTAAACAATTTTCAGTGACTAGTGAATGCAAAAAAATCTCACAGTTGCAAAGTCAGGAATGACCACTTATTTTTGGACATTTATTAGTGCGTTTATATGTGTCCCTCCCCCCATCCCATCACACCCCTACACCCCTCTAATGGGCAGTCTTTGATTCTTTATTGCTAGCAACTGCATTCTGCTGAGCCCTGGCCTAAGATTCCCACAGGTCTGACCTTCAGAATGACCTTATGTTTGATCCTTTTGGGCCTCCAGGTCCTCGGATATCCCACCTTATGGCATTTTTCTCCTTTTATCATCAACCCTTTGAAAACATCGAAGTCCAAGGATCAGTTCTGTTTATCCTGGGGTCTCATGACGGAAAGAAAAAAAAAATGAAAGAGGTAGTGGGTGGGGGCAGGAAGATTCGGGGACTCAGAGTCTGACAGGATGCAACCTCCCTGCCAGTTCTGCTCTTTGAATTGTACAATTTTGAGCAAATGCCTTTCTTTCCTTTGAGGGTCTGAATATTTATATGCCATTAAGATCTGTATGCTGAAATTCTAACCTTCAATACAAAGGCCTTAAGCAGCAGGGCTTTGGTAAGCTGAGTCTTGTGAGCAAAGCCCTCATGGATGAAATTAGTATCTCCTTCAAAGAAGAGCAAGAGGCTCCCCTGACTCTTCCCACGTGAGAGGTCACAGCGAATAAAGACTGTATTTTGACAAAGTTGTTGGTAAATACCCCGGTTTTCAAACCGAGACCCAGGGACGTCAGGACGTAAAGCGAATTCGTGACACTGTGCATTCGGGGAAACACTGCTCCACCCAGCAGCACTTGTGAGACGTTGCTCTTTGATGGCATGAACATCTGTCTCTTTCTGACCATTCTCTGCCTGGGTGTTTGGTACTTTGTTTACTTGGTCTCACCCTTACTCGTGGATTTAAAGCCTCACTGTGGTTGTAGCTGAGTGCTTCCATCCTGCACACAAATTTACCCATGAGCCTTAGCAGGACTTGGTGTGGGTACCATGACGGCAGGCAGAGAAATGGTAATTCTCCACGATGCTGGTCATCCTGGAATTTTCTGGTTACGAAGGAAAAAGTACCCTTGTGAAATACAAAATATACCAGTTAAGGTAGAAAAACACATATATTATTATTGAATACTACAATTTTAATTCACTCTCATATTTTAATATCCCACATTTTTATATAAAAGACAGACAGGGTGTCTTTTTTTGTCTTTGCCTAGTTTAACAAAATCAAGAGACTGGCTACCCAGAGGGGTCGGTGGTTAAGGGCAGTAGCTGCTTTCCCAGATGACATAGGTTTAATTCCCAGCATCCATACGGCAGCACAAACCATCTGACGCCTCCTTTCCAGGGGATCTGGTTCCCTCTTATGGCCCACACAGTCACCAGGCACATACATGGTGCACAGACATACCTGTAGACGAAATATCCCTACACAGTTAATTTAAAAAATGAAAAAATAAAAGATAAAGAAAAAAATCAACATATAACCTGTAGATTATCAAACAAAATGCCCAGAACCAGACACAGGATACCTCTCTTCAAGATATCAGTGTGGGGGACTCCCAACAAAACAGGCTCTTAGCTTTGTTCTTGGTTGCTAACTAGAACTTGATAAAACTCTGTTGCTGTAAACATCAGACACTTGGTCACCGGGGATGGAGAAATCAGGTTGATACTGACCTGGAAAATCCCTCCTAACTGGTTAATATTCACAGTCCTGGAGGGTGTCATAGACAGCATACCGATACAGATGATTTGCTCATCACAATTTTTTAATTGCCATCTTAAGTTCCTTTTCTTACATTAATGATGGTTTTTTTTTTTCTGAAGCAAAAAGAGTACACTAAGTAAATTACATAGACAGTAAAAAAAAATTAAGACAAGCGAATTGGAGCATAAGTGAAATTTCATTCCTCATATTAAAGTATAAATGAAAGACGGCGAGAAAAGCTGCTGGCTTTCCTTTCTGCCACACCAAGATTTTAGCTGTGTATCATAATGTATTTTCTTGAAGGTGATTGGTCCACCTTTCACTGACTCATTTATAGATGAAATTCTACCTTAATCAAGTAAACATCTAGTATAGAACTAAAAAAAAAAACACTCTAAAACTTGTCAATATGTTTCTCTGCTATTTTGCAATGAGTCAGGGGATGTTTCCCCAATTAATCAGCCCTTAATGAACTGAATGATCTCCAGTGTTTTTAAATACAAATTGACTGTGTATGCAGACCTTTTGTGTGCATGCATGCATGTGCATGCATGTGTGTATTTTAGAAGTTGTAAAGATTCATATGCAAAATACCAACAGAAAAATAGTTGCAGTGCTGTTTACCTCCCATCTGATTATCATCTCATAGTGTGGCAATCAGGGAAAACCAGCCTTCCACTAAAAATAAACAAATAAAAATAAAAAGCTAGTTTCAGCCTGGAGTATATTGTCAGGACTGAGTTATAAACTTCTGAAAAGCAGGGATTATAATGGAATCACCGCTCCCACCTAAGTGTGGTGGTGTGAATGGCGCTGCTATTATTTACTATGGTAACATAATAAAAGACAGCACTATTGGGGCCATTATCCTCAGTGCTCTTTTTTTCCCTGGATAAATCATTATATTTATTATCTGTCTTCTTGTATGGGGGGTTATGAGAAAGGCCAAATGAAAGCTGAAGCAACCGACTTTTCTGAAGAAATTGGGCCCATTTCTAATTCTCTTTCTCTACCAAACACACGAGAACAGAGACTTTTTTTTTTTGTGAAACATTGTTTCAAGTAAGATTAAAGTGCAGATTATTGGTGAGAAAATGACACTCACTTCTAGACACCTTGTAGATGCCTGGGAGATATCGCCAGCCCTCCCTCTGATATTTTTACCTTTTTTTCTTGATGGATTTGCTTGCTTGCAGGTTTTGAGCAAAGGACGCTGGAGCTTTTGTTCTGTGCTAGAGACTTGGGTTGTTGTTTATTGATTGATAAGTAAATTTACAATATTTGTGCAATAGTTCCTTTTGAGTGAGTTTTACTTAAACATCAGAAAAAAGTGTTTAACCATTTCTTCTTTCTTTTTCAGAAACCCTACAAAAGGTAATTGTTTTATTTTGTGAAGATGTTTCTGCAGACTGTTAGCTGACATGTCTAATCACTGTCTATTAATATAATTCCAAGTTCAAAGATTATTCAGCTCACTAATAATTTGATGGGGTATTGCTTATGAGTTTCTCATTACCCCCATCACAACATAGGCCCAGATGTGGGAAAAAATTTTTTTTCTACAGAATGCCAGCATCTTTATTTTCAGCTCTCTGAAGGGCAGTCAACAGCCTGTAGTATCTGGATACAGGGTTTAGAATGCCGAGCTAGATGGGTGATTGATGGCCATAAAGGCTGGGAGTAGAACAGACGACAGCTCAAGGGTTCACTTCTCATTTTGATGGAGGAAGGTCATTGGCTAATAAAGGCACTGCCCTGGCCCATTTTATTGGTTAGAGGATAGGTGGGAGGAGTAAACAGAACAAAATGCTGGGAGGAAGAGGAAGAGAGCTCAGAGACTCCACAGCTCTGCTCTTCTGAGCAGATGCCTCAGCAGAGAGGCCATGCCCCGCTCCCGGGCAGACACACGCCATGAAGCTCCGACCCAGGATGGACTAGGCTAGAATCTCCCCGGTAAGCGCACCTTGGGGTGCTACACACAGATGATTAGAAATGGGCTGAATTAATATGTGAGAATTAGCCTAGAAGAGAATGGCCAAGCAGTGATTAAATGAATGCAGTTTCCGTGTAATTATTTCAGGCATAAGCTAGCCGAGCAGGCGGCTGGGGTGCTGGGAATGCAGCCCAGCCGCTCCTATTACTTCATATGGCGCCCACGTGGACAACTGCTTCCACATAAAGCCTGAGACAGCTTGGGAAGTAATTCTAGAACAAAATGAAAGCATTGTGCCTGGTTTCTTGGTAGCAGCAATTTCTCAGTTCTACTCTGCTTGCTAGAGGCAAGCAAGCGCCTCATCTAAGAGAGGCTTCCTGACTCAGCTTTAGCTGCAAAGCCTGCAGCTCATTAAGAGTTCCTGCCACGAAACACTTAAAGGTGCTGACGAAAAGCTGAACACATGCTTTTCGGTTTTCAGCCATACCAGGAAAAAAGCTGCGCCGTTTAAAAATGCCAGCTTTCTGGGCTGTCCTGCCAGGACAAACTCTGACTCTTTTACGCAGGTGGTTTGTGCGGTTTGCAAGCAAACGCTGCTGAAGCTCGCTTGCTGGCTACAGCCAGTACCTCAGTCATGAGGCTGGAAAGCTAAGGAATGGGCTGGATCCAGCCGGCAAAGCCACGCCTTTAATCCTACTGATATTGCTTGGTAAATTAAAGACTCGTGTGGTCAGAAAAAGAGAGATATACAGTAAAGAGAGATTCAAAGACAAAGAAAATTTCTAAATGGTTTGAACTGTGTTAAAAATATATGCACACTAAAATTTAAAGTTCTTAAAAGTAACAAAAAAAAAAAGGAAGAGAGTTGTTGTGTGTGGTAGCACACGCCTTTAATCCCAGTGCTTAGAAGGCAGAGGCAAACAGATCTCTGTGAGTTCAAGGTGTAGTAGCATACACCTTTAATCCCAAATGCCTGGGAGGCAGAGACAGGCGGATCTCTGAGAATTCAAAGACAGCCTGGTCTACAGAGTTACTTCAGGTCAAAGACACAGAGAACCTGTCTCAAAAAGCAAAGAGTTAAAAGTAAAAATAAACAAAATAGAGGTTAAAACAAAGCTGTACAAAGATGGAAAATAGACAGAGAATTTTGACACTGTATGCTATTATGCTCTCTTTGAATTATTTGAATGCTGAGGAAGGAGCAACAGCTGCTAAAAGATATTTATTTATAAATGCTGCTGAACTAATCCAACATAGATATCTTGATGCCTTGACTTTGAAATTTGGATCTAAGGACATGATGCTTTGGAAAGGAGTTTCTTATTTTGTTTTCACAGAGGATGAGACGCTGTTCATTTCTTCTATTCCGATTTGGTATGATGGACCACGCCCTCCTGAAGGATTGTTGTGAACATCTTCAGAAAATTGCTTCGCTCAACTGCCAACTGAGATGAAACTAACACACAGGTTATACCATGAAAGACCTAATTAACGACGCCCCCATTCAGCAGGAAGCAGTTTGGAGAGAAATAACTGCGCCCATATTCCCAAAAAATGTTTATAAGTGTTCTTTTACATTTAAAGGGGGATATGATATAGGTATGAATAATTTGCATTAGTATAGATTTTGCTTTATTGATAGAAATTTACGGTCAATTTTGTTATATATATAAGTGTTTCTGATTTTGATTAAGGTATTGTGATTGTATAGTTCATTTAAATATGTAATGTATAATTAAGAAATATAGGTTGTTAATGGATAATCATCAATAATAGTAAAGCTTGTAGTCATGTTAGTTAGATTTTCTAGATATATAGAGATATATTTTAGATAGACATTCTTCATGTCTTTCAAAGATTACAGAATAGGACATTTAATGTTTTAATAACTGAGGACTTTTCATGACAATGAGACACTCTGCTCCTGGCAGCACCAATCTACTTCAAGAGGAAGATGGGCATCGAAGAGGCTCGTTATGGAGTTTTGATAGCCATTTGGGCAAGAAACTGCTCTTGCCTGGACTATTGCATAAACTGGACACAGAGAACCCGCAGAGAGAGGACTACTGAACTTGCCTAAGGTGAGATGATCTTTCAGGGTTCCTGATTCATTTTGAAAGAGTCTGCGAGACATTCTGCAGGACACAACAGATAGTGACTGAACTGACTTTGAATTTTCCTGCTTTATGGAAATGTCTGCTGGATACCATGGGCCTGAAGGCTGAAGATGGATGCCCCAACGGTACAAAAGAACTTTGGGTGACTGTCCAGGCAGCGAGATGTCTTTGTCATTTCTAGAGTTTGAAGTTTCTTAGTTCTTGTTTACTTAGGTAATATATCTTTCTGGAGTCTTTGATGGAGTTAAGAATAGTTAGTTATAGTTATAGTTTTCCTTAGTTATGATAAAGATTATTGTAACTTTTACTTGATAACTGTTTTGTTATATGTAATTTTGCTATGTTAAAGCTTTTTTTTTTGTTTAAACCGAAAAAGGGGAAATGATGGAGGAAGGTCATTGGCTAATAAAGGCACTGCCCTGGCCCATTTTATTGGTTAGAGGATAGGTGGGAGGAGTAAACAGAACAAAATGCTGGGAGGAAGAGGAAGAGAGCTCAGAGACTCCACAGCTCTGCTCTTCTGAGCAGATGCCTCAGCAGAGAGGCCATGCCCCGCTCCCGGGCAGACACACGCCATGAAGCTCCGACCCAGGATGGACTAGGCTAGAATCTCCCCGGTAAGCGCACCTTGGGGTGCTACACACAGATGATTAGAAATGGGCTGAATTAATATGTGAGAATTAGCCTAGAAGAGAATGGCCAAGCAGTGATTAAATGAATGCAGTTTCCGTGTAATTATTTCAGGCATAAGCTAGCCGAGCAGGCGGCTGGGGTGCTGGGAATGCAGCCCAGCCGCTCCTATTACTTCATCATTTCTAGAAAAAATAAAAGTAAATATAAAGTATAGTGAAAATAGTTTCTGTTTTTTTTTCCTAGATGGAAGATGAACCTTACTTCCAACTGTTTCAAATCAAATAAGGCTCAGGGATAGGAGGGAGATAATTTATATGAAAACCGACCATTACTATTCTCCAAAGCAAATATTCATAACAAAATCTACAGTGTGGTGGGGACCCTCGAGAAATAAATTTGGAGGACCCTTTCCCCGTTAAGCAAAGTGAGGCATATTGCACAGAAATTTTGCATGTTATCAACTATGGTCAATTCACGGGTACTGACTAAGAATGAATGATTCCTGTTCCTTTGTTCATATTCTGAGGGATCAGCACAAAGGGTTAACAGATGATACTTAAATAAAAACACAGCCAACTTCAAACTCTGCAGTTCTTTCTGTTAGTTTTCTTGAAATGTATTGGGGTGCAGAGTAACTATTCTCCATATGCTAATGATGAGGTCATGGTTATCTAGCAAAGTTGTTTTGAAGTGTTGGTATTTTATTTCCAAAACAATGCATCAATGAAAACGTGCACACTGGATTAAACCATAATTGGTTTTAAAAGCATAAGTGTCACCCTTGACTGGGTTTCTGGTTGTCTGCTCTATTCTGAGGATTCATTACCAGAATTCATACTTAAGAGGTTCTGAATGTGACCATGAACAGTTACTTATGCTCGGGCAGCAGTGATCCAAAAAGAGTTAGGCGACATCACAAATCCATTTTCTTAGAATTATGAAAGAACTATCATAGGCACTGTTTTCATTCTTTATCGATCGACATAGATTTAGTTTTAATATAAGTAGTTGCTTAATGTTGTAGGTACCTAGATGGCCTTCAAACAATATTAGCACTTATGCTTTATCCCAAATGAATGTAAAATGAATCCCTAAGGTTCCAACCCTTGACCAACACCCATCTTCCCCTACTCACTCCCAAGCAATGTGTCTTTTGCCATCTCCCCCAGCCCTAACCTCGAATGTGAATCTGTCCAGAGTCCTCTCATTTTCTGGTCTTGCTTATCTTCCTATCACCTCCTTAGTAAGCCTTCCACTCCATGCATATCAACCCCTCCAACCCTGGGTTATCTCATCCCTCCACAGATGTCTCCAGGTCACAGTGCTTAACACCGGTACTTAGTATTGAAATAGATGTTGCTTCTGTTCTTCTCAGGGGATCCCGACGGTTAGAATGAGCTTAATGTGTTTCTCGCCATTATAACCTCAATCTCTCCCGAATGTTCATGATGTTACCCTGCCACTCTGTCTGCTGGGCGGAGTCTTATGACGCAATGAAGTCATAATAAACACGCTGAACATTCGCTACACAGTATGTGGAATTGGAACACGATAGTAAAACTTTGAGTAGTTCCTAGGTTTTAAGATCAGTGGAAGAGAGATTCTTTAAAGGTGTCATTTTACCCTCCTAATTTTTCAATTATGGAAACTAAATAGCAATGTGTTAGGAAAATGTTCTAGATTACATATCTAGCAAGTGAAATTAGTACTGACATTAGTATCTACATTAGTACCTAAATTAGTAAATTAGTACCTAAATTAGTACCTACATTTCTTCCCCTCCTGCCCATAATGCCTCCAACTGGCGAGGAAGCTGACCTTTCCCTTACCAGCTATAACACTCTGGTGAGCAGGCTCGGCACCTCATTTGGGCAGCACAGCAGAGTTGATTTATTGAGATTGCATAGGTAAGCTGCCTACTCCCCCCGCCCTCAGTGGGAACATGAAGTGTCCCATCTGGCCTCACCCACCTGTCATCTGCCTAACGGCAGCATGGAACGGTGAGATGCCCTCCCCTCTCTGTCCTTAAATTCCTGAGGCCCTGAGGTCAGAAGAGGAGGGAAAGCTGCCCCTGCTGCCAACCAGCTGCAACACTCAGGAGAGCAGGTTCTACTCGTGCCTGGGTAGTGCCGTAGAGCCAACCCTGTTAGTGGAGGTGTGGGTGGGCCAGCCCCAAAGCCGAGAGTGTGGGAGAGCTGTCCCCACTACTTGACTGTCATGCAGAGGAGTGGGTGGGGGAGAGATTCTGCCCCCTTTTACGCCTCAACCCTCAACCACCACCAATAGATGGCCGAGCAGACTTTCCCCCTTACCGGCTACAGCACTCAGGAGAGTGGCCACTGCACTTTGCATGGGCAACATAGTAAAGCTGGCCCTAAAGATGTAGATATGCAAGAGCTGACCCTGAAGATGTGAAAGCGGGAGAGCTGGACCCACCCCTTGCACAACTCTGCAAGGGCGAACAAGCAAGGACAATGCTGGAGAGCTCACCCTGGTGGTGAGGATGGGGGACAGATGGCAGACTGACCAACCCTGCCATGAGTTGGCCTACCTCCAAGTCCCCCAGCTATGATCTGCTGAAGCACCTGGAAGGGCAGGTCCTGTCCACCCAAAGCTACAGCATCTCTAAAACACAGGGCAACAACAGGGTATCCAAGAGGATTCCCAGTGAAGGTCCAGCTACGGTAATGTAGCAGAAACCAGAGGCCTAAAACCACATCAATGACTCTTTGCAATGAACACTTGCATGTACAGATATAAGAGTAAAAGGGTTTCTTGCATGACTAACTACACTACAATGATATTTTTTTCTTTTTCCTTTTTTCTTTCTTTTAAATTTTATTTAATTTTATTTTAGAGAGGAAGGTTGCAAGGGCAGAGGGTGGATACAAAGGGATGGGAAATGAATGGGATGGAGATGTGTGATGTTCAAGACACAAAGAATAAATGAAAAGAAAGTTTGATAAAAGATCTTCCAGGAGCTCTGCTGATAAAGGACTTGCTGTGAAATCATTTGAGAAACTAATTTCTGACCTCAGCTTCCTCCTAAATGTACAGGTGTGTTGGTACATCTTTAAATCTAGTACTTGGGAAGCAGAGACAGGAAGATCCCTGGGGCTTATTGGCCGGTCAGGCTACCAGACGGTGAACTCAAGGTTCAATAGTGTATGGAAAGCTAGAGGAAGGCATCGGACAGCATCTGAGCTCTTCACATGTGTGCACATGCATGCACATGAATGTGAACATGTGCACACCCTTTTCACCTCTGCTTGCAAAGATCGCTGGGCTGTCATCACCTTGAGGAACAGTTAAAATGAGGCTCTCTGAATTTAACACGCCTGGAAATGACCAGGCCCAGCATCCCAAGGCTTCCCAACATCATGAATGAGTAGAGCAGGCAAAGGTTCCCACAGTTCTACTGGATGTTGATATGGATGGTGATCTGGAGAGAACTTGATTGCACTGTTAAAATTGTTGATGTAAGAGTTTTCATTCCCCATGGGCAGATTTGTTATGTTCCATTTCTCATTAAGGACTTTTGCTGAATGTCCTTATGTATACTTAAAACCACTATTAGAATTTAAGACTGTCACACACACAATGGTAACTAAAGAGTTAGATTTCTCTCCAAGTCATTCAGTGATGAACAACAAACCACAGGTCCAGCTGACAGCTGCCCTCTACAGCAGAGAAAATTGTGTACATTCATGCTGTCCCTTTGCCTGAATATTCCTCAATTTTCTATCATAGTAGAGAGTGGTTTTTATACTAGTAGAATGGATCTATTGTTCAGCCCACACAGTGTTTTCATAAAATGAATAGGATGAGGATTTTGTAGCTTTTATATTACACTAACTTTATACTATGTTTTGTTTTCAGTAAAGGAAAGATAATGTATTAAAATATATTTTGGAGGTATGGTAAGACAATATTAATGACATAAGGTTGTTACCACATTGACAACTTAGTTTAAACCAGTAAATACCCTGACATAGTAAACATTGGCCACAAAGCTTGTGGTTAATACTAAGTCAGTAAATTGACTGACAAACAGAGGCTGGAGACCTTAGGAATTTTTAGATCAGTTGTCTGCAGAGACCCTGTGCTGAGGTAGATTGGAAACACTGATATGATCTTTAAGAATTAAGATCAGTTTTTAAAATGCTACTTGATAAAGTATTCTTTTTGAACTGACTGTTACATAGAATTGATAATTTTTAGTGGTTTTTCATTGCAAAAAAATAGAATGTAAAATGATGAAAATATTTGAAAAGTTGTATTTGCTTAATATGTACTGATTTTTGTAAAATGAGAAGCTTTTAGCTAAGTTAATATTTCCAGTGATATGATTATTTTACAAGAATTTTAAAAGTTAGGTCTTATTGTGAATGGAGACTTTGAGGAAGAGGTTTGGAGATGTTATTTTAGGCTATCTTTTACTATCTGGAAGTGTGTCAATAGTGTGTGCTTCAAAAAGACTGATGGAAAATGTTTACCAGCAGACAACGAAGCCAGATAGATTGTTTATGACAATAGACAATTTGGGGAATACATTTCCTGGCAGGGTTTTGAAGTATAGGTATGAGGGCCATCCTTGTGACTGCACTTAATGACATTCATCACTGCTGAACACTTAGATTTCAAAATACAGTGTGTTTCAACACGCAGAGACTTGCTAGGTATAGCACTTTGTGTTCACATTAACTTCGTAGAATATTTGGGAACAAAGGTAGGGTCCGTGTTATTACTTTAATGTGTGCTTGTTTTCTGCAATTTACTGTGTTTGAACATCACAGTCAGATAGATTGATTTGGATATCTTAAATCTACTTATTTATTTACAAATTTGTGGTTTAGCACATTAGCATTCATTCAGTAGAGCTTTTTGTATATCGACGTCCCTGCTAACTAGAGTAAACAATGACCAATTCTAATACAGTTGAGAAATATTCTATTTTAATTTCTTTAGTACATCTTTTTTTGTAATTAAATTTTGAAAAAGCACAAACAAGATTTCTAAGAAGGCAAACATGAGAGCAAGTGTGATGGACTACTACACTGGTAAGTGTAATAATCACATTCATACAACAGGTGTATCTCCTTTAATGTCTAATTTCGACATGGTTTCTCATGTCAGAAAGAGGTATTTCTGTAATCTAATCTATTCAGTAGCTAGCAGGAGACTAAAAGTGGGTCAACTCTGGAATGCAATCTTGAATTTCTTCTTCATTTGTGGATCAAAGTCTTTGTGAAGTGCTTTTTGAAGAGCAGGGATGATCATCCTTAATGATAACTTATGAATAATCCAAGAGATAGCCGAGGTATTAATTCTTTAAAAACAGCCATACCTGAGCTGGCAGTAGGCTCTTTATTTGATGTCCCAGTCTGATATTGGCATTAGGACTGCTGAGAGTCAGTCTTATGACGTTGACTCATGAAACCTCCAGATTCCAGTGCACTATTCAATACAACTACATTCCTTAAGGATTCTTAGTGTCATCCCAAGGGAACAGAAAAATGTGCTTTCTGAGTTGTTGTTTTACACATCTTAGAAACCATACAGCAATTTTCCTGTTCTTGTTTGTATTCTGAGTAGTAAATATGGCCCAGATGGTTAAAAATACCCCACATGCCATCCCATATTCATCTTTTTGGGTCTGGGACACCTCACTCAGGATAGTGTTTCACTCATAATTGGTTTCTAGCCATAAATAAGGACCACGGAGTCTACAATAGGTGAACCTAAAGAAGCTAAGGAAGAAGGTGAACCGAAGGAAAAACATATAGTTGTCCTCTTCGCTAAGAATCTTCATCTGGTGATGGATAGAGTTCGAGACAGTGACCCACACAGGAGCACTGGACTGAGCTCCCAAGGTCCCAAGGAGGAGCAGAAGGAGGGAGAACATGAGCAAAGAATTCGGGACCACGAGGCGTGCATCCACCCACTGAGACAGAGGAGCTGATCTACGGGGAGCTCACCAAGGCCAGCTGGACTGTGACCGAAAAAGCATGGGATAAAACCGGACTCTCTGAACATGGCGAACAATGAGGGCTGATGAGACACCAAGGACAATGGCAAGGGGTTTTGATCCTACTTAATGTGCTGGCTTTGTGGGAGCCTAGCCAGTTTGGATGTTCACCTTCCTAGATATGGACGGAGAGGACCTAGGACTTAACACAGGGCAGGGAACCCGGACTGCTCTGTGGAATGGAGAGGGAGGGGGAGAGGAGTGGGGGGAGGGGGAGAAGGGTGGGAGGAGGGGGAGAAGGGTGGGAGGAGGGGGAGAAGGGTGGGAGGAGGGGAAGGGAAATGGGAGGCTGGGAGGAGGTGGAAACTTGTTTTTTGTTTATGTTTTTTCTTTCTTCTTTTCGCAATAAAAAAAAATCATAAAAAAAAATACCCCACATGTTAATCTTTGACTAGACGGTTCAAGGATCTTATGAAAAAGAATGGTGCACTGGTCTTGGAGTCAATAAAACACAGAGATTAGAGAAAGATAAGGCAATCCAGCACTTAGTATGCAGTGCTTTCTATAAAGGAAAGGAGGGGCTAAGGATGTATCTTCCTGCAGAGACCATGAAGGATGTGTGTGATTCAGCTGATCATCAAAGAACAGTGATGAGCCATGGAAGAGGAAGATGGGAAAAGTGTTGCACTCTCTTGGGAAGGGTCAGGGAGTTAGTTCCGCCAAGGGTCCAAGGCTGAGAAGAGAACAGACTAATTGGAAGCATGGGTCTCCCAACTCCCTGCCACAGCTTAGCTATGCAAGAGCCATTTATAACAGGAACGCCGTGATTAATACTAAGGGCTTAAAGTGAGTGGATTGTTTGTGAGGTTCTCTCATCCTGACACCTAGAAAATAAAGAAAATCATTAGTATTCCCTCAAAAGAGGCAAGATCCAAGACCTCTAGCTAAAACATATGTTCATGAGCGTGGCATAACCAAATGATATTTCTATATCTTTATGAGAGATTGTTTTACTTTGGGGTTTGTCCAAAGAATTTTAGGCAAAATATAAGTTAATACTTAATTCCAATGTCCTATGCATATTCATGGACTGTAATTAATAGTAGATGTTCCTGCCATCACTATGTGGGTAACCCAAAAGTAAATAACAAAATATTTCTCAGTTTCTTTCAGCACAGTAAAATACAATGTTATCAAATCTACTTACATATAGACAAATACATCCACAATTTAACTATGTCATCCCCAAATCACTTGGTCTAAGTGGGTGCATATAAGAAAAGCTGAAGTTTCTGGATCTACCCCCAGGAAATTTAACTGCAAATTTCCTTGTATAGTGTGTGTGTGTGTGTGTGTGTGTGTGTGTGTGTGTGTGAATTGGGGGTGGTGTTTATGTGTGTATTCATGGGAGTGCACCTATGTGTCAGAGGCTGGAGATAATCTTCAAGTGTTGTTCATCTCAGGAGTCCTGTCATCCACTTTGTTCTATTGAGAATAGAGAATCTAACCCATTTTTATGGATTAGACTAGGCTAGCTAGGCAGTAGACCCCAAAGATCTCATAGGAGTTCTAATTCAACAGGGGTTCTGGAGTTAAAACTGGTCTCCTCATGCACTTTCCCCACTGAGTGATCTCCTCAGCCTAGTGTTGTGACTCATGCTATCTGTATTTTTACTTTCTCTTAAGGAGGCAGAGGATGCCCTTAATCTTAAAATTCTTTTCTTTAGAGAGAACAGGAGATTAAATTGATTTATTTCAGGATTTACAAAGTTAAAAGTTCAAAAAGTCATTTTTTTAAAACTAGAAACTTATATAACCTAGAACTTTCATTCTTGGATGTTCTGGATAATTCAAAGTTCAATATCTTATTTTCAAAATGCTTTAACACTTTGTGGAAGGCTTTGGCATTTGGCATCTTTGTATATATGATGTACATCATTATAGATAAATATCATAAATACTAATTGTTGCAGTTTTTACTACTACTCCATAAAGTAACAGTTATATTAAGAGATATGTTTTAGAATCAAGGGTGAGAATATAAGTGTTGGGGAATATTTGTTTAACTATGCAAAGATGTGTTGAGTTTGTTTAATTATGTAATGATTTGTTGCTGTTTTACCTTGTCTGCCTACGGCACCTGATTGATTTAATAAAAAAAAAATAACTGAACAGTCAACAGTAAGGTAGGAATTATAGGCAGAGCTTTTGGGCAGGGAGAGTGAGCAGGAGAAAAAAAAATTTAGGTTCCAAAAGGAAGAAAGAAAAGGAGATGACAGGAAGATGCCAGCGGTCAGCCAGACAGATATGAAGGAAGTAGCAAAGTAGGAGATACAGAATAAAAGATAGCTAAAAAATGCTCAAAAGGTAAAACAGACCAATTTCTCTTATGACATGGATGCAAAAATACTCAATAAAATACTGACAAACTGAATCCCATGACACATCAAAAAATCATCTACCATGATTAAGTCAGCTTCAGCCCAGAGATACAGGGATGGTTCAACATATGAAAATCTATCAATGTAATCCACCACATAAATAAACTTAAAGAAAAAAACCATATGATCATCTCACAAGATGCTGAAAAAGCCTTTGACAAAATCTAACACACCTTTATGATAAAGGTTTTGGAGAGATCAGGGATACAAGGAACATACATAAACACAATAAAAGCAATATACAACTAGCCAACAGCCTGCTGTGGGACAATGGTCTTTTATCCTGTCACTTGTATTTTAATAAAATGCTGATTGGCCAGTAGTCAGGCAGGAAATATAGGTGGTGTGACCAGGCAGGGAGTAGAGGCAGAACAACCATAGAAGGAGAATTTGGGAAAGAGGAAAGAGTCAGTCTACAGTCGTCATTCAGACAAAGAGGAAGCAAGATGTGACTGCCTCGATGAAAAAAGTACCAAGCCACGTGGCTAACACAGACAAGTATTATGGGCTAATATAAGTTCTAAGAGTTAATAGGAAGCCTGAACTAATAGGCCAATCAGTTTATAATTAATGGGACTAAATGGATGTGGGACCTGGTGGGACAGAAAACTCAGTCAACAACCACCAACATCAAATTAAATGGAGAGAAACTCAAATCAATTCCACTAAAATCAGGAACAATACAAGGTTGTTTTTACTCTTTCCATATCTATTCAACATAGTACTTGAAGTTTTAGCTAGAGTAACAAGACAACAAAAGGAGACCAAGGTCTATGCTCATGTGTGTGAGTGTACACTTGTGTAACAATTCAATGCTTCTAATTCTAAGCCTGGTGACATCACATCCTGTCTTCCTCCTAGGCTAGAGGTGCCTCTCATAGCCTTTCACTTTCATATAGAACTAGTTGGAGGTTCACTCAGTGAAACAAAATTGCAATACAATTATTTCTACTTAGAGAAATATGACAGCTAGAATTTTTATGTTAATTAATCTTTGCCTTTTTATTATTGTGTGACTACCCTCCATAAATTTTCTTGCAATACAATTTTAGTACATTCTATAAATTATTTTATTTTGTTCTAGCATTAACCTGACTTGCAAATGGTTAAAATTTGTGCTGCCTTTCATGATCTGAAAGCCAGTGTGCTTTATATTATCACCAGAAATGAGAGTTTTAATAATCAGAAGTAACTGAAATAATAGAAATAAAACACAGTCATGGAAACTCAGTCGGGTTCTAGTCTCGGTATGATGCTTGGTATGTAAGTGAATTAGCACCTATGAGACATGATGACAACAATACACCAACCTGTTTTCTCAGACTTGGACTGAAGAACAAGCTGGTGGCTCCTGTTCCTGCCGAGCATCTCTCAGCCAAACGAGGAAGCTGCCACTTCCTCACCTGCATCCCCAGTTAAGCACCATCTGTTTCCTGTTTCAACGTGATATCTCACATAGTTCTTCCAGCCTCTCACATCAGTAAGCACAATCCTAATAGACAGTTCAAGTTCCCACTAAAACTGTGCTCTGGTTTCCTCCCTTGTATTTTCTGAAACACCGCAGTGGCTGCTCCAAACCCATGTTTGCAGCACGAATTCCCTATGTTAATATAGGTTCTTTCCAGTGCCCTGCCCAGACAGTTATTTTGATTGATGGGCAGCAGCATGCATGCTCAACAAGGAAGATGAAATTTAAATTTTGCATCAAAAGATGTTATCTCACACCACATCTTGCCAGTTTTTCTAATAGTTAAATTCATTAAGTTAGTCTGCCCCTCCCTTCCATCTCTTACCATGCAGAATTATCAAAATAAAGTTGATATCTTAAGTATCTAAGCAACCAAGTCAATTGAGAATTTATTTCCTGCTTATTCGTGCTAACGTTTTCATTCATGACCTGACTGGCAAAGCTGAATCAATCAGGTAATGTACATTTTGCTTTCCCAGATGTTACAGGTGACAAATTTGTTTGCTCTTAGAAAAGTGCTTTGAGTCTTATGAAATAAGTGTATAAAATGATATGGGAAAGAGTAAAATGTGTTTGGTTTCTGATGTTTTCTTGCTTTTCAATATCATAAGGATGTAAGACATTGATGTTATTTATTGAATTTCTTTCGCTTTGAACCAACTAGTTAAATCATTTTGGTGGTTTATATATATGACTTTCTTATGAACATTTAACACATCCCTCTTAGACAGAAAGAGTGCAATTCTTTAGTTTTTAAACTTTAGCTGAAGCTACCCAAGAGGCTTATTGATAAATGAAATATTACATCCTAGCTCAAAGAGCTTCTGATTTGTCTTATCATGGAGTCTGTCTTAGTCCTTCCCTGCTCCATGCTCCATTGCTGTGGTAAAATATTCTGGCAAAAGGAAGTTAAGAAACAACATGTTATATTAGCTCACAGTTCAAGACCCAGTCCATGTTGGGGAAGCCAAGCATCAGGATCCCAAAGCAGTTTGCCACATCTCATCCCCTGGCTTGCTCAGCCTGCTTTCTTATAGAACCTAGGACCACCAGCCCAGGGATGGCTCCACCCACGACGGGCTGGATCCTCCCCCATCAATCACTAATTGAGAAAAATTCTTATAGCTGGATCTTATCAAGGCATTTCCTCAACTGAAGGTCCTTCCTCTTTGATGACTATAGCTTGTGTCAAATTAACACACAAAAATAGCCAGTATAAGATAACACCAATAGAGTGTCTATATAAGAATACTATTGATGGAGTATTGATATTTGATTTTATCAATACTTTTCCCCTCCATAACATAGAAGTATCATCAATTTGCCTTTTTATAGACAACTCAAGTAAACTTGTGACTTTAGAAGAAATCATAAAATTATTTTAGTTGTTTTTTTTCTCTCTTCATTGGGATAATATCTCATTAAACAAATGAAAGAGAAACATAGAAAGATACCAAGAGGTTGTTCTATGATGTGCCAGGTCTTAGAAGCAATTCTCTTAAGTTTTATGAAATGGGCCAAAACTACCTTCACAAAGATTTAGATATAGTATCTGATAGAAAAAGGTGACAAACATTCTCAGAAAAGTTTCTGGTTCTTTTCATTCCCTGACGCTATTTCAGGTAGAAGACAAATCAACTCCAGTTTCAATTTTCTACATGGAAAGCCCAGCCCAGTGCTCATGAATCATATTGTATCATGCTGATGAAAATATCATTCCAATAATTAATGTCCTTAAGTCAGAATTTAACTGTCTATTTTCCTCACGAGAGACAAGACAGGCATGATGGGAGTTTCCACAGAGGAACTAGGCTGATGCTTTTAGGATCACCACTGTAATATGGTTTCATTAATCAGCTGCAACCTGTAAACATGGAACATGCCATGAGAGAGATTTCTGTGTCTCTTTTTCTGTCATATTCCCTTGACTACAGCTCATCATGAATTGCTGTCATAGCTGTGAAGAAACTTGAGTAAGAAAACAAGCAGGGGACTACCAATTAACACATTATCTTCATATAGGCATTTAGTAGCATCCTTTCAGCCAGAGAGATTCTAATTATGTAGGTCTCACTTTCACATCCCTGGAGTAGGGTTTGTGAAAGGAGAGAGGTATATGAGAATACAAAGGTGATTCAAGAGGTCAAGTTTCCAGTTCCTTCAGTCCACAGTGACATTAACGTTCCAGGGCTTTGTTCGAGCCCTGGAGGGACCATGTGCAAACGACAGAGGGAGGCAGTAGCAGAAGTGGTTTTGCTTGGCAGTGATAAGAAGTTATGATGCATGGAAAAAATATTGCATAGGATGTTGGAACCTGGCTTTATGTCTTCTTCTGTCCTACGATCTGAAACACGGTCACAAAAGCATGTCTAAGCAGTTCTTAAAAGAATATGAACGTCATGTGGCTAGGCAGCTAGGTTGAAGGACCCTGGGTTTACACACTAAACCTCACATATCAGTCTTGCATTTTTTATGCTCAGGTTGTTGTTCAAAATAATGCAATGATCATTATTTTGAAGTTATAATATTTTAGGATTATGTTAGCAGAAACAACAGTTAAAATGTGCCAAGCCTTCATTTCAGGCAACTACACTTTTCTGGAGTATTTGCCAGTTTCTCTGTTTGAAGGGATGTGTCATGTCAATTACCTGACCCTTTGCCCCATGTGCTCTTATTGTCACTCTGTCCCAAATGTGAACCTCTCAGTAAGGTCTTCCTGGGCTCCTCAAGCAGCATTCGGGGCAGTGTTAAACTTAGAGTAATGTGTGTATGCACATGTGTGTGCATGCATTTGTGTGTTTGTGTGTGTGTGTGTGTGCACTCTTTGCCAACATTATCTGATCCTTGTTAGATCCTAGATATTCATTTGCACAATTTCACCAGTTGTAACAAAATTAGAAATTGCCTTTCTCTAAACCCTCACCGTCTTTCCCACAACTCAATGTTCGATTATTTCCATATTGTTAGGTTTTTCAAGAGTTTTGTTGTTTGTTGATATAGCCTGGAGTTCTCACTGAGAAGTCATGGGCTCCCTTGATTCCAAGGAACCAAGACACTGTACACAGGCATGATGTTGGAGGATCTTCTGTCTATGTGTTACTTTCATTGGTTAAATAAAGAAGCTGCCTTAGCCTTTTGATAGTCCAGCCCTTAGGTGGGTGGAGTAGACAGAACAGAACAGAATTCTGGGAGGAAGAAAGCAGAGTCAGGTAGATGCCATGAAGCTCCAGCCCGAGATGGACATAGGTTAGAATCTTCCTAGTAAGCCATGACCTCGTGGTGACATACAGGATTATTAGAAGTGGGTTAGTTAAGCTGTGAGAGTGAGCCAAGAAGAGACTAGATACAATGGGCCAGACAGTGTTTAAATAAATACGGTTTCCATGTAATTATTTCAGGTGTAAACTAGCCAGAGAGCTGTGCTGTGGGAAGCACTCCTCCCCTACCACCCCCACCCCCCGCTCCTTTTACACAGGCACCTTCAAATGACAGGTCAGTAGCATCCCAAACATCTGATTTTACGTAGCATTGCCATTTTTTTAATAATTCATTATCCCACTGAATAGATTTAATAAGGACCAGATTCTATTCTAAGACTTTGGACACAGTTAAAAACAAAGTGAAGATCTTTATATCCGGGCAATATATTTCCTGCACATAACGTTATTTTCAACTTCCACCGCTTTATTAAAAAATCACCTTGGTATCTGAACAGTTTTAGGGAGGGAAGAACAGGCTTTAGTCTATTAACACACTGCAGCTTTGTAAGTGACACGATTGTTTACAGATCATGAAAAACATATGATGCAAAAGGGAAAGTTTGGCCTGTGCCTATTGGCTCACATGTTTCTAAGCAGCTCCGCTTAAACGCAGACAAGAGTGCAGTATCCAACACGATCATTTCTCATTTTCTGTTTCTGAAATTGGTCTGTTTCCACGGATTGCTCACCAAAGTCCATGAATTAAGACACTTTTAAACTTCTAGCTTGCTTTGATAGCTATTCACCTCTGAAAATACAGTGTAACTGCTTCTCCAAAATGTCATAAAACATTTTACTATTCTTATGAAATAATCATAACTGTAATTTAAAAAGTAATAACTTTAAGAAAATTATGGAAAGTTGTGACAGCTTAGAAATAGATTGTCTGCTTCTAGGTTAATAGGTTAACCCAAAATTGTATAATAAAAAGGGGATGGGTTAAATAATTTATCAGCAATAAATTTTGAATTTAACAGAAAAGATTGTGAAAGCAAATTAAGCATCCTATGGTAGGCACTTTACAAATAAATACATCAAGAAAGACTAATAAAATAATGTCTTTCACTGAAAAAATACATAATCTCATTTTTATAAGCATGGTTGATATGAGTAACTAAATATCAATTTCCTCTTGATGCATTTTTTTTTTCATGGAACAAATCACTTTTTTCCAGAAGAATTCTTCTGGTGGCAATCACATAATGAAAGTACTTCTCAATAGATACCCATCGCTGAGAGCTAGTCTTTTTTATTTATTTATTTATTTCTCTGCCTGATTCGCAAAAAAATGCAATCTGATTTCACGAGGACGTAGGCCAATGGACCAATAAATGACTGTTGTAAGTATGTATCAAGAAACGGTCACAACTTGTGATGCAAAATCTGCCCTGTGCTTCTTTCTTCCCATCTGAGAGTTGTAATTCCGGCACCATGCCATGTACACGATTGAGTGCAAAGATCAGCCCCAGGCAGGTTTAAATAAAACATTGACATTTTGAAAAATGATCCAAGTGTTTCCTTTTCTCACCTTGTATGTTTTTTTTTTTTTAACTTTGCTATTTCAGGTAGTATCAAAGAGAAAATGCTTTTTTTTTTTTTGGTGTGTGTGTGTGTGTGTCTAATCATCGGGTAGATTTTATATTCTCTAGGGTATAATAGTTCAATGACGTTTGATAAACCGTGTAAGATAAAGTTGTAAAATGGAAAAGAGTTATGGGATTGTGTTTGTTCTTCCTTTTATTTTTTCTTTTAACTTTATCGTAGGACCTTCTTTCCTAAAAACCGAACCTGGAAAATCAAGTGGGTGCCCATAGGCCAAGGACACACACACACACACACACAAACAATGCATCATCCATTATTGAAGGCAATTTCAAGACTGATTGAAGACAATGACTTCCTTTTATTATAACTTGCTAATTTTATTAGGATTTTTTATTATGAATGTTTTGATAGTACACACACATTTTCCAGCACGCCTCATTGTTCTTAAGAGATAAGCAAATTTACTGTGACATGACATTAGCTTGTACTGTGTCCTTGTCAAGGAACTAGGAGTTGGGGGTAGCATATTCCAGGAGATGACAGTCATAGCCTCTGACCTGAAAACAGATACATTGGATTTAGTTTGTCGGACATAAGTTAATTATCACATTTCATCATACAAATTGTCTTGAAAGAGAAAGGCAGCTGGCTTCTCATTTATGGAGAGTTTTCTGCTCAGCTTCATCGAAGCCCTTGCTCTCTCCTGCCAGGAACCACTGTCTCTGATGGAGGCTTTAATTCACGGTGATACTGCAGTGCAGTTCATTTCCGGATCTCTATTGTTGCGTCCCCGATGGTTCATTCTTCTCAGTAATGGGAATGGCTCTGCTCTATAGGAGGTTAAACATACAGAACCTCGGTGGCTTGCATGATTTCTGACTGCAGTCTAGTCTCTGACACACAGACGATGGGAAAGGGCTGTCATTTTTGTTTCTCCTCCTTTCTTTCTCCAGCAAGCAGGAATGGCGGATGTAGGATTTGCTCTAAATGCTTCCTGAGAGGAAGACTAAACACACACCTATGCTTACCTATACCTGGAATAAAACACTCCACAGAGGATCCCAGCCTTATTTCACACTGACCAAATCAAATCACCAGTTCAATAATCACTCAGTTCCTCGGCAGGTGTTCCTTCAGAGACAATTCCAGGTAGGACTTCTGTGCTTGTGTGTTTAAAGCCATCTTATAAATTTGGAGGTGGTGAGAGCAACCTTCACTCTGACAAAAGGACAGGCCAACCTACTGATTGGAGAAAATTGCACCAAGTTTTTTAATCAAAGTCTCTGTGGTCGACTGTCTGATTTTCCAGGCCAGATGTCAAATGTTTTCCACTGATGTCAGTGTTGACAGAATCACTCGACCAGATCCAAGAATGAGTAAGTGAGGCAGTGATAATGCTTCATTTCAGTACTAAGTTGGGCCTTTTCCCCAGCCGTGACCAGACCAACGGGACCACTCTGATTCAAGATAATTGCATAAACTATGACTTTCAATTATCTGCACTGCTTAGTATTTCAGCCAGAGTGTCTTTCTTACAAACACTGGAATATAGTGTGGAACTGGGTAGATTTAGTTAAAGTGCAAAATGTGTTGTAGTTGTCAATTTATGCTTCCAAAGTTCATATTTAATCCTATATATAATTAAGTATTTGGTTGTCAATGTAGTTTTGGCATTTTCTCTTTTGAAACAATAATAACCATTCATTTACAAGGTCCTGGCTCTTATGAAGAAAACACATCTTTGGTTCTTGATGTCCTGGAGCTCAGGTTTGTTGAGTTGATGGACACAGGGTTTTGCCTTTCTTGTCCTTTTACTTTCTGATCTGCAAAATCATGTATGTGATGCAGAATAATTTGACTAAAATAAAATCATTACTTTTTGTTTAGAATTTATTGAAGCCACATATAAATACAGTATACATTTCCATGTTTTCCAGTGGTCTACATCTCCTTTTATTCTAAAAAGAATACTATGATATTTACTAGATCAAATACTTTTCTGAGTTCTTTGAAATCAACATTAGGATAGTTTGAAAATACACTATGACAAGACATAATTCGGCCTTAAAATTCCACTGGTGTGGCCCTCTCCCTCTGTGGCACCTGGTTTCATTCCTAGAATTTCCCTCCTTCTTCAGTCTATCATATCATTAGCTTTAAAAGAATTAACATGCTTAGGGAAGAGAGACCTTCTCTGAACTGTGAGTTCCAGAGTGATGGGGAGTTGGGGGACCTACTTGGCATGCTCACTGTCCTAAATTCCATCCTCAGCTGCAAGGAAAGAAAGAAGGAAGGAAGGAAGGAAAGAAGGGAGGAATGAATCGAGGAAAAAAGAATAGACAAAGAAAAAATAAAGAAAGGAAAATTTACTTAACATATATCACTAGGTGTGACTGGGCCCTTCAATGTGCTTCTTTAAAAAAAAAAATAAAGGCAACTGGATTACTCTAACAAATCTGATCAGTCATGCAGAACAGCCTATGTCTAATACAGTGTTTAATACACGATCCCTCTTGAAATGTGCCCACCTGTCAGGCCCACCCCCTGTCTTTTAAACTTCTCTAATCTTTCTCCTGAGGTTGGGAAGTATTGTCAAAGCTGTTGAATTTTAGTCCTTCATTGCATTATCTATTACCATGTAACAGATCAAGATCAATCTGTAAAACAGCCATTGCTTTAGCATCTATCATGCCATTGGATGTTGCCTGTGTTCAGCTGGATGGCTCTTGACTAGAGCCTGGGGCTAGAATCATTTCAGAGACTTTCTGAGAAACAGGTCCAGTTATTAACTTTCAACCTCAACCAAGACTTTAACGGCCTCTCCATGTGACCTGAGTTTGTCATATTGGAGAGAAAGTATGATCTCCCAGTTTCATTTTTTATTTTTTTATTTTTTAAATTTATTTATTTATTAAGGATTTCTGCCTCGTCCCCACAACCGCTACCCATTTCCCTCCCCCTCCCCCGATCAAGTCCCCCCCCCCCTCATCTGCTCAAAGAGCAATCAGGGTTCCCTGACCTGTGGGAAGCCCAAGGACTACCCACCTCTATCCAGGTCTCGTAAGGTGAGCATTCAAACTGCCTAGGCTCCCACAAAGCCAGTACGTGCAGTAGGATCAAAAACCCACTGCAATTTTTCTTGAATTCTCAGTATTCCTCATTGTCCGCTATGTTCAGCTAGTCCGGATTTATCCCATGCTTTTTCAGACCTAGGCCAGCTGGCCTTGGTGAGATCCCAATAGAACATCCCCATTGTCTTAGTGTGTGGGTGCACCCCTCGTGGTCCTGAGTTCCTTGCTCATGCTCCGTCTCCTTCTGCTCCTGATTTGGACCTTGAGATTTCTGTCCGGTGCTCCCGTGTGGGTCTCTGTCTCTGTCTCCTTTCATCGCCTGATGAAGGTTAATATTTCTGAGGATGCCTATGTGTTTGTCTTTGGATTCACCTTATTTAGCTTCTCTAGGAACATGAATTATAGGCTCAATGTCCTTTATTTATGGCTAGAAACCAAATATGAGTGAGTACATCCCATGTTCCTCTTTTTGGGTCTGGCTTACCTCACTCAGGATAGTGTTTTCTATTTCCTAATCAACCCAATTATAAAATGGAGCACTGAGCTGAACAGAGAATTCTCAACAGAAGAACTTCAAATGGCCAAAAGACACTTAAGGTCATGCTCAACTTCCTTAGCAATCAGGGAAATGCAAATCAAGACAACTTTAAGATACCATCTTACACCTGTCAGAATGGCTAAAATAAAGAACACCAATGATAGCCTTTGCTGGAGAGGTTGTGGAGAAAGGGGTACACTCATCCATTGCTGGTGGGAATGCAAACTGGTGCAACCACTCTGGAAAGCAGTGTTTCGGTTTCTCAGGAAATTCGGGATCAACCTACCCCTGGATCCAGCAATACCACTCTTGCGAATATACCCAAGAGAGGCCCTATCATACAACAAAAGTATATGCTCAACTATGTTCATGGCAGCATTGTTTGTAATAGCCAGAACCTGGAAACAACCTAGATGCCCTTCAACGGAAGAATGGATGAAGAAAGTATGGAATATATACATATTAGAGTATTACTCAGCAGTAAAAAAACAAGGACTTCTTGAATTTTGCATACAAATGGATGGAAATAGAAAACACTATCCTGAGTGAGGTAAGCCAGACCCAAAAAGATCTCCCAGTTTCTTAATTTTAATCATTCTCATATCTACCAAGGACTACTGGTCAACCATGAGAGAGTCTCAGATAAAAGAGAGACAATATAGACTCCACTCAATTCTGTATGAGTTCTTTGAATGTCATATGGTATGTTTTGATGAAGTCACCTCCCACCTGCACTTCTTGCAATTCCCCCTCCCCACCCAACTTTGTGTCAGCTTTTTAATGAAAATGCAGTGACGTTTTTTCCCATGTCCCCTTCCTCTCTCTAACTTTTCCATGTCTCTTGCCTCCAATTCCTTACAGGCTACCTGTTTCCCTCTTGAAATTAGACTTTTCTAGGGACAAGCCCTTCTGATTGTTTATCCAATAAAAACTATCAGCCATGAAATTACACACACGCACTCATGCACGTTCATGCAAATAGATTCACTGTGGTTTCATTATGCATTTGTGCACCTATACAAATATAAATACATATATAAATATGCATGTATTGTTGAATTGTATTGTTGAACTGTAGCATGCTCTATTCACCAAAGGGTTAATCTATATATCTATCTTATCTATCTATCTATCTATCTATCTATCTATCTATCTATCTATCATCTATCTATCTATCATCTATCTATCTATTATCTATCTATCTATCTATCTACCTATCATCTATCTATATTTGAATGTGTGGTCTACTGTTGTAGCATACTCTATTTACCAAGAGTCTCCCTCTCTCAGTAGAACAATTGCTAATAATTCCACAGCTTCAGAGAGGAGTTGAATACAACTCTTCCCTACATGCTGAATTTTAGTCTGGCCTGTGTTTGCCCCGGTTTCATACATGATGCTGTAATCACTGTGAGCTGTATTTGTAGCTTCCTTGCTGAGTTCAGAAGATAATGCTTCCTTGTAGCCATCTACTGCCTCAGAGTCTCACAATGGTTCTGTCCCCTCTTTTCAAGTGATCTCTATGTCTTGAGCAAGAACGTGGAATGTATTTGTCTTATAGAGCTAAGCATTTTCTAGTCTCATATCCTTAACCTTGCCTATTGTGGGTTACTGTGTTAGAAACTGTCTGCTACAGACAGAAGTTTCTCAGAGAAGGAAAAGAGAGATGCAATGACCTCTGGTCATAACAATAAATCACTATGAGTGAGATTAATATTATATTCATTTGGCAGCATGATAGTAGTAGCTTCTCCTTAAGGGCCTATGACTTTCCTAGCCATAGGTTCTTAGTCTAATGATGGTGAGATTCATCCTGGGGTGAGGGCAGAATTAAATCTAGTCAGAAAGTGCTTGTTTACTTCTATGATATTCATGCCACTATTGCAGTAATGGACATGTCTCAGAAGGAGTTTTAAGACACAGCCACATATCCAAGAGTTTATGAATAGTACAGATATAAATGATAGGTTTTTATAGAAAGCAAGACACAAAATTAGGTGGGTAGGAAAGTAGATGCATCTGAAAAGAGTTGGAGGTGGAAAGTTAATGTGATCAAAATGCTTTGCAAGAAATTCTCAAAGAACTAATAAAATGATGGAAAGCGTAACAGATTAAAAAATAATTTTAACTACCTTACCATCTTTTCATTTTTATTTCATTTCATATAATATGGAAGACATTGATAAACATATTGTTGATTAAATTAAAATTGAAACAAAATACAGCAAGGATCTAAATTAGGTTGAAAAACAGTATTGCTAGAAAAACAAAAACATGATTTATGTCTAAGATTTCTATGGAGGAAAATAGAATGAATGAGACTGACTCGATAGTATACCTGAAATACTCAACCTAAAGATCGAATCCGTAGGATGCCATCATCTGCCATAGTTTATAATAGTTCAAAAATTTCAACAATACTACACTCACTCAGAACCTGGCTCAGAGGGAATGGTAACTCACATTTCATAGCCTCAGTCAATGCCAGTCATGACTGACAATAGAAAAGTTCCATTCGAAAATTGTCAAAAAGATCAGAAATCACGACTGGCAACTGTTTAGCATGCAACCGACGATCAAGTACAGACAGTTCAATGACTCAAAAAGCACAGTTAATGAGTTTCTTGGTCTATGGCAGTCATTTTGAATATGTTTTTATTAAAATATCAAGACTTGGTGTTTTGGTGTTTTCATGTTGTGTCGTGTTAGTTAATTAAATCAACCCTCAACCCGTGGTAAGAAATTTAATACCTCTAACTTCATTGTTTATCTCAATGTGTCTTCTGTGCACTGGATCAAACCTTCTGTATGGATATACTTCTCTATATCTGTTGTTAATTGCCAAAGTTTTCTAAATGATCACTCCAAACATTTGTTAAATTTCCTTTACAAATAATCTCAATAATAAAAAGTCTCTCTATGTTTTTCTTTCTTTATTTCCGATATCAACCAATATATTAATATGAATACTTTTATTTCACAGAACATTTGTTAAGAATATTCAAAATCAATGCTTATGAAACAATATCAATTAGGAAGCTTCAATATTAGTAATTTTTATTCTTAGCATTCTATCTTCTATGATTTTAAAATTAAAAATAGTATTTTCATTTGTAAGAAAATTTGCATGCTCCATATCTTTTAGATATTCTGATGCAAAGAAAGACAGCTATAATCTGTGGAGCTTATTCAAGAATTTTCTGCAACACAGAAAGAACTTATTTCTTATGCACAAATCCTATCCTTACTTTTAATATCCAAAATAGACAATTTGGGTGAATATTAAAATATGCAAACTAAATCTATTGTCAATCCAAGTTTTTAAAAATCATAATAGTCATTTTGGCAAGAAAGGGGCAATGCATTCCCTACCAATTTTTATAGAACTATTGACTGCCTTCAAGCCTATATAGAAAGCATTATCCTTGCCATATTTCAGGTTACTTTTTCAACTTAAAAATAAAATCTATAGAGCATGTTGAATAATCTCTCTTGCAAGACCATCATTCTACCGTATTGAAACACTGAGATAAGATATTCAATGGGTATGAATGCTCTTTACTTATCACTGAGCTTTTAAAAAGGCTCATGTAACTAAATTCACATTTTATGCTGAACTGGGCTCCATTTTTAATTCCTATGACCATTGATAGATGAGACACAAAAAGGAATGAATTTTTAGTCAGTGAGTTGGGTGTTTATAATTACTGAACGAGCAGATTCAGAACACTGAAAAAAGTTAGAACAAAAAGCAGAGATTTCCTCAATTGCATGGGAATCAAACAATCTATGATATTTAATTAGGTTAATAAAATGTTTTCCTAGAACTTGTTTTCCAGGAAGAAAAGCCGGGTATAACTACAAGAGCTTCTACTTGATTTATTTGGTGACAAGCATATAATTATTATTACATGTTATTTATAAGCTTATGGAAACATTCCGGTGTAACTTGAGAATTCAGCAAGAGCACATGTTATACATTAAAAATGCATAGGTTAAACTTCTCCATTCTTTGGTGGAGGGTTTAAGATGTCTTACCCACTTTTGCTGCCTGTTTGTTTCATTTTTGCAAAATGGAGGTACTATAATGAATGAGTAAGACTAATGTGTATCAGATGCTCTATGAGATGGCCATACTAAAGCTACCTTGGGTTGTTCTGGATTAGCATCAGATAACCACTTCTGGGTAGAATCACTTATTACTGATAACCAAGGCTCAGTTTATACTTTATCCTCCATATATGAGAGTGAAATTTGTATAGATAGGAGGGTTTAGAAGGCTAAGCCACGGGAAATGCTAAACCAAACTGTGAGCATGTGCGTTCTGGAGAATTACCTGAAATTCAAATTGATTTTGGGTGACTGTTGTGCCACACAATTTCTTCCTGGGAAGACGTAGCACACACATCTACTCACCCAAGACAAGTGGAAGCATAGATAGTATAGGAGTCCTATTTGGTGAGCCAATGGGTTTGATGGTTACTTACAGGAATAAAGGTGAGATGCATTTACAGGAGTAGAAATGACTCAAAGACAACTTCAATACCGGAGTCACTCCAGCAAGGTGACAGCCTATAAACCTGGGAACCTGACGTGCCATGCACTCCTGCAGGTAACTCTGCAGGTTGGAGAGTGTCCTTTCCTGATTCCTCAGTTCACCTAAAACTCTTCCAAGCTGCTTGACCAGTGTTTGCTTCTTTGATGTAGGTGACCTGATAGTCACAGAGCTTTTCTTTTCTCTTTGCAGCTCAGCTCACTTCTCAAGCTATGACTCACAGCTTTTATTGTTTACCCTTATAAGGAGGGGACTTGTCAGTTTCAGGGACTTCCTGAAACTGTTTTAAGTAATCTTCCTGAAATAGGAAGCATCCCTTCAGGATGGACTATTTCAACTTCAGAGGAAACTGTTACAGACCCATGACCAAAACCAAGTAGTTGATATTGTAACCTACTGATATTTGAGAAATGTTTATTTCATCAGTATACTCTAGCCAATCTTGAATTCCATCACTAAATTCAATTTTATGCTAATATCTCATTTATATAAGTAAAATACATAGTAAAATATCCACTACTTAGAATAAACAATAGAGGATTTAAACCATGTAAAAAGTAAACTCTGAACAATTTAGATCAGCAATCTAAGAAAACACTTCTGAACAAATATTTCTTTCTGATACATTTTGTTTTACCATGAATTTGTACAGTTTAAAATAGAATTCTTTTCAAATGTGTATTTTGTCTTATAAATTACTAATCACACAATAGGACATAATAATTTTAATAATTATTATATTTTACCCTAAAAATAAAAAGTAGGGAAAATACTGTAATTTATTTTAGTCTTTTTCTAGAAATATTTCACTTCTTGTTTTTTAGATTTCATTATAGGAGAAATGGTTGAATTAGTATTATGTATTCTTTGACTAAAAAAATAGCATTTTTCTTTAAATTTGAGATTTGGGAAATGCAAATATAGAAGTTAAATCTTGAAAATTTTGTTTACATTTGAATTTATCTTAGTTGACTAATTTAAGACTAGACAATCATAGAACTTAAGGTCTAGGGAAAAAACAGACATGTAATTTGGCTCAAATTCTGTTTTGTACTTTGAAAATATGAGACACTCAGTCATTGGTGTTGATGGGGCATCTTGCTGTTTAGAATTGGCCTTAATATGGACTCTACTCTTCAAATAAGTGATCAAAGCCTTTCGGAACTTACCTTCAGAATATTATCCCCAGCTAGTTCCTTGGGCAGCTGAGGAGAGGGAGCCTGAAATGGCCCTTTCCTATAGCTATACTGATGAATATCTTGCACACCACCATAGAACCTTCATCTGGCGATGGATGGAGATAGAGACAGAGGCCCACATCGGAGCACTGGACTGAGCTCCCAAGGCCCAAATGAGGAGCTGAAGGAGGGAGAACATGAGCAAGGAAGTCAGGACCATGAGGGGTACGCCCACCCACTGAGACGGTGGGGCTGATCTAATGGGAGCTCACCAAGGCCAGCTGGACTGGGACTGAAAAAGCATGGGATAAAACGGGACTCTCTGAACGTGGCAGACAATGAGGGCTGATGAGAAGCTAAGGACAATGGCATTGGGTTTTGATCCTACTGCATGTACTGGCTTTGAGGGAGCCTAGTCTGTTTAGATGCTCACCTTCCTGGACCTGGATGAAGGGGGGAGGACCTTGGACTTCCCACAGGGCAGGGAACCCTGACTGCTCTTTGGACTGGAGATGGAGGGGGAGGAGAGTGGGGGAGGGGGAGGGAAATGGGAGGTGGGGAGGAGGCGGGAATTTTTAATAATAATAAACATAACTTACTATAAAAAATTTTTAATAAAAAATAAATTTTAAACCTAAAAAAATGACATGTCTAGCCTAGAAGTTTCTTTTTCAATCTCAATTCTTAAATGAACATACATGTATTATAAAGCCATGGTGGATGCATAGCCACCAGATCTATATTTAATGTGCTAAATAAAGCTGGGTAGTAAAAGTCAGGGGTGTTTGTAACTCTAACTTATCTAATGAAAGCTTGTGCACCGTTGACTACACACTCTACCTTTATTCATTAAATTCAACATCTTAAGGGAAGTGAGGGTCATCACTAAATTTTGTATTCTTAATAGCTTGATCAATTTCTAACATACAGTAGGGCTTTTGTCTTGTAAATCAATGGGTAGAGTTTTGTTATATGAAGCTGATGTATACTATCTGAAGATGGTTGTCTTTCAAATATTTTGATAAAGTTGTGGTATTATGGAAAAAGAACTTACGCATTATAATAAAAATGCTATTAGCTGCACACAGGGACAAAAAGCATTCATACTTTGTTTTAATCATTTGCAAGTTGGAAAGAAATCAAATTTTTGCTAGGGTTGAAGAGCAAGGGGAGTGGAACTTGGACAGCAAGGTTAAGATAGATTGGGTCCAGAAGAAGTCATCAATCTCCTGATGATATATCTGAGATGGATTTATGGAGGATGTGGGTTTTGGGGAGTCATCTGCAGAACAAAGAGATATGGAGGGTGTTAGCAGAAGACAGAAGGACTCATGTGGCTCTCATGTTGAAAGTAAGACATTCTTACATAATTTTATTATATCCAAATACAGAACAATAAATAAGAAAATAAGAGCACATAATTTATTTTTATATTTTTCTAGACATATGTCCCTTCTCATTTGCTAGATTTGGCATTCCAGCAGATGTGAAAAATATAAATTTAAAAGTGATATATAAGGCCAGCCTGGTCTACAAGAGCTAGTTCCAGGACAGGAACCAAAGCTACAGAGAAACCCTGTCTTGAAAACCAAAAATAAATAAATAAAATAAGTGATATATATTAATTTAGATAGCAAATATGTAGGAGAAAATACACGTTTTCATAGACATTTTCTACAGTAGTTCATTTATTCCAAAACAGCTTTATTTCAATTTATATTGGTTTAAGATTTGAGAAGTAGTGGTTTGAACATTAATTGTTCAAATTAATAAATATCATAGCCATTTCTACTTACTCACTAATTTCAATGAATAATTTGAATACTAAAAGGAGATAGTTTAAGCATAAAACAATAAATACAATTATTGGTTTGAGTGTACATTAAAGAGGCATGAGGTTCCAAAAACTCTTCAGTTCTGAAAATTCATGTTGGAAGATTGTAGTGACCCTTCCTAGGAAGACACGTGTGATAGGAATTAGGTCAAGGGATCTGTTTAAATTTAAACTGCTCACAATCTTGCTCCCATGAGCCTAGTCTCCTCATGCTGTGGACTGTGCGAAGTGAGAGCCAAGGTAGTCTGCATGAAGCATGTTAAATTTTAATTTAGGGACACTTTTGTGTCTTATTCAGTTGGTAAGAAAAGTCTTTAGGAAGTTCTTAAGAACCCACTTGTGAGCCGGGCCGTGGTGGTACACGCCTTTAATCCCAGCACTTGGGAGGCAGAGGCAGGCTGATCTCTGTGAGTTTGAGGGCAGCCTGGTCTACAAGAGCTAGTTCCAGGAGAGGCTTCAAAGCTACAGAGAAACCCTCTCTTGAAAAACCAAGCCAAACCAAACAAAACAACAACAAAAAGAACCCACCTGTGAAGGAAGTTACACAGATAGGAAGTCGAATCTCATGCTTGCTAACATCACTTCCCGCCTAGCTTCCATGGGCATTATTGCAGACTCTTTCCTGGGATGAGACTGAATTGGTTTGCAGTATTGATCACGTTGTTCTGAGCTAGAAAAAAAATGTACATATACATATCTACATGGAAGACACATTTTTAACTTCCTTAATGATCTTAAATCTTTGATGTTCTTGAAAGTTTCACTGCCCAACTACACATCAGCACAATTGTATTATTACTAATAGAATGCTAATAATTTAACTGATTTTTTTCATAAATTTGATGTTTTTAAAATAGACAGTATAGTTCACCTGTAAATTGTATACCATAAGATGATTTTGCCTTATTTCTCCATTTATACATGTTCATTTTATGGCCTACATTAGTCTCTAGAACAAAAAGCCTCATCAGTCCTTGAAAATGTTTGATTTCCAGTAGTGACTACAATAAGTCTATATGTTATGTATATACCCTAAAATTCACAAGGAAATTCCAGAATCCTATAATAATTCCAAACATTTGGTATCTTTAGATTTTACAAGATTTCTTAAACATGAAAGACTCAAATATAAAAATAAAATATAGTAACATATTGCTTCTAATAAAGTTATGAAGCGATGACCAAACAATAATGGTCTAATGAGTTAGCTCACCAGTTAAATATGCTTGCTGCCAAGTCTGACCATTTGAGTTCAGTCTCCAAGAACTGCATGGTGGAAGGAGAGGGGCAGTTCCCACAAACTAACCTCTGCCAATGTACGTTGGGTAAGTGCACATGCCTCAAACAGGCACACACGCACACACACACGCACACACACAAATACATACATGTGAAAAATGTAATTTTTACATTTAAGTTTAATAATCAAAGCGTTTTAAGCTTACATGGCAGCTGATAATGTAATCTCAGTACTTCGGAGGTAAGGGAGATGGCCAGTTTGAGGCCAGTGTGCGTTACACAGCCTGTGAATTTCAGGCAAGTCTGGCCTGTACGGTGAGACATTGTTTCAAAATGACATACGCAAGGAAGCCAAATTAATCTTACCTTACTAGTGAAAGATTCTCTTTGCCTTTGCTGGACATTTCCCTATATGGTCCTCTGAAATAAATCTGTTGACTTTTTCTCATTATTGAATTTTATTGCTATTACATGAACAGATAAGTAAATAAATAAAAAATTCACAATTGATATTGACTAGTGAGTTAAAATAACAAAAAGTACTTCAGAGACTGAATATTATTGATACAAAACTACTTTATAAAATTATTGAGATGCTTTCAAGTGTTAAATATTAGATTAGTAAGTAGAACTTGTAAGTTATTACCTTTAATAGAGATGCTAATGTTTTAATTTTCATTTCATTGTGTCTTCTGTATGTTCCTGTGAGGACACATATGTGTGACTGAAATTGTCTAAAAGTTTTAAAGGTATCTTTTAGAAATAGAATAGGGACTTTTGGGTGCAGGCGCATGAGTGCTCTAGCTGTGTTATATGGTAAGCGGGTCTATTTTACGTTTTGGAGAAGCCCTTCAAACAGATTTCCATAGTTTCTGTGCCAATTCACACTCCCATGATCACAGTGTCAAAATTCCATTTCCCTCCATTTTCTCCAGCATTTTAAGTCATTTACTTTCTGATAATGCTCATTTTGACTATGGTGAGATGGATCTCAAAGTAGCTTTATTTTCATTCCTTTGTAATTAAGTAGAAATAAATGTAGGGAAAGTTCAGAAAGCTAGAAAGGGGCTCATAAGATGGAAAAAGAGGCTTTAAGAAGGAAAGGCTGACCTCACTCAGGATGGTGTTTTCTATTTCCATCCATTTGCATGCAAAATTCACAAAGTCCTTGTTTTTTACTGCTGAGTAGTACTCTAATATGTATATATTCCATACTTTCTTCATCCATTCTTCCATTGAAGGGCATCTAGGTTGTTTCCAGGTTCTGGCTATTACAAACAATGCTGCTATGAACATAGTAGAGCATATACTTTTATTGTATGATAAAGCCTCTCTTGGGTATATTCCCAATAGTGGTATTGCTGGGTCCAGGGGTAGGTTGATCCCGAATTTCCTGAGAAACCGCCACACTGCTTTCCAAAGTGGTTGCACAAGTTTGCATTCCCACCAGCAATGGATGAGTGTACCCCTTTCTTCACAACCTCTCCAGCAAAGGTTAATATTGGTGTTTTTTATTTTAGCCATTCTGACAGGTGTAAGATGGTATCTTAAAGTTGTCTTGATTTGCAGCCAGACCCAAAAAGAGGAACATGGGATGCACTCACTCATATTTGGTTTCTAGACACAAACAAAGAACATTGAGCCTATAATTAGTGATCCTAGAGAAGCTAAATAAGGAGAACCCAAAGAAAAACATATAGGAATCCTCCTGAATATTAACCTTCATCAGGCGATGAAAGAGACAGAGACTCACATTGGAGCACCGAACAGTTATCTCAAGGTCCAAATCAGGAGCAGAAGGAGAGAGAGCACGAGCAAGGAACTCAGGACCACGAGGGGTGCACCCACACACTGAGACAATGGGAATGTTCTATCGGGAACTCACCAAGGCCAGCTGGCCTGGGTCTGAAAAAGCCTGGGATAAAACCGGACTCGCTGATCATAGCGGACAATGAGGACTACTGAGAACTCAAGAACAATGGCAATGGGTTTTTGATCCTACTGCACGTACTGGCTTTGGGGGAGCCTAGGTAGTTTGGATGCTCACCTTACTAGACCTGGATGGAGGTGGGTGGTCCTTGGACTTCCCACAGGTCAGGGAACCCTGATTGTTCTTTGGACTGATGAGGGAGGGGGCCTTGACTGGGGGAGGGGGAGAGAAATGGGAGGCGGTGGCGGGGAAGAGACAGAAATATTTAATAAATAAATAAATTAAAAAAAAGATCAACTCATAAATAACACAGATGAATCGAACCTATGCATACATAATGACTTAGAGACAGCTTCACTCTTTGTGTGTATGCCATCTTCAATTCTTTTTTCTATACGACCACTTTGAATAAAATTTTCAGTAATGTTTTTATAATTATAGCCAAAAAACCACATGAAGATAAAAAGTTATGTACTCCCTGAAAAAAAAAAGAAGTAAAGGGTGAAAGAGCAGCCGAACACGTGATATGAGAAGCGGAAGGGAGAATTTGGGGGGGTAGATGTTTATAGCAGGAGAATGAGGAATAGCAAGAGGAAATTGCATCTGAAATGAACCCGTGCATTTTACTCATCATTGACTTTTCAGAGCTTGAATAGCATAGTATCTACATTGTATTCAATATTATAACATATATGAAATTTGTTTATACAGCATTATATTATTAAATATAACAATTTGTGTATTCTGTAATTAAAATTATTTGTGTTTTATAGGTATTATAATATACAAATATATTTGCATAGCATTTACATATGTTATAATATGTATAAGTGTAAGACATGTAATCATGTGACACAAAATGCTGCAACAGTGAGAATTCTTAGATTACAGATCATTTTCGGCTTAGATACTTAGTCTAGAAGTTGTCTTTTTTTTTTGTCAGGCACAGGAATTTCTCCCACAAGCTGTACATTGTGAGCGAGTAGTTCTCAAATGTCACAGTTGACAGTGTGTGATACCTACACGTTTCAAAAGTCCGTTTGATTACACGTCCCCAAACGAGGGGTAATAAAATAGACACAACAACAAACAATGTAATTGAAGCTACATAAATGATGTAATTAGTGATAGTCCTTTACAAAGCCACGACAAGCTGCCTTTTTGGTTCGTGGAAATCTGCACTCGATCGTTGTAGGTGATGAGCTCTCAAGAGGAAGTAAACACAAGCTGAGTGATCAAACTGGAGCATGCTGGCTTGGATGTTGTTCGCGAGTCTTCGAGGCTTTGTCTCCAGGTTGGTGTTACAGGTGAGAAGGTCATTAAGTTCTTGGAGACGTACCCTGAAGGATTGTCAGATTCTAGCCTGTTCATTTTACATTCGTTTCCCGGCATGGTTACACTTCACCATAGAATCCCTCCACAATGCGTCTTTTCACCATAAGGCAAACAAATTAAACCACTCAGCGCTGGACTTGAACCTCCAAAGCTGAAAGCCAAAATATTTGCTCTTAGTTACTGATCCCAGATGCCTAGGGAAGATTGTCGTTGATGGGCACAAGCAGGTGACACTGTGTGACTGTGCCAAAGATTGCCTTTCCTGATTCAGACTCTCCGAAGACTCAACCGCATCTTAGAAAGATGAATTACAACACGCTAAAAATTCAGTCCTTTTCTACTTGGATACGGTGTAAGGGCAGCACAAAATATTTTTTTTTAAGAACAAGATTTTGAAATCAGTGAAGTCTGCACTTAATTTTGCTCCTGCTATTTATAATTGTATAAACTTAGGTACTTAACATTGTGCCTGCATGTTCCTTTTTTATTGATGAAGTGGCGATAATGAAATAGACCACCCAGATAGGATTCATAAGCTTTAAAGGGTGCCCAGTGTTCCTGTCCCATAGCACCTGAGCCCGGCTTCAGCAGCTCCCAGTACAATCGTCATTTTACATTAAAAGCAGGCTATTCAGCAAGCTGGTTATAATTCAGAACATATTCTATGTCTTGAGGTCAATTTTATTCCTTAATTCTTTCTGTTTTCAATTTGGGTGGTAGTGGCTTTGCTGCGAAGCCTCCAAATTAAATGAATTTCTTACAGCTTTTACGGAGAGGTACTTGAACTGTGTAGAAACATATAATAGGTTGATACCCTCCCCAATACAGCTACAAAAGTATGACTGTCTTGGGTATTTTAAAATAGGCTAACATATTGAATGAAATGTGTGTTTTATGTGAAAACATGAATGGAGTTAGTAATTGATAATCTCAACACCACAAATAATCTAAATTCTGGTTGATACCATTTAATTTCTCACATTTCTGAATTTTTGTTGTAAAGTTAATCCTATAATTTTTTCTGTTGCTGTTAAATAAAACATGCATCTTAGTGGCTTCATATTATTCTTTTAAGACAAAGAACAGAGCAGAGAAAAAAAGAAAAGGACTACAGACAACCTTCTGATAACTTTTTGTCAACCAAAAATGAGTTGGAAGTGGCCACAGTCCAAACTCATCACCCTGGAGATCACACAGATGGAGAGATAAAAGTCACCCCACATGAGCCCCTTGACAATACTCAGCCTTTTATTCAGAATCCCAGGTAAGCCACCTGCATGCTGATGACATCACAAAAATAAAGGCCAGGGGCTGATTACTGGATAGGTGCTCTTTATTATCATATATCAGGTGTCACCTGCAATTCCATGTCTCTGGCAATGCGACAGAATCCATCTGTCATCTACTTGTGAATCTTAGTCAATTTTCTCTGCTCTTTGGAAACAAGCTTGTATATCACGTGGGAGCAGTAAGGTTTCAGTGCATTTTCTGTGCCTGGCTGTGAAATAAATGGGGTAACAGTGAAAGGAAACCAGCTCATGTCTTCTACACGGTACCAGCAAAGAAATATCCGTCTTCTCTGATGTTTTTACTGCATCAAACTGCAACCATCTCAGAGCTGCAGGGAGACTGCTAACAGTCTCCAGTATAGAGTCTGCACAGCCGGTGAAGTGGTGAGCTGGGGCAAAGTGGTGGGTTACAGAAGCCACCACACTGTAACAAGATCCTAGAACTACTGCTGGTGGCACCCCTACTAAGACAATCTTCAAGCAGGGTGTGCTTTTATGGTGAGGATTTGAGGTGCTTAACTTCCTGTGAATAAGCCCCTAAAGAAGAAGAGTCTAAAACTTAGAAGTGATTATCTTGTGAGGTATAAAACTCATTTGTAACATCTAACAAAATGCAGGACAGCCTCTTTGTCTTTGAGCCTTACCCCGTCTTTACAAGGCCCCCTTAGCAATCTTATTTCTATTATTGAAATAAAATGATCAGCAGAGAGTTTAAGAAATTTCAGAGATTCTGAAAATGTTTCACAAATGGCTAATTTGGGAGTCAAGATAAGGATTATTACATAGACATCTAAAAAACTGTTTATCCAAGAAACTTCTGAGCAAAAAGAGTCCAACAATAAAGGAACCATTTGAATAACAGGGAATGATGTTTCTATCATTTTAGATTTGGTATGCCATTAAACTGAGGGCTTCTATTTAAATAGGGATTGAATTTCCATGCTTTTAAGAGTTCAACCACTAGGTAGGAGCTTTGTTTTTTCACAGAAATAATAAGATCTGTTTGGGCACAGAATGCTTGGACAGTATTGCACGGGTACATGGGATTGTGTGCCTTTTTACATACTTGTAAGTTATAAGTTTCCTCAACAAGATAAAAACTCTGTAGTGTAACATACAATATTTTTCACAACACCAGGCAAGCTAGAGAAGTTAGTTTTATGCAAGTTTTGGTAGAGTGAGTTAAAACACATTTTACCAAAAGAAAGTTTAATGTGTGCAATGCAGTTCTCAATTCAGAATTGAAGTGGACAATTATGGAGTTGGTATTATGATATATGCCCCATTACAATAGGCTTGATTCTGTGAGAAGCTTAAAGTCTCTTTCAAATGTCAATTACCAGGCAGGGTTTCCAGACCTCACATTTGTCATAATTGTATTTGAATGTGTTACTGCTTGATTAGAGGGTTGTCTGAATCTCCTTAGATTGAGAAACTCAAGGCAGGATAAAACGGATAGGTGAGGGTACGAGGGAGCCAGAGACCATGGCCTCATCAAGATTCTAGTTTCTAAAAGGCTTAAAACAAATAAAAGTAAATCCTAAGAAATGGAGCCAGGTGGCATAAGAAAAAGCTAAGTGCTACCAGGGTGCATGTGTGCACACACATCGTACAAACCTGCTATAGAGATTTAATGGATGATTACCAATCAATTGGTTTTCTGAGCCAACCTGATAGTTTTCCCTAGTGACAAGTTGCCTGTCTCTTAATGATGGATTTGATTTTGGGTAATAACTAATAACTTAGGCCTCCTGTAGAAGACACTGATCTCTTATTTATTTATTTATTTATTTATTTATTTATTTATTTATTTTTTCAGGACAGGGTTTCTCTGTAGCTTTGGAGCCTGTGCTGGAACTAGCTTCTGTAGACCAGGCTGGCCTCGAACTCACAGAGATCCAGCTGCCTCTGCCTCCCAAGTGCTGGGATTAAATGCGTGCGCCCCCACCGACTGGTTCACACTGATTTCTTCAACCAGTGCAGCCATTTCGCCTTCAGCTTGTTGAGCTTCAACTTTAATAAGATTTATATTCATTTTCCTGTCAAATTTCATACTTAAGAGGACAATTTTTAACGGGTTCATACTCCTTTACTTACCAAACCACACATTTTTCTTATATTTCTGCTCTACTTTCTTCTCTACCTCTCGTTAAATCAAAGTAAATGAAGTGATTAATATCCACAAAAGCCTGAATGCTGTACTGCCTTGAAACTTCTTCCACACAGCAAATCATGTCGTCACTTTTGAAGACAGTCTAGAACCACAAATGCACATGTCCAGGTGAGGATTCTTTGTGTCTTCTTGCTTTTAATTGCTGCTACATCAAGGTATTGTCCTTGCAGCCAACATCCCTGCTGCTGTATGCTACCAAACAAACTCTTGTCCTGGCCACTCAGAAATGTAATGGGGGAAGCTATTAAGCAAGGCTCACTGAACTACAGAATTCTTTTGTGGCACCGAGGGGTGCTTTGCCTTATTCGGCAGAAGCTAAGCCAGGGTGGGTGTTTCTACACCTCACTTTGGCAAAAGCAGCAGAGAGAGTAACTCAAGCTCTTTTTGAATCCTGGTGTCTTTAGTCCATTTAGCAGTATTATGTCTCTCATATCATCCAGTTTCTTGGCTCTGCTCAAACAGCCAAAGACCACGAGAGAGAAAGGCTTTAAGATACAGGTGAAAGCCACTGTTTGCCTTTGACTTAGAAAAGGCGTTAGCCTGCAAAGCTGAGTACTAATTCCACCTACAAATAGTTGGGATTCTCAAGAGAAGATATTGCTTTTTGTTTCTTTAACCGCCTGTTTCCCCCTGCAGTTGTGAGATGGAGTTCAAAATCTTTTATTGCTTGTTACCTGGTAAGGAGGTCACGTTTGCTAATTAGCCATAGCTGTGTGATTAATTTAAGTTTGTGCTTGAAAGGTATTAGCATACTGGTAAATGTTGCATAATGAGTTATTTTACTAATTTAAATAATAAAGTTAAATATAAACAAAATATCGCGTATTTAATCTTAATATAAGATTTATATTCAACAGTCTTTATATCCTTTTATATCTCTTTAGAATCTTACCCTTAATCATAATAACATAGGTAAATACAGATAACACGTTTAACGAATGTCATGAAGCCCAACAACTAACATAGGGGAAATTTATGCATGACTCTGTACCATCATACATTGAAGTTTAAAGAATATCATCCACTGGAAACACATTTTCAAACATCTGTTGTGTTATGATTCTACTCACGCCAGAACAGTGAACAGCTACGTATTCTATATGTGGTTTCTTTCTAAAATCATATATAAGGCACCTTTTAACATTGTTGTAAATGGTGATAGACAAATGAGGAGGAGCACATTTTACTTTAATTGTTTACACTGTTGAAACATTGTATCACTAGCATGTACTTTCTAATAATAATAATAATAATAGTCCCTGTAAATTCTGTGTCACACACTGGAAAAGTCTTCATGTTTCACAACACTCTGGGAAAGAAGAGTTTGTTTTGTGTGATCATGCAGACTGTTGTATAGGTTAATTTGATTCTCTCACTGAGGTTAAATGTGAATAGAGGGGTGTTATCTGATAGCAATTGCATCAGTGGTTTTGAATATTTACAACTTAAAACACTTCTCAAAATGCCCTCTATCTTTTTTCCTTCCCTCTGGAAGACACTATCTTACTCATCCACTGTGATTTCCTCTAATTAAACCTTGAAAAAACTTTTTACATCTTTAAAAGTTTTATTTTATGTGTGTGGGTGTTTGCCTGCATGCTTGTCTGCATCACTTGTGTGCAGGGTGCCCATAATGTTTCTGATCTACTTGGCCTGGGGTTTAAGGCCATGGTGTGGCGTTAGGAATGAAATTCAGGCCTTCTGGAAGAGTAGCCAGTGCTCCTACATTGAACCATTGCTCAAGCCACACCAATCCCTTTTTAAAGGTAAAAGATGCTGTTGACTAATCCTTCTGTGCACTGTGAAAATGTTTTGCTCTCATTGTTAATAAGAAGATGATTGGCTGATAGTTAGGCCGGGTTTTCGGGGCTGAGAGATTCCTGCTAGGAAGAGAGGACGGAGTCAGGGAGTCATCAAAGTCACAAGGCAGACTTGAAGGAAGCACCATGGGAAGTTCAGAGAGGAGGTAAAGGAGCCTTGGGGCAGCACATATACTAATAGAGACGTGTTAAGTTATAAGAGCCAGTGAAAAACAAGTCTAAGGCATCAGCTGAGCCTTATAACTAATAATAATAACTAACTGGTGGGACAGAAATCTCCACCTACAAAAGGATATTTTCAAGTAAAAGAAAAAAGATACTAACTACATAAAATAGAGTAGAAACAGAAAGTAGAGTTTAGTTCTGTCCCTGGGTTCTAAGCATGATTACGATCCACTTAGGATAGCTAGATATTTAGTCCGTGAGTCCTGAGAGCCCGTCCCTCACCCTGTGTTACCTCAGAAACAGCCTCCCTCCCTTGTTGAGAAGAACAACACTTGATTCCTTCTTTGGCTATTATTTTCTTTGTACTCACATGTGTTCCAGACTCCTCTAAGTATGCAGCATGCTCTTCTCTGCTCAATTTCTTTGAATTGCTTCCTTCCCCAGGCTAGACCCTCTGTCATCTGAGTTTCCAGGCATGGCCTTTCTGCTTCCTTTTCCTTTGGGTATCTCTTAGTCAACAATAACACTCTACTTTCTGCTAGGATAATTAATGGATAGCCCTAGGTCACCTGTCACCAACTGGCCTATGACATATTTACTTACTTATTTATGCATTAAAAATGAATACATATGGAACATCCTGAATGTGCCAGACACTCTGACAATGCATCTAGCTGGCCTGTTCTCAAGGAAACTGTCCAGTCATTAGTGATTGTCAACAACCATGTGTTACTTAACCTTATCCTCTCTCATGCAAAAAATAAAACCTATTTCTTTTCGTTTTGCAGGGGGGGGGGGGGCAGTTCAAGATAAGATTTCTCTGTAGCTTTGGTGCCTGTCCTGGAACTAGCTCTTGTAAACCAGGTTGGCCTCGAACTCACAGGGATCTACCTGCCTCTGCCTCACAAGTGCTGGGATTAAAGGCGTGTGCCACCACTACCCGGCTATTTCTTTTCAAGTAGATCTTAAGGAAGTACAATAAAAGAAATGTTCATATCTGATGGTGAGCCCAGTCTGTTCATTCCCAATCCAGTCTCTTTCCTGGAGCGTGCCTTGGGTAAGTGAATTATTATCCCTCCATCTTATGTGATTCCTGCCAGAGTCAATGAACTTTTGTTCACGACTTTCCTATGTCTTGATTTAATCCTGCCTCTCTTCACATCAACCTTAAGACTTCACTGTACACGATCATCCCACCCGGTTCATTCCTAACACGAGACGTGTAGATCTGACTGGGGAGTTCAGACCGGTTCAAGAAAACGTCAAGAATGAAGCCTTTAACGTCCCTCATTGGAGATGGGCTACAAGCAGAGCTGTACAGGCAGTCACACTAAGAACTGATTTTTTTTCTCATCGCTCCCAGGAAACCTGAGCCAAAGTTAGGCATATCTTTCATTTTAAAACAATTTTTAAAGAATGTATTTTCTTTCATATTTTGGTCAAGAATATAGAAGTTTCAGAAATATGTAAGCAAATGCAACAATGATCCAAAATCCTATTCGGAGGGGAAAGTGAGTATTTTCTTTCTCCTTCATATCTCTCAAGAACATTCTGATAAATATAAAAGATAAAGGTAAATATTTTGTCATTATAATCCTTATCACCACTCACTAGTATTTTCTGTCTTTGAACAACCTTCAGTACAGTCCTAAGAACATAATGTCCTCATCAGGTCTGACAGAAAGTAAATAAAAGCCGCAAGAGTGTCCTGCCACTGGCTGGAGTTAAGGAAATGAAAGAAAAGTATGTGTCTGTCCTTTCATCACAGCTGAGATTATATGCAACGCCCTCCTCTTAGATCTCTCCAGACTTGGCTTGTGTGAGCCAGCACAAGATGCTCTTTAGGGGAGCGCTGAAGAATGGGTACCACATATTTAAATGGCTGAATGTTTCTCTCCTTTTTCCTATGGCACAGAGCTTCGTCAAAGTCATGAATCTAAGCACAGAATTTTTTTTAAAGAATGGAAATATAAACATTTCTCTTTGATTAAATGTATACGTATATTTGCTCCTAGTTTTTGGTACTCTTCTGCGAAAATGATACAGTTCTAAAAGTAATTGCGTGGCTGTAAAAGTTTCACAACAAAGGACTAGAAAGTACCAAAAATTTAGTTGCCAATTAATATTCGTAGTAATTGTGGTGTAATTTCAGAAGCTTCTAGTGACCATAATCACAAAGATTAATGAGGGTTATGAGGGAGGAAGATCCAGATCCTGGCAGCATTCCCACTCTCGAAGATACAGTGCACACACAGCAAAGGAACATGGGAATGAATATGGTCATTAATAGAAGGGTCATCCTCAGTGTCCAACTTCCAATGTATTTTTGCAACATGGTAAACTTTTTTTTTGGGGTGGAGGGATTTGTTTTTTTTTGTTTGTTTGTTTTATTTATTTATTTATTAAGGTTTTCTGCCTCCTCCCCACAACCGCTTCCCATTTCCCTCCCCCTCCCCCGATCAAGTCCCCCTCCCTCATCTGCTCGAAGAGCAATCAGGGTTCCCTGACCTGTGGGAAGCCCAAGAACAAATACGTCCTTAGAATTGAGAAAAATATTCAACTGATAGACACGATAGACAAGCTTATTAAATGTATCCTGTAGTGATGCCACATAAGAAGAAAGTCCTGCTTCTTAACTTCCGGCTGCATATAATCGACTTGGAATGTGATCAAATGCGCAATGAAAGGTAGCATTCAATATAATACCATGCAACTGAAGCAACAACCTGGGCAGAGTCAACAAGCTTCTGGAGTCTTTAGACTCTCAATCTGTCAGACAGAACTTGGAATGGGACTTGATAAATGTTTGGTAAATACATGTTTCGAAGAATCAGTTATGAAAGAATTGCAAAGATTGTAGGTTGGAGAATCAGTGAGTGCTACAAAAGAAGCTTTAGAACAGAAGAGGAAGCAAACAGCGTGACCAGAGAAGTCTAAACTCAGCAAGCACATGATCCATGTGAGCAAATAGGGACTCAGAAGTGAAGATCAACTGGATTTGAACACAGACGTTTGGTTTTAAACAAATATAACAAGCATGGATGAGGTGGGCTTAGCTGTTAGTATACAGTGACAGAGGAACCCCAACGTCTGACATTCAGACAGACCTGCTGTGAAGCAAGGATTAAAAGGCATGGAGAGTCAAAACTAAGGAAGCTTACACATCCAGGTCGAGAATTTAGGTGTCATCTAAGGTGATTTGCTTAACCCTGTAAAGTTACGGTAAGATCGAAACCAGACGGTGGACTATGAAAATATTTGTCAAGCAATCTAGGGGTAGGATAAATTGGAAACTACTTTTTGTCATCTTTAGAGTCTCAAAATCTTTCACCTACTGTACATAATTTAAAAAAGCAAAAATCAAAAACACCTGCATGATTTTTGTCATAAACACTGAGATTGGGGTGTCAAATGTGCAGTGTGCTTTCTTTCAGTGCTAATTGCTCATTCTAAGAAGGTGACCAAGATTTCAAGCCGGAGAAGCAGACTCCACTGGCAAATGGAAGTACCAAGTCCCTTGTGTTGCCAATCAGTTACTTTCATAGGTGTGGAAAGAATAGAGCAAAGCCCTCATATTTCCAGCAGACATTATCACTTGAGGCAATCTCTTGTTTCAATTTACATTTGTCTTTTTAAATTAATTGATTAATTATTTTCTAAAAACTATCTTTTCTCATTTTACATACCAATCCCACTTCCCACTCCCTCACCTCCTCCCACTCTCTCACCTCCTCCCACTCCCTCCACTTTCTCCCCTCAACCCCACCCCCATCCACATTGCTTTGAGGCAGGACCAAGGCCCTTCCCCCTATATCTAGGCTGAGCAAGGTGTCCCTCCAAAGAGAATAGATTTCAAAACGCCAGTACAAGCAGTAGGGATAAATCCTGGTCTCACTGCCAGTGGACCCGCAAGCTGCCCCAGCCCCAGCTGTCACCCATTTGCTTGTTAGGCAAACAAAGATTGGTGAAGTCACCATCTGTGATTACCCTGAGACCTTTTCAGTTTCAATACCACCCGCTTGATATATTTAAAGGAACAAATACCTTCCAGAGTCTCTGACCAGGTAGGCATCAAGCAATAGGCCATGAAAACTATTGTACAGAGCACTCTTCCAGGAAATAATCGAACATATTTTTATTAATCCAATAGGTGCCCAGCACACATCATCTAAACCAGTGACTCCCCTGGACTGTCACAAGGAAGCATCGAGAGATGTCAGAAGCTAAGGTTAATTTGGAAATAACACTTTGGCCCCAAGATTTGGAATACTAGGCTACCCCGTCTCCCCTCATCCTAACTCTTAGGGCTTGTGCTTGGCACCAGGAGATATTCAGGAGCGTGTGGCTCTCCAACCATATTGAGAGTGTGAGGAAAGACACGGCAAATTAGAGAAACTTGCTGATGGGCTTGATGCTCCAGAGTATCAGCACCCGGCCTTGTTGTTAAATAAAATACTGCGCACCTGTTCCTCTACCACTCCTGTGTCGTTGCTAAAGTGTGCGTGAGAGGGTCCACTTGAAATGCAGTTACGGACGGACAGCGTCTTGTTCATTTTAAAGGTGGCTGCCCATCAGCATTGTTAACTTATTTACGTAAGAATTATTATTTTTCTCCATTTCCTAATTTCTAATGGCGGTTACTGGAAAGAGAGCACGGTTTTCACTCTCAGGGTTCTCAATGCCACGTGTGATTTTAAGAAAGTTTTTTATTTTTAATCCTGTAATAATAATGACTCTTATTTTCCTTCATATTTTAACTTCTAAAATGCATAGAAACCTGAAATGTGGTGTGAAATCCCCAATGCCCTGTCTTCCACTGTCAGAGAAAAAGAAGTATAAAAACATGGACGTCTCCTTACAACATCGCCTCCTCCAGGCTACAGAATCTTAAAATAGTGGGGGTAGCTTTTTTCTCTAGGTGTAATTTGAAGACTTGCATTGTTTAAGTTACTACTTAAAGAAACCATCTCTGGAAGAGATCCTGTGGCAGCAGGCTCTGAGTATTTTGTGTGTATGTGTGTGTATATATATTTGTACATATGCATATGTACAAAAAGTTGCAAATAAATTATTTTTCAAAAAATATTATGTGTATTTTACCTCTGGATAATACATTATTTATATTTAAGAGGCAAAATTTGTCTAAAAATTATCTTGCATCTTATACCCTACTTAACAGTTTGCCTCCTTGAGGATTAACTCCTCCTTTGGCTTACTTTTGATATGTAGTTTAATTGTTTATTTCAGGAAGTCCTTATAACAACTTATTTAGATGGAGTTTGGATGCAAATGTTTTTAAACATATAATGCAGGTGTCCCCCTGATATACCAGAAACAAGCATAGCCTTGTTGTATCGAGACATGCAAATCATAGTTGTATATATTTCCAGTTTTTCTTTATGGCTTCAATGATTATAGCTTACAAAAAGAGAAGAGAACTTAGAATATGGAAAGCTGTGAAACACTTACGTTTTATCTCTTCCAAAAGTTCGTTTGGGGGCAAGTATCATTTGGATGGGGATTAGCTTAATCAGAGATCTTGAATCCTTTTTACTTTAATTCCAATCTCTTTTATTTATTTTTTTAAAGTCTGATTCTCTAAAAGACCTAAACCTGTAGTGACAAAGCACTGTGTTCAAAAAAGAAAAAGGAAAAAGAAGCAAAGGAGGGAAAAGGGGGTAAGTTTTGAAAGCAGCAGCGGCTGTAAGATAGTGATGGCAGCAGATTTTGTGACAGAGTGGAACATGAAACCCATCAGCTGATGAGTGAAAATCCCTGGATTCTAATTAATCGAGGTACACAGGCCAAGGGATGAAGAGGATCAGGGAAATGAAATCAGGAAGAAGATACCATCAGTCATTTCTGCGGCCCATTGTCATACTTCAGAATCTGCTGTAATGAATCACTCAGGCATTCCACAGATACATTCAAATGGTGAAGAAAATTCATTGTCCGGTGAAGAGCGGCCGATAAAGATCGCTCTCCCCCCACTCTTTGTCAGAAGCCTATGATCAGAAAAGGAAAGCCAGACAGCACAACAGGTGTGCTCTTGCAAGCCTGCTGAAATCTGCAAATGAGCCAAGTAGAGGAAAGTATTTTTGTACTACTCTTTTTCCTCCCAAAATGTGTATGGGGAGGGCGTGGGATGAGGTATCCATGCAAGGGAAGTCTTATCAACTAAAGGGATTGCAAGGGGGGAAAGTGTGAACTGAAGAGAAGAATAAGTCCCTTCTATGGTTGTGTCATACATGTTCCTGTAAAGCCGAGATCAGGATACAAGAGGCAGCAGCTGGACACACAAGGCTAGCTCAACTCATTGAGTTGAAGGAGGGACATACTTTCTTCAAAGACTATCAGTGCGGTGAAGGAGGTGCCCTGTATGATGTCATCCAAGCTCTGAACGCAAGACAGAATACTCATCCTCAGAGTTAGGCAGCTGTTCTTGGGGTGCTGGGTGTTTCTGGGAGGAAGTAGTTGAGACGCAAAGGATGAGGGCACATCTCAGCATGAAAAACTGTAGTCAAATGTTCCCCAAATTCAGGCCCAGGTTCTTCCCAGGTGATAGCTCACTTCGGTGGCAGTCGTACGTTTTAATAATAATAGTCATCAAGTCTTGCTATCTGTACACACTGACTCAACAGCAACTTAACCCAGAACAACCTGGACGAAGGTCCAAGTGTATGTGGCATTAGGAGACATATGAAAATAATTGTTTTCTAATAACCAGGTACCATACTGAGATGTATAAGGATGGCAGACTCATTTTAAATTCAATTACTATAATATAGAGTTTCAATGTCCATATTATCAATCACCAAGGCACTTTGGAGTTGATAATATTAAAATTGCAGCACAAACGAGAATTCTACTTCTTGATGAAAATAATTTTAATCAGGGGTGGATTACAAATCCACTTACAGTTACAGTCACTGAGAATTCTATTATCTCTTCTCCTGTGAAAGATGTTAAGGCCTGTTTTCAGGAAACATAAAAGATTGGAAAGGTATGCTGTGTCTACAGCTTTCAAAGCTCGGGCTTTGAGAAAAACCTTTAGAAAGCTTATGCATTGTCAAGATTCAGGTGGTAGAATGTGGGGAACGGAACACAGCTGCGGTTACAGGTGGGCATAAAGCCCTTTAGCTTTCTAGCTCCTGCTCACTTTACCCTCCGGGCAGAGAAGGCACTTTCAGGGTCTTCTGCATCTATATGTCAGAGCAGTGGGCATCTAGTAGAGCATGGGTGTGGTTCCAACCCCACGGTCTGGATAACACTGGGGACTTCCGTAATTTTGAGGAGTTCTGGAGTCTCACATAGATTTCAGTTCTGTGTTTTGGGAGTTCAGTGAATAAGATTAGAAAGACCAGTCCTCAATTTTAGGTGTGTGTTAGAATCACTGAGAACATTTAAAATTCACCTCTTCTTTTACCTCCATCTCATCTCTCTCTCTCTCTCTCTCTCTCTCCATATAAACATATATACATACATATTTTATGTACCTTCATAAAATAAATTAATTGAGCTAGTCCTGCATGTCCCACAAATCCTCAGTTGTGAATTTATAAGAACATATATGGTGTAGGAGGTCCTACTGTTTGTGTGTTGCTTTCAGTGGTTAATGAATAAAGAAACTGCCTTGGCCTAGTTGATAGGGTAGAACTTAGGTAGGTGGGGAAGACAGAACTGAGTGCTGGGAGGAAGAAAGCAGAGTCAGGAAAGAAACCATGGAGCCGCCAGAGACAGACATGCCAAATCTTTCCCAGTAAGCCACTGCCATGTGGCAATATACAGATTAATAGAAATGGGTTAAATTAATATGTAAGAGTTAGCCAATAATAAGTTAGAGCTAATGAGCCAAGCAGTGTTTTAATTAATACAGTTTTCTGTGTGGTTATTTCAGGGGCTAAGCTATCTGGGCGGCTGAGATGAACAAGCAGGCCCTCCTCTCCTACACATATAGGATAAATAACATTTGCTGAGTGCCTAGGATAGAGCTCAGCCATGTTATTTTGAAAGATCCACTAATATTTCTACTATTCAGTCATGGTTAAATATCCCCATATTACCCAGTGTGAACATTGTCTATAGAACCAGTGCTCTGGGTAGTAACCGGAAAGATTCTCAGCTCTTCTGGTAAACTGAGGACGTTCAAGGATCTGACTCACTTGTCGTAGCTTTATACAGTTGACAAAAGAATATCTCAAGAGCCAAAAAGTTTCGCCATTTTGCAAGGAATATGCAACTTCATATAATACTTCATGGTCACCTCTTCTATATTTCACCAGTGATCATCAAGGCTGGTCTCGAACTCACAGAGATCCGCCTGTCTCTGCCTCCCAAGTGCTGGGATTAAAGGCGTGCGCCACCACCGCCCGGCTTAACTGGGTAGATTTTATTACACTAAGAATTTATTTAGCAAGCCTACCCATACAGTTATTTATTATAAATTAGCATAAAAGTACAGTTATTGATTATAAACTAAAAACAAATTTAAATTAAAGTCTGAAGTGTGGAAATGTAAAACTGTGGAATTGACATAAGTAGGCATGAACTAATTATCAATATATCATGTATTGATAAAGATGAGGGTGAGAATTGAACGCCTGGGAGTCAATCATACCAAGGATTTTCTTTCATGCTTTTTATCAGTAAAAAGGTTTATAAACAACAAACCCATCTATGGCTTTAAGAAGATACTGATTGGAAAGATACTAAATGTGTTAGAAGGGAAAAGAGATTGGAAAGGCTGTAGGAATCCAGTGGCACTGAATTGTCAAACTATCCCCACCGCATGTCTCTAGTTGGTGTGGTCATGCCGTAGTTCCTGGTCAATTAGACTCTGCTCAGTGAACTAAGTTCTTTTTCTAAATTTTGGCATTTCTTGGTGCAGGCAAATATACTTGCTGCATTCTTCTAGTTTCTCACTATGTGTATATTTAATCCACATATACGTTGAGCATCACAAGTCAAGCAGAAATAAAAATGAGCAGTTTCTGCTGCCAGAATTATAAGTTTCTCCATATTCTTTATTTTACTGTTCTCCCTTTGTTGGGTTTTTCTGACTATCTGTACTCTTCCTTCACTTTTAACCTTTGCCCTTGCTTGTGTGCCTTCCTTTGTCTTCCCCCCTTCTTTCGACCATGGAATCTACAGTTAATAACCACAAATATCTCCAAACGTTTACTCGCCTCATGTGCTCACTCTTTTTTTTTTCCCTATAGGATTCATAAGTCTTGCATCTGTGTATTGTGCCATATGCACAGGCATGGAAGTAATTAGTTTTAAAAATCAGTCTATTACTGTCACTTAAAGCATCCCACAAGTGTGGAAACTGCGCCCCGCACTGGTTCCCTGCTTTGGCGGGACTTGGAATAAATTACATTTCTAGAGCCTGCCAGCTTTCCTATTCCAGTTTACTGCACTCTGGAGCAACAGCTTTCCTCCTGATGCTGCATAGTTTTTGTCTTTGTTCGTTTATTTTTATCGTTCTGTTCTTGTGGCTTGACAATAACTTTGCTGGAAGCACAACTGTTGTGTCCAGAGTTTCTTGGGCTTCTGTCCTTAATTAGAGTCAAGTGATTTGGGTTATGATTGCTGAAGGGAACCTAGCTCTGGAACTTCCATGCCTAAGCATCCTTATTTAAAAGACCTGTTAATATTCTAAATTGAGAAACACCTAGATACATACGTCAGCCTAAGCACGAATTTTCTTTAAAGCAATGAACTAGGTTTATTATAGTGTTTTGGCATTTGGAGACATGGAGAGCTTTGGGCTGTCATATTTCACAGTAACAAAACAGAATTCTGATTTTTGATTTGGAATCACAGACTTGAATCTTGACTGGCGCATACTTGAATGTGTAACATCAGCTGGCAAAGGGGATAGAAAAGAAAGTTGTAAATAAGTGAGGCCATTTGAGAGGAGAGCGTGGTCATTGCTCGGGTCCCCATTTTAATCCAACCATTTCAAACTGAAGGCTATCTGGACATGTTTCATCAGAAGGGGAAAAAAAAAAAGGAAAAGAATCCAGAAAGATTGTCTGCAGGCGATCAGTTCCCAAGCTTTCTCTGGAGTCGGCCCTGCAAATATTTGTCATCTATGTATGTGTTTGCGTGCATCGCGATAAGGTACGGATTTAAGATTTTGGAAACTGAACGAGAGTGTTGTCTGAGACACCCCGCCTGATTGGACCGCACTCAGCAGAAGCAAAGTGCCTTGAGAGGCCAACAGAGAAAGAAGGTGAGCAGGCAAGGCTGGACAGCCCGTGGTGCCAGCTCTAATATCCAGTGCAATTATTTTGTGGACATCCACTCCTTGCCTGCACAGGAGATAGGGCTATAAGTGTATGTTATTTTTTAATTACAAGGGGGGTAGAAGAAATCCTGATGATGGGCTGGAAGGTGCCATTGCATTGTTATTTTTTCCCTCTCCCTTCGTTTGCTGATTATGTGAGCCGGGCTCCTTTGCTAGCCGATGATAAGCGGAATTTCCATGTTCTCTGCATAATTAATCCATCTCTGCCTCTCTGCTTGCCAACTCGCCCGTTATCGCCGGCACATGCCTGAATTGCAAAAGAATCCTCTCTTCAATTGGAACTTATTGATATTCTAAGAAAAAAAGAGAGAGAAAGAGAGAGAGAGAAGGGGGGGAAAACTGAAAATCCTTAAGTTTAAGCCGCAGATTTTTAAATGGATTAATTTCGCTGCAATCGCAGCCATCTAAGGCGGGAAGGCAGGCAGAGCAAATTGAAAGCGTCTCCATGTTTGCAGAATTGGGTCCAGAACGCTGAAATGTACTGGCGTGGCTCTCTTTTAAAGTCAAAAAATTACCATTCATTTACATCACATGAAATACTTTTTTTATGCTAGAAATATTCAAGAGCCGCTCTTTAAATGCCTGCTAATGCTTGATAACATTTCTGACTTTCAACATTTTGCTAGACTTTGATATGACATGATAGGGAAGCCTTCCAGTAGAGAATATTATATCTGTCTTTATCACATATTAGATTACATCGCTCTTTTCTTAATCGTTCCCAAGTAGTCTTTAAACAATGAAAGCTGCCATTGGCTATGTAGGATTTGCATGCTGACGGACGTCAAGGTTAGTAATTTATTTTCAAGACTATCTACAAATGAAATATTTATTTTTGTTTGATTTTTCTCATTTAAATAGTGTTCACATAATGACAATTGCCATATAATAATCATAATAATTATCAGTAATTATTGTCTTGACTATTTTTTCAGTCTTACAGTAAAGTTTTACTTTTCCAGCGACTCAGTGCTTACTCATTTTAACTTACATGTCGCTCCACTTGGAAATCTCCTGAGCCTTAGAAAAGGACCAGTAGTTGGAGTCATTTTACAAAGTGTGCAGCAAAGGATCACAAATACGCAAACTTTCGGGTCTAGTTGCCCTGCAATTTCCTCATGAAATTTATGTCTTGCTTTGATGTTAATATTTGTTTAATCCTGCAATATAGTAAGCATATGCTAATGTCCTGGCTCCAGGAATGGAGACTTGCCAAGACTGAGTTTCTTTGGTACTCTGCTTAAGCAATGCTTTCGTCTCAAGGACGGAGGCTTACCAGCCTACAGTCAAAGCTGGTCTGCATAGCCAGACTGACCTGCTCTCAGCTCATGAGGACATGCTAGGAGAGGAAGCATGAATTCGGATATTCAAAATACAGCTACCTTTCAAGACTCTGTAGTTTTTGAATTCGGTAGACAATCGAAGGGCAAACATACTAAACACTAGAAAAACGTGACAATTTAGCTGAGATGTACGTTTACATGAAAAAATAAGAGGAGACCCTGAGCAATGGAGCTGTGTGGAGACATTCATTCCAACTACAAAGTCATAGGCCTACATACCAGAAATCACTGGCATTGTGATAGAAATAAAAGCCTCTTCTATCAGGGAGTGATTTAAAGTATTAAAGTGTATTTCCTTTCTCAGGCATAACCGAAACTTATAAAGGGATAGGAAAAATCTGTAAGATAAGTATGTTTTTATGTTCAGAAAAATAATTGAGTGATGATTACTATAAATAATTAAATGATACAGTTTTAAGTTCATATTATTATCTATGAAGTCATGCACAATTCTTAGGCTCTACACAGCTTGAAAAGAGAGCACACTGTATTCTGCCCAGAAGACAGGTTTGTGCAGCCAGCCACACTCTTTAAAGCAATGTTAAAAATGAAATGAGAAATGACCCTCCTTAAAACAGACGTAGCCAAACCACTTCCATCATAAACAGCATTTTCCCTGGCCCTGTATATGTGATCATTTATTTGAAGGCATGAATTAAAACGACTTAAGACTAAAGAAGAGGGGCTGTCTGAGAATTCTGAGCTAAGAGGAGAAAAAGAAATGTGATTTAAAACTCAAGTACATGCTATAGAATACAGCAAGCTCATATTTTGGCTATCCTATAGAAGATAGGTAAATCAATTTCAAATTGTATGTCTTCATAAAATTAAGTTCTCTATCCCTGCTCTGAAATCACTGCAGCTCTCCCACGTGTAAGTGATTGTTGTAACCACGCTCACACAGGTCAACACAATTTTTCTTCTGATATATGAGTCATGCTGGTGTTTCTCTTATGTTCTAAATTCACTTGGTATTTAACATGAACTTGGAGAATCGCGCTCCTAATTATTATGACAAACGCAGAGGAGAGCAGGGACAGTGACGCAGATGGTTTTGAGGCGTTCCGTGCCCTATGACAGGTTAAATCAGACAGCAGAGATTCACTGTGAACCAGGGACTGCAAATACAGAGTGAATTAGCTGTTTCCCGCAAACCAGACACTGACGTGGTTCCATAAAGGATGAGCTGACTTGTAATAGAAACAATTGAGTGGGAGGATTTTTCTCTCTTTTAAATAGAAGGATGGATTGTAACGTAAAAACAAAACAAAACAAAACTGTTACAAATTATTTCCTTGGTAGTTCTAAGTAGTTCTCTCTCTCTCTCTCTCTCTCTCTCTCTCTCTCTCTTCAGGAAAATGAGTGGCAACTCTTTGTATTGTGTGTGTGGATGCTTTCACCCTCTTTTCTCTTGTCATTGTGGTTGCGTTATATTGAACTATTTACAATCTCTAAATTGGATTTCACTCATCAACTACTGCTAACCTCTAAGACTTAAACTCCTATGCTTGTTCCAGTGGCCCCAGGTACCAATGACATCTTTCTCATAGATACAAAGTTACTGTGTGTATCCTCATGAAATGGCATATGTTTTTTTTTATGTTTTTTTCTTTAGCGTTTTTATTATTTATTATTTATTTACTTTTACTGTAACTTCGAGGATTTTGCTCTCAGTATTGGAGAAACTGCAGCACCTGAACACGGCTCCCTTCTCTCTTCAGTCTCCTGGGTTAGGCGCTTCCTATGATAAGGTTCAAATAGACTTTCATCTTTTGAGATCTGAGTCAGACTCTCCTATATAATAGTTTCCCATTCTAGCTCTCTTACAAGATATCACTGCAGGTCACCCAATACTGGCATCCAACAATTGGAAGGAAGTCACCAAGAATCTTCTGTCATCTCCACATTGCCCTGGGCACTGAAGGGAGATGGAAGTTTTGTCCCCTACTGCCAAAATATGCGATGTGCCTGCTTTCCCCAACACCAGTTTGTTGTCAGATCACAGCAGTTTGGTTGATTCTAAGAAAATGCATTGTTTTGGCTCCCTATTAATCTTTTATATTAATCTAGTGTTCACTTCTATAAAGTTAACAGGTATTTTCTAAATTGGTGGTTATCAAGAGCTAAGGCGTATCATTAAGTTCTATTAGGTAGTTGGGATTATGAGCACTTCACAGGCATCACGAGTTTAAGATGTTGAATTACAGGCCTTCAGAGAGTACCAGTGCTTTAGACAGGCAAACAGAAGTAAGCGCCCTTCCCAGACATTCCCTACAAGGGGGATAATACTCAGACTAGCATCATTCCTCATCATAAAAGTCTCCCTTGACAACAAGCCTCAGGTTTCTAGACTTTAGTTATAGCCTGAGAGAAGTTTAGGTGTTCTCTTCAGAGCTGTCGAGGAAACAGACTAAAGCAAAGACAGCTCTTGTTTCCTGACTGATCATTTATCCTCGTGACGGCATTCATAATGGGGCCTAGTTTCCTCATGTGTTATAATTGGGAAAATACTAGCTATTTCAAAGAGTTGTCATGATCCTAAACATGAAAACATTAAGCTTTGGCACCATCATGAAATTAGCATCATTTCATTATTTTATATGAACAAATACCAGAAGAAGAGGGTTGGGTGAAGAAGAGGCGTTGAGGCATGTGTGTTTGTGTGTGTGTGTGTGCATATACTTTTTACATGTATTAGATATTTCTAACTCTAACATTAGGTAGAATTTAAAACTGAGTTTTAAGTATGTAAACTTTTAAGTACTTAAACTAACCATCAAAATATTCTAAAATAAATTCTATATTTTATATAAATCTGTTTTTGTTTTTGTTTGTTGGTTTGCTTTTGTCTTTGAGACAGGGTTTCTCTGTGTATCCCTAGCTGTCCTAGAACTCTCTCTGTAGACCAGACTGGCCCAAAACTCTGGTGTCCACCTATCCCTACCTCTGTAATGCTAGGATTAGAGTACACAACCACACTAAATCTTATAATTAAAAGAAAAGATATGAAAAGAGTAAAAATATATTGATTGTTGTTTTTTCATAAGAAAGTCTCCAGCATTCCGGAGCTTTCTGCCTGTGTACTCCCCTCTAATTTCCCATTTGTAAACTCCAAAGCAGCAGGTGCCATTAGGATGAGAGGTTGTGGTATAGGAGCCTGGTCACCCCTCAGTGTTTGCCAGTGATTGCTACCCTAATTCCCATGGATGCCAAAATCTGAGATCTAAATTCTTCATAAAAGTGACATAGTATTTGCACAGGCCCATTGCACATCCTTTTTTATATTTTCAACTATCTCCAGATGCTGCAATATATATATATATATATATACACACACACACACACACACACACACACACACTTGTTTCCGCGAAGAACATGTTTAAATAGCTATCTCCATAGTCGCATTAGAAATAAAGGAACAATTAAATTTATTTTTACAATTCAAAAATTGAACTTTTGGTGTGTGCTTTTGGGATGGCTAAACCAAGATAATGTGTTTATATTTTTTATAGACAAGAGAACACTTAACATCTTCTCTTTTCAGAATATCCAAGTACATAGTATGTTATTATTAACTAAAGTCACCACGATGTATAACAAACCTCTTGAACGTATTGCTTTCGTTTAACTCAAATTTGCATTCTTTAATTTCTCCCACTATTGCTGCCACAAGCCCCTGGAAGGCCATTATTCTATTCATTATTCTATTTTACTTTTATCATTTTTTTGCATTCTGTAAATATGTGAAATCATACCGCATTTGTCTTGCTGTTCCTAGATTACTTCCTGGCCATGATGTCCCCTACATTGATGCGCAGTGAAGTTGTCACAAAAGATGGCCTTTCCTTTTTTCTTCTTAAGTCTGAATACTATTACATTCTGTATTGTACAAGAGTTTCCATTTGCTATTTCAAAATTGTGTTTTTATTTGTAAAGATATGATTCCCATTTAATAAAGATCGTATTAAATGAATGGTCTGTTTATGTGTGGGGAAGATAGTTCAGTTGGCTATACCTTGAAAGCACAGCAAAGGAAGTTTGATCTTCAGACTCAGGTGTATGGAGGGGGTGGAGAAGGCATGGCGGCCTGTGCCTAAAAATCCAACCAAGTGGTAGGGTAATGGAGACAGGAGCACACCAGGGACTTCCTAGTCAGCCAGCTTAGCATAACAGCAAGTCATCCAGTGAGAAATGCTGTCTCAAAAGCAGGTTCCTGGTTTTCTAAACAATTGCATCTGAAGTTGGCTTTTAGTCTCCACACATGTACATTTTTCCCTTCATCGTGAACACCCTTCACATGTAGATACACTCACGAGAGTACACACACAGAGACATAGGCACATACACACACACACACACACACACACACACAGACAGTCAGAGGTAGATACACACACACACACACACACACACACACACACACAAAGAGACAGACAGGGACAGAGGGGCAACTGCTGAGATCTGTCTCAGTTCTTGGATTATGGTGTTATTTTGATGACTGATTTTTATCTCTTACTACTATTAAGATTTTATTGCTTCAGATTATTATAAACTGATTTCTTTCACAGAAACCTCCTGGTCTTATGACCTAATCTAAAACCATTATTATCTTAAACACATAAATCCACCACAAGATAGATTCTCAATTTAAAATCTTTATTAAATAAAATAATTATAATACAAATAAACATATTTAATGAGTACCTACCATGTGTAAATCCCTGTGTAGGTAATAGAAAATTTGTAATTTAATTACAATAGAGACAATGCAATAATTTTCCAGTCTCATGAAAATTCACGTTCTAACTTTATAATGTTGGCTAATCTTAAATGTTGTTGAATTTGTGTTCTTCTACTATCTCGTTCTGTCCATAGTTAATTCTGTTTAATCTTCCTGGGAAAAGCTGGTAACTAGCTGGCATTTAGATATGTCCTTTGTATATTCAAAATAATCACTGTGAACATGTATCATCTTTGTGAACAATAAATTGAAGAACACAGACAGACAGAATTATCTGTCTTGTGTTGAGAGAACTAAAAACTGGGTCATGGCTATCAGAAACTGTGTGATGCATGCTTTCCAGAAAGATCCATTTTAGTTTTTATAGAGAAGAAAGAGCCACATCGTGGGCTCAGAGTAAGGCAGAGTCTCAAAGGGGAAGGCAACTGAGTAGTGTTAAGTCTTCATTTGCTTGGCTAGAACCCCAACCTTATGCTGGAAACCCGGGCAAGGCAAAAGGGAACACAGGTAAATTCTTGAGGAAGAAGAAAAAGTCAGGAGAGCTGAAGATGTGATTTTCACATTTGTTTGTAGAATGGGATGAGGCAAAGGCTGAGTGTGAGGGCTCTCAGAGAGTCTGCACCCACATAGGAATGGAAGGAAGTTCCAAACTGTAACCACTAGGCAGCAGTTTGGGGGTCATCGTTTACCGAACAATGCCACAGCAGATTGGGAGCATGGTAATATAGACATGTGTTTTCCTGAAGTGAAATGCTGATTTTATAAATACAATTTAAAACCAAATGCATGTAGCTTGAACTGCATAGCTTTCAGACATTAAGAAAGTAAACATCTTACAACCCCATTTTACAAATACAAAAGAACCCCATGACTGCCTCTTATTTATACACTGCGGGGTTGGATAAACTCCTCTTATGAGGAAGTCTTGGAGCATATTGCTTTCATTAAAGAAAAATAATTTTGTATTATATGATAAGTTTTTATTTTAAGTTTGCATTTTTTACCAGTAATGAATCTTTATATGAAATAGTTTGTATAAAAATTCTTATGCTTTGGAATGAGAAAATTCATTTTGCAAATTTAGGTTAGTTCTTTCCACCTTTACCTTCATTCCCCCACATCTGTACCTTATTCCTTACTCTAGTTGATCTTTGTGTTTTCCATTATTGATCTTACATTGACGTTTGGGTTTAGTGACCTGGACACTAGTGCTGGCTGTCTGCGTCTTCTTGAATAGTTGTCCGACTGCTGGACATAGCCACTGAACGCGGCAGGCAAACTGTCTTGCTCTCTGCCCTTTAGTCTCCGGGTCTGTGCAATAGGCACAATAGTGCAGCAATTCTTCAGAAAGGGCTGCCCAGCTCTGGAGCCCACGCGTGGCCGGATGCCAGGCAATTTCAAGAGAAATTTGCATCTCTGGCTCTATGTATCAGTTTCCTATGGTCATTTGCACATTGACTGTTATTTGGGTTTGTGTTCACTCTTGTTTTGCTTTGTTTTATTTTATTTGTGAGCAGCGTGGCTGGTCTCAAAGTCATGATCCTCCTGCCTCAGCCTCTTGAGCACCATGTGTCCCATCACTTCTTGCTATGTTCATAGGTAATCAACTCAATTCCTTACTTTGCTTGCCATGTTGAACTATTTACCAATTATAACAAGCCTATTCTCCTATTTTATCTTTCCCACTTGCCAAAGGAATTCAACATGAAGAAAAAGCTGAATAACAATTGCTTGGTTGAAACACTTTTAACATTTTTGAAGAAGCAAGTGAAATTAGTAGTACAGTCACCATGAATTGACTAGGAAGTGGAATTCCAGTTGATTTGCTAGACATCCCCCGAGTGTACGGTGACTCAGTTGGAAGGTTATTGCTTTGTCCTATCAGATATCTTATCTAACTGATGGAGTAAATACCATGGTCTTTCCATCTTGGAGCTACTGCATTTTGAATCTGCGACTTCAGCTACTCCATGCCAGAAGAGAAGAGCCGTGAAAAGTACCCAGGGAGTGCGGTGACCCCTTTCATGGTTTTTGTGAGTGTAAACATAGTCTAACGGGTACATCCAGCTCTCAATGAAGGATAATAAATGTAGGGACATTTTGTTTCATACAAATTTGTATGAAAAGTTTCATAAATAAAAGACGTTATATGCACTTGTGCCTTCTTTCTGTGATATTTATGCAGAAACAGAAATTCCTTTGCTGGTACAGGATTTATTGTTGATGAACCTCTGCTGGCTTTGAATGATCATTTCTCTCTCTCTCTCTCTCTCTCTCTCTCTCTCTCTCTCTGTCTCTCCAATTCCTCTTTCAGGCCAGGCTCTCCCTACATATCCATGGCTGTCCTGGAACTCCCTACACAGTCCAAGTTGGCTTCAAACTCACAGAGATCCAGCTGCCTCTAGGTCCTGGGTGGTGAAATTAAAGGGATCTGCCACCACACCCAAATGCTTTCTTCCCTTGAAGATTTTGAACTAATTTAGCACTAACCCTAGAATACGCACCTGCCTATAAATCAAAATCCAAGTTGCTAGGGCCCAATTTTACAGCTCGGATTTTTAAAACAGGATTTACAGGGGTTTTGTCTGTTGACAGCTCAGAGGATGCTGAGGATCCATTCTGGGGCTTCATGCATGTTAAGCACACAACATATTGTCAAGTTGCATTCCCAGCTCTTGTGATGGTAGAAAACTTTATGGCATTCCTCCTGTAGATTCCACAGAGATTATTAGTACTGGGGTTCTTTTTCTTCTGGACACACAACTACAACTCCACTTCACATCATCTTTCTTTAGATTTACCGACCTTAGCCTCCAGTTTCTGAAGCCATCTCTCTATTACGTTCACCAATGTGGAAGCTGTTCTCCATGATGATAGAAATCCACAGTGGAACAGAACTGCACGGACTTCCTATCACCTGCTAACTTTATAGCTGATGTTTTACAAAGCGGACTGGTTCCTTCCTTGTTATTGATCTAGTATTTGGATAAAGGGAAGTTTGTCATTCCTGTGGTCATCAGCAGCACCGTTGACATGTTTGAGAGTCTCTGCACCGTTTGAATTATAGTTTTCTGAGGCAATCTTCAGTAACTCAGAAAACTTTCTGTATGGCTTCCTCTTTTTCTAACGTTAGTACAAAATATCCTTTTAGTGAGAAAATTCATTTATTATTGACATATCTACAAGGAAAAACATCTGTTATGGTGTGACTATCACTGTCTAGGGTCTAAAATCTTTATTTCCTTTAAAATACAATTTTACAGTGTATTTTTTATATTTAAGCAAATTAGAGAGATGGAACTATCATGTTATAGTAAGACAGATGGCAACATACTTAATATCAGGGAAGAAAGGCTGTTTTCCTTCATTTTTAAAAATATGGCTTCACGTCTCTTAGGCTCTTTGTATGTATGATTTATAAGTTAGCAGTACTTTTATTAGACTTTTCTAGTAATGTGGTGTGGTATCCATTTTCAGATGCTGGCCCTGAAATACCTCTTCTCTATGTCCCCAGGTAGTTTGATCTTTGGAAAACTTGCCAAAAGTCTCTTCATATTTCTTCTCTGTGTTCTTCTCAAGATGACTCATTGGTGTGGGAGGTCCTTCAGTCCATGTCTTGCTTTCATTGGTTAATTAATAAAGAACTGGCTTGGCCTATAGCATGGGAGGAGAAAGGTGGAGTTAGGGAGATGCCATGGAGATGCCAGAGATAGATAGACATGCTAAAACTTTGCTGGTAGGCCACAACCTCGTGGTGATGCACAGATTAATGGAGATAGGTTAAATTAAATATGTAAGAGTTAGCCAATAAGAAGCTAGAGCTAATGGGCCAAACAGAGATTTAATTAATACAGCTTCTGCGTGAATATTTCAGGGCTAAGTGGCTGGAAACCAACAAGCAGCGCCCTCCTCCATAACTCATCATGATTGAACAGTTTTTCCATGAAGACCTGTTCGAGTTCATTGCTGAAAGGCAGCTGAAATCGTTGCAAAAGAGAACTATTTGACTATCTAACTGGATCAAACAGTAATGAGGTTAGGAGCAGGCATGAGTGTCCCCACAGTTCCATGTGTCCTCTCTCTGGACTTAGCGTCTTTTTCATGGCCCATCTCCAACCGGTTTCCCATCTCTATCAAAATTTTCCTAACATGTGAAAAACCTGATAAGACCCCTAGAGGTCAACACAAAGGATCAATAAATCAATCAGAGAACTTCCTTTTCTCTGCATTAAGGATGACATGGACTAATTCAAATTGGGTAAATTTCTCCTTCCGGGGCCAGCTATTATATGGTGTTGGGCAGGCTTCACTCTTAGCCACACCAAACCATGTAGCAGGCCACCTAAACACTACTTGTGACAAATTGATCTAAAGTACATTACACAGTAGTACTTGGTTGTATAAAGAATAACTGTGCAAAAAAGATTAGGAAAAATGATGCTTGAATAGTACTATCAAAATTGAGAAAGAATACTGTGCAGGTTTATGGAGTAGTTATCTTTCTGTTTTTATTGGCTCTTTGTTCTCCCAAATGGAAGTGGATCATGGAAGATTCACGTGCCTTGATTTTTCAGCATATGATGCCCATCTAGAATAAACTCTGTCCCACGCATTATTAGCTAAGTATTGTGCGGACACAATGGCTTACACAAAGCCCAAGTTTCTTAAACATGGCATAGTAGTTCAGGGCTATGGCATTATCAGCTGTGTTGGGGGAATTCCATAGCTCTCTTGAGCAGACAAATGTCTCTTATGACTGTAATTGCCGCGCACCCTGCCCCCAGTGTCTGCGCTCTGTGCGCTGGCAACCAGTTCACGAGCTTCGGGCAAGGGGGCTGGAGGTTAAAATACACAGACACACAGACAGAGAGACAGCGACACGGGTCATCCTTGAATTCCCCAAGAAAGCCCCCTTTATTGTGTTCAGGGGCAGATTATATAGAGATAGCCACGCCCCAGCCAAACCCACCAGAAACCACTCTCCTGCCATCAGGAACTCCTGAAGGTCTCGGTGCTCTGAGCAGCTGTAGGCAGTCAGATCAGGGGATTACAAGAAATTCGGGATCTGGGGTCTCACTGCTCCCAACATGTAATAGTTATTTATCATCACACAACAAGTCTTTCAAAGCTTGATGGTGATCTTGTTCGCACCTCTGCCGTTTGTGTGAGAGTGTATGCTAGCATTTCGTTGCCACTGTGCATGGCCTCATTTGAAGGTCAGAGAGTAAGGTTGTCTGAAGGCTTACTCCTCGTCCGTGCCTCATTAGTTCATGCTACCTATTCGTTCACACTTTAGCTGGAATTTTGCTTGCCCTAGTGACATGTGGCCTAGAACAAGAGATTCTAGTCTTCCCCCACAGAGCGGCAAATGGGCTCCATTACTGAACTTCTGGACATGAAAAGTCAGACAGAAGCTGTGCTACCCTGTTCATTGGAATACGCATGAGGAGCGCTTCAGTGATGGAGGGAAAGAATGTATTTAACGGCAATGGGAACTGAAGGAGAACTAGAGGATGAAAGAGAGGCTGAACCCCACAGAGACAGCATGGAACTGCAGGATCCACAATGCCTGCGGCTAACCTCATCCTCTCTTATTTCTTACTTCTTACTAGATTCTGAGAGAGTGTGTGGAAAAGACTTGTTATTGGATTCATTTATTTCCTTATTTTTTTAAAATTTTTCTTTTTAGCGTACTCATGTATTGTATGTGCCACATGGCGTGGAGGTCAGAGGACAACTTTCAGAAGTCAGTTCTTTGTTTCTACCCTGTGGATCCCTGGGATTGAACTCAGGTAGCCAACGTTGGCAACAAGTCCCCTTACCTGCTGAGCCGTATCACTTGCCCTGATACTGGAGCTGTGTCTGTAGCCAGTTTTAGACAATACAGTGTGCTACAGTGATGTACGTGCTAATGGCTTTGCTTTATCTGCTGTGTGGTTTTTATCTTCTTTCGAAAACGATTCATCGTCCTCCACTGCTAGTCTCTGTGCTGCGGTTTTAACTTTCACTAACAAATATGAAGCATATGTTTGCTATTGTCTGAGAGAAGAAGCATGGAAGTAAAAGGAAGACTAACTAGTTCCTTCAGAAACACCTAGTTTCTAAGCCTAAAGAATCAGTCATTAAATAAGGAATCCTCTCCAGTGAACCCATCATCAGAAAGAAGGTTTTCTAATATTTTAGCCGTATTAAATAATTATTTGCATTTATGTACTTAAAGTACCTGTGCATTGGCATATAAGACCCCGAATAAAATGACATACTTAGAGTGTCTTCGTCATAATTTCCTTGCTGTTGACCCCGCCCTTCAGCAATCCGCTGTCTACGACAAAGGAGTTTCATCCCTACTCCAGTCATCTTCAAGGTGAGTTCTCCTAAAAGGTATGTTGTTGTTGCTGTTTCTTATTACATGACCACAGTCAGTTCAGTCTAAAAAGGAACTCTAAGTATTTACCTGAGTAAGACAGCAGGTGCCTACATTTCTTCCTGCCATCATGTCTGTTTGCTCATTAACATAAAGTCTGAATAACGAACGGTTCAGGGTTCCCTGGCCACTCCTTACCTAGAACTGTGGAGGACTAACACCAGTTATTTTGACTCAGAATAACTGATTATTACTATGTATCAATTACCATAACCGATCTCAAGGGAAAGGAGCACCCTGGTAATTGCAGAAGTATGCTCATCTGATATTTCAGCAGACACCTGAGTTTTAGTAGATATTGTGGGAAGCTGTTTTCGGAGACACATTTGTTTCAGCGGGTGGCACTTCACCTTGTTTTCTAGGTCTTGTGGAGCTCTCCCTTGGTAGCTCCTTCCTTTGGTTTCTTTTCTTTGATGGCTTTGTATTGTTAGAAACTTGATTACTTATTTATGGGGCTAACACCCCCCAATCAGTCTGGTTTTATGAAATTCTATGCACTCTTCTGAACTCCATGGGTTCCAGGCATGCATACAGTGCACGTTCACACAGGCAAAACACTGACACATGTAAAATAAAATGAAAGAATCCAAAAATATTTATTTTTTTAAGATTTTATACAGGGATATCTTATTCATTAGACATATTTTCTCCATGCCTCCATGACTTCTCTTTCCTCATCAGCCCCCTCCCATTAGTCCCCCTCGTTCCCCTAGACAGCTTCACTTCTACATTAATTTACATATATGTATGGATATGTGTAATGTACATTGTATTTGTATATATAATACATATAATGATTTGTTGTATCTAAGTTTTTTCCTTCTTCAAGTTCATGATGGAAGTTGCAAGAAGGTTCTGAAAATGCCTTTAGCTTAGGAAATTATTTTGTTGTTTGTATTCAGGGTCTTATATTTCAATGTGCAAGGTGCTTTTAATAAATAAATGTAAATGACTATTTATTATGGCAAAAATATTAGAATCCTTCTTTCTAATCATGGAATCACTGGAGAGGATTCCTTATTTAATGGCTTACTCTTTAAGGTTAGAGACTAGGTATACTTTAGCTTTCTGAAGTGAACTAGAACTTAAGGTATTTATGGATAATTTGAAAGAATTATCAGGTTGATTGCCAGGCTGGTAGATGCATCTTCATCATCATCGCAGTTATCATCCTTATTTAATTGCTGAGAATCAAACTTTTTGAGTATGCTCTTTGAGCACTCTACCACTGATAGGTATCTTGTCCCTCCTTCCACTGCTTTAAAGATGAGGTGTGTAGGACTGTTCACCCTCACTACCCAGGCAGCCCAGCCAGAGGCTATGGCCTCGCCTTTTCTTCTCTTCCTTCCCTAGCAGGACCCAGTCAGTGCCATTCCCCAGACATTGTAGGTAAGGATGCTGCAGCTTCTGTTCCTGAAGAATGATTGTTCAGGAAATCATTTACATCCTTCTTCCTAAACCTCAAGCCAGCACAATGTACAAAATATTCCCTGAAAGAAATCTCTTTTTGTAAAACATTATGTTTATTATTTTTAAAAAAGGCATAACAATCACAACACAACAAACATGCCAATAGAGAAGATGCAGCCTGAGTGCAGCCTTCTAAGGCTAGGGGTTGGTGAACTCCAATCGATGTGTGCCTTTTTAAAAGGGGAGAACACAAACCTGCTCTTTCGGATAAAAGGATTCATTACGAATCAGAGTGTGCCAGAGAGAGAGAGAGAGAGAGAGAGAGAGAGAGAGAGAGAGAGAGAGAAAGAGAGAGAGAGGACTTATAATTGGGCTAATTCACAAAATGAGGTGGTTCTCAGTAGCTTGGGAGAAAACTAAAGGATAGGGTGGTTGTTCTACGTCCTTTTTAGCAGTCTATAGGTACCCCCACTGAGTTAACTGAATAGATAACCACCTTAGAAGACACAAAGTCTTTTTTCTACTTCCCATATAGATTAGATCTATGTAAGTCTCTCTTAGTGTCCTCATTGTTGTCTAAGTTCTCTGGGATTGTGGTTTGTAGGCTGGTTTTCTTTGCTATATGTTTAAAAACCACTTATGAGTGAGTACATGTGATTATTGTCTTTCTGTGTCTGGGTTACATCACTCAAAATAATATTTTCTAGCTCCATCCATTTTCCTGCATAATTCAAGATGTCGTTATCTTTTTCTGCTGTGTAGTACTCCATTGTGTAAATGTATCAGGTTTTCCTTATCCATTCAACAATCGAGGGGCATTTAGGTTGTTTCCAGGTTCTGGCTATGACAAACAATGCTGCTATGAACATAGTTGATCTTGGCAATTTTCACAGGTGTAAGATTGAAACTCAGAGTTGTTTTGATTTGCATTTCTCTGATGACTAAGGATGTTGAACATTTCCTTAAGCGTCTTTCAGCCATTTTATATTCCTCTGTTGAAAGTTCTCTGTTTCAGTCTGTATTTCATTTTTTTATTGGATTATGTGATCTTTTGGTTCCAATTTCTTGAGTTCTTTGTATATTTTGGAGATCAGACCTCTGTCTGATGTGGGGTTAGTGAAGATCTTTTCTTCAGAGGACATGGGTTAAACACGAGGCAAATGCTTAGACACTCAGTGTGTGAAGACGCCAACAGAACCAGCTCCAAAGGTATTGTATTGTCTCAAACTGAGATCCCTTCATAGAAACAGATAATCCAACTAAATATCAACCCAAGGTAGAGTTCTTAGAAAAAACTATACTGTCAAGAGAAATGGCAATATTATGTTATTCTGTTCTGAATAAAAATATTAGATGTTGTCATTATCTCAATGTAAATAATCTAATCATTAAAATCTGCTATTTCTTGGAAGAACTTTTTGAAACACAAGTATTTCTGATCATAAATTTGTGGAAGGCAAATCCTGTTTTATGTTTTTCACCTCTAATAGATTAAGGAAAGATCAAACACTAGGAAGGGTATCATGATTTTTAAAGTAAGGTCATTAGTGAAAAGTCAAGTTAGAGTCAGTGGGGAGAAAAATCACATGACAAGTATGACTAATAATTTGCAATGTTGCATTTGAACCGAAATCACACTTCTTACACATTTGTTGACAGGGTATTATTATCAGGCAAGGAAAAAGTTGTTGATCAATTCTGTTTTCATGTTTTACACACTGTAGTCTATCACTTATCTTCTCCCCCCTTCATCCCCCCTCTTTCTCTGTCCTCCCTCTTTCCTTTTCCATTTCCATTTTATTCATCCTTCTTTAGTACTTAAGTTGTCCTCTGTTAACATACGTCAAATCAAGCACTACCTCCCTGCCATAATAGACTCTTATGCCTCAGGAACCATCAGCCAAAATAACCTCGTCTGTAAGCTTGCTTTCAGTCATCACGTTTTATCACAGCCACGAAAGTGGCTGCATCGTTGGTGTCAGAGGCAGCTTGTGTCTGTGAAAAATCTACTTTTATTATTCGGGGAATGTGGAAGAGTTCGGAAGTTTGGATTAGAAAGGCAGTTGAATGGAAATCTTAATGGACCACTCTAAAAGGGGTCTGGAAGACCCTAGTGCTGATGAGGGTAGTGCTCTGGATCAAGGTACTTCAGAGGTTAGCAAAGACAGGATAAACAACTAGGCTAGAGACCATTGATGCAATATTTTTGGCAAGGAACTTTTCTGCCTAAGAACATCCTTGAATTAAATTGAACTAAATTAAAATACAATGGGATAATTTCTTTGGCAGAGGAGACTGCAAGACAGTTTAATATTGAGTCTGTGATACTGATTCCTCTTATGCAGGTTCACAATGAAAAGGAGCAAGTAGGGCAGGAAGATATGCAGATATAAAATTTGAAAAGGAAAAGAATAGTATAAAACTTAACATTATAACTAAGACATGCGCTTAAAGAGAAGATGAAAAAGTTAAGAAGATTAGTAACTTTAATGCCTCTTCCTCTGCATTGGAACGTTGGAAAGTGTGCCCTGGAGACAGGATCCTACCCAGATATGCTTCCAACCTGTGAAAGGAGAAAACTTCAGGAGTTTCCTGCTCCTAGAAAGCAGTTGCTTCAACAAACAAAAGCGCCTGCTAATATGATTCCGGAGCTTGCGGGGAGGATGGAGGACGTTGTCTCAAGTTGTCAGCATTATGTCCACGGTGTCGGCTTCAGAGGCTTCAAAGAGTGAGGGGTCTGTGGGTTGTTCCTCCATGATTTCAGGGAGTCACCACTGCCAGGCAAAGGGAGGCAGGGGAGCCCCTGCCGGGCCTTTGCATGAAACTTTTAAGGTAAAACTGGCATTGCAGTAGAGAGCCCAAGAGTTTGAAGATTCCAGAGTCATGAGACATCTGCAGAAGAACTGTATTCACAGAGAAGGAACAGCTCAAGAGAGAGATGCATGCTGCAGGCAGGAAAGGTGGTAGGTGGGGCTCTTTAAGCCTTCTGAAACCACAGTGACAGTCACCAAATATGGATCTAAACAATTTGGTATTTGCCTGTTGGATTTTGGTTTCGCTTTGGCCCAGTACATCCTAATTCTGTTTCCATTTTCCCCATTTGGAAAGGAAACCCATAGTCCCTGCCAATGTGTCTTGGAAGCATGTAATTTGCTGTTTGATTTTATAAGAGGTGACAGTTAAGGAATTGTCTTGAGTCTCAAAGGAGATTTTTGTCTTTGGACTATTGAATAGTGTTGGGACTGTTGAAATCTATGGGAGATTTTGAAGTAGAACTAAATGTATTATTTGGCATTTAAATGTATTTTGCATTTTATTAAAGCTATGAGCCTATGGGGTCATTGAGAGGCCTGTGGTGGTTTGAGCAATATCACCATAGACTCAGAAATTTGAATTCTTTTTCTCCATGTAGTGGTGCTGTATTGGGTTGTGGAGCTTTGGTGGGGAAGTGTTTCACTGAGGACAGGCTCTGAGACTGTACAGCCTTAGCCTGCTTCCAGTTCCTACCATCTTTGTTTTCTGTGTGTGGTTAAAAATGGGAGCTTCAACTTTGTGTTCCACTGCCATATCTTCCAGTGAGGACTGTTGTTCAGAACCTTAAACGAAAACAATTTCTTTCTTTCCTACATTGCCTGTGGATACAGAATTTTATCATTCCAAAAGAAAAGCAATTATACATTATCAAAAGCTGAAAATTATTTAAGAATGAATATTAAATTAGAGGAATATACCTATTAATTTAAATTTTTTAACTCAGATCAAGATTGACCCAATTTCAAAAAAAAAAAATACAGTTGAGCAGTGGTGGTGTACACCTTTATTCACAGCCCTTGGGAGGCAGAGGCAGGCAGGTATCTGTGCCTTCGAAGCCAGCGTGGTTTACAAGAGCTAGTTCCAGGACAGACAGGCTTCAAAGCTACAGAGAAACCCTGTCTCTAAAAACCAAAACCAAAACAAACAAAAAGCAAACAACAAAAACAAAAGAAATAAAAAGATGTACCCTGCTTGTAGGATTTATGTTATTTCATTTCCTTGATTTGAAAGACTTTTGCATTACCAAATATGACTGACAAGTATAAACATTTTAAGTATCATCGATAGTCATTGTATTGATTTACAAATGGAGTTGTTATTCAATGCATGTAACATATGTAAAAATAAAAAGTTATGAAAGTAATTTTAATAAATTATCTCTTGATAGGTTTGTTTTTAACATTCAAGGAGGTGATCCAATTTCATGAGGGTTGTACATTAATTTTGAAATCATTTTTTTTCTCAAAGTTTTCTAGGGTTGAAATGCAATGTGAACGTTAACACCCGTACCAGAAATTTGACTCATATTAGAGGATTTAAGGAACTAATAATATTTGCCTTTTTTCCAAAACCAAGAAAGCCAGGGACCCAATTTAGTAGTAATGAAAGAGACCAAAGCTCAGGATAAGATTTCTTATTATAAATTTTACAATCCTGATTTTTCCAGACGATTAATATGTTGCTGTCTGTACAGGAATTTAGCATGAATGTGAAGTTAGGTTTTTCCCCGATGACCATAAAAAAAAAATTTTAAGAAAAAAAGGGAGAGAGCCCTAGGATAGCCAAGCCCAGTGTGAATACAACATCTTCAATCACTTCTCTGCAGACACAGTGATCAAGCCTTGTTTTATTGTTGGCTTACAGAACTTCACCACAGCCTGGGAGTTCAGGAACAAAGATCTGTAGATACCAGGCTCTTTAATTTTAAATGAAAATGTGCCATTCCACCTTACTCAATTCGCTTGTGTCCTCAGCTCTGTTTCTTCCGAGGCCTTGCAATTAGCCTGTGACAGCCTGGTGGTGTGCAGAATTGTGTTTAGACTACAGGATGGAAGTGGGAAGGGATGGACTTAAAATGGTGACACCCACTAACATGAAAGACTGCCGTCTTTCAAGTTCCCCTCCAAAGAGTTTATGGGAAGGCGGCCATTGAATCTTAAAGGCAAATGGGTAAGTTTCTACAGCAAGAACAAGGACTAATGGATAGGAAAAACTGGGGACAACTCATTCACAGATTGGGAGTGTCTCACAGGGACACCGACCAACACTATCAGCAAGTGAAGTCTAGGAAGATATAGAGCCTTTTATTCCCTTTGGGATCTCTTTGTTCGGAAGCATTGTTTACTGATGAAGCATGCCCTGTGCAGTAGTTCACAGTTTTGAGAACCGGGTATATTTAAAGAGTGCCTTTATAGCCTTCAGAAAGGAATGAGTAAAAGGCTTCAAAATTGAACTACCATGTTGCATTTTTATCTGTCTGAAAGGTGCAGGAGAAATTTATGTGTATTGATTTTCTACTTCTTTACTCTCTGTTGGAGTGCTAGTTAAAGTGAGGAGCACCCCCAAGGACTGGGACAGGGGTCCTGTCGAGTGGCTTACCCAGATGGATGCCATGGAACTGCTCTTCTTCCTCCTTACTGAGGACATATGTTAAGTGGGGGTGGTCAATATAAAAAGTCAGGTTTTAATCCTACATTTTAAGATTACGTGCTCATACATAGCAGTGCTCCTGAGATGTCCTGGCATTTCTGAAATAATAAAGAACACATCTATTGGCCACTTGGGACAGACACTTCCCTTCACAAGGACTTTTAAAAAGGGATATGTTGTATTATTTCTCAATACCTTTGATCATCTAGACACCATTCTCTGAATCCAGATGGCCATGCTACAGATTTGTTACACATCTATGATCAACTGTGCAGTTAATGTTTTTGTGAGTGTACCCCACTGCCTGTCTTATTAAGTTTAATAATTCATTGACCATTGAGAATATAACATATTTTGAACATGACAAACCTATTATCACCAATAAATATATAAACTATACATCATATAACTGGGTAGTATAATATAACAGTTTATTTTATATCATGTGAATTTTGTCAACAGGAAATCCCGCTGATAAAAAAAATAGCATAATATTAATTACTGGCACCATCTGTGGAAACAATAGGAAAACCAATATTTTAATACAATGACTTCATGCATGTCAGTTATCTTAAACATTAAATGCTGCAGTTTTGTTGATGCCGTTTACCTGCCTATTAATTTAAATAACAGTTGTACTTACAGAGGTTAAAACTATGAATAAATGAATTAAAATTAAATATAATGAAATATTTAAATAGGTCTAACATGAATCTGCTTCATTCTCTGAGAACGTATCCTGTATGCATGCATGGATATACAAATTACTGCACCATCTGCTAGGTTTTTTACAGGTTGAGTAAGAATTTTCTTTACACATGAAAGACATATTGTAGATTCTTTGAGGCAAAAAAAGATTATGCAGTTGAAAAAGGTTGAGACAAATGGTCTAACTAATGCTTGCCAATGGTCAGACTCTGAGTCTCTTCAAAGACAGGGGCAGGGATCATCACAGGAAAGATAATGTTCTATTTAAATTTTGGGCTCCCAAGCTAACAATTTGCTAATAATGACAATGGAAGCTAGTGCCAGCACCAAAGGACCACACCTTTCACCCGTTCCTTGAAGCCACTATAACCTGACACCTGGTATGTTCTTTTTATAAGCAACGTCTCCAATAAATATTTATTGGGCAAGTTAAAAAAAGAAAAGTCTTTTATGGAGAAGAGACAGGTGAAAACACAGTTTTTTTCACTGTCAGTATTGCTCAAGGGTTTTTTTGGGGGGAACAGCCTTCTTAGTACACCACACTGTCCATGTTCTCTTTCTGAATTCAGAGAATTCAGGGAATTTTAGGTGTGCTTGACAGCTCTTTCTGCTAGATAAAGATATGTGTACACATTGGAATTTGCATTATGGGATTCTTTACAAGAAACAACAAATCTATCCTCCTTCGTGAATAGTATCAATTGACCATTATCAAGCTTTTAAAAATCAGATTTGCTGCAATTTGGAAGAAGCTCACAGCTGTACCTCCCTACAAGTTCTAGGACAATAAAGTTCTCTCTGCTGGGGAGAAAGAAGCTTGAGATGTGTGTGTGTGTGTGTGTGTGTGTGTTTAAGAGAATTTGGCCTTTATTTAAAATGCCTATCTTTAAAAATCATATTTATAATGAAAGTTTACAATCAGCTTTACGGGTGACTTCAGAATACAGGGTAGTATTTGGCACTAGCTGATCACTTGGTTTGTGAACTTCAGAGTTATGTGACCTTGGCCATAGTTTTCAAATTACTCAACTTCTCTTTCTAAGGTATAGCCTACCCTTACAAGATGTCAATGGTGTTATTGCTTACCTCTTACCAATTGTTAAGACAGCATAGGACATGGACTAAATGAGTATAGTATAAAATATGATAATAGCATTATCATAAATTGTTACATATCACTCACACATCCAGATAAAGAAAGTAGAGACGTTTGGGAAAATGTTAGTCTTTAGGAAGCGCATAGGGAGGCAACTAGAGAGCAAACACAAATGGAAATACAAATGATGGCCTCCTCAGTGTCTTTAGTCATGCGGCAAAGTAAATTTAGCCAGCAAGGAAGATTTTTTTTCTTCAAGCTATAATATATGCCATGGCCCAAAGTATGAGGCAGGACGCACTCTGTCACAGTGAGAAGGAAGGCATAAAGGAGCATGTTATTTGGTGAGAAATTCAAATTGTAAATGCAATCGCTTTTTTGAACGAGAAGTTTTACTTTTGAAAATCTAGCTCAAGGTGATGTTTAGCCATATGGTAATGAGACTATAGGTATTTCCGTTATGATCTCCACCCCCTCAAAAACAGATGGGGGAAAATATGCTAATAAAACGTAATAAATACACAGTAGAGTTAAAAAAAACAAGGACAAGCACACGAAGTTAACAAATTGTGTTTCTATAAATAAGGACAAAATTAAAACTCCAGTCTGGGAACTGAAAAACAATAAATGTGGGTTCTGACCTAGAACAGAATAGCTAACCTGTGGCTAAATGATGCAAAAAGATGAAGGAAGGTTCTCCTATAAAACCCCCATACTGACACCCAAAAGACTCACCAGGAAAAATATTTTATTATCATTTTCTAGTCTTCTAGGGACTTCCTGACAAGCTGTAAGCAAACAGAAGGTCTGTTGCTAGGATGCTGAGGTGAAAGCTCTTTGTCATTGGAACTTAGTGACCGGAGGAGCCTTAGAAAGCTTAAAATATGTCTTCAAGTTTAAATCCTGCCTATGCAATAAATACGCCACTTATTAAATTGATACAAAGTTTGCCTCTTATTTGGAATGAACATAATAAGTAAAACTGAGAGTTCGGTTCTTTTTTTTTTTTTCAACTTTAAAAGGTAACTTTAGTCACACACAAAAAACACATAACAGAAAGATAGAGGCTGTCACCATGAAAAGTAGGAACAACTACACTGATGGCATTTCCCAAGCCATCTGGGGAGGCAGACAACGGCTTTCTCACACAGTGAGCATGCTTGGTGCCCCCAGTGCTTCCTGGTGACACCATCACCTTCAGTCAATCCTAATGTTTGACCTTGACCTTCCTTCTATCTGGTCTCCTCGTGAATATAAACATTCTTGGTATTCACTCTTTTCCCATGTTTGCAGCAATTCAAATCTCAATTTTAGGTTTAGTCATAATTTGCAAGTTCTGTCTTTGTATAGAAGAAAGTTCTTTGGAAAAGGGGGCTTAGAATTTTTTTTTTTTTTTTACTCTAAAGTTCTTGGAACCCTGTGGTTCCAGATTAAGGGGAGTCAACAACAGGAAGGAATATTAGAAGAAGCAACAAAGAACAGAGATAATTAAACAATTCAAAAGAGATTATTATGTTTGAATATGTTGTAAATGATTTAAGAAATAAACAAGAATAGAAATCCTAAGGAAATGATAAGATACCGTAAAAATATTAAACTTCCTAAGTTGCAAAAAGATGAGGGCAAATATCTAGAAGTTATATATATTTTATTTTGAAACAGAAATTTTACTTTTGCAAACCTACAGTAAGGTAGATTTATATATTTAAATGTGTGTGTGTGCGTGTGTGTGTGTGTGTGTAATTTCTAATTGAAGTAGAAACCTCAATGGTATGCTTTAATAATGGCTAGCAATAGTAAAAGAGAGATTATCCCACAGTTTGGGTTCTGATCTTGAAAAGTCAGTTGAGTTCTCTCTTTCTAATTATTAGTCTTACACATGTCTTTATTGTTTTTATCATTAGAAAGCTAAGAACCAGTGTGGGAATAACAGTTTCAGAGCACCGAGGGAACCCCCTAATGGTGTAGCAGGTAGGAAGCCAGGAAGTCTTCGGCAGGAAGACTGTAACACTGGTGACTAAATATCATCTTTCTCTGGAGCATGAACAGTAAAAGTGCTTCCCACAATTTCTTCGTGTTTACCTTTATAAATATGTTTAAGTGAGATGCTGAAGACAATGCATTATGCGGGCAGTCCATAAAGAGAAATGAAAATAAATTGATAGAATTTGTAGCTCATAGAAAAACTCTCCTGCTATTTTATAAAATTGCTACATATGAAAACATCCATATTTGAGTTTAAAAGAATTCAATAGCATTTATTTAAATAAAATTATTTAAAATTTTGAAATGCTTTTATTTCCCCAATTAGCTAAGAGCCCTGTTGAGGTTTTGTCAAAAAAAAAAAAGTATATCCTCTATATCCTGTGTTTATCTCTTATAGTTTGACTGTTTCCCTAGCCCCATATGTTGGAGAGTATCCTTTATTATTGAAAATGCACCCTCTTAAAAGTCACTTGATTATATATATATATATTCTTCTCTCATACATTGCCATTGCATTCTGAGCACAAATTCCTCTCCCTCCACTCCTCCCAGTTTCCTCCTCTAACCTCCCATCTCCCCCAGATCCATTGCTCCTTTGTTCCTCTTCAGAATAAGGCAGGCCTCCTCAGAACATCAAAGGAACAGGGCCCAACAAGACACAACAAGACTAGGCACAAACCCCTCATATCAAGGCTGCATAAGGCAGCCCAGTAGGAGGAAAAGGATGCCAAGAGCAAGCAAAAGAGTCAGACGCCCCACCCCAGTCCCACTGTTAGGAGTCCCACAAGAACACCTGAAACATACATGCAGGGAACCTAGCACCCATACAGGCTTCATGATTGCCACTTCAGTCTCTGTGAGCCCCTATGAGCCCTGCTTAGTTGATTCTGTGGGAACACTGTGGTGTTCTTGACCCCTCTGGCTCCTACAATCCTTCCTCCCTCTGTGAGGTTCAACAAGCAGGTTATGTGCTGGAGAGGTGGCTCAGCCATTAAAGGCAAGGCTCACAACCAAAATATAAAATTGGCTTGATCATAAGTGGGTATGGTGACTCCTCCCCTTCCTGTTGAATTCCACTGTGTTGTACATCTGGAAGGGAATGGGACCCTGAGTAACATTTACAGGCATTGTAATGTGTTCTTTTGGAAGTTAATGCATTTACTTGACTTATCATAGCCCGTACTTTATATTTGATTAAGATACTGACTGTTAAAATGGGGAAAGGACCAAAGGTAAAAAAATGAATAAATTGAATTTGATTACTTGTATTCAAAGAATTTCTATTAAAAGAAGTTTTGAGATTTGATCTATAAAAATCTAATATTATGTCACTTTGAAGAGGATGCAATTGTACAGGGCACATCTGTAATACAATGGGGGAAATGTAAGTACAAAGAGAGAAAGAAGTCTATATTAGAAAATAACAGAGAGACAGACATCCTGAAGTACTAAGAGCAGTCACACTGTGCCTTATAGACTTCTGGTATCCATGGGAACAGGAAGAAGACTGCTGGAAACAGGAAGCTCCAAAGGAAATCGGGAATTAAGAAGTGCTGCAGCCCACAAGAGGCACAGCCCAGACCATGTGTTGTCTCAGCTGCCACAGCTGTGTCTGTAGGATTTCCACCCTCATGATGCCTTAACATCTTGTCTCACTCACTTTTAGTTCAGAGTCCTAGGAGCATGCATCTGGTTGGGGTTGCCTCAGGTCAATCCAGAAAACTATATGGGACTCAGGGATGGGGGCTTAGATTTTGTGTTGGAAATAAGTGCCATAAAATTTTCTGATCAATAAAAAGCAGTAATATGGAGAAAGATTTACAAAAAATAAATTGAGGAGGCTTTATAAAGAATAATGTAGATGAGGTTAAAATATGTCTGAAAAGACACAAGAAATTAGGGGTAATTGCCAGCATGGAAGGGCTAGGATAGATTAGAGAAGGACTAAAATATTCTGTACACTTATGTACATTTTTGCTTATTTTATAGAGGTACCACAGTCATATATGGCTCGTATATATTTTTAAAGTAAGTCTTGAAATGATATTTAAAAGAGAACATTTGCCTTTAAGAGAGAAAGTCATATACCCACAGCATTTTTATGCTTTCATGGGAATAATTGATGAAAACCTTGCTTCAGCAAAATTCAAGCAAAAAAAAAAAAATCTCCCTGGGACTGTAGAGATTTCACCGTTGGCTAATCTACTTTTTTCCCCCCTTGAAATGAGTTGGCTTCATCTACCTTTAGAAGTTCCTTCTCTTGAAAACTCTGGATGATTTTTTTTCCCCTCTGAAGCCTGACAGATACTTTGTAGTCAAATAAATTGTCAGAAAAAAAAGTGCTTCGTCTAGAGATTTCACTGTAGCAAAAACGTGGCCAGTGCTTTCCCTGAGTTGCTCACCATTTGGGATTATATATGAAACCCCTGAAAAATAGGAGCTGCATTGCATCATTTTTAATTAAGCATTTAGGAAAATATAGTTTTTTATGAAGAGAGACGGAGGGGGAAGGAGAGGAGGTAAGAGACAGACAGACAGAGAGACACAGAAAGAATATAGCAAGGGCAGGCAGGATCAACCTAAGTTTTGTAATGCTACCACAGTTATCTTTATTCCAACAAAAATGTCCTGAGGCCTAAAAGTGATGAGAATTCTAACATTTCTTTATCTAACTGTGACTGAAATTGTCTGCTACGAATCCCAGATGGGTCACATTTAGGGGTCCAGTCTTCCATACACACACACATACCCATCCTCTATCATCTGAGTCATTCATTCCCTCCATTATTCATTCATTCAGTTAGTATACCTTTATTAAATAACTCTTCTTGGGTCATTTTCATGCTGGACAACGATGGCTTAATGTGAACCATCCACAAAACAGGAAAAGAGCATCCAGCTAACCAGGAAGTTTGTATAACACAGTGCAATCTGTGCTGGCATGTCCAGAATCCTTTGGGAGCTCTGAAACGGACGGTGGCTACTGGCTTGGAGAGTTAGCAGAGCAGGGTCTTGGGAGATGCGGGATAGCTCCGCATTGCTCAAACAAATTCTTGCGATAACGTAGAAAGACAGAAACTCTGCCATGGCTCCCAGTTTTGGTGTTTCCGGACTGTGATTAGTTGGTTGGTTTATTGCTATTTAGGTCTCGGATGAGGCAACATGTCATAGCTGAGGAATGTGGTGGAGAAAGCAGTGTGGCTCATGACTAGGAAGAGAACGAAAGACCTTTCACGAGGCCCCACCTCTTAAAGTTCCACCACTTCTTAAAACTGCACCAAACACTTACAAAAGATCAAACACTTACAACTTGAGTGTCAATAGGAGACGCTGAATTCAAGAACTAAAACATGAACAAAATCAAATGGATGGAAGGAAGAATACTTTGAGCTGATGAGGGGAGGGTTCTTAGGGATTTTCAGGTATCAAAGCAGAGGGTGTTAGAAATATCATTGTTTTTCAAAGGTGAAAAATGTCTTCTTGCCTCTGTGTGATTCTGACCTGATAAAAAGGCATCAGCCCTGTGGTGTCCACAGCTCTGATATCTCTGACACAGAGTGCAGAACCTGGAAACAGACCCTGGGTCTGTTCCTGTGAGTCACACTTGTTGGTCAAGATTCTGGCATGTGACCCACACCAAACTTAAGCAAAGTTTCTTTTGTGAATTCCAGGAGAAAGATGTTCACTTTTATGCACACTTTTCTACAATCCCTTAAACCTGAGAGCGTTCTGAGGTTGGTGCTCTGGGCAACCTCTTGCTACCGTGTGACGCTGGGAACTGAAGCCAACATGACAGATGGCAGAGTAAAGAGATGGAGAGAAACCAAGTCCTAATTATATTTTCTGGGCCTTGAATCCAGTCTTGTCATTTTATGAGAGCCAATAAATTCCCCTTTTTTTGTCCAAATGCATTTCATTGTATTTTCTTTCAATTGTGACCAAAAGTCCATCTGATTGATGCCATCTTCAAAGAGACTGAGGTGGAGCAGGGAAGGGGAAATGCAGACATTTAATAAGTAACTATCTTTCCCCAACTTATGAAAGCTAAGTACTGTCATTCTTTGTGTTTCGTTTTAAGTAAAGGTCAAAATAAGACAGGGACACAAACGGAAAAGCCCGCATGCGCTCAAAGGTCAGCCCAATTTCAACTCCTACTCATTTCTGTCAGGCTGCACTTTCAGTGTGAAGTTGAAAGGAGGCCAGCAATCCCGGAACACCAGTGCTCTGTGAATTGCCTAAACTTTGCTTTCTGTTTTATAAACTCTTGTATGAAAAGCTAAACCCACTTACATCAGGATCTTATTTTATGTCTTAAGTTTTCAAGGGTCCTGATGAGAGAGAAACACAATGTTAATGGGGTGTTTTTAGTATTAGTTTTGGACTTATTCAATATATTGAGCTGATGTTTATATTTGAAGATTTAAGTTTGCACTGCTATTTCTTTCGGGGATGTCATCTCACATATTGCTGTTACAGTTGTTCCTGACTTGTCTACATGGGCAACAGTGGGCATTCAAACTAAAGATAGATTCTAAGATCTACCTTTTAGTAAAACCAGAATGATATGAATTGGTTGTCATTCATCCTAACTCTAAAGTTCTCAGACATAACTGTTGAGGAAAATGTTCATGATTAAATATCTATGGTATAATAAAATGAAGTTTGCTTTATCTTTTTAATAAATTCTCTTTTAAAAGATGAGGCTTATATAATGGACTAGGAGTAAAACAAAATATAGGAATATCTTTGGTTTGATTCTGTACTTAAAATGAAAACCTGCTAGCCATGTGGTGGTGGTGCATGCCTTTAATTCTAGCACTCAGGAGGCAGAGGCAGGGAACGTCTGTGAGTTCAAGGCCAGCCTGGGCTACACAGTGAGTTCCAGGACATCCTCAAAGCTACAAAGAAATTCAGTCTCAAAAAACCAAACCAAACCTAACCAAAACAAAAATATGAAGAGCTGTCAACAGAAATGTCATTTTTTAATAGTTCCACGAGAAAAGACATGGGAATATTGTTCTAGGACAGAGTCAGTTTTTATTGTATTATCAGTAGGTATAAAACATACGATTATTTACTAGAGATATTTTATTCTATGTGTTATCGTTGCATGTGTGATGTGTGAGTAGGGGTTGAACATGTGTGGCATGGCATGTATGAAGGAGAACATGTTTCATAGGCTCTGAAGTGGACTCAAGTCCCTGGGTCAGCATTTTCCCTTGAGACTCGCTCTATTTTCTTTTCATTCTTAAACTATAAAGAAGATTAGATTTTTTAAAGATACTATTGTTCAGTTATAAGATTTCAATGGCATATGAATAACATTAAATTTCTTACAAACATAATTCTGCCTGAGATTATTTTATTCTGTGTTAGCCCCTCAAAGTTCCGATGAATCTTTTCCTATCTGCAGTCATATGGTTATCACATGTATTATATCATATATATTGTCATATGTGTGGAAAGCCTAGCCCACTGAAAGAAAATGTCAGAAACACCCCAGTCTAAAAGACAGAACTTAGAATGAAAAGTTGGTTGACCTCATTTGGGTCATGTAATCAATTACAACCTGGAAATTTTTGACTCTTGGGATGAAGATCAGCACATCTTTCTGAAACATGTAGAGGGTTAGGATCTGGCTGAGTGGGTAAAGCAATTAGAAAAAAAGCAGTTAGAAAAACATGAAGATATTCCTTCAAATCCAAAGAATTCACATAAAGTCAGATGTGACAGCATGTCCTTATCCCAGCATCTTCTCCAAGAGCCAGGAGAATTCCAAGCATATAACAGGAGAATCTGTGGAAGCTTCGAGGCAAGAAGGGAGATGCAGGTACCCTGAAGCGCTCAGTATCAATATCATGCACACCTACACTCACTCATGGGCACCCTGTATTTCCAGACACACCACTATTTCATCAGAGAAAAGCATTCTGTTTTTCTGAAATGAATCCTGAGTGTCTAATAATTTAATACTTTAAGTTGTGTCAATTACAGTATAAAAGATTTCAGAACGTTCTACACAACTTTTGGAGCTTATGCACAAAAGTATGGAGGGTTTTGTTTCAGTTTGATTTGTTCATTTTACACTGGGAAAAAATTAACTCATTTTATCTTTCTGTCCTGGCTTCAGTGAATTTCATCTGTCAATCAAATTCTATCTAGTCATTCTAGCTTGGAAGAACACATTCAGTAACACGCTAGATTGTTCATTTTGCCTCAGTCATATAAGCGTTAAAGTAAACATTTGATGCACTAGCGATACCGTGTTGTAGTATATGTATATATCTTCACTTTTGCTGGAGGTCAGACTTCCTATGTTGTCATTTTTGTTGGATTAATCTTTTACTACCCCTGTAAAAGGAGAAATCAGAATAATATTGACATTTTTATATGAATTAATTTATTTTATTAAAGTATTAAATGAACATAATCCATTCAATAACTTCTGAATTGAAATATATTTAGTTCAGTATTTCTTTTTTAAAGATTTATTTTGTTTATGGGAATATGTATTTGTCTCTCTGCATGTGTGATCATTTGGATGGTACTTGAGAAGAGTGGAAGAGGGGTCAGATCATCTGGAATTAGTGATGCGGGTACTGGTAAGTCTCTTTCTCCTTCCCATACAGGTGATGTTGAGACTTGAACTCTAGTCCTCTGCAAGAGCAATAAGTTCTCTTTCCCACTGCAGTACCCCTGCAGCCCGTCAAATAGTTCTCATATGCCCTAACACACTATAAATCTCTTCTTACCAAAGTAGGATGGCCAACAGTGCAATTGCTTTCTGATCAATTCCATCTCCATTTTATTGAGACTCAAGCTCAGTGTTCTTGAGGACCTGGCTGCAATTATTTAATTTTGAATTATATCAAAGAATAGTTTCTAACACACGAAGTTATAATACAAATGAGATAAACATCTAGAGTCCAGGGATATACCGAATGGAGGAGTGCTTGCTCAGCATGTGTGGGGCCCTGGATTCCTTCCCTGGGACTAAGAAAAAAACCTATTAAAATGGGTGAGAAATAAACATAAAGAAGATATGGCATTGATAAATGGGTGAAGTTAAATAATATGACTTGATTATGACTGAATATAATTGATGATCAGTTTAATCTAAAGTGTTTTATGCTCACCACAAAGGAAATAAAACCAGAAGATATATAAGAAAAATAAGAATGGTGTCAGGGCGTAACTGCAGCCAAACCCAAATGACATGTAAAGACATGTAAATGACATGTAAAGACATGTAAATGACATGTAAAGACACGTAAATGACAAGTAAAGACATGTAAATGACATGTAAAGACATGTAAATGACATGTAAAGACATGTAAATGACAAGTAAAGACATGTAAATGACAAGTAAAGACATGTAAATGACATGTAAAGACATGTAAATGACATGTAAAGACATGTAAACGACATGTAAATGACATGTAAAGACATGTAAATGATATGTAAAGACATGTAAATGACATGTAAAGACATGTAAATGACAAGTAAAGACATGTAAATGACAAGTAAAGACATGTAAATGACATGTAAAGACATGTGAATGACATGTAAAGACATGTAAATGACAAGTAAAGACATGTAAATGACATGTAAAGACATGTAAATGACATGTAAAGACATGTAAATGACAAGTAAAGACATGTAAATGACAAGTAAAGACATGTAAATGACATGTAAAGACATGTAAACGACATGTAAAGACATGTAAATGACAAGTAAAGACAGGCAAACAAAAACAAAAGAGGACTAGAAAGAGGAAAAACTCTTCACGAAAGAGAACTCGCAAAATGGCAGCTGTATATGCTTGCTTATGAGTGATTACTTTTCATTGCAATTTTTTATTATCAACATTTTAGAAAACAGATAAAAGTCAGTGGCAGCTTGAACACACTGTTCAAAGAAGATAAAGTGCATCTTGGGAAGAGTGCAACTCTTTGTAGACAAAACAGGAGCGGGATGTTTGGATTTGACCAAAGGTAACAAAACTAACGTAAGGCTAAAAAAATAGGAGCTAGGCATAGCTCAGTGGTAGCATGCTTGCCTAGCATGCATGGGCCCTAGCTTAAAATAAGAGTAAGTACAGGAAAAATTGAAAAGCTAAGCTTTTTAAAATTGACGACTCTATGCTTTATTACAAGAAACTCTACATCAGGATTTATGGGGTATCAAGAGAATAATTCAATGGGAAAGAATAAAGCAAAAATCTGAATGCTTTGGTCCAAGCACAATGAAAACAAGACAGAAAAAAGGGGGAGCGGGGAAACAAGGAGGACTTCTCCACAATAAAGTGAATTGTGTGAAGACCGCTAAGTAGTTTCAGAATATAAGTGTTCTCTTATATTGCAAGCTTTCTACTAACCCTCCTCCTCCTCCGCTGTAGCAAATCTGAAGACTTAAGAGCAGAAAGGGGGCACATGCTCAATTCTAGCTCAGGACCCCAATTGAACGTTGGCTGTGTGTCTGCTAATCTTGCCTTTGAGGTTTACATGGTTCCTGGAAGGGACCAGCAGCAAAATAAACATACTCTTGTTGATGGGGAAAGATTTAAAAGTCAAAACGAGTAACAATCAGTGTATTTACATGTAAAAATAATGCTGCATCCATACATTAAAATAAACTTTTGAAAGAAATAGGATTGTGACTTCCTTATCGGTTAATTCTTGCTTTCCATGTCGTAAGACTGGTTCTACAAACGGATATTCACTATGACATTTTCAGCAATAGGTCTCATCGTCAACACCTGTAAGAGGAACTGCAAGGCATCCAACGACGTTCACCTGGTCTGGTATGCGTAGCATGCAGTTCTGTGAGTTGGTAAGTTTTTGTTTTCTTGTTTTTTGTCTTGTTTTATGTGATCTAGGAGTATTTTCTTTCTGGGATTTGGGAAATTTTCTTTAAATTTCTTCTCAGTCGTGGTATCTCCAAAGGGTTCTACAACAACTTTCCGTGCTGATTTACTTCGGCATTGACAATCTTGAGATCTGTTTTCTTTTTCCGAACTTGGTCTGTGCCCCTCCTGACGCCCTGCTGTTTCTGCTGCTCGGAACTTATTTAGGCCTTGAACACATTTCTTTGGGCTCTTTGTGATTCGGTGCTCACACACAGACATGGTGGCATTTCATGGCAGGGGGTCATTTTCCTTAGTGTTGAAGATTTAATCTACTTTCATTGTGTGCCTTCACATTTTTCATTGATTTAATTGCTTCATTGTTTCCACTTGATTAGAATCTAGTGTTTCTCTCGTATATGCTGCATGGCACTACATCAAATAGAGGCTATTGCCAGAATAACATTTGCTTTGAGGTAAATTGCACTAAAATCATGTAGCTTTCAACAGAATCTAAGCACTTTTGTTTTAGATGGATAATTTTGGAGAAAACTAGCTCAAACGAGGTAAATCAAAAACACTGACTTAAGCCATAGCTTTAATATACTATCACTATGAGTGATACCACCTATTTCTTTGATGTGAACTAGTTTGAAGCGTATTTGTTTAATGAACAAGAATTTTCATATATATATATATGAGATAATATAGTATCAACATAATATAGATCTAAGGATTTTATTATATATCTAGTATCTAATCAAAGATTTGTTTAAATATATTTCAAGAATTTGTTTAATGAATCATTAATATTAGTATATGCTCAAATGACTATTTTTGTTTCTATATTTTATTTCCAATAATGTTTAAATTGTCAGTCAAATGACATAAGATAGGAGCTAGGTGCAACTTATGGTGGTTTTCAATCTGCTGCAGTCTCACAGCATATATAAAATTTACAGTATATTTAATGTGTGAATTCCATTGACTGAGATTTGGAAAAAAGAGAGATTTGTGGTAAAATCTGTTTGTTCTCTGTAAATTTGGTCTTGAAACTCTGGGAAAGGCTCTACTAAATTTACAAAACAATAAACACTTGTACTTGTCTCTGATTCATCATCAATGTGATTACAAAAAGGCGAAATCTCAAGTCCGAACCAAACAGACAAGTTGAGGACTGGATGCCAATTGTGATGAGTGACCACTGACGTGGCAGACCGTAAAAATCTGAATGTGAAGCTCTTTGTCAAGAAGCAAGCTGATTGGCAGCACAAGAATCTGGGGGGAAAAAAAAAGCAAAGGAACCTGGATGCAATTGGTCTTCCAAAAAAAAAAAAAAATCAGTAGTGTGGGTTGAGTCTCAGGTTAAGGCGACAGGTTGAAAACATGCAATGGCACCTTTCCTCCTATTCCGTCCACCTCAATATTTTGAGAGTGGCCCTCTACTCACTCAAGCAAAGATTGGCTATGGGAGGGCGACACAGAATTACTGGGTGTAATAGCCACAGTCACAGTTGAGAAGACTAGTGCCATTCAAACAACAGATGGATTAAATAGAAATCTATGGAATAATTCCAAATGCTGCAAGTGCCTTCACCTGCTGAACCTAAGGATTCCAGCAGCTGTGTTTAGACCTTGAAAGAGTCTGGGGCGTTCTCAGAGTAAATGCCCTGTTCTAAAGAAAACCATAGCTATTAAAACTAAGAGCCCACTAGCTCATCTGACTAGAAGTTTGTCTCATTCCTATTCTTTGGAAAGATCCATATCCCACCAGAGTTTTAGTCATGGTTTGTGACACTGGTTGTGTTAAAATATGTAAACAATCTTAATGAGCCAGAGTACCAGGAAATCTGCTACAAGACTTCATCTTCTAGACAATCTAGAAACCTACATCCATGAAACCTCAAAACTATGGCCGTTTAAGCTAGACTGGAGAAAGACAACAAAAGTTGACATGCCAATACAAAGGGGGGAAATCTAACCAGGGTCTATTCCTAGATGAAGGTGGTAAAGAAATGTTCTGTGGGAGAATTAGTCTCACCTGGAAGCGAGTCCACTAAATAGTTGTCCAAGCAGTGAGCCCTGCTGAAAATATTATCAAGAATAAATGTATTCTTGTGTCTATATAATTACACAAACATACGCACACAAACACACTCATACATGACAATAACAAAAAGAGGCTATGAATCTGAGGAGTGGAGGGAATGATATAACTGTATTTTAATTAAATAAAGTTAACAGATATTACACTATATATGAAAATATTCAAACATCACCAGAGAGGATAATGAGAAAATCTTCTAGCATCTATTGCTACATTCGCTACACTAAAGAGCAAATGTCTATTATGTATTAGGAAATTCTAGGCTCTGAAGATACACAAAGGAATAAGATATATAAAAATCTGGTATTCACAAAGCTTAAACTGTAGGGAAAGACAGTTGGTAAATGCTAGTTATCCAATAATATAGTATACCCACACAATAATTTTAAGCTGCAACATTTTGTTTTATTTATTACTCATTGCAGTTAATTAATTCATTACTGATATATTAACTTATTTTTTAATTGCACCTGAATTTCAAGGTTTTCTATTCAGAAGCATAACTTTTAGAGCAGATTCATGGCCATAGCAAGATTGTACAGTAACTAGAGTTTCCATGTATTTCTTGGCCCTTTTTTATAAGCACAACCTCCACCCCAGTCAACAGCCCACACCCGAAACCATCTGTTTGCACGGATGAACCATCATTACTCAAAGTCCATTGCTTACATTAAATTTTATTGCAAAACCTAAGGGTTCTGCATGTGCACAGTGACAACTGTCTAGCAGTATATCTTAATGTATAATATTTTTCCTGTCCTAAAATTCCTCTACGTTCCTCCCTCTCATCGTTTCTGCAGCTCCAATCCTTGGCAGTCCTGGAGGTTTTTTGTTCCACAGTTTTGCCTTTTGTGGAATGTTGAATATTACAATCATTCAACTTAGATCCTTTGCAAGTTGGTTTTCAGAAGCACGAATGATGCTTTTTAAACTGAAGGTTGAGTTAAAAGGAAAATAATCTGAATGTTTACGTGCAGTTTAAAATAGTCAAAATTCAAACGTTGTTTGAAATTTCAAATAATCATAGTTAACTATTAAGAAAACAGAAGAAATTTAAAAAAAGTCAGGCTGTGTTTGTGTCCAGGTAAAGAAAGAAGGGATGTCTTAGGAAAGGGAACACAGAACTTGGAATGTAATGGCATTTTTATATTTCATAAGACTACTGAGTGTATTGATATTCCTGTTAATATTATGTCAGATGTTAATGTTATCAACTCTTAAATAAGACCAAATTTTGACTCTTAAAGAAATCACAAGTGAAAGAATGGGGCCCAGTTTTACCAAACGCACACAATTGCTCACTACACAACAGAGTCTACTTACTCAAAAGGAAAACGTAGAAAAGGGTATTCTAAATGCTACCTTGGACACGATTTTATTGATTATAAAGGAAAGTTCTGAATAAAAGTATAGGAGGATTTGAGTATTATAAATTTTATTTGTGGAAGAGCTGGAGTCGAGGACCAGAAGCTGTCATTAAGCTCGTGAAACAGAATAGACAAGGAAGAAAGAGGTTCTTTGGCTCATTAATTTTTAATATGTGACAATGAAGACAAGGAAAACTGATGAGAAATTTAAATCTTCTTGAAAAAATGATTTCAAAATATGATTCAAAGGCTCTTTCCTCAAACCATTCACCAACACAAAGAAATTTAAGGATATTTAGAGGTAAAAACATGTTTCAAATTTTAAAAAAAAATACAACCTAGAAATGGAGCAATGATAGGACATTTTTACCTTCTTCTACATTACATCGTAAAGAAATGACTTGAGAACATTTTTTTGTGCATAAGGATCTTTCTAAAATAATAGGAACCAAACCAGAAAATGTGTTATGAATGATCCACATTTATCATATCAGCGTTCAGAAAGCAGAGACACTAGAGTCTGACATTGGAAGCTAGTGTGACCTACCGAAGGAGACCTTATATAAGTGAAACAGATCAAAACAAAATAAAAAAAATGGTCTGGGAAGGTATGAAACACACATTTTTGCCTTCTATGAAGACATTATAGAAACAGTTAAGAACCACATTGTGCAAGTTTGATTTCAATTTTCTTCTAAGTGTTAATACAGGCATTCAAGCAAACATCATTATGCCCCCAGTATAGTCTATAAAAATGTGTAGTAACGTGACAAAGGGCATGTCACACAAGGCCACACATACAAAGGAACCAGAGCCAGGTATATGGAAAGGTGTTCACCATTATGAATTTGATCAGTACCTGAACAGCAGCAACGAATAACCTGCACTGCAAAAGCATCAAGAAATTTGCTTTAAAGATGGCTAGTGTCGTGCTTTCTAGTTATTTAGCAATATTGCAATAGGTCTGATAAATACATTTCTAATTAGTGACCAAATAATACAAGAATCTTTCCAGAAGGTAGTATTTTCACCAAACATACAGGTGAAAAAATTCTTTAGGGGCAAAGATAATTGTAATGACCTTTGACCTATTTATAATTATCTGATATTAGAATCAGTAAGAATTATCAGTGATGGGAATGGTGAAATATATTCTGTTGATATGATATTGTTGTAAAAAGTTAAAACACTGTGTAAAAACACAAATACTTTGTATGCTCCATGTTTAGTGACTAGGAATATATGTGCAATCTATAAATTTATGGTCATATGATGCATATTTACACATATCCTGATAAACAGATGAGTTGCACCATAAATTCCTGGCAGGAAGCACACTCACACATCCAGGACAACTACTACATGGTGACTTATACTGGGCATCTTTCCTGTGTTCCTGCTGATATCGACAATTGATCATCTAAGTCGGTGTGTGCTACTGCACTTGTGTGAATAGCACTCTGCATAGACTGTTTTCTTGCAAATGTTAGAAATAAATCTTACGGGAGCATTTGCATTTTCTGAATAACCTTGAACTGACAAACCTAAAAATACTTGAAAAATAGAGAACACCCATTATAACCTCTTTGAACATATCACTAAATCTTTAAGTGTCAAATGATCACATTTAGTGATCATCAAAAGGCATCTCGTAAGAGCCTGTATGAAACAAACCGTGCAATAGCTGTCTCAGAAAGACAACTTTGTTGCAGCTTTTATGAACTGCCACAGACACGGAGAGAGAAAGCGTTCTGTGGGGAATGCACTTGGAATTGATGGGAATATTTTTAAGGTTGTTTTCGAGGCTGATCTGGATCCTTGTAACATTAAACTGGAAGTGATTTAAGTTTATGTCCCGAAGGATGTCAGGGGAGGGAGGAGGGGCACCCTGCAGTAACATAAAAGCTTCCAAATCTCCCATGACAGATTATTGACATTACTGTGTTTGCTAGACCAACCTCATGTCAGTAATAGCAGCCTCCACCTTCATCCGTATCCCTGATGATCCTTTCCCATCACGCATTAGAAAGAGTGAGAAATGTCCCAGATCCTGGTACTTCTTTCCATGTCGTTTGAAGAAGGGAAGTTCTGAATTCTTTTAAAATAACTTCTTTGCAGGAATATTTATAAATGAGGTTATTTCAAAACTAGAAAGTCTTTGCTGGCTGCATTAGGGATTAACTTTAACATTTTTTTCCTAATAAGTAGAATTGAATACACAGCAGACTCTCTTGTACTTCATCCAACAATTTCTCATTAAAAATAACTGGAAGGTATGTAAAACTAGACTATGGAGAATGTCTCTTTTTAAATTTTTCATGATATGTAATAATGATTTCAGACTGTGTATATATATTTATTCAATATCCATATTCATATTTCCTACATGTTTCATACTCAGTCATAGTTACAATGCACATATATGTTTATATGACTGCAAAACAATAGACAAACACACATCTAAATAATACATGCTTACAAATGAACTCTCGTTCTTAGGTTGTAATTTATGAAGGATGTACTGTCTACATAGGGGATATAAGAATGTATGAAAATCCCTGCCCTTATGGAACTCACACATGAGAGTAAACTGGGAGAAACAATTAAAATGTGTTTATAGGATATAAATAGAGTTTTGGCAACAGATACTTGGAAGAACACAAACAATGTCTGGAAAAGAGAAAAGCATGGTCAGAGAAGAGCTGTCTGGTTTGGTGATATTTGAGTAGCAATCTAAATGATGTAATATGGGAAGAACATTGTAGGCAAAATGAAGAGCCAAGTTCAGGATTTTTGAAATCAGAATCAAAGCAGGATATTAGTAACAGAACTAGTGGGACAAAATGTGAGGGCATAAGCATAAAGGAAATACACAGTTAAGGAGCAATGAGATATAATGCTTTCACTATAACTCAAAATTTAAACATAATGTCATCAGCTACTATATCAGAAACACAAACAACAGAAAAAGAAAACTGTGCCTTGCACCATCTCTTCAAAGGAAATAAACTTGTAAGTAATGGATATTTGGTTTCTGTCATGATCAACTATTTCCCAAATGACTGGTGAAATGTGTGAGTTTTTTTAAGTGCACACACTTCACATGTACCAGGTCTTAAGTGCACACACTTCACATGTACCGTGTCTTATGTGCACACACTTCACATGTACCGTGTCTTATGTGCACACACTTCACATGTACCAGGTCTTAAGTGCACACACTTCACATGTACCGTGTCTCAAGTGCACACACTTCACATGTACCGTGTCTTATGTGCACACACTTCACATGTACCAGGTCTTAAGTGCACACACTTCACATGTACCGTGTCTCAAGTGCACACACTTCACATGTACCGTGTCTCAAGTGCACACACTTCACATGTACCCTGTCTCAAGTGCACACACTTCACATGTACCGTGTCTCAAGTGCACACACTTCACATGTACCGTGTCTTAAGTGCACACACTTCACATGTACCATGTCTTAAGTGCACACACTTCACATGTACCGTGTCTTAAGTGCACACACTTCACATGTACCAGGTCTTAAAAGGTTTTGGTGGATTTTAAAAAAAAGAAACCAAGATGACCCACCTTGGCACCTGATTTTTTAATGTTCCTGAATATTTTTTTATAGAAGCTAGAGGTTCACAGACACTGGTGTTAAAATAGTCAGATGTGAGATTTTAAAAGCATTGTTCTTTCTATCAACATTCTAGCTAGTGACTCAATTGTTCAAGGGAGACTTGAATCCTGCTAGACAAGATTCCCTGGGTCCACTTGAAGAAGGTTGTATGTTCGTCTATGTGCACCGCTGGCCAGAATAAAGCATGAGGCTAGATTAGTGACGGCTAGGATTTGGACATTCGACTATATTAGTTTCTCTGAAAGTATCACAGATCAGGGAAAACAGAGCAGGATTTTAATATGATGTTCTTCTAGTAGAGGGCGTCGGGAGGATGACAAGTCTACACTCTCTTCTTTGATTTCCTTTAAACCATGTGTCAAATCACAAAGAAGAAGAAAAGCAAAGCTTCACGACATACACATATATATTTTTACAGATGTATGCAAATTTTTTAGAGATCTAGCTTATGAATCTGCTGTGAATAACAGGACATTCACATCCCTTGCCATGTGGCATCTTCGCTCATTCTGTAGAAAGACCACAATGTTCTTAAAGTTGTTAAGACGCTGAAAGAATCCTATCTGTGTTTAAGCTATTTAAAGTGCCCTGGGGTACAGCATAATGAGGGCATCATAAAATACATTAGGCAAACTGTTCACACTTCTCTATTACAAAAAAGCAAGATGTAATTCATATACAGTACCACTGATTTAGCAAACTTGAAATTGAAAATCATCCTTGCCTTTGTACGGCCTAAAATTAGTAACCTTGAGAGGCGGCACAACCTGCTGTGAAAACACGGGGCTTACTTCAAATTTTTGCCATAAGCGACATAAGTAGTATAGACATTTTCTTCTGAACCAAAACATCTGTTCAAGATTAAAAGAACAAATCCAAATATCACAAATTGCATTTCTACACAAACAATTTCATCTGTAATAAAATTAATAATTCAAAGATATGCAGTCTTTAATTTTGTACTTTTTTGGTTATATTTTCTGCTGTCGTGATATTAACTATTTAATAAATCTATTTACCACCCGAGCTACTTTCATTTTACACATGCATATGAAATATCTATGGACACAGAACAGATACCAAGAGCCTCCAAATACAGTAAATTAGAAAGTGGTCAGGGAAAGTGTGGACTTTGAAGAGATGTGAATTATTATACTCCATATTGTTTCCATAATAAGTTTAAATCATCCTAAAACCTTGTCCACTTTGTCCTCACAGATTTCTTGAGAAGGTCTTATAAATGCATTATCATCTCCACTTGAGTAAGGAGGAAATTCAATGTGACACTTACTGGTATTTTATTTTAAATTAACTATTATTAGAAGAGGTTGAAATGAATTTAGCATATTTCAAAATGGAAAGCATTAAAACCCATGAATGCTTCTCTTCTAGAGATAACAATAAAACAAGGAGTTAAAATGGAAAAACCTGGCGAAGGAGACGACTTGAAAGAGGTGAGCTTATTAATTTTTTTCTTCCCATATGCTTGGTGTAACTTATTATGTCTTTTATTTAAATTCAGCCTTCTTTCTTGCCTTCAAGAAAAGACCTTCAGGCTCCCTTTACAAAAAAAAAAAAGGTTTCAGACAAATTTGAAGGAAGGATTTAAGAGAGAAGATTGTTTTAAATAATGGGCATGAAATAGAAGACTGTTTTTAGAGTTAAGTACAATATGGAAAATTTCAATTTTAAAAGTTGGAGTAAGAAATTATATACTGCATGCTTAAATTCTTCCTCCAAGGATAGTAGTTTTAAGTTTTAATGTGCTTTCCCACTTTCTGGGTACACGACCTTCATTCTCTTGGCCAGAGGCAGTCATCTCTGAGATTGTGGCTGAGGGATGACATGGGGAGGAAATGTTGGAAATGTCTTAGGAGGCATTCAAAGAGAGACAAAAGCAAGATGAGTCCAGCTTTTGAAAGCAAGAGGTAAGCATGACTGCTATCTGGAAAAGTGACTCCCTGGATTTATTTCTTTTGTTATCATGAGCAGCCAAGGCCGCGTGTCTCATGTGCGTAAGAATTTACCAGTGAGAGTAGATACTGCTGGCCACCATTACAGCTTGGTTTTGACTTAGAAAAAGTGGGTAAGTAAAGAAAAGTCAATCTCTTTCAACTTGGAGCTTAATGGAGTTAAGAAGATAGAAGAAAATGCAAGTGAACCTAATTAATAAGTATGATGGATATTTACCTTTTCAGCCTTGTAAACAAAAGTATGAGAAATGCCTTGAGGTAAAGAGCACTCATCCTAAACTCTTGCTTCTTATTCGAGAGTCTTAGAGGAGGACCCTTTACAGGCTGTGTTATATCAAGTTGATTATGACTTGGCTGGGAACCTTGGTCAAGCAAAGAGAGACCCTGAAATGCTGACCTCCCAATCCAAGTTTGTTTCCAGAATTAGTTATGAGTCATCTTGCCAGATAAGAGAGTGGGGTTGGGATTAAAGCCTCTGACTAACATAGCTGAGCAGTTGGAACCAATGCAATTTCAGTCCCATTCTAGAGCAATCTATGCTGCTGTCACTCAGAACTGGGGAGCGTAAATCATCCAGAAAGACAGCCAAGTTCAAGAATTACTAAATGGCCAGGTTACAGGTTTCATCAGAGATTCAACATATACTAGGGAGAAAAGCAGCAAAAGCGTGCTATCTGGAGGCTTTTTATTCTTTGATGTGATGGATTTCACACAATGCATTCTGAACATATTCATTCCCTTCTCCCACTCCTCCTAAATCTGCCCCTCAATGTATTCCCAACTCTCTCTCTCTCTCTCTCTCTCTCTCTCTCTCTCTCTCTCTCTCTCTCTCCCTCGTCTTTTCCCACTCCCTCTCCACACTCCTCCAACTCCTGGCATGGGGTCTGACCTGAAGTGTGGCCAAAATATTTGGGATCACATCATTAAGGAAAACCGACTGTCTCTCTCCCAACAGCTATCAAATGCCACGAGCTGTGTACCTGCCTTCCCCTCTTCATGAATTTCTTTCTGTTTTGGCTTGAGTTTGTGCAGGTCTTGTGTCGCAATCTCTGTCAGTTCATATATGAATCTACTCCCTTGTGCTTGCCTGAAATCATCCTCCATCTCTGGCCCTTAAAAAACCTTTCTGCCTCCTCTTCTGCATAAATCCCCTTGGGATAAATAAAGACACCTCATTTAGGGTTAAGTACTCTTAAATCTTCTAATCTCTACAAGTTGAACAGTTGTGAGTCTATGTATTAAGGGCCATTTATTGCAAGAAGCTTCTCATATGAAAGTTGAGCATTGCATTGATCTATAGATATAGCCATAAGTCATTAGGAGTCATTTAATGGCTATGTCTGCTAAGCAGAATAATAGTAGATTTTCCCTTAAGGCTTATGTCTTATCTAGCCACATGTTCTTAGCTTCATTTATGAGTCTGTATATTCTTATCCAATGAAACAACACATATATTTTAAAGTGGTTGTTTAAACTACTCAATACAATTTGTTGCTGATTTTATTTCTGATTAATCTGTGAGGAGGCGGGCCTTCAGAGATCAGTTTAGTTACAGAGAAATAAACTCTGTTTTCTCCTCGCATGCAAGTTGTGGTAATGATCCAGATACTAGAACAGGACACACATTAGTTTCATCTTTACATGGCCACGTGAATGAGCTTACGTATTAACACTAATGAGAGTGTTTCATTTTATTCTCAGCGCTTCCATATCTTATAGGCTTATATTTCATATTACAATTGAGTGATGGTTGGATATGTTAATGAAAACCTATTCTCATATTTCTTTGGGATACAATACACCACTGTGATATGTTAGTAGATCCACAGACTACCATTTACTTTTCTTTAGTGGCTTTACAACCTCATCAAATGATCAAAACAGATTTGAGAAAAGATGCAGGCAAATATTCTGCTACCATCATCTGGGCTGTAAGATCTTGATAATAGAGCATTAAGAGCTTTGAGAGAAACACCATGCTGGGAAAAGCTAGAGAGAGTGAGTGAGTCGCTGGCATGAGAAAAAGCATGGTGATGTGTATTGGTCACAAGAAGTAGCAAGTATGGTTTTGAGTTGAGTGCTAAAGCGATGAATCTGGCAGCAATGTCAATGGGAATGACTGTGAAATTTATTGAGAGTCTCTTTAGTGATTCAGGTATGAACTGAAAAATGTCAAAGAAGGTATTTGTTAAGGAGGCTGTTATTGAAATAATCAGGATATTGGATAACTCAGTAAATAGAAGAGGAGAGTAAAGATGACAGTAGTGGATCTGGGGAAGAAGAGAAACAATAGCCATTGTAGATGCTTACTTGGACACTGATAACGTCAACTCTTATAGAATCAGCGTTTAAAATAAATAACCAAACACGGATTTTTCACACTCATTCCTTTTTAACTGTTGGCCCAAAGAAAGAAGACATTTATTTGAAGACCCAGACTACCGTTCATCATAGCTTGAAAGTTGCATTGTCTGATCCTGTTTGCTGGTCCTCTAATAGGAGCCTTCTTAATTGAATTTCTTAACAATTCCTTAGGAAGAACAAATTGTATTAGTGCAATGCATTATGCAAATGTGTCACTCTCTGTTATTTCCTTGTTAATCAGCACAGAGTCAAGATAGCAGGGAATGATGCAGAGAGCTAAAGAAAATTTGGACATATTAAATTAATTTAGAATTACAATGTTTTTATTATCAAGAATGATTATGCCCCTTCACTCCTCTTATATTGGCCTCTTTTTCATAGACTTATGAAATATATATTCAAATATGTGATATATAGAGATATAGATGTAGATTATATATAATTATACACACATGTATGCATATGATACATGATTTTAGGGGTGGTGACTTGATATTGTACAACTAATTAAGAATATTATCCCTGAGGAAGGCTAATTCTTCCACTTTCAGTATTCCTTCGTTTCCTAGTTCTTTGCCTCTGAGTGGGGCCCCATGAGATATTTCCCCTTCCATGCTGACACGTCAGTTAATGCTGACTTTTTCAATCGTGAAGAATCTTGATACTGATTTCCATAGCATCTGCAGTTATGTATATTCTCATCAGCATGTAATAAATCAATATAATAAAAATATCATATACAAGCCGGGCGGTGGTGGCGCACGCCTTTAATCCCAGCACACAGAGGCAGGCGGATCTCTGTGAGTTCGAGACCAGCCTGGTCTACAAGAGCTAGTTCCAGGACAGGCTCCAAAAACCACAGAGAAACCCTGTCTCGAAAAAAAAAAAAATATCATATACACATGGAGATAAATACCTGGGACAAAAGAAACTTATTTATAAAGTGTTTATTAGTCATTACTGCTTTTTTGTTTTGAGAACTCTTTTTTTTAAATTTATTTATTTATTAAAGATTTCTGTCTCTTCCCAGCCACCGCCTCCCATTTCCCTCCCCCTCCCCTAATTAAGTCCCCCCCCCCAGCCCGAAAAGCAATCAGGGTTCCCTGTCCTGTGGGAAGTCCAAGGAACCCCCCACCTCCATCCAGGTCTAGTAAGTTGAGCATCCAAACTGCCTAGGCTCCCACAAAGCCAGTGCGAAACACCGAGAACAGATCGCCCCACTACAATTAAACCAAAGAGGTAGGCATTCGGTTGGGGAGGTCCCTGGCAGAGGAGGAGCCCGGTCCTATTCTTGAAGACCCTTCTGAGGGGTGAGAGGGATCTTGGCCCCCCCGGCAGGAACCAGGAAACAGAGCAAGGGCATTTTGTAAGAGGAGCCCCTGGCCAGCAGGGAAACCTGAACCAGTTTTAACAGACCCCTTAGATAGCATCGATAGGAGGAGATGGGCAGGCGTCAAGGAAAGAATTCACCCAATAATCTGAAAATCAGCATGAAAACACCAGAACCCAATGATCTTACAACAGAAGGTCTCCAACACCCTAACACAGAAGAAGTGGAAAAAATTGACTTTTTGAAAGCAGTAGAGTCCCTTAAACACCATAGAGAACTCTTTATTCAATTCCAAAACCCCTTTTTATTTGGGTTGTTTGTTTTCTTGAACCTTCATATTTTGAGTTTTCTGTATACTAGACATTCACTCTGTATATTTGTACTTTAATATTTTAATATTAAATTTTTATTTAAATAGAGTATTTCACATATTTTTGTCAAAATAAGCAAATTAGATTTCATTAATTCAACATACATTAGTGAGTGCCTAGGCAATCTCTATGTCATGTGTTAAGACTTAAATATAAAGAAAATTTAGCAAATGAAATAGCAAGGTCTAGGGAAAATGACGTGTCTAACAAGTTTCAAAAATTCTTTCTTTGACTCTAAGACTCAAAATAGTCAGTGATAAAAGTAAATCTAATATACAATATAGCATGGATGAACTTTGAAAATATCATGTTAAACAAAAGAAGATGCATGTTAAGGAATATGTGTTTAATTCTAGAAGCAGAAAGTAGATTAAATGTTATCAGGGGCTTGAAGGAAAAGACTGGGGAGACACTGTGTTTTAGGGTAAAGTACTTGGAAAAGAGGATAGATACCATGGAATGTATACTTAAAATCCAAAAGTCGCAAGTTTGTTGACTTATATTTTAACACAATATAAAAGTAGTCATCCTTGAAAGTAACTTCAAGGAAAGCTCTCCTAGGGAGAAAGTATCAGCTAGATGATTAAAACATTAAAAGAAATTAGAGCGGTGTTATCAGAAACTATGAGAGACTTAATCTAATAGGAAAGCCGGGGAACCCTTGCACTGTAGAGAAATGGGTAGGATAAACAGGAGGTAGCCAGGTAAAGATTAGAAAAGGTGAATGAGGGCAGAGAGTAAAAAGTGCTTGTGAAAGGTTCCAGGAGACGATGTTGGTCTGAGTGTGTGCAAGGACAAGGGAGTTCTGGGAGATTATTTACCGAGGAAGGATTTGGTTGCCTTGCCTTACTGGTTTCCCATTATTCCCTTCCCTGTCTGTTTGCACCATGTGTTTCGAAATACTAGAGTGATTTTTCTCAGAATTTATTTCAACTAGGAAGCATATAATTCAGTAATGATGAGAATATTGGCAAGGCTCTTAGCAAGCAATTTGCTTTTTCTGACAGAATGCTCAGGTGTTGCCACACATTTCCTGTGTGTTTTACTTGAGCCTTGAGTGCTGGGGTAATTGGTGTAACCCTAAAGTGAAATGCTGACATACTGTAGGTGGCGAAGAATGACAAACACTGCGGATAGAGGGTGGAATTCTTTTCCTGTTAATAATGGCCATCTTCACTGGGCAGCCCAAGTTGTCCTCAGAATTGCAATTCCTTTGCACCAGCTTCTCAAATTCTGCGATTTCCCATGGGATCTGCTGTAATTTGACAACGAGACATCTCCAGGAAACTCATATGACTGAATATTTAGTCTCCAACTTACGGAGATGCTTTTAAAGATCATGGGATCTTTATGAGGTGGGAATCTTTCTGGGGAAAAAAGGTTGCTGGGGAGCAGGAATGGAGGTTTGATATCCACGCTGCATTTTCTACCCATTCTCTGCTTCCTGACAGTAGATCTAATATGACCAATCCCCTCACGCTCCTGCCGCTCACAACTGTTTTGTGAATAAAATAAATCCCTGTGTTTTATCCTCGTGAAGTTACTTACTTGTGAAATAATCACGACTGATACAAAAAGTAAAGATAGGTTCACCAAAGATTTTGGTTGTATTTCCTAAGTGGCTTGGATTTTGATGCTTATAAAATAAAACTGAAGGATTCAAACAGAAGAACAACATAACTGTAGACCATTTTTTAGAAATAATACTAAAGCCATTGTGGTATATGAACATCAAAAAACTGGGACTAAACTAAGAAGAACAAAGGGAATAGGGAGGGACATGTTGACTCACATGCAAAGATTAATGTTAGAAATGGGTAGAGGAGATCTGAGACTATGAAGGAATTTACAACAAGCAACAGGATCTGAAGGTATGGAGAAAGAAATAATGTCATTTCTAAGATACTGGGAAGGAACACAAGACTGAGTGATAGATTATGGAAAATGAAGAGAAAGAACAGCATGGAGGCTGATGGTTTTAATGTGGGGATTTGAGAGGGAGATCAATGAAGGAACACCCAAAGTCTCAAGAAACATCTGACCTAAAAAGATGTGTTTGAGAACTTCCAGAAGTGAGAAAATTTACTGTAGGGTAGGTAAGAAGAGAAAACACAATCTAGAGAGTAAGAAAATCCTATGCTAAATAATTTGGAAAACATCAATATTTACTGGAAGGAAAAGAAGAGATGTTTTTGATAAAAACTGAGAAAGGATGGGACAAATGGGTTAAAACATAAAAAAAAAAGGAAAAGGGATAACAAATGCCAAGGAATGAGAATGTAAGGAATGTAACAAAAATACATTTTTCAGAATTTGAGTCAGTGGCTCAAATTCTGGTGTGAATTAAGGGTTGAATATTGAAAACAGATAAGTTGAATTTACCAACTAAGAGATTTTGGGTGACCTTGGTGGCAACAGTTACAGGGGAGTGTTCAAGGCAAGAAGCAGATTCTAGTGGGTTAAAGACTTAGTACAAAGAAGGGGTGTGTGTAAAAGTAGATTGTAGTCTTACACAGCTTGCCTTGAAGCAGAGGAGAGAGTAAGTAACTGAAGGATAGTACACAATTTAAGGGAAGGCTTCAGCAAATGTGTAGGTTGTAGGTTAAAAGCTATTAGAGAAAAGAAATTAAAACTATCTGGAGATAGTGGATAATTGATAGAGTGAAGCTCCCAAGAAGACAGGAAGGGTTAGGATCCCGCACTGGTGGGGATATTAACTCTGCAGGGGATGTATATTATTTTTGGTTGTGATATCTGGGAAATGGGAAAACGTATAGCTTCTTGGAAATATTTCATTGATATTCAAAAATGTGAATTATTGAGATAATTAGATAGAGAAGAGACAAACTTTCCTCTCCTATTAAAATGATGTCTGCCTGGGAATACTCTCCCAATGTGAATCTTGGACATTTCAAGTGATTCCTCCCTTCCACACACAAATGAGGAATCTTGTTGTTTCATAGCATTGCTATCATGGATCATAATTTTTATTTTAACCATTCTTAGATTGTTATGTTTTAATTTGTGTTTACTTAGTAGCTAATGGTTCTAATGACTTTTCCTATACTTACCTGCTTCTGCAAAACGTCTACTTGTGTTTTTTGGCAATTGCCCAGCAAAGCTTGTATTGTGATTTGATTATGAAATATAGAGTCTGGGTTCAAGTACTCTGAAAAATTTAGGGAGTGGAGCCTAATTGAAAGACCTGGTCCACCTTGCCATGCCACTGAAGGGTATACCTGGTTCCTTGTCCTTTGGAACACACCTGCAGGAGGAACTGAAAAAAGTTGCAAAGAAGGGTGCAGAAGATCTAAACCAGAGCAGCAGAGCTTAGTAGGCAGTTTTGGGGGAGTTTCAGAAGACTCACATACCTGTAGAAGTGTGGGCAGTGAAGTCGGGCTCATGGGATTTCAGAAGACTAACATACCTGTAGGAGTGTGGGCAGTGAAGTCGGGCTCGTGAGGTATCAGAGGGCAACAGAGACGGTATTGGAAACTGAACTAGAGGGCATTCATGTTACATTCTGTAAGAAATGTGTCTATATTTTGATCATGTACTTAGATTTTTACCCAGAGCGGATTTAAAATTACCTACTAGTAAGATAAGGTGTTTCATGTCCATAAGCTCAGACTCAAGCAGCAGATGCAGTAGAATGGAAAAGTCAAGCTTAGGCTATATGAAAATTCTAGACAAGACTGAACTCCATTGTATAACTTTTCTGAGAGAGAGAGAGAGAGAGAGAGAGAGAGAGAGAGAGAGAGAGAGGTGTCTATATCAAGATTTAGCTCTTAGGCTTTGGCATTGATATTACTGGTGCTTTCTGCTTTTAGTCTGGTTTACAGTGAAAACTGAGAGGAAAAGCAGAGTAGAAATATATTTGGGAAAAAAATGTACCTTGTCTAGAAAAGGAGTGTTTAAAGGAGCAGAAGTGGAGGCACATTAAAATCAAATGTACTGCTCCCTCAGAACAACTGAAAGGCTGGTCATCTTGGGGATCATGTCAGGAACTGGACAGACCATGTGCATTGCAGACTGAATGGTAGAAAAGACTAAACTTTCTCGTGAGAAGAGAGAACCCCTGGGGCACATTAATAACAAAGGACAGCCCAGGAAAGTTGTTGCCCCATGATTCATTTCGCTGTACCCAGTCACTCAGGAATTCAGTGGTTATTAAAGCCATAATCCTAGGGGAGTTTAGCTCTATTTAGTGGAAGACCTTAGCATCATCCTCATAATGCTGACTTCTGGGGCATGTGGGACTTCCATTGTCATAGACGCTTCCACATAAAATCTCAAAGGAAGGCGTATGAAATCAGAGCTGGACCAAGTAGCTTCTAACACAAGCTACGGAGGAAGCTCTGAGAGTCAACCCAAAGAAGCATGGATGATTCTGGGATCTTGGGGTCACGAGGGAGAACGTAGATCATCTGCTAGGGAACATAAAAGGTAGTGGATGGAGCCAGGAAGGCTTTGTGGGCTGCAAGTAGCAATGCAAGCAACAGAACTGCCCAAACCCTATGGAATTCAGATCACATAGCCACAATGTACCCCAAGTGCTGGTCATAGAACTACAAGAATTAATGTTTCCACTCTTGGATTTCAATTTTGTTTTCTATACCTCCTTCCTACCTTCTAGAATAGAATATTTAGACATTGTATATTGATAGTAGCCTTTTCCCCTCTCACATAATATATTCTGATTGCAGTTTCCTTTCCCTTTACTCTTCCCAGTTCCTCCTGACCTCACTCTTATATATATATGAAGAGCCCTGACATAACATGACATTATGAGACAAAGAACCTCCAAAGATGCTATTGAATTCATTCCTGTTGGCTGTCTCCTTCTGTGCATTCAGCGTACACTTAAGAGTAGTTTATTTATCCAGTGAGACTCCCTTGGAAGAAAATATATTTTCACTTGCATATGGTTATAAATTGGAGATGGCTTCTTGATTAGGGATGTGGCGTGTGTCCACTTCTTTAAGCTCTAGGATTCCATCTGGTGCAGACTTGTGCAAGGCTTGCGCAAACTGCTTCCATTCCTGTGAGTTCATTTACACATCAATCATGCTGATTTAGACGGACTGTTTTCATGGTGTCCTCCAACCTGGCTGGCTTTTGCTGTCTTTCCTACTTCTCTTCCAAGGGGTTCCCTGAATGCCTAGGGAAAGAATCTGATGGAAACATCCCATTTAAGGCTGAGTGTTCTAAGAGCTCTCACTCTCTGCTCAATGTGTGGTTGTGGGTCCTGGATGTGTTTGCTCCCCTCTGCTACAGGAGGAAGCTTTTCTGATGATGCCTGAGTCACGGACTGATCTATGAGTACAGAAAGTCATTAGGAGTCATTAGTACAGCTTTTTGTTCATTTTGTTTTGTCTAGAACAATAGTATTTGGTTTTACCCCAGTTCCCCGGCGTATCTAGTCTCAGGTTCTCAGTCACCCAGGCAGTTGTCAGTCATGGAGTAGTCCTTCAGTGAAGTCAGATATTAGCTAATTACTCCACAAACTTTGTGCCTCCATTGCATTAGTATTCAGCAAAGACATCCTTTTAGATCAAAGGGTCCCTGAGTTCCTGCTTACGTTTTTTTTTTTTTTTTTATTTTGGCCATGTGTGGAGTACCTCCCTGGACCAAAGACACTAGCACTCAAGTGCGAAGACTCTATGAAGGCACCAGCTCAAGGAGAACTCTTTAGCTTCTCGTTAAACAGTCACTCATAGCTAAGGGTGATTTGAGTCTTAAAGAAACTTTTCTATCTAAACTTTGGAATAGTGGTGTTCTTTGCATCTTGAATTTTGTTGAGAGATTAAACCCACACTGAGATGACTGTGAACTCTTGGATGCCTGTTTGTTTGAATGTGAAATGTCTTCCACATGCTCATTTGTTGAATGCTTGTTCCCAGATGGCAGAATTATTCTGAAAAGTTGTGGGGCTTAGTGTGTATGTGTGTGTTTGTGTGTGTGTGTGGTATATGCATGCATGTGCATGAGCTCTTGTCTGTGCTTGTAAAGGTAGGGGTCAGAAATTGGCATCAGGGTTCTTCCTCTATCATGTTTCACTCAGGTAGTGAGTTTCTTAGTGAGCCAGGAACTCCCTGTCCAGCAAGCTTCTAGGACCACCTCTTTCCACTTCTCCAGTCTTAGACTTACACATGTGTGCTTCTGCCCTAGCTTTTCCTTTTACAGGTGCTAAAAAATCTAATCCCCATTGCTTGAGCTGGTACAGTTGTCAGCTAGCCACTGAAAGGCCCAAGCTTTGTGTTTGAAGGCTCTGGAAGTGTTAAGAGGTTTCACTGGCTGGAAGAAGGTTATGCAGCCATAGTTTTAAAGATTTGATCCAGGTCCCAGTCCCCCTCTTCTTTCTCTCATTCACCATAGGTTGAACTGCCTTTCCCTCTGCACTCTGCCCCTTATATGATGCTCTCTCTGCTTCACAAGTGGGGTCTAACCATAAACCAAATTTTCTGAAAGTCAAAGCTAAAAAATCTCTCCTTCTGTAAGTTGTCTGTTATTTTGGTCGTAAATGCAGAGCAGTTACTAATATATTTATTATTACATTTGCTATTGAGGTTTTAGAACTGTTTATGCATTTTGCTCCATGAGATTGCTATTGTAGAGTTCACAAAATTATCCCCTACAAGTTTGTACCTTGTGTTTTTATTCCTACAGCAGCGTTCTACATAAAGTTATAATTTTGAAGAGATTAAATTTATCAAATGTTCCTTTCAAATCCTGTGCTTTAGAGACTAAATCCAATATTTCATTGTCCATCTGTAAATCTGTTTTTTCTATTTGTTTCCTTATTTGCTGAGCCATCTCCCCTGCATCTGATCATTTTTCACTCTGAATGGATATTGAATTTTGGGAAGTACTTTTCTCCCTCAGTTGGTGTGATCTTATGACTGATTGACTTGGAGACTACTTTAAGTCATACCTCTTTAGTCTCTTCCATTTTTTTTTTGTTTTAAATGACTGTTTTCTTAGATAACCATCTCCACCTTGTTTTCAATTTGTTCATGTCATATTTTGAATACATTTTTCTATAGACAGGATATTATACTATCATGTTTTCTTAAACTACTATGTAAATCTTTTTCTTTAAGTTTTTATATCTTTAAGGTACATTTAAGCTAATTATTGATTTTTTTTTTTTTGCTTAAACCTCTCATTCCTAGTTTCTGTTTGTTTCATGTTTTCCTATTCTCCTACGATGCCTGTACTTTTTGTAAGCAAATCGGGTACATGTTTACAAAGCAGTCTTGCTTCATATAAACTGTTTTTAGGGACGTTGCTTTGTACTAGATGTTGGTTGTACTGGATATTGCGGTACCCTTGTGTATCTGAAATTCTTCAGATAGTGTGTTTATCCTTGACTGAGGGATAAATAACCTAGGAGAGGTTTGAAATACTCAGCTCTTCATGATGGGGAGACTAGTGGAGCAGAGCGATTTGCATCATGGCAGTTCAGAAAGAGGCAGGGAAGGATGGGGTAATGACCCACTAGGTTTTATTCCTTCTTCAGCTTTATTTCACCTGGGCATGGCCCGTGGGATGCTGCCATTCACGTGCAGGGTAAGTCTTTCTGCATCAGTTAATTCTCTTGGGAACTGATCACAAATCCACATAAATGAATTGCACCCATCTCCTGGGTGATTATAAAGCCAGCAAAGGTGAAAGCAAAAACCGTCTTATCAGACGCTGATGCTTTAAAATGAAAGGCGATTGACAGCGATATCTTGATGATGTGCTCCCTACATGTTGTCAGTTATTGTTTCAAGTATTTATTGTGCATTAGCACCACATCTCTGACTAAAGTTGGTGTTTCAGCCTCATGATTTGAGAGACTGACAGGATCAGGGCTATTTTCCTCACTATTTCTCTTTACACACACGGGCGATCCCATGTACTTTTTGGAGTTTCAACCCTTTGTTATTTTCTGTTTGAGGAATTTCTGTTAGCCAGTCCTTAAAGTTTGCTTGTCCAAAAGTAGATTATCAAAGTTCTGTCCTTCGTTTTATTGCAGAACCCCAAGCAAATGATTCTTTTCTTTCTTTCCGTAAAAAGGTTACACTATTTTCTCCTCTGGTCTTCACGGATTGATCATAAGATGAGGTCTTAATACCACGCATCTCACTGCCTAATTTCAGAATGACTTTTAACTTTGGTTTTTAAAGATATAACCTAATGCATATAACTATGAATTTCTCTTTTGTAAAAGCATATTTACAGCCTGTTTTGCTCCTTAAAGTTTTTGATTTATGTCTTCCACCAAAATAAAAGATTTTCAGTTCATATCTCACAAAGATTATCTGAATCCCTGCTCTGTCTTGCCTGTCTAGAATACCTGTGACTCCTTTCTACTCTTCCCACAATCACATGGAATGCTACTCTTATTTTTAGAGATTTTAAAATAATTTCTATTCTCATCCAGGTTTGCTATTCCCTTACTTATTTCCAGACAGTTTTTCTTATTAAGCAACACGATGATAGCTGCCTTAAAGTCATTAGCAAGTGTCTTAACAGCAAAACCATGTAAGTGAAGACTGCTCATTCATTTCCCTGCTGCCCAGACCCAAGTAATCACACAGAAACTATATTAATTGCAACACTGCCTGGCCTATTAGATTAGGTTTCTTATTAACTAACTTTAGATCTTAAATTAACACATTTCTATTATCTGTGTATTGCCACAAGGCTGTGGCTTACCGGGTAACATTCTGGTGTCTATCTCCTTCCACAGCTATGTAACATCTCTCTGACTCTGCCTACTTTTGCTCTACATTTCTGTTTGGATTTCCTGCCTGGATTTACTCTGTTAAGCCATTGTCCAAAAGCAGCTTCTTTAATAACCAATGGCAGTAAAACATATTCATAGCATACAGAGGGGAATCACATATCAGAACCCTATTGGTTTTGGCATCTGCTCTTGTCACTTTGGCTTCTGGCTAATCCTGGAGATTGGGTACAGGGTCCTCCATAGTTTCTTGTCTAGGATATGCAGGGCATGATACAGAAGCAGAGCGGACTTATGGGCATACTGTTGCTCAGTTCTTATGGTCCCTTACAAACCTATATTCTTACAAGAATTCAGACTTCAGACAGCAAGGGGAGGACATTGTACACTTGTGGGAGTGAGGGTAGGGTGCTACATCTTCATGCAACTGTGTAAGTCTCCATGCTGTATTTTCATAAATATCATCATTCTGTATAATAAAAGAACAGATTGTGTAAATAACTTTCAACATATATACTTTCAGAAAAACGATTAAACATAAAGGCACATTGTCAAAGTAGTATTCCTTCCAGAAAATCATAATAGCCCAGTGCAATGCAACTTATACTTTAAGAATAGACTTGGGGAGTTGTCTATAATAACTTCTCTGTACCCTCATTATTAACGAGTGCTGGAGGTGCAGGGCGGCTATGAAGAGTTTCTTTGGGGCATAGGGAGATGCTCACCAGTTACGAGGGTGCTCTGCTCTCCCAGAGGACACACCTTGATTCCTAGCACCCATGTTGGGCAATCCAAAACCAACTGTGAATCCAGACTCTGGCTTCTACAAGGTCCTGAACTCATGTGTACACACCCTCACACAGATAGCATGCAAATGATCTCAAGATAATTATAAAAATCAATTAAAGAATTCATTGAGTCAATGGTTGAGAAATTGTACCTTGCATTACACTTCCACTCCCAAATGAGAAAGTGATTACTTGCCATTGTAACACAATGGACAGCTCTAACAAGTTCAATTTTGGAGACAACCTTATTATCATCCATCCCCCTTCATGGAATAGACACTAGTCTCTCGGGAATTCCCGACTAACTCTGGTTATATCTCTGGAGATAGTATCAGTGACCTTGGAGAGAAGCCAGGAGAGAAGTACATCTGCATCTCTGTTCCTCCATCCTTATCAGTAATTAATGCTGGAACCTTAGTGAGCTGTTATGGCCACCCAAGCTTTTCCCCACATTATCTCTTTTGAGCACATATGTAATTCGATTGTTGTCAACCACATTTCTAACAGGCTCTCCATATGCATAGTCCTCAAACTTATCAGGCCTTACCCATTTTAGGGCCAGGAGATCTATTTTCCGGATAGACTACTAAGTGTCAAGCATAGACACACTCCAGCTGGCAGCAGATAGCACCCTGTGCTCCCTCTTCTTGTTTTGACAGAATACTGCCCTTAGGCAGTCAAAGGTGGAATCTTTGTAGATAATGAGAAGCAAAAATCAGCCAAGAGGAGGCAGAGATTATGTAACCCACTGAGATACCAAGGAGTTTAAGGCTTTCCCCTACAACTTCTTCTATGTATCAGAAAACTAAATAGGATGTGGGTAGGGGGAAGCTGAATTCCTCTCTTCCTGTGAGCTTCTTCTTCTTAGCCTGCAAATGCTCAACTGATGACTATATATCAATTACTAAATGTTTTAGCAATCTAGTAAAATTCTTGTCTGAAGATCCTGTAGAAACCAGCACACTGGTGAACCATGCCTTATCCCCTATAATTGTGTTGTCTGGATAGCAAGGAGAAACTTTCCAGGCTCTGTCTTTACTTCTCATGTATACTCTGGGTGAATATACAGAATATTTTTTAAAAGAACAGTTCTTAGGCAACATAGTGCCAATTATTTGTTATTAGCATAGATACTGATAATGTCTGCTTTTGTAATCTGATGTCAAAATGGCAAAAGAGTTCTTATCCTTATTAATTATTCAGAAATATGACGTTGGCTCATTTAAACTAACTTGTGCCTTTCTCTGTCCTGGATGTGCTTCTGGGTAGGTGTGTGTACACAAAGGAATAAGCTGTTTTCTACATGAGCTCTGGGGAAATTTCTAGGTTCTGAGGATAGGTTATGACAGCATTGATCCAAAATTGGCTAATGTATTCTTTTTCTTTGTTGTTGGGAGCAGTGAGACCCCCAGATCCTGAATTTCTTGTAAACCCCTGACCTGAGTGCCTACAGCTGCTCTGACCACGAGACCTTCAGGAGTTCCTGATGGCAGGAGAGTGGTTTCTGGTGGGTTTGGCTGGGGCGTGGCTATCTCTATATAATCTGCCCCTGAACACAATAAAGGGGGCATTCTTGGGAAATTCAAGGATGACCCATGTCTCTGTCTCTCTGTCTGTGTGTGTTTGTATATTTTAACCTCCAGCCCCCTTGCCTAAAGCTCGCGAACTGGGTGCCAGTGCACCAAGCGCAGACACGGGGGGGGGGGGGGGGGCAGTGTGCAGCACTTTGTATTTTTCCTTTTCTTATAATGCATCCTGGCTGCATCCTCCCCTCTCTCCACTCTTCCCAGCCACTTCCCCCCCACCTACCCTCTCCCCAAGAGTCTCTGCTTTTCCACTTTCCTTAAGAAAATGGCAGGCCTCCTAGGAATATCAATCAAGCACAATATAACAAGGTACAATAAGACTAAGCACAAACCCTCGTATCAAGGCTGGACAAAGGAACCCAGTAGGAGGAAAAGGGTGCCAGGAGCCGGAAAGAATCAGAGACAACCCTACTCTCACTGTGGGGAGTCACAACAACCAAGGTGCACAACCATTACATATATGCAGAGAATCTAATTCAGACCCATAGAGGCTCCATTATTGTCACTACTGTGTGTGTGAATTCCTATAACCCACACTTAGTGATTCCGTGGCCCATGTTTTCAATTCCTCTGGCTCCTACACCTTCCTCCCCATCTTCTGCAGGAGAGTTCTACCTAATGTTTGGTTGCGCGTCTCTGTATCTGCTCCCATCAGCTGACAGAGGAAGCCTCTGTGATGACAATTGGGCCTGGCAAAGATCAACGAGGATAGCAGACTATCATTAGGAATCAATCATTCATTGACTATGATGATGATGATGATGATGATGATGATGATGATGATGATGATGGCGGCTAGTCACGTTTGATTCTACCCTAGATCTGGGCCATTCTGCTTCAGGTTCCTGCCTATCCAGGCTGTGACTGGCATGGGCCTCAGGTTAAACCAGTCATTGATTTGGCCACTCCCACAAGCACTGAATCACCCTTGCCCCCAACACATCTTGCAGTCAGGGCAGGTAGTAGGGCAAAGATTTTGTGGTTGGGTTGATGGCCAAGTCCCAGCACTGGAAGTCTTGGCTGGTGACAGAAGATGGTCAGCTCCCTATCCCGCGTGACTAGGAGCCTTTGGTAGGCTCACCCTCATATGTTCAAAGTAATTTCCACTGCACTAGGCTTCAACATTATTCTTCAAGCTCCTCCCTCATGAGTTTCAGTCTTTTCTCTCCATACTCTTTTGTTGCATGCTTCCCTCTCCAGCCTGATGCCTCCCCCCCCCATCACCACCTGACTCCAGTCCACCAAAAAAATCTATTTTATTTGCTCTTCTTAGGGAGATTCGTGCATCTGCCACTCCCATTGAGTCCTCCTTGTTTCTTAGCTGGGCTGTAATGTGGTTATCCTTTACCTAACAAGTAATGTCCACTTATAAGGAGAATATATCATGTTTGTCTTTCTGAGTCTGGGTTATCTCACTCAGGATGATCTTTTCTAGTTCCATCCATTTGCCTGCAAATTTCATGATGTATTTTTTTTCAACAGATGAGTAATACTCCTTTGTGTAAATGTACCACAGTTTCATTATCCATTCTTCAATTGAAGGACATCTAGGTTGTTTCCAGTTTTTGAATATTATGAATAAAACTGCTATTAACATAGTTGAGCAAGTGTCCTTAAGGTGTGATGGAGCATTTTTTGAGTGTATGCCCATGAGTGGTATTGCTGGTTCTTGAAGTAAATTGATTCCCAATTTTCTGAGAGACTTTCCTACTGATTAATATACTGACTGTACAAGTTTTCTCTCTGACCAGCAGTGGAGGAGTGTTTTCCTTGTTGCACACCCTTGCCAGCATGAGTGGTCACTTGTGATTTTTAGCTTAACCATTCTTACAGATGTAAGATGGAATCTCAAAGTAGTTTTGGTTTGCATTTCTCTGATGGCTAAGGATGTTGAGCATTTCTTTCAGTGCTTAAGTGCTTCTCAGCCATTTGAGATTTCTCTGTTGAAAATTTACTGCTTAGGTCCTACCCCATTTTGAATTTGAGTATTTGGTTTATTTGATGTCTAGTTTCTTGAATTTTTTTTATATATTTTGGATATTAGCTCTGGCTCAGATGTGGAGTAGGTGAAAATCTTTCCCATTCTGTAGGCTGCTGTTTTGTACTGTTGACAGTGTCCTTTGTCTTATAGAGCTTTTCCATTTCATGAAGTCCCTCACATTAACTAATGATTGTTAAACTGCCTGTGCTATTGGTCTCCTATTTAGCAAGCTGTTTCCAATGAATTAAAGGCTACTCCCCATTTCCTCCACTATTAGGTTCAGAGTATTTTCTTTACTTTGAGGTCTTAGATCCAAATGGACTTGAGTTTTGTGCAGGGTGATAAATTTGAATCTATTTGCATTCTTTATATGCAGATATCCAGCTAGACCAGCACCATTTGTTGAAAATGCTTTCCTTTTTCCTTTGTATATTTGTAGCTTCTTTATCAGAATTCAGGTGTCTATAGGTATGTGGATTTATGTTTGGGTCTTCAATTCTATTCCATTGATCAATGTATCTGTGTTTATGCCAATGCCATGTGGTTTTTATTACTATAGCTGTGTAGTACTGTGTGAATTCACTGATACTTCTGGATATTCTTTTATTGTACAGAATTGCTTTAGCTATTCTGTTAGGGTTTTTTTTTTTTTTTTTGGTTTTCCAAAGTATTGTCTTTCCAAGGTCTGTAAAGAATTGTGTTAAAAGTTTGATGATGACTGCATTGAATTTGTAGACTGCTTTTTGTAGGGTGGCTGATTTTACTATGTTAATCCTACCAATCCATGAGCATGGGAGATCTTTCCATCTTCTGATATCTCTTTCAAATTCCTTCTTCAAAGACTTGAATTTTTTTTTTTTACAAATCTTTCATGAACTTGGTTAGAGTTACCAAAATATATTTTATATTATTTATGGATTTTGTGAAGGGAATTGTTTCCCTGATTTCTTTCTCACTTCATTTGTCATTTCTGTATAAGAGGGATACATTTTTTTTAGTTAATTTTGTACTTGACCACTACCATGAAGGTGTTTATCAGGTATAGGAGTTCCCTGGTAGAATTTTTAGAGTCACCTATGTATGCTATCACATCATCTGCAAATAATGATACTTTGACTTCTTCTTTTCCTATTTGTATCCCCTTGATCTCCTTGTTGTGCTTTACTGCTCTAGCCAGAACTTCAAGTACTATATTGAGCAGATATGGAGAGGGTAGACAGCCTTGTCTTGCTTATGATTATACTGGAATCACTTTGAGTTTCTCTCCATTTACTTTGATGTTGGCAACAAGTTTGCTGAAATTTTCCTTTATGTTTAGATATGTCCCTTGTATCCCTAATCTCTCTAAAGCTTTTATAATGAAGGGGTGAAGGCGTAAGTCACAAACAATGCCACACCAATTTGGGGTTATGATTATTAGGGTGGTATTTATTTAAAGGGGAAAAAACTTACAGATCACTGTCCCAGGCAACAGCCCTCTATGCAACCAGGAAAGGAGTCTAGTTGCCGGCGGAGCAGGAAGTGAAGAGAGAGAGGAGAGGGAAGTGGCCGCTTTTTTAAAGGGAGAGAGACCACGCCCCAATGGGCTAGTACCTCAGCGGTGATAGGCTGGAGGAGTGGGAGGACCTCCCGCAACAAAGGGGTGTTGGAATTTTTCAAAGTTTTAATTTTGAAAATTCTTTTGGCATATAATGGGATAATCATGTTTTTCTTTTCTGTTTATGTGGTGAATTACATTGACTGATTTTGGTATGTTGACCCATCTCTGTTTCACTGGGATGAAGCCTACTTGATCATGGAGGATGATCTTTTTAATGTGGTCTTGGATTCAGTTTGCAAGTATTTTGTTGAGTATTTTTGACTCTGTTCCTGAGGAAAATTATTCACACTAATCCTTTATTCCATCCAATTTCCTTTTTTCCCAAAGAGATCCCCGATCCTCCATAATTTTCCCCAACCCCCAACCCTACACCAATTATAATCAACCTCTAAATGATGTCCCTAACCCTGAGGATGAACTTTGTTGGGAGAGGGGACATTGTCTTCTAGAATTACTTCAGCTGTCATGGGGGCAATGTTCTTTCTATGGGATCATATGAAAGTAAAATGATAGTTAAGTTCCAAGATTACTGTCTGGTATAATTGCAGATGGTCTATGCATATTCTGTAGGGTTTTTCTGAGGTTCCTATTTGGAGTTCTGGCAAGAATATTGTAAAAGGGTATATCATTTCAGCTAACCAAGTTGGAACCATCTTGAGCAGCTGGTACCCAAAACAGGTCTTATATAGTCGCCCTATCAGCATCATGACATCATATAAAATAGGTGGAGTTGTTGTGGTGCCACATCTTCTTCCTGGAACTTCAAAGATTACTGCAGGAAAATGTATTGTTCATTGTGGAAAACTTAAACATTATTTATATAGACATATACATACATATATATTCAATAAAGTATATGATAAAGACAAAAATAGATATGAAGAAAAGTAAATTATTTTCAAAATTCTTTCTTCTTTCTGTTCCATACCAGAAAGCTCTTGACATGAAACAGAAACTCTAATTTTTTCTTTTAACAACATGCATGGATTTAGAGAAGAACAGAGCCATTGTCCACTCCAAAGTCAGCTCTATATATTCATATATATAGATACATACATAAATTTAAATCAGTTTTGATCATCTGTCCTTACAAGTCACATTCCTTTTTCTTGATAATCCTTATTGGATAGTTTTTTTCCTTCTGTCATCATCCAAATATCCAGGGTCTCTTGAATTTTTGAAGATGTGTATTTTCCTATAAAGACAAGAGCAGAACCTTGCCACAGCTCTGTATGGTTTCTTTACCACATGTATGGTTGTCACCGTTGTGGATGAGCCATCATTTCTCTTTCTCAAGAGGTTTCTCTTTTTCAAAGCAATCTTTATTGATTTTGATGGTATCCATAGTTTTTCTTCTCCTGTGGAAATAAGAACAAAACCCTTTCCCCAACATAGCAAATTGTGAGGTCAACACATCCTTGAAATACACCAGCTGATTTAATTCAGAAGACTTTTCTATTATCCAATGTCTCTCTGCTGCTGTTGTCCCTTTCTCATTAGTATTAAGAAAATTCAAGGTTAATAAAGCATTTTGTAAACTATTTCTGGGGGTATTTCCCATCCCTTTCTGTTTCTTTAACATATCCTTTATATTTTTATTTGATCTTTCTCTAACTGTTTTACCTGTAGGATTGTGTGGTATACTTGTAATATGCTTTATGTTATAATAAGCAAAAAACTGTTTCATTTTCTTAAAGATATATGCTGGACTATTATCTGTCTTTATTTGTGCAGGTATACCCATGATGGCCATTACTTCTAATAAATATGTGATTACTTAATCAGTCTTTTCTGAGCTTAAAGAAGTTGCCCACAGAAAACCTTAATAAGTGTCAGTGGTGTAGTATACATATTTTAATTTTCCAAATTCTTCAAAGTGGAACACATCCATCTGCCAGATTTCATTCCTTTGAGTACCCTTGGGGTTAGTCCCTGCAGGTAGTGGTGTTTGGTTATGTAAAAACCAAGTAGGACATCTTTTTATTATCTACTTAGCTTGTTGTCATGTAATAGAAAACTTTTTCTTTAAACCTATGCTGTTGACATGATGTTTCTTATAGAATTCTGAGACCTTTAACACACTTCCAATCAGTAATTGATCAATTTCTGCATTTCCTTGTGCTAGAGGATCTGGCAGTCCAGTATGGGATCAGATGTGTGTTATTTATATAGGACAAAGCCTATTTCTGATTATATCCTGAACCTGTATGAATAATGAAGTAAATTCTGTATCATCTGGCATAAATTCAACAGTGTCAATATATAAAACAACACTTTCTGCATATTGTGAATCAGTAACTATATTAAGAGTTTCTTTAAAGTCCCTTAGCACCATGAAAATAGCATATAATTCTGCCTTTTGGACAGAATTATAAGGGTTTTGATCCACCTTACTTAATTCTTCTGATTTGTAACCTGCCTTTCCTGACTTATTTACATCAGTATAAAATGTATGGGCTCCAGTTATTGGAGCATCACACAAAATTTGGGGAAGAATCCCCAAATATAAGGTTAAGTCTATCATTTTTGGGATAATTGCTTTTAATTTCTCCCAAAAATTAGAACAAGCTCTTTGCCATGATTCATTTTGTCTTCCTATAACTTTAATTTGGTAGTAAAAGGCACTATAATCTCTGCTGGGTCTATACCTGCTAATTGATGAAGTCTCAATTTACTTTTTATAATTAATTCAGAGACTTTTTCACATAAATTTTTAATTTTTTACCTGGTTTATGTGGTTAAAAGTTCCATTCTAAGATAATATTATCTCTTTGCATTAAAATTCCTGTAGGAGAAATTCTGGGAGGCAATATGACTAGAATACAATTAAGATTTGGATTCAATCTATCCACATGTGCCTCCTGTAATTTCTCCTCAACAATTGTCAATTCCTTTTCCACTTCAGCTGTTAATTTTATGTGATTATTCAAGTCTTTATCACCATCTAAGGTTTTGTTAAAATGAATTATTAGATCAGGTATTATCCCAACAGCTTGCAGAATACAATCCAGAGTATTAATTAGGAAAAAATTTCCATGGTAATGTTGTCTACAATTATATAACTTTCAAATTTATTGATCTATTCATTAATAAAATATTTACCTGGTATGAGGTCCGGTAAATTGTTTTATTTTATTTTTTTTAAGTTGGAAAATAGTTTAATGATATTATTACTTCAAACTTTATTCCCTCTAAAAGATTCTATTCACTGGCGACATGTTAGCTAAAACAACACTGTGTCGTCCTTCTGAGGATTCTTGCCCTGAAGCCTGGAAGAAACAATCTTGTATCCCACTGCCATTCCCCCATTTCCCTTCAGAGTGTTTGGGTATGAGGCTTCTTCTGGGAAAACAATATATTTTTGTTTCCTCTTTGGGCACTAGGGAAGCATATTTTATAGTGAGCCACAGATGCTCTTATTTGAATCCTTCTTCAGATGTTGCTCATTTACATTTACACAGAGACAGAAAGCCTACAGATTTATCATAGCATGATGGATTTGCAGTATGATTGTACTTATCTTTTTATTTGCCACAGACAATGTAAATAGGTAAATTGTTTTAGATGTAAAAAAATCTTCATTGTCCAGCAGGTGTCGTCATTAAAGAGTAGCAACTAGCAGTGCAACCTGGGCCACAAACAGTTCTGAGCGGCTTAAGTTTCCCCACCTGATGCTGATTAAACACTGAAATATATGTTTGCTTGACAAATTAAAAGCAATTAAATCAATTCTGTAACTGGAGCAAGAAGCCCAGAACTCAGGAGCTGGGAGTATAAACTGGAAGTTGGGCAAGTTGCCACACAGCAGGGAACACAGCGGGGAACGTGACAGGGACTGTGTCGGTGGGGGTGGGTGGCATGGACATGTTTGAAAATTTCCAAGTTGCAGCATGCAGTTAGCTCCGCTGTAGTGGGGGTTTTTACAAAAAAAAAAAAAAAAAAAAAAAAACTGCTTAGTAGGTAAAAGCAAGAAGCAAGTCAAGTGGGTGGGTGTGGGAGACTTTCTTGGCTGTGGATTGTTTAGGCCTTTAAGCCGATCCACCTGGTAGGTGTGGCATTCGGAACCACATGGGGCGCCAGATGAAGAAGGATGTTAAAAATAGAAATCCCACACTAGCTCAGAATTGAGTATAATAAAAGGTTATTTATTTATGGGTTGAGTCACAGATCACAGTCCTCTACTGGAACAGGGAACAGCAAACAAATCTCCGCAGCTGGAAGAGAGGCTAGACTCTTTAGGTCAGCAAATGTAGACTAAGAAGCCACGCCCAAGTGGGCAGTAACTTAAAGACTACTGGTGGTAGGAATTCCCCCAGCGCTCTTTTTTGAATCCTAGTGTGGTTTGCACATCAGGGTAATGATAGTCTCATAAAATGAATTTTGCAATTTTTTTTCTGTTTCTATTTTGTGGAATAATTCGAAGAGTATTGGCGTTAACTTTTATTTGACAGTCTGGAAGGATTCCATCAAAAAACTGGTAGAAACTGAGTCATTTTATTTGCTTGTTTGTAAGACTTTTAATAACTGCTTCTATTTCCCTAGGGATTATGGGTCTATTTGTTTATTTTGTCTTGCTTTAACTTTGGTAAGTGATATCTATGGAGAAAAACATCCATTTCTTTTGTATTTTCCGATTTTGTGGAATATGGCTTATTAAAGTATGACTTAATGATTCTTTGGATTTCCTAGGTATCTGTCAGAATGTTTATTCAAGGACATGTTAAACGATAGCAGATTTGTCTTCTAATAAAATATGAATGAATTTAACACTAAAAATCAGAATGCTATACATCATCAAGGATTTTAAAACATTGAATACACTGAGGACATATCCCACTTGGCAGAACTCTCAGAAGTAAAGTGGATTTCAAGGAGTATTACAGTGATGAAGGACACCTTTTCCAGATAGACAAGTTCTTGTCAGTATGGAATAACAAATGTCTTCTGCAGACAGTGAATTAACAGAAGAGATATTTGTGACATGCTTTTGAATAGATTCATAATTGTTATCATTGACTTTCACTTTATGTTAAGGTGATGAACCTTTGGGGGAGAACAGAGTTTTAGCTGACATTTTTCTTTAACACTTACATTATGGCATATTATATTATTATGTCATAGCATACTATATTATTACATCATGATATGCTATATTATTACAACATGGAATAATATAGTTTTACATCATGGTTTACTGCATTATTACATCATGGAGTACTGTACTACTACATTATGACATACTATATTATCACATCATAGTATTACATCATGGTGTGCTGTATTATTGCATCAGGTGTGCTGTATTATTGCATTGCGGTAATCTGTACTATGACATCATCTTGTACTGTACTATTTCATTCATGACTGATATTCCATAAATTCTGATCAAAACATTGCTCTCAACAATTACATATAGAACACAGAAATTAAAAAAACATTGTGGTTATTCAGTGAAAAACAAAATTTCCTCATCCCAGTTCCCACATATATCCACTGAATTTAGAAAGAATCATTTGCTTATAATTGGACATACCTGGGTTCATTCAAGTAAGATGTCATATGGAAGTTTGGGGAGATGTGTGTGTGTGTGTGTGTGTGTGTGTGTGTGTGTGTGACTGGATTTCCTGTAATAGCCCGAGAATATTGCCATGATTGTGATTTACACCAAGGACATTTGTGGAACAGCCTACATGTTCATCAGCCTTTCTTCCAAGTAATCAGTTAACTTGGCTCTTACAGAGACATGGATGAAAAGCATCTTTATGCTCAATTGCATAGATTTCCTTTCATCAAGGATGATTAGACGATGATATTAGATGAGTACTTATCTACCAACGTCCAAGACCAGTGTAATTCTCCTCTAAGGTTTCATTCACAGCTCGAATGGCTAGCCATGGATGGTGGATTGCCCACACTTTACCTTGTCTATTACAGACTTTGCAACAATGTTTCTTGTTATGAAATAGATCTTTAAATGTAGACGGAGACTGCTCGTTCTTCTGGCCACTCAGACCTGCAAAATCACAAGGAAACTATATTAATTACAGCACTGTTTAGCTGATGTCTCAGGGATATTTCTAGCTAGCTCTTACATTTAAATTAGCCGATTTCTATTATATATAGTTACCTCTTGTTTCTTGGGCAGCTACATGGTATCTCCTTGACTCTGCCTACTCTCTCTTCCAGCCTGGCTATACTTTGCCCTGTCATAAGCTAAGCCACCTTTATTCATTAACCAGTAAAAGCGATACATATACAGAAGGACATACCACATCATTTAATTTCTTAGTTTATTTTCCTATGAATAAAGCCTTTTCCATTAACATCATGTATGAACACACATAGCTTTATCCGTTAATGTGGCTTTCATATCAGCATTGTTTCTTATCAACAAACTTACCATATCATAAAATGAATTCAGTCTAGCTTTGTATGGAATTTACAAACTAATTTTGCGTGGAATTGACTAACTAACCACCATTCAAACACCTAGACTGAATAGGTTAGCTTAAAGCAACAGGAGACTGTTTTTGAAAACTCACCTATTGTGAAAAGTATACAGGACTCTTGAAATTATTTCTACAATAAGCATAAATATACCCCAGGCTACTGACAAATATTAGATATCATGTCCTGCACATAGTTTGCGTGTCATTAAGTAGGAAAGATAACTAGAAATGTCTCTTCTTAGAATTGCCTCTGATGTCTATACCTAAGAATTGTGGATTTGGGGGGATGTTAAAATCATAACCCTTCAAGGCTGGTGAGGGCACTGGGATGTGGTTCTATCCTCAGGAATGGTATTCCTGTCCTTAGGAAAGAGTCCTGAGCTCCTTCTGTTTTTCTGCCTTGTGATGACTGAGAAAAGGAGGCTTTTAGCAGGCACCAAATTTCCTAGCATCTTAAGCACATAATTCCTGGCACTCAGAAGTAGGGATACACAGTTTCTTTGCTTATAAGATAGCCAGTTTATGACAGTATGTTACAGCAGCTTAAAATATGTGTATACACAAACACCCCCCACACACACCCCACACTTGTTTGTCAACTTGACACAAGCTAGAGTCATCTGAGAGGAGGGGACCTCAATTGAGAAAATGCCTCCATAAGATCCAGATTTAAGAAAGATATCAGAGGGCCCAGCGCACCTCTATAGACTCTGCATCAGGTCCTGTCTCCAGGTACCTGCCCTGCTGGAGTTCCTTTTCTGACTTCCTTCAGTGATGATCAGCGATATGGAAGTTTCAGCCAAATAAACCCCTCTTCCCCAGGTTGCTTTGGTCACGGTGTTTTATCACAGCAATAGCAACCCTAACTAGGACAATGTGTATAATGTGACCATAGGCAATTTTTGAATTTTTTTGTTTGCACTCAAAATATGTTTATGACATTTTTACATAGCCCGAATGCATACCACAAAAGGAGAGTGAACTTTCACATGAGCATACGCATGTGCTTAAAATACGAAGAGTATCCCACAGGGCAAACCACCAACCAGAGACAGATGGAGGGAGCCCGACTTAAGACTATAGGACTTTATTTATACAATGGTAGTCTCATCGCGTTGTGTAAAGGCATGAGTCTGTCTTTATGAGACAGATGCTGATTTTCCACAGGAATGGATATGCAGGATAATGCCTACCGGTTTTTCTGAGTTGTCTCCCACCTTGTGCAAGCATGGTGTTTGGACACCGCATGTCTGATAGTATGTTCCCAGTGAAGATTAGGCTTATGTTCTTCTAAAAAGAGATTCTTTCGTAAGATATGGAAGATGAAAGGAGAGCTAAGCCCTCGTTAGCCCTGACACTGGCAGGCAGGCAGCCCCCAGAGCTCCTGCAGAAAGCAGACGTGAGGTCTGTCGAGGCTGACCAGAGCTCTGGAGAGCGTCCACTCTGGTACTTTGGCAGCTGACATCACTGGTGGGGTTATCTTAAAATTTCTTCAACAGCTTATCTTCCCGAGGGTGTGGGCAGCTTTTTCTACTGTTGCAGGCTGAACTGTAAGGCCCATGAGTTAATATGTTGAAGCAGTAACACAGCTCCTTAGATGAAACTGTATATGGAGACAGGGACTTTAGAGAACTCATTTAAGTTACAATTATGTTGTAGTATAGATTGACATCATGATGAGAGGGAAATATTAGAATACACAGAAAAAGACTGGGACCTGTGTGCATGGAGAAAAGACCTTGTGAGGATGTAGAGGGATACTAGCCAACTGTAAGCTGAGAAGACATGTTCCAGAAGAAACCATCTTTGTTTGCCATCTGTTGCCATCTCTGCCTTGGAAGCTTAGTCTCCAAAATAATGAGAAAACAATTCATAATCTTGGAATGATGCAATCCATAGTATTTCATGATTGTAGACCCTATGAGATTAATACAAACCTCCAGTATTTCCAAAGTTTTTGCTAGTTTCTCTCTCTTCATTTCTCTGTCTATCTCTCTCTTGTCTTTCTTTTTTCTCTTTCTTTCCCTTTTTTTGTTTTTAGAAATCCCATCTTTAAAAAAAAATTAGAGTTGTTTTCTTTTGTTTGACCCTAACTACATTCATACAATATAAAATCTCATTTAAAAGAACAAAACAAATAACAAAATAACAAAACACTAAAAAACATTAAGCAATATGAAAACAAGGCTATTTCTCAATGTTTTACATGAAAAACATATTAGGCTAAACAGACAAATATCATGCCTGAAACATGGTCACTTCTAAATTCTCACTTTCCATTCAGTCATGACAGAGTGTGCCCTGATATTTGAGGAATTTATTTAATGGACTCTGCTTTGTATTTCTTCAGAATTTGCAAGAATAAAATATAACATCCTTCTCTCTCACCAACTGAAGACTCATGCTGTGGAGGAGCAGTTGTCAAGCTGGGGAACAGGCAGTCCCCAATGAGTGGGACATGTGCTGAAAGGGTCTTTGTCATTCCTTGGCACCTTCTTCAGCCTCTGCTGTTTTCCATGTTTGTGACAGCTGTCCGTATAACCATCCAGCTATTAGGATACTTTAGTATCCAAAACTGATACTCTGGGAATTAATATACATGCTTTTAATTTTTTAAAAACATATACTGATAGTAGCCAAAACTCTTCTCTCAAAACGTTATCAGGGGATTAAGAATGAGACATTGAACTGATAGGGACAATTTGAACTGTGTGACACTGGAGCCTGCCACTGTCAGCATCTCGTGGTCTGCTCCCTGGGCTGAGAGCAAGTTTAACAAGAGGCTCCAGCCATGGGATTATTAAACCTTCTAATGGATAGTGTTTTGTTCTCTTTGATGTTGTAATGTAATCACTTTCTTTAATTTTCAGGTTTAGTTTGTATTACTAGAATACACAAATACAATAGGCTTTGTTGAGATTAGTATTCAGAATGGGTTTTATTTCTGCATAGTTCAGAATTTTCTTCTTTTCATTTTTTCTTCATTTTATTTCATTTATTTTAAAGTGTATGTGTGAGAGTGTTTGTGTGTGCGTGTGTGTGTATGTGTGTGTGTACACGTGTGTTTGTTTGTTGCAGCCAGAGTTGACTTTCATCAAATGTCTTCCTCAAATTCCCTCTACCTTAATATTTAAGACAGGCTCTCACTGAACCTCACTAATTCCACTAGACTAACTGGCCGACAAGCTTCAGAGATGTCCCTGTCTCCACCTCCCCAGTACTGGGATAACAGGCAGTTACTGGCACATGGGTGCAGAGCATGGAATTCAGAACCTCACAAGTGGGGCAAGATCTTCCCCAGTTGAACCATCTCCTAACACTGTCTTTAGAGTTTCTAGACACATATCAGGTCATTTGAAGGAAAGGAGATCTCTTTCTCTCCAACCTGAACAAGACATGCTTTTTTAAAATTTTCTTTTGTAAATACTCGAATTAGAACATCCACAGTAACGACACATGGAAGTAGCCCAAACCTGGCATTGTTGTATTGGTTACCAGCAATGGAGAAACTTCGCAGGCTTTTGTCTGTCTTTACTCTTGTTTGTTCAGATGTCCTTTATCATCTGAAGAATCTCCATTTCCCCCCAGTTTTAATGTTTTCATCATAGAATTGCGTTGGCTCTTGCTAACGATTTACTTTTTTATTTTGAGAAGATTATATGTGTTTGGCATTTTTCTATTGATATGATGTACTACATTGATTCATTTGGGATGTTAAATTCAACTCATAAGCCTGAGGAAACATCTCACTTTCACATGACAAACTATCTTCTACATTCTTTTGGATTTTTTTTTTGGTAATTTTGTTTAGTATCATTTTCCTATAGTCATAAAATATTGGTATATACTTTTCATATTTTTTGTACCTTGAGTATCAGACTAATATGGGTTTCTTGAAATTAAGTTTGTTTATACTGTTCTCCTTCTACTTTTAGAAAATATAACATTCAAAATTATATAGAATTTAACATTCTTTTGCTTTGGTCTTTTCATCATGGCAAAAATTATATAATCAGTTAGCCTCTTTATATATTATATGTCTTTATCTCTGTCTACAGGAACATGTCTATTTTGTTTTACTGGAATGTGGTTGTTAACAGTGTTCCTTCATAATTGATTTTTATATTGAAAATAGATTCTTCTCTCATACAATGCATCCCAATTCCAGTTTCTCCTCTTTTCATACCTTCCAGCTCGACCACCTCCCCTCTGCTCCAGATCCACTCCCCCCTCCACTCCCCTTCAGAAAACAGCAGGCCTCCAAGAGACAACAACTGAACACGACAAAACAAGATAAAACCAGACAAGGCAAAGACGCTCCTACTGAGGCTGGACAAGATAACCCAAAAAGGAGAAAATGGCTGCAGAAGAGGTAAAAAGTCAGAGACACACACTCACACCGTTAGAAGTCCCATAAGAACACCAAGCCAACAGTTGTGAAATATGCACAGAGGACTTGGGGCATCCCCAAGACCTACTGAACCTAACCAGGGCCCATATGGGCTCAAAGACACTGAAGCTTCATAGTTATTCCTATTTCTCTGTTCTTTCTTTTGTGGTTTTTATTAATGCAAGCAAGTGCTCTCTTTTCAGTATGATGGGAATGCTTTCTAAGGGAAGAGTATGATTAATATATATATATATGTGTGTGTGTGTGTGTGTGTATGTATGTATACATATATATATATTTAAAATTAAAATGCTTACCTTTTTAAGAATGTCATACATGAGCACTATTCTATCTACCTCCCCTCCTCCTTCCTCCCCACACAACTCTTTCCATCCCTCAATTCCCCAAATTTATGATTTCTTCTTTAATTATTATAGTTTCATTTATACATATGTGCATCTACAACTTACTGTGCTTTGGGGCTGACCACTTGGGATTGGATAATGTATCCAGGACTCATCCTTGAAGAATATTGATTCTTCTCTCGACAGTCATTGTGTGGGGCCTTGTGACATTTCTCCCATCCACATTGTTATGTCAGCTGGTGTTGTCACTTGCAGATCTTGTTCATGTAGCCATATTGGTGAAACTTCATGCATGCAGCTTGCCCAGCATCTCTAGAAGACAACACTGTTCCTCACCAGATGTTCCTACAATCTTTCCATTCACTCCTTTGGAGATTTTCCCGAAGATTTGGATGCAGAGGTTGCCCTGTAAATGTGTCAGTTAGCCTTGGGAACCCCACATTCACGTCTTCAATGTTTATAAAGGTCATCTTCCTAGTGTTTGCTCAGGGTTGCTACTGTAATCTTACCTCATCCCAGGTCTGCTTCAAATACATACTATCTTATTTCTAGTCGGATATAGGGAGATACTTATGTATAATTGTGCCTTCTGCCTCTTTTGAACTGGCATTGTTATATGGATTATGTCTATATGTGCTACATATCAAGATGCATGGTGCTCATTATTATTTCACAATATTTTCCATCTTTTTATAAAGTTGAGGTTATAAAGAAGCACAAGTTTTATTTATAGTTTGCTTTATTTGCCTTCTAGATGGTACTTCTGGTCATCTTTGTTCCTAGATTTGAGTTATTGTCTAATAATTTTTTTCATTTTAATACAATTTTATTCTCATTGGATTTGTTTGGCCTGTTGTCATCTACATTACATTTCAATATGTTACAAGGAACAATAGTCCAATTACACCCACCTTATGTTATAAAATTAATTTTTAATCCATTTGAGAAAAGTTATTATGGAAATGAAGCATGTTCTGTTTTGGGGATAACTGTGCAATTGACTTGATAGATGTTCATTTGTGCGTGGTGTATGTGTATATGTGTCTGTATGCATTCACATGCATGTACTAACACTCATTTCCCACCTGAATAATATCTTCTTGGTAAGCATATTTATACCCAAAATTCTACCAGATTTTTATTTTTTGATAAAATTTATTGATTTTATTTTTGATCTTTGAAAGATTTTTCTATATAGGTGACTCATGATTTAAAGTACAGTTTTACAAACTTTTGGTCGAAACTTGGCCAATAATCTTATATACACTCTCTTGTACACTAGAAAGACATTCTCCTGGCTTTCCAGATTTTCTGTGTCTTTGACATTTGACAGTCCCTATATATCTGTGACATTCTGACATTTGTGATACTAGATGTTAGCTGAGTCCCTTGAGTATTTTGGAAGTCTTTTGATGGTTGTCTTGCCACTTGCTGCTTTCCCTCTACCCTCCGGCATTTCATTAACCTGTAATGATATGTTGAAGTGTTTAACAAACTTTCATATTTCCTCAAGCCTGATTAGTTTCTCTTCCTTTTTTCCTTTGGATTGTGTGATTTCTCTTGTGCTAACTTCAAGTATGTTGATTCTTTCTTTTCTAATTTTGTGAATTCCCACTGCCGATGAGCATCTCTAGGAAATTATTTGATTATTGGGCTTTCCTTGCTAAGATAGTGACATGACTCTTTCTAATAACTTCGCTCTCTACTAAGAGTCTTCATTGGATGGGACAGAGCTATTGTGCCTTCATTTACCTGCTAAACATTGTTTCCCTTAGGTTATGAAATGTGTGAGGAACAGTTGCCTTGGAGTCTTTGTCTTTGATTGTGACATCTGAGTCTTTCTATAAGCCATCCCTATTGTCTACTTCAGCTCTCATGTCTGGGTCTCACTTTCTTGTCTCTCTGTTTATCTTATAGAAACTGGGCATTTTAGATCATTTCTCCTGCCCTGGGCTATTGGTATTTAGTTTGTTTAATTACTTGTCTGCACCACATCAATGATGCCTACTTTTCCACTGTTTGTGATGTTCTTCGGAGAATTTGGCCTTCGGCAAATGCACAGTTCCCTGTACTGACAAAGGTTTTTATCTGTCCCTCTTTTTCTCCGTTCTTACTATTAAGCTTCTAGCTAGTGTGTATCTATTATTATCAAACCAAATTTGACTCCACTAATTACTAGTTCATTGCTCTTTTGTTTTGACAATGCCTGAGGAAACAAATTGTTTCATAAACTAATCCAATTAAATTCGGGACCCTTGGTAGAGGTAGTGTTTAAAGCTAATCTTTCTATCTTGTCCTGGACCCAGAAGTATGTCTGGCTGACTCGGTTTCTCTTTATTAAACCTTTACTTTGTCTATAGTTGCTTTTGGTGGCATAGTCATATCAATTTCTTAATTTATTACCATGAGACATTGATTGCTTTGAAAACAATCTTTACACTTCAAATCTGCTACTTTCACTTCAGATAAAATCAGTTTTTCTGGGAATCTCCTAAAAATTTTCTATCTTCTACTCCAACGCTTGAGAAAGGTTAGTGCCCTGTCCTCTTAAGATAGCACCTCTACTCTGCTGGGCAAGGACAGTGTCCACCGACTTTCTCCTGTCTCCTCTTCTGACCCCAAACTAAGTTTGCAGAGAAAGTTTTGGCTCCTTTTAAGTATATCTTCTCCAATACATGTAAGTAAAACTTCTATACATGCCATGGACATAGTTTCTCTCCCCTGGAGGAGAACACCTACCTGCAGGAGAGAAGTGATGGGTACCACCATCTTATCCCTTACCTTTCTAGGCTGGACTATGAAGGACACAGAGAATCTTGGGTGTGGGCGACAACTGCCAAGACTAGACATTTTCTTTCATTGAGCTGGAGGTTGGCAGTTGGTACTGCTATGTATGCATATCAAATGTTCTCAATCTTCTAAGATTTTATTATACTAAAATTTATGGAATGAATATTTTTCTATCTCTTATATGTGTCTTGGGGACAATTTTAGAGAATTTGAGGAGAAATTCACATACACACATTGTTTTATTGGTTCTTGTTGTTGTAATGTGGGGGGGAGTCTTACTGAGATCTTTATTTTATCATTCCAAATCTGCCTCCTCAGCCTTATTGTGCTTCACAATATCTCTAGACTAAAAACAATCAAGGAATTATTATTCAAAGTCAAGGGATTAAGTAAGAAAAAATGTGATGGCTTGTTCTCTATGTCTATCAAGATAAGAACAGTCTCGAATTTATACTATGGAAGATCTTTTTTTGCTTCATTGTAGGAGAATTCAGACAAGATCTTTAAAGTCATATCAAATGAATAAGTAAAGAACTAGGATGAAAAATGTCTGTGTAAATACAATATAAAAACTGGAGGTTTAGTATGGGTATTATCTCTCCAAGGTGCTCCTACCATTGAGGAAGATGATCTCTAGCAGAATATCAGACTTTGGATATTCAATCTGAAATAGTTCCCATTTCCCATTCAGGTAAACTGGAGCCTTGACTGTAGGTCAAACATTTGTTTAGTAACAATATTTTACGGGGAGCAGAAAGGTGAAGAGATGGAGATAAACTTTTACTGTTGATGTGACTTCTCATTGGTAGGCTCCAAAGGATGCTATTGCGGCAGGTGTAGCGAGGTTGTTCTTTCCAAATAGCCATGTTTACAAGAAGAGGGGGAAAACACAAATCGGAAAGCACTTACCATGCTCCTCTTCATGGGAGACCATAATGTTCTCCTGCAGTTGTTGAACAAGGTGATTAATTTATTTTTTTATTAGCATTCTTAGTGTTAACTTGTGGGGATGGGGTTAAAAACCTTTCTGGGGGAAAGACAGACAAGCCTCTCATGTGGCGTCACAAGCATGAGAGAGTCGTGCTGTAGTGGTTTTGAAAGCCTTATGTTGGTGCAGCGGATGAGGGGAGGTTGGATGGTTCCCAGGAGTGGAACTGAAGCTGGGACAGCTGGGTGACAGCAAGGGACTGATTTTCGACAACTGCAAGGTACCCCCCACCCCCGCCACAGAAAAAGGTTGGTTTTGAAGTTTCCTACAAAATTCACTGCGGAAAACACTGGGCATATCTGAAATGAGCCAACATTTGCTCATGAGTAGAAACTAGTTAGTTAATTTATCAGAAATAATTTATATGAGAAATTGGAGGCTAGGTACCATTTAGCTGTAAAGAGATGGCAAAGTAAAATGAAAACACCCGAGTGCCATAAGAGAATCTGCGAAAACAGCTGCCAGCCCTAAGCCTGCTTGTGCAGCAAGGGCGGCTGCAACCACCAGAATCCAGGAGTGATCTTGGCTCTCTGAGCAGAGCCAGGGCCCAGACATCCAGGAGAGTGGACGTGACTCTGCTTTGGGGTGTAACCTAGAAAGCCAGATCAGTGAAGCAGACTATTATTCTGATAATCACAGAAGCAGAAAATTGTAGCAAATGATTTTTGTAAACAAGGAGAAGAAATTTTGGTAGATAGTGGCTGAAAGGAGAGCAAGCAAGAGAACTGAGCAAATTCTTCCTTGACTTTTTTCTTTTTCAACTTCCTTCTGGTGGTCCAACAGTGATTGGTTTTCTCAGGGAGGTGGATGGTAGTGTCATTTGTAGAGTATCAGCCCGAGTACCATAAAACCAACTAGAGAATCAGAGTTGGAACAAAGGACAGTTGCTAAATTACTGCCCTATTTTTGTTAATAGGACCATGGTCATAATAATGATTTTGCTCATTTTTATATCTGGAATCAGTTGTATATGGTTTCAGGGTGTGTTACTGGTCCCACATGTCTGGAGACAATTATCTATTAAAGATTTTAAGAGCTGGTTAGTGCCCCTATATGCTGCAGTTTTAAAATGCAAAGGCATAAAAATTATCCAGTGTATTTAACACAATGTTTCCAAATATCACCATTTCCTTTTATTGCTATTACATACTTTCTTACTGGAAAAACACAAAATGAAGCCCAATGCTGCTGTCTCTTAACAGATGTCTTTCACAATGCTTGCACTGTTCTGCAAAATAAATTAGACAAATGTACAAGGGATTGAATATAAGAGTTGCCATGGAGCCACTCTCCCAAGCCCTACAGTGCAAATATGAACACCCATGACAAATGATGCATAACTCAGACATGTTATTTAGGACAGGTTGCCCAAGTAAGGTAGACTGGTAGATTCTAGGGATCATTTTGGTAGTGACAAAATGACATTTCAAGTACTTCACTGAGTTTGATTGGAGTCACAGCATGTAGCGTTTGGTCTCTGGAGAATCACCTTTGAAGCCTGTGTGCTCCTCTGTTGTCTCTCTGATATCTACTTACCTTCCATGGTATGTATTGCTCAGCCTGGCTCCATTCTCTGCCTTTCCCCCAGCTCCTCCTTCCTCTGTATGTTCATCTCAGCAATTCCTTATTAAGTTAGCTTTCCTCTCTGTGTCGGAATTTGCATTATCAACTGCTGCTTTGTACTCTCCACCCATCTTTTGTTTCCGAAACAATTAGTCAACCTAATTCTTAAGCTGTTCTCCTGTTGTTTCTCCAACCCCATCATATACCACATGAGATCACCCATTGCCTAGAATTCACGCCTCAGCAGAGTTCCGGCATGCTAACTCAGCATTTTATAATCTCCTTCCTTTTCTTGTTAGTTTTGCAGCTTTCTTGTCTCTTCCAGAGGTTGATCAGACACTTTTGGGGGCTCAAACAGAAGTACTTCACTGAGTTTGTAGATAGCTCTGGTGACAGACCAAGTATAAGTGTAGCAGTGCTAACCTCAAACAAAATGAAACAATCAAAACACAACCAAGCAAAATTAGAGGACAAATCAGTACACTAGAAAACAAAGAAAGAAAAAAACAAAGGGTGATAGATAATATAGATTCAACTACCTCAAATTTTTATTTCAGAAAATGTAAGGTTTAGATCTTCAGGATCAAATATTCCATTTCAGCTTAAGTCTATTAATTAATGCTACAAATTTCCAGATATTTAACAACTATTTATAGTAAGCTAAGTTTGTTAATCATTACTTCTTATCAACATCTTACATTACAATTACAAGATTTTGGTTTTTGAACTTGGGGCTTTTGATATTCTTTTTCCTTACCTGGTGCCCTTCTGATGATTACTGATGATTAATAATCTTTTTTTTGTTTTGTTTTTTTCGAGACAGGGTTTCTCTGTGGTTTTGGAGCCTGTCCTGGAACTAGCTCTTGTAGACCAGGCTGGTCTCGAACTCACAGAGATCCGCCTGCCTCTGCCTCCCGAGTGCTGGGATTAAAGGCGTGTGCCACCACCACCCGGCCTGATGATTAATAATCTTGATAATTATTCTGCAACTCTGAATTTTCACAAATATCCCTCAGCTTCACAGGCAACTGGTATCTTGGCTGGTTCCATATTTTCCCACATTACTTACAAATTCCATATCACTCTTGTTTAGCTTCAAATATGGCAGAAGGGAAGTCTAATGGCAATGGGATTCATTGATTTGTAGATAACTTCCTATCTTTAGTTTTTCTATTTTTCTTGGATTTCTGTACAGGACATTCATGTGTTTCATATCAAATATTATGCCAAGATAATTTGCTCTTTTTCCTTTTGAGTTCTTTGCTAATCCTTATTTTAATCTCAATGATATCAATTTGTCTGTCAAAAGTGATCATACAGCCCTCCAATTTATCTGAGAGAGAAACATTGGGAAATTATTTTATAGTTGCTAGACTCAACATGTTCTTATTATTTTCTGTCCCAATGGTTATTGGCTATCCTTCCTGGTTATATTACCATGACTGCTGGCCTTCTCAGTTAGGTGACCTTTCTTTATTGTCAATTGTGCTTGTTTCTGGGTTTTAGATGATCCTATGTATCACCTGCCCCTTACAATATATAGATAATTGCCTTGCTTTGTACCATTGTCTTTAAAGGACTTAGAGTTACTGGCTGATACTTCTCAACCTAAGTATCTAAATCAAATTTTTCATTTCTCTGGGTCAATATTATCCATTATTTGCCTTCACTGGCTTTTAGCTCTCCTCCTCCTTTTGGGCCTTTGAAGTACAAGGACACTAGCTCCAAGCCAGGTTGTGTATTTCCTCCAAGATCACAGAATATTATATACTATGTTCTGTCTGGAAGGATGCTGTATTACAACCTTCAGTCACTACGTCATATAGCTACTTGGAATTTGTATTGTTGGCATCAACTAACAGCTCATGACAACATCCATTAGATTATTATATCTTTTGTTGAGCAAGACTCCATGAACAACCTTAAGGGGTTCTTTGTGAGATTATAATCAGGGTGACCATCAAAGACAGTTTTCTATATGGCTTCAACTGTGAAAGGGTCTACTCCAAAGCTTATACATATTAGATTATCTTATTAGAGCCAGTGAGTAATGGGAAATATATACTTTTGAGGTAGACATTACAATCTATATAATATGACCATTTTTTTTTACTTAGAAGCAACAATTGCACTTAGACCAACTGAACAAAATAAGGACAATGATCAAAAGGACATGGATTAGCTAAACTGAAATCAAAGGAAACCCTGAGGAACTGTGAAACAGTTCATATCCATATCAGGATTGGTGATACGGTAGACACAGTGAGCTAGAACGCAGAAGAAATGGGTGAAATCAGGGGTGACATCTATAAGAATAAGTGATGATTTCTAATCTTACATCATTCCAGTCAGTACTCAGATTCAGAGAGAAGTGTCCTGTTACATTAGTTCCAGACATATCTGAGGCCAGCAGAGAGATTTGCTGTTGCTGTTGTTCCTCTCTTTATGATAGATAATGTGTTTATCTCAACAAATCTAGAATGAGGCTCTCAGAAAATTAAGCACAAGTGACACAGACAAGAACAAGCAACACCAATGGACCTAAGCAACAAGCTGGTGTAGTCATTTTATCTGAGAAAACAGACCTCAAAAAAATTAATCAGAACAGATAGGGAAAGACACTATAAAATCACTCAAAGAAAAATCCATCAAGAAGATATTTCATTTTTAACATATATGCACCAAAAAGGCTCCCAAGTTTGTACAAGAAACCGTTCTATAGATTAAATCACATATTGATCATCACCCACTGAGAGTAGAAGAAATATCCTACTTTCACCAAGAGACAGGTCAGCTAGACAAAAACTGACAAAGAAATGCTAGAGCTTGCTGACATTATAAACCAAATGATGTATTTCAGTCATATCCAAAAGACAAGATTAATATAATCACCATTCATCCAACACCAGCCCATGACACATCACCTCACATTGTGAATTGATGGAGGAAGGTCATTGGTTAAATAAAAAGAAACTGCTTGGCCCTCATTGGTTAGAAGATAGGTGGGAGGAGTAAACAGAACAGAACGCTGGGAGGAAGAGGAAGTGAGCTCAGACTCCACAGCTCTCCTCTCGGGAGCAGACGCCTCAGAGAGATGCCATGCTCCACTCTCCCAGGCAGACACAGGCGATGAAGCAAGCCGCCAGGTTAGACATGCTGAACCTTTCCTAGTAAGACCAGTGCTCACAGATTATTAGAGATGGGTTGATTGGGATGTGAGAATTAGCCTGTAAGGGCTAGAGCTAAAGGGCCAGGCAGTGTTTAAATGAATACAGTTTGTGTGTTGTTATTTCGGAGCATAAGCTAGCCAGGCTGCCGGGGTCCTGGGGACGCACCCCCGCTCCTCTTATTACTACAGTGAATCTGTGTTGTGGTATCTTTGGTCTAGCCATTTACACTACTCTTTAGAATTGGTTCGCTTCCATGCAAATTTATGCATATTGATACCACAAAAATACATAAGATTGCTCCTCATCTTTAAATGAATATGGGAACTCCACCACACTGTGTATAATAAAGGCACACTTTCAAACACTGAGGCTTGTGAATTTTGATTATTACCTACCAACTTTATGTGTGGCTCTGCTTCTTGCCTTTATCATGTAGTTTGTTAATTCTTTGTGTTGGTCTTTATTTTTAAAAAATAAAGGAAAGAAAATATTTTGTAAATAGCAGGAGTAATTGACACACTACATCAACAAGAAAATTGATTTAAGTAATTTTGACTCTTCCTTAAATATGCAATAGATCTGAAGACCAGCACATTAAAAATGTTAATTACATAGAAAATGGTTGATCTAGACACTTTTAATCAGTAAATACAGATTTTTTTTCCCTAAAAGAAGAAATAAAAACTGTTTTAAGTAAAAGAGACCCACAAAAAATTGTATCTGGTCCATCAGCACTATTAGAAAGGCTTGAGGATATTGTTTGGTTTAAACAGACCACCTAAGAAGAAAACTTGATGTGGAACAGGAATGAAGAGCAAGAGAATGAGAAATATATGGAAATTCACGATATATTTATTTTCCATTTAATTTGTGTGGAAATATGCCATACTGCTTATCACCAAGTATAGAACACCAGGGGTTATTATGTATCCCTATATTTTAAATATAGCAGTTTTATCATAGTGATATTGTCTTGGTCAGTATTTCTATTGCTGTGAAAAGATGCCATGACCATGCAATAAATAGAACAAGCAAAAAATATAAGCATTTAATTGGGGCTTGCTTACAGTGTCAGAAGTTGATTTTATTTTCATCATGGCGGGGAGCATGGTGTTGTGCAGGCAGATACGGTACTGGAGAAGTAGCTGAGTGTTCCACTTATACATCTAGATTTATAGTCAGCAGGGAGAGAGAGGGCCACTGGAGCTGGCCTGGGCTTCTGAAACCCCATAGCCCACTCCCTGTGACACACTTTCTCTAACAAGACCACACCTTCTAATCCCTCCCAAATATTGCCACTCCTTGATGACTAGGCATTCAAACACATGAGTCTTTTGAAAACATTCTTCTTCAAACCACCACAGATATTAAATTTTTACATGAATGAGGTGACTATTTAACAGGCCTATGCAAATCCAAGGTTTCTGAATAGTATATGGACTCTAAATGTATATGGTCAGATCTCTAGAGAGATTCTGAATGGATCACTATCAATGATCTATAGTCAACACGAATACCTTGTAAATGCAAAAACTGCAGTAAAGCAATCTTAGTTTCTTCTCCTGGTGCAGTGATAAAATGCTCTGAGTAAGGCAACTTTGATGGAGAAGGGTGTACTTGGCTCACAGTTCAAGGTACATCATGGTGGCTAGAAGCAGCTGTGCATATCATCTCTAGAGCAACGAGCACATGAATATGCTCAATTGTCTCTCTCCATTCACACAGTGCAGGATCCCAGTTAGGGAATGTTGCCATCCACAGCACACGGGTCTTCCCACGTCAATTAGGAAAATCGAGATAACTCCCCATAGGCACACACAGAGGCAATCTCTCAAGTGATTTTAGGGTCTGTCAAGTTGTCAATCAACAGTAGTCATTGCAAACATCAATGCATGAATCAAAATAGAATTCTCAAACATATTCTAAAATATAAAAAGAGACAAAAGAGAGTAATAATAAAACAAAAAGACATATAGTGAAATAATCGCCCTAAATCCAACCACATTGCAATTAATAAGTATAGCAAATTTTAATGCAGTAAGCTCTTCATGAAGAAGTGAGAATTTTTATGGTGAAGTAAAACACAACTTCTCTGCAGGCTATCTATGAGTGACAGGGCACCTTAAATATATGGGCACAGACAGCTGTAAATGAGTGGGGAAATGGTGTGCTGTGCTAAGTAAACAGAGAAAGTAGTGAGAGTGATCAAATAACTAAAAACACACTGTACTACAACACGATGCCTATTTTTTAAATAAAGAAAAGGATGCAGCAGAATGTGGGAATCGGCGTAGGCAGAGGTTTCCAGTCTGAATTGCTTGGGCTGGATGACATCACTGAAAAGGTGACAATTAGTTTACTCTGCATGGATAGGATGACACAATCATAATTAGTTTTATAACTCAGACTGCTAATAATGCGACTGCTAATGATAGAGATGACAGACCGACCCCCGGGTAGTTCCCCAGTCAGTATACAGCTAGGTCAGTTCTTTAAAGTATTCATCCTCATCTTTGGGGAATTCACCTGACCATCACATTTTGTTGCAGAAAGGTACAGAGAAGAAACTGAGCCTCTCATCTCATATTGTGGGAGATCTAGAAGCAGGGGTGCTGAGATGTCTTGATGGGTAAGTGCTTGTGTCTAAGCACAAAAACCTCAATACCAATATCCAGAATCTACATAAAAGCCAGGCAGGTTGTTAGCACACCGCTGTCACCTTAATGCAGATGGAACAGGAGCTACAAAATTCCTGGCGTTCACTGGCCAGCCAGTCCAGCCCACAGTGCAAGTTCCAGCTTCAGTAAGAGACCTTCTATAGATAACAAACAAATTAATTAATTAATTAATTAATTAATAGAGCAATTGATTCATTAATTACTGAATGAGTGAGTGAGTAGAGAGTGATAGTAGGAAACACTCAAAGTTCACCTCTGGCCTACACACAGATAAAGAGAGACAGATACATACATTGTGTATCATATCCCATTCCTGCTCTCTCTCTCTCTCTCTGTCTCTCTCTCTCTGTCTCTCTCTGTCTCTCTCTCTCTCTGTCTCTCTGTGTCTCTGTCTCTCTGTCTCTCTGTGTCTCTGTCTCTCTCTCTCTCACACACACACACACACTCACACACACACACAGTAATCTGTTGAAAATATTGATTTAGATATGTCAAATTAAACAGATTCTGTTACATTTGAAAAGAAAACGCATTACTAGAGAGTTTCCACTATTTTAGAACTTGTATGTTGTGTTCTTTGATAGGTTGTGTGGATACATCCATGAACAAGAAAAAAAAACTGAATGAACAGAATGTTTCATGGAGAGAAAATAAGAGACCGCTAGAAAGATATGTATTTGGGCAAGTTATAAAATGTATGCTCAGTTACATGAAGTGGATTAATAATGGAAGCAAACATTTGAAAGAACGACAGGCAAGCACGTTTAGCATGCGAGAAGCCACCCGATGAGTCACACAACCAGGTTTCTAGCCTATGAGAAGACTAGGAAGGTAAGGCCAAGGACTTGGGTGATGGTGTCCACATAGGGATTCGGCAGTGTAGTCCGACATAGTGCTTTAAGAGCAGTTGGGGTATAATCAGATCTCCACTTTAAATTAAGCTCCATAGAATCACATGAAGGATGGGTGTGTTAGATAGGAGATGCTAAAGCTAACCCACAAACATTGATGTCCACGTCTATAGTAGACAACAGTACTGAATTATGAGAAGCCAGTAGCGTGTGCAGTTGAGGAATTCTTCTTAGGTAGATTCATCAAGGAATTATGGTAATGCAAACTACTATTTATGAGTTGGAATTTACTATTTATGATTTGGAATTGCCTAGCATTTAGCAGTGAGGTGGACAGTATGGCTGATGATCTAAATAAGAAAGGAAAAAGGAATTTGGCACGGGAAGGCTCTAACAGGAATATGAGTTTCTGTTGCTCACATATATGTAAGAGGAGCACCCGATATAAATTATGTCAAACGTGTGAGAGACAAAGAAATGGAAGCATCAGAAAGAGCCCAGCAGGAGATACGGATTAAAAATCCTGTCCAGGTGGGTCTTGTTTGAAATGATGAAAGCAGAAGAGATCTTCCAGGAATTATAAAAAAACAGAAGAGAATGGCTAAGGACACAACACGGGACACAGCAACATGTAAGGGAGACGAGAAGCCAGTAGCCAAAAAGAGAAGGATTAATTTCATTTAAAAAAAATGAAATACACATTAGGACATATTCTTTAATAGACATAAAAAATAGAGATTCAGTCAGATGGTAAGGGACACATGCCTTTAATCCCAGCACTTGGGAGGAAGAGGCAGGCAGATCTCTGTGAGTTCGAGGCTAGCCTGGTTTACAAGTGCTAGTTCCAGGACAGGTAGGGCTTTTACACAGAGAAACTTTGTCTCAATAAACCAAAATAAGTAAATAAATGGAAAAAAGAGCAAAAGGAATAATAAGTAAAAATGGAAATTGGAAACTTAACTAGAAATAACAGGGGAATAGACAAAACTAAATATACTGCCAGAAATACCACTCAGCCATTTTGGGGGGAAAATCAAATTATAATTCTACATTATTGTTCATATGAAAGTTAAGTCTAGCTAGAGAGAAAAAAATTACATTTATAAAATGTATACTAAAATTGGCTACATAAACAATTGTTATGTTTTTGTAATCTCAGAATAGAGATTATACCTTTAATACATGCACACAGTACATTTAATACATAAACAGAAAGAGTATATTTTTAATACAGAACATCACAACAGAAGAGAAAAGGTGATGCATTTGAGAAAGAACATTATACATAAACAGTGTCAATCTAGAAAAACCATCAATCTGGAAAAACAAAAAGGACATCACAGGGAAAATAGTGAGCAAGTGGTGCCTCAAATCTATAGCTAGCGGGTAGTGTGAATATTAATAGGAGTGAACAATTTGCCACCCTCATCCCCAGTTTTAGCTTTGTCATATTTTTAACTCTGCTTTTTACCTCTCGTGTGTTATAGAGAAAAGTAGGAAAAAAAATAAAACACAACAACGTCAAACCAAAAACAAAGAAAAGGGTACATTTCCTTCAGTGGTTTTGTCTTTTTGATGTCTGTACATCAATCCCATTCAGAATCTAGGAAGAAAAACAGACAACTGATCATCTGATAAGACTGATCCTGGGAGAGAAGAAAGCTCGTGGAAACTGAGAAGTCGGATACACAGCCGCGTCAGAGAGATCTAAGTGTGCAATCTCAAATTCCTCTGTTTATAGGATAAAAGCTCCGTTAAAATCCACTAGTGCTTACCATAGACGTTACAGCCTTTCCTGTCTGATCTTTTCAGGAAAGTTATCTCTGGTATGTAGAGAAGCTACATGCTGAGCCTATTACTACTATGGGAAAGCTTGGTGTTGGTGCGTTTCAATCAATGTTAGGTTTCATACTAAACCGCCCTATACTTTCACCCTGACTGCAAGCTGTTTTGGACATGGGCAATAGAAACTGATGTGGTGTGGGCTGTACTTCAGGCGGAGTAGACTTGGCTGTAACGCAGTGACAAACACACTTCAGAATCTGTGTACCATTTACTCATGAGAAACACCAGAAGGCTTTCCGAAAGCTATCTCTCAACTTGTGACTCAGGATTCAAAGATGCTTTCATCTATCAAGACCAGTTCATTGCCCTCCCTTCCTCCACCTACTAACTCCTTGTCATTGAGGCTCAAAGGTATCCCACCCCAAAGGACCCATCCCTTTAATAAATACTTCTTTCTAAAATGAAGGAGACAGATGTATATAATTGTCACAGAAGAGAAGGCAAGGATAGAAGATTTTGTGGTATTGTGATGAGTTGGGTCTGGGAGGTTATTTTCTTGTTACGTCTTCTCAATCCAACTTCAAAGGAGCACATGGTCTGCAATTTTCTTATGTGACCAGGAAGAGGAAGATGTGGAGTAAGTGTCTAGCCACAATACATACTTTGGTCAAGAAGAGAGCTGTGTGCTTCCTGTCATGGATCAAATAAAGTCACACCTTTATGTTCCTTAATGGGAACAACTCAACCTGCCCCCATTTGGTACGTGTAGGTCAAGATCCGGTGTTTGTCCTTTCTCCTGGGTGTGTTTAGCTTTTCCAGGTCAGGTGTCTTATAGGCCACATTGACATGTTACCCACCTAATCAGGAAATAAGAAAATCCATGGTGAATATTCTGAACTGCAGAGGGGAAAGTAAGAGCAATGATGTTTAGTGAAGGCATTGCCTATCCCCAGTATGTGGAACACAGTCCTTATCCTATGCTATCTATACTAAAAATAAAGTCCTGATGCTTTTAGAAAAGCAACTTCTTAAAGATAATAATTTCTATGCTAATATGATTATAAATGCATTAATTTCTGTAATCCCTGAGTAAAAACAAAATATACTTAACTTTTCTTGTTGGTACTTAATAAAATAATACAATTCTTCTATCCGCCTGAAAAATTGTCCATTGTCCATTCATTCCATGAGGTTGTAACATAAGGTCAGAACTAATCAAAACGGAGCTTGGGGTGTAGTAATTACTCAAAGACAAGTACTGTTATTATTATCGCTCATATTAAAAAATCAGTTATATATCAAGTAGACAGAAGCTATTTGTTGGGCAAAACCCACATGGGGGTGCCAGATCTTCAAGTTGATTTACAGAGTCACAGTGTGCTGGGGAACAGGAGTCAGGGCGCTGGCAAGATTTGATCTTTTGATGGTTGTGTGGAACAGCTGTCCCATGTTCTTCTGATACCACATTAGAAAGTTTTATTCTGAAAAAAAAAAAGAATCTTTGTATTTTCTGACCTGTGAAAGCATCATCCCAATTCTGCTTTTATCCTCATGTAGCTTCTCTCTCTCTCTCTCTCTCTCTCTCTCTCTCTCTCTCTCTCTCTCTCCCTCTCTGTATATTTGATTTTCTCTGTACCATTGTCTCTAGCTCTCTCTTCCTGTTTGCCTTCATATTTTCCATTCTCAAATATGCAACAGTCATATTCAAATAATGCCCATCTTAATGACTTCATTTAATTTAATTGCCTTCTTAAAGATCATATTTCCCAATAACCTCATATATTATGATTACAACCAATGGTAGAAGCACAAATTGACACATAATCTTGTTGCATTAGTGATTAATATTTTGTTAATGTATTTTTCATTCAAGCTGCATATTTCATTAATAGACAATAGTTATTATCAATAATTATTTGTATTAGAAATCATATATGCATTGTTTATTTTGTGGGGAATAATTATGTTAGTGTATAGCACAATACTGCCTAGTGCTCAAGAAATTCTTCTGTTGCCTCTTGTGTCCCAGAGTTTAAGATACCATCTGTTTAGGGTGTTTCACAGTAAACAATTGGCTATAAAAGAACAAAGAATCAGGTACACACAGCATACCTTTATAGTGGTTGTCTCTAAACAGGGGATCTCCATGCTTTAACTATGCAAAAACTATTGTTTCACCCAAATCTTCTACTAAGAAATTGTTTCATATTGTTTTTTTTTAGTTGCTCGGTTTAAATAAGCATTGAAAGAATAAGAGCCAGGAAATAATCATTGAAGCATTAATTTAATTAAAATCAATATCTTCATCATTTTTGTTGTTTATTCATGTTGAGTCCTATTATTCACTTGAGTAGGTGAAACTTCCTTATAATTTACAAGGTGGTGAACTGGAAACCAGTGCTGTGGTGCACAGACATTATTTTAGGTCACAGATATTGTCAAACAAATAGTTTCACAGGAACTATAAAAATAATATTTGGGAATAAAAGATACAGGACTGTTTGGGTTTTTTATCTTTAAACTGCACTGGCTTTGCTTGCTCTGACTAAAGTGCCCCCATCAAGGAAGATGGGGTTGCTCTGAAAGCAGTCATCTGAAGAACAGAAAATGACCCCCTGCCCAGTTCAGAATGCCGTATGTCACACCTCTTGATAATCTGCTGGCCCAGGATGGCATTAATACATATTGTCTTCTTACTTCTACCTGTATCTTGTATATTTTGTTGAATAGTGGATTATATATATTCATAAAGAATAGTTAATTTAGTAAACAAATAAATGAAAATCATAGGGGGGGTCTACATTGTAGTTCAATCAGCATTTTCTGTCCTTTAAAATGAAAAGTTCAAATTAATCATCCTGTTCTTTTTCTGAACTCTTTTTCATGTTTACACTTCAGAGCATTATTAGAATATAAAGTTGTAATTTCAATTTTATTAACACCATGGCATAAATATTGACCTTCACAGAGTTATTTGTTTTAATTTAAGTAAGTCTCTATTCTGTAGCATTTCCATCAAGGTGGGAAGATAATTTAAGACTGTAACCAGGTCTTTATTTTGGTTAGTTATCAAGTAACAAGCCTAAAAAGACTGGCCAGGTACAGAGGCAATATACAATATATCTATTTACTGATTGAGAGAGAAATTGATAATTCAATTCTAGGATGACATTATTTGGATAGAAGTCTGGGTTTTGTTCTATTTTACTGGTAAAGGGATTTTTGCTTCACCATTAAAATAATATAAAACTCTCCAAATCCCCATAATGGTGCCATTTATGAAATGTGTGTTTGTAGGAAAGGCTTTGATCAGAGAAGAGGACCAAAGAGAAGGGGTTTTCTACTTTAATTCCTGCCGTCCTGGGAAAGCAGGGACAGGATATATGACAGTATGTCAGAGGAAAAGTAAACTTGAAAGTTAAGCGAGTATAGATAGGTTTAGAACATGTAACCCAAATAAGATACTGTATTGAATATATATATACTTAGGTCATTCAAATTTTACCTTGTGATCAAGTGAGAAGGAAATGAGAATTTTGTAGGCACACACACAGAAGAATATAGTCATAAACTATACTTCTTACTAAAACTGTATTTTGGAGGCTCCTGTCAGATATTATAATGAACATATAACTAGATCATAAAAATCTAAAAGCAGTACTCCATAGTATATTAAACACAAGCAGTGTTTCTCACAACTGCCAAAAACATGATTAATGGTCAAGATGTGTGTGTGTGTGTGTGTTTGTGTGTGTGTGTGTGTGTGCCTACAAAATTCTCATTTCCTTCACACTTGATTATCTAGACATCTGGATTGAGAAGGCCCAAGAAATCTTGATCATGACTGGTCTTCTCTGTATAGAGTCATTCAACATACAGACAAAGAAAGAGAATGAAGGAAATACTTTTCAACATCTGACAGATTGGGAACACTATCAATAGCGTTTTGTAAGTCTGTCAGGCAAGAAAGCACCACACAACCAATAATTAGACCAAGTTGACTCCCCCTTAGAAATTCAATCTAAAACATAGTCTTTAAAAGTACTATTTAGAACTACAGATTTACTTATTTTAGAACTTATGGAACCATAGGGACTCCAATGGGAAGAAGGCAAAGGGACCAACGGAGTTATCCAGGTAGAGGCATCCCAACTAGAATTCAGGTTTCTGTTTGCATGTCCAGACACTGTCCATTTTCTTAAGGTTTTGTAACTGCTCATTATTGTAGAAGCATGCTTGATAAAAGGAGACCGCCATTGACTTTCTGCACAGCAGCACAGACATAGAGGTAGTACATCTACAGCTACAGTACATGCGTGGGAAGTGCATGCTTTTTTGTCATTCTGAACACTCCTTTTCTCCCTGCACAAATGTAAGTTCATTGGGCCAGAGAGAGCACTAAGCAAGAGAATCATTATTATTTATTTCCAGGGTGGTGCAGTTTTTGTCATTTTGGTTGGTACCATTCAGGTACGGTTTAATAGAAAGGCAGAATAGATACGGGAGCTGGGTACCAGCCGTGGAGTGGAGTTCTCATGTGTTCTGCAATCGTCAAAGTGTATTTACTCACACAATGCTAAGTCATCACATGCTAAGGAATGAAGCTGGTGTCTAAGGGTGAAAACACGTATGCTTTCTGTTTTTCATTTTTACAAGCAATTGGTGTTCTTCGCAGCCGCTGCACCTAACATAGAGAAGTTAATTTATTTACTTGATCACTGATTCATTTATTGCCTCAAATGTGTGTGGTATCTGTAATTGTGCACGCGTGCATTCACGTGGGTGTGGACACATGTGGATGGGGAGATTTGATAGTTAGAGGTTGATATTGGTATCTTCCTTGGTTGCTCTCCACTTTACATATTGAAGCAGGATCTTTTTAAACACAGAGCTTGTCCACTCAGCTAGTCTAGCTATCGAGTTTGCTCTAGACATCCCTCTGTGCCCATCAGTGCTGGGGATACAGCTGAGACACTGAGGCCCCTGGCACTTATTTGGGTGCTATGGATGTACACTCAAGTCCTTAAACTTGCTTGCCCATAAAGCTTTTTAACCAATGAGCCATTTTCTCAGGTCCTCATTCAGAGAGGTTTTAACTTGTTTTGTCTACTGAGAGTAAAATTTGACTTAATGAATATTTATGGATATTAGCTAGTATCAACCAGACAAACAGAAAGTGATCAAATACCCCAAAAGAGCAGATCCAGGGAGAAAGGCCTTGTCTTGGCTCACAGTTTAAGGGCACAGTGCATTTTAGTGGGAAATCCTGCTGACAAGAGCTTGAGACAACTGTTCACATTGCATCTGCAATCAAGAAGCAGAAATGATGAATGTTTGTGCTCAGTTAGTTTCCACCTTTATATTCAATCTGTTGCTTAAACCCTTGAAATCATGTTGCTCCTCCTTAGAGTGGATATTCCCAAAAGAATAAATATGATCAGGATAATCTCTCACAATTATGCCCAGAAAATACACTCAACTATTTTCTGTCATAGGTGTGCCTGGAGGCTTGTCTCTTAAGTGACACTAGATTCTTGACAAATTGACAATCAATAGTAACCATCACAAGGGTAAAACTAGCAAGAAAAAGAAGAATATATAAATGTTTTCCCTAAGGCTATTTTAAATTTCATGTTTTTAATTATGTGTTGTTTTGCTGACTGTGAGGGTAGCTTGGTGAAGATACACATGGATGCTCAGTAGCCACACCCACACTTTCACCTCTCTGTGCATGTTAAAACCAAAGCCATAGTTTCCATACTTGAAGTGTATAGTTAAATTATGCCTTGTGTTGTCCATTATACCAAAGGCCTGAGAAGAATAAACTTGAGAGCTCAGATTTATTGTGGTTCATGGTTCCTGTACATGATCATTTATATTGAACACCATGGCAGAAAGCAAAGAGCTCAAGACAGAAGAAAGCAGATACCTACCTACGGGAATTCCGGAAGGAGGAAGAGAGAATAGGGGTAGGGAAAAAAGGAGGAGGAGGAATAGAAGGAGGATGAGGAAGAAAGAGATAGAATATAGTATTCTTATGAACACATCTCTAAACCTTCAATTAAGTCCCACTTCCTGATACTTCTCAATGTATTATCAGAATGTGAATCCATCAGTACGCTAATATGTTGATGTGGTCACAGCTCTCATAATCTAATCACTTCCCAAAATCCAGTAGCTAGCAACTAAGTCTTTACTAGCAGACCTAAATGATTATCTTCATGGACTATCTTTATGGAGTATGGCTTTATTTTATTTTAATTGCAAGCAAATGATTTTAGCAGGTACATTAGCATCCAGGCCTTCAGAGTTCTCACTAATCTCTGCATCAGACTTGTAAGCTGTATAGTTCTTAATGCTATTCAATAATTTCAGAGAGCATCAGTGTCTGCAATCCACAGACTAGGTATTCTTTTCACAAGGGAAAGACAATAATAATAAAAAATAAAAATAAACAAAAACAAAAAACACAAAAACTTAATGATGGAAAAAACCAAAGTATTAATAGAAAAGAAAGAAACCTTAAAGACAAAATGACTGGAAGAAACTGTAGAAAGCAGACAAGACATGTGGAAATATTAACAGACAAGAGTATAGTCTCTCAAAAGCCAGGATTTTGAAGATAAGGAAACAACAACTTGTTTGAAGGTTTGTGGCTAGAAGTAAGATTTGTTTTGAATGCACATTACATGAATACAAATATAGAGCCAAACAAGTCCAGCATCCCCTACACCTACACACTGAGTAACAATTGTAGAATAAATTCAAGACTGAAGTGTGTGGATAGCTAAAGTCTTTTAGGAGTTTCCCTTTTCAACTGCCATCCAAAGTATGTGGAGTTTGTTTTTATGGCTGCCAGATGACTTCAAAACCATCCGAGGACAGCAGCAGTGAAATCCTGTGAGATCTCTGTCCTACACTGATGTGGGAGTCCCCTCTGTGTGCTGTGATTACCATTAATGAATAAAGAAACTGCCTTGACCTGTTGATAGGGCAGAACTTAGGTAGGCAGGGAAAACTGGACTAAAAGCTGGGAGAGGAAAGGCGGGGAGAGGAGCCATGGAGCCCCCAGAGTCAGACATGTCAAAACTTTGCTGGTGAGCCACTGCCACATGGCGATACACAGGTCAATAGAACTGGGTTAAATCAATATGTAAGAGTTAGCCAATAAGCTAGAGCTAATGGGCCAAGAAGCGATTTAATTACTACAGTTTCTGTGTGATTATTTCAGGTGTAAGCTAGCCAGGCTGCAGGGAAGAACAGTGGCCCCCACCCCCAACAGTACACAAAGAACAATATGCAACTGAGGAATGCAGAGAGGGCAAAATACTGTTTTCCCTAGGAAAGAACACACAGAATGATTCCCTAATACCAAATGGTCAGCCTGAAATCAGGCATAGAATTAACATTATAAAGACTTAGCAGATCCGGGTGGTGTTGGCACATGCCTTTAAGCCCAGCGCTTGGGAGAAAGAGTCAGAGAGTCAGGCAGATCACTATGAGTTTGAGGCCAACCTGGTTACAAGAGCTATTTCCAGGATAGGCTCTGAAGCAACACAGAGAAGCTCTGTCTCAAAAAACCAAAAAAAAAAAAAAAAAAAAAAAAAGAGTTAGCAAGTTTTATTTATGCATTTAGAAATATATATTTGTATACATATATAATATATAAGATCTATTATTTACATACAACTAATATACACATAAATCATAATATTCATTATTAGTGTTATATAATATATAATGAATAAATATACATTGTATGTGAGTACATAATACACATGATATTAGTAATAATTTGTAAATAATTGTAAATAAATTTTGCATTTATAGATTGTATTAATAACATGCATATAAATTAATCATTAATATGTTATATAGTTGATTAGTATGCATGTATTATATATATGTATTATATATGCAATTGTTTTCTGTAACAACAATTAATGAAAAAAGCCATGAATTTGAAAGCAATTAATGAGGAGTATATGGGAGGGGTTGGTGGGATGAAGAACAGGGGGGAAATGATATAATTTCATAAAATAAAATATTAGAATGGTGATATAATAAAAAGATGATTTAGCAGTCTATATATTGTTTCAAGAAATGTTGAATGGATAAGAGTCACAAAGTGTAATTATTAAGTTATTCAGAGAATAAAACCTGCTATGTCCCCTGTTCCACTCCAGGTACAAGTCATGCCAACAGGCTCAAGGAGAAGATGCATCCTGGCCTCTGCCCACGGGCATTTTTGGTTTCCATTTATCCAGGAAAATTTATCCAGTGCTTTCTATTCTCCACCCTTTGTTCTGTACTACATCAGGGGGCCAAACCAAGATGGAAGATCTCAAAAGACTAGTACTAGTTTGAATTGCATCACGTCTTTACTAAGATTAGTGTTCCTTAGTTGAAAAAGGAAGTGGAGAAAAGATGTAAAATAATTAGTTAAGGGCTAAATAATACTTCACGCCTGCTGAGAGACTTGCACGCGCAAAAGCAATACTCAATAACTGTTGTCTGAAATGTCATCATGGAAATAAACCGAGATACACAAACATTTCATTGCATGGAACACTGATCACTAAGAGGTGACAACCAAGGTGGCAAACACGAATACTGCTTCTAGACATAGTGATAATGCTATATTGCACGTATGTCACATATAATAAAATGCACAATTTAAAAATGACAAGTATAAGCAGGGTGGAAATGACAGATTCAACAGGGTAAAAGCACTATTCTCTATCCAAATTGCCCACCCTTCCTACTTAGCCCACGTGACTCAATAATAAAATACGAAAGAATTGTCTTTCGGCAACTATGTATCACCTAAGATACTTTCAGCATCAAGTCATAGAAGACCAGCAGAAACTGTTACAAACAATTATCAGTCTTATTAGAAAGGAAACCCAAACATATACGTAGTCTATACACAAAGCATATATGAAGTCTAGTGTAATTATCCTTTGCTCTCTGCATATGATTCTCTTTATTTCATAGTTCTCTATGGTTGAGGAATACAGATAATTCAAGAAACTTAGATCCCACTACAGGATAAAATAAAGGAAACCTCCAGCGTAATGAGGGAAAGAAAATTTCAGTGGCAGAGAACGATCAGATTATAGTGGGGCAGAAGAGCACCTTTGTGAGATAAAAGAGACCCTTACTGGTATAGTTAGCTCATTTCTCTGAATGTGCTGGCATATTTGAGAGCATTATATTAACCAGGGAAGTAAAATAATCATAGTGTATAGAATTTTAGAAAGATGACCAAAAATGAATATAATGTCTAGGAAAAAGCAGAATTAGATAACATTAGAATTCTCTATAGGTCCATTTCACAGCATATGAAATATTCATTTCTCCCTAAAGTTATTCCCAATAAATTTTTTTATTACAATTTGGAAAATAGGTATCAGGTGAGGTGACTTGCTTCTATCTATACATATACATATATCCTAAAAATCTGTTAAATTGTTGCTTTTCTTTCAGTAATTTATAGAAAAAGTTTTATAGGATAGAAAATAAAATTCACCACACAAGTATAAACATTATTCTGGTGAATTATAATGACATCCTTAAAATTTATGTGCAAGGTAATCTGCTAGATGCTTATTCAAATGTGGAAGAGCAAAGTAAAACATTAAACCAAACATCTGGGACCAGAATCTCTGCAGTCAAGAGGGCTGTGTATTTGCATGTCAATTATCATTGTGCCCTTGAGGAACTATGGGTTTGAAAATACAAATATTTCTCCCATTCATTAACTTGGCATAAATGTCCAAAATCAGTAGTAGATGGCAGTTTATGGTGAGATCTAATTCATGTTGAAGACTTATTCATTTCATGTTTATAAGGCTTGTTTGTTTGCCACCCCCCACCTGGCCCCTTGGCAAAAGTATCATCCTAGATGCCTTTGTAGTTCTTCTGAAATAAAGTATAAAATTTAAAGTAGGTTGATGCTTCTAAATGTAAATATTTAATTAAGCAAGTCAAAGTTTCAGATGGTTAAATTTTTATCTTGGTTTAGTCTTTGGGGTTGAATATTACAGGAATCAACTTGTACACATTTATGCCCAAAATAGCCAAAACAGAGAAATTGGGAAAACTGTCTCCTGAGGAGCCATTGGCATCTCATTGCCTTGCATGTCTGAAGCACTGTTGCTGCCAAGCCAGCCTAGAGCAGGAAGTGGAACTCTGTGGATTCTCAGCTGATGCAGTCAGCAGTTACTCGTTTTGCTAATTGTCTCCCTACTGTTTCTGCAGTAGTTGGCGGTCTATGTCAGAATAACCAGAAGAAACAACTTAGAGGATTTAAGATCCACTCTGGCTTCCTTCAGAAGATACACCAAGGAAATCAAAGCTTGTCAGCTGGCGCTTGAAGTTAGAGCTTGGTCTAGTCACATCCAAACTCAAGCAACAGTGACCGTAAGCCCACCCCACCTCTAATTGTCTACTTCCTCTAGCTATGTCCTACCTCCTAAGTGTTTCATGTACCCAAACAACACTTGTAGCTGGGACCAGCCTTCCAAACACAATAGCCTATGAAGTTTGTTTCACCAATATACCACAACAGCTACTTAACTTCTTTCTTTCTTTCTTTTTTTTTTTTTTTTTTTTTGGTTTTTTTCGAGACAGGGTTTCTCTGTGGTTTTGGAGCCTGTCCTGGAACTAGGTCTTGTAGACCAGGCTGGTCTCGAACTCACAGAGATCCGCCTGCCTCTGCCTCCCAAGTGCTGGGATTAAAGGCGTGCGCCACCACCGCCCGGCTCCCATCACTTCTTTCTTATGGCAACAGAATATACCAAAATTCTAGAAGTTTTACATAGTCATTCATCAAGCTCACATAAAGATTTCAACTCTTTACATAAACTCCGGATTACTAAAACCTTTGGCCCATCAGATTTCAGACATATATTCTTTTGGGGCCAAGTATATGCCATAAGAACATGAAGCCAGGCATCTTAGATAAACATTGCTGCTATTTCCTGTACTCAGTATTCTGTCTCCAAGGATTAGGAATCAGTCCCCAAATGAGACAGGATCAGCCTGATCTTACTGTTTATTTTTATAATTTTGCTAGCATGTTTTATATGTCCAACACTGGGGGAACCCTTAAAATCAGAGAACTTACTAAATAAATGAATGGAAAGAGAATGGCCTTGGTAATGACAGGCTTACATAGAACAGTTTCCAGTGTATTTCAACAAAATAGGACATGTTGTAGTGGATGTACATCTTGTCAGTACCCAAGAAGAGGCATCTCACTAATATTTGTGAGGCTGATGGTGTCTTCCTGTGAAAGACATCTACAGCTGCACTAAAAGGATACCACCACATAGTACACCTGACCAAGCAGATCCAAGTGAAATACAATACAAGTGACCAAGACTCAGACACTTATGTGCCCATAGACAATATTGAGGTGTCTAAAACAAGTCGTGAAACGTTGATGTGTGTTTTGATTTGAATTCTGTAAGAACGTAAGACTGAAAAATCAAATGTTGATATTGGCATCTTTCAATGACTGTGACCACTAGCAACTTCTCATTTGCATTTCTCCAGGGCAGAAAGTGTAAGAGGAGAGATACCCCTCTTTCTCAAGAACTTTAGGAAAATCTCTCAGGACCCACTGTCATAGGAACAATGTAGAATCCCAAGACAATCACAACAGACAGAAGGATGAAATAGCTTAATTGGTTAGGGACTGAGAAAGGTTGCATTTGCAACCCACCTAAATAATAATATGGAGGAGTGGGAGAGAGACAAGGAGGAGAGGAGAGGAGGAGGAGGAAGGGAAGAAGGAGGATGAGGGAAAGAGGAAGGAGGAGGGGGTGAAGGAAGAGGAAGATGAGGTGGGGAGAGAGAGGAGGAGGAGGTGTTTCTTAAGATACCATTATTATTAGTGGAACCGCCAGGCAAACCTAAGAGAAATCTGTAGAGTGGAAAGGGTACTCTTTCAGAGTTAACTATATTCTTTACATTTTTCATTATATTGTCATAGAAACATTGCTCTTCCTGTTTTAAATAGTCACCCCATGATTCTGCTCTATCAGAAAAGTGATTCGAACTAGAGGAAAATCTTAAGCCGTACTTGTCTTTTTTCCTGGATTATATAAGCATTTGAAAATAAAGAGAACAAGGACTTTTTAAAAACAATGTGCAGAGATATTTTCATAGACTTTCGATAATCTGATAAATTAAGTAGACACACTTAGATAAGTATTTATGCGTACAAGCTCCTACTAGGGATGGAGAGGTTCATGAATTCAGTGAGTGAATATTTCAGAGCCCTCTTTGCAAGAAAGCTGGTACTCATTTTCATAGCTATGAAACAGGAGTGGCATTTAGGTGAATTTGTTGATCTCTATTTTTAAACCGTTAAAATTATTTTTAAGAAATACTCAAGAATAATAAACACGACTTTTATACTTGGTTCTTGTTCAATCCATTGTCACAATCTCAAACCAAAGACAGATATACTGTGTTCAATTTCTGGTTATGACATATGAGCAAACAGTCAGTCTCTCTGAAGGTTTTGACTATTACTTACTTTCATAATAAAGAAGGTAATTTGCTATCTCATAAGATTGGCCTGGGAGCTTTCTTGGTCAATTTGTTGATTCCCTGTAGAAAAAAGAGAAGCGCATTTATAAAACAAATCCCAGAACAGACAGACATGAATACAATCCACTTATTCTATGAGTTGAATTTTTGTACTGTGCTAAAAAAAATTAGAATTCTTGCAGAGAAGTTTATTCCTTCTACCATACCTTCCCTAAATATTGCATCAATCAAGAATTAATTTATTTATGACTACAGGAAGTACGTCATGGTTTCTCTACTTGTTCTACAAACGAGATTGTAAATATCTGTCTACCTATCTCTCTATATCTATCTATCTATGTATCTATCTATCTATCTATCTATCTATCTATCTATGCAAACGCCAAAATGTTATATTTGTAGGTTTTCCTGATAAAATACAAGGTATCTAGTTAAATTTGAAGTTCAGATAAGTTTGAAATATCAGTAGGGTAATTACGTACATGAAGCATATTTTTCTCAAATAAATTACATCTTTTGACACTCCTATTTAACTGGACATTTTGCATATTACTTGTAAGACTACAACAGCCTCATACGCTTATACAGGATATCATCTCCTTCATCTGTAAGTAAGCACTGAAGAGCAACTATTTGAAAACATACACAGCTCTGTTCTCGCTGAATTTGCAATCAAATCCTTTCTATTGTTTCTTTCTTAATCAGTTCCTGCTAACATGCCTTTTACTTCTGAGACTTTAGGAAGGAGAGTAGAAAGAGGTAGGTGCTCATTTCAGATCGATTGCAGATCAATCCTTTAAATATTTGAGAAGCTATTACTCAGAGTTATATGTTCTCTGCTTTTAAATTAACTATCATTTTACATGGGATTTAGAAGGATTTCTTATAAGAAGCAGAAACTTTTCTAAACAAACCAATATGTGGGCATTAAGTCTTGTGAGTCTCAAAAATGAATAATTCATTTTTACGTAAATGAGAAATTATTTTGTGCAGTTACTTACACATTTGCACATGTATAGTTAATAGTCATTGGCGACACGGGGTATTAGTTGTGAATTGTGGTTTTCAGTATCACAGACACATTTGTTGCTGTGGTTTCGCAATGCCGTTTCCTGATTCTTCGCTCAACTGTGGTTTTCATAATCATTGTTTGGGAGCCATGTAGCTGTGGCTTGGAGCTGCTAGATCCATTTGGACAGAGATAATTCCATATAGGTTTTGCTGTCTTTTTATTTTATAACCACGGCGAGTTAAACAAGAGAAACTAAAAATTGAACCTTAAATATAACTCAAAATCTCATTTTAAAATGATGAGAAAATAGATGTAGGAGTATTCAGTTTATTTAATTCATATACATTTACTTCATTAATCAAATAAATATAATTTATTTCATTAACATACATATATATATATGGTTATACATTTCGATAAACCAATATACTGTTTATAATAACATACTCTGGTTATTTTATCAATCTTGCCTTAAATTTCCTGACTTTTGTTCCTTTCAGTTTTTAAAGCAAATGTTTAGCACAGATTTATTTGTTTCTTTTTGCTTTGCATATTTAACTATTTTAGATGCCAAAAGAAACACTAACTGCTGTGTTATTTTAATTCCGGTGGACATTCCTTTTGGGTGACATAAGTCAGCCAATTCTGTCAAAGATCTATGAAAACTGTAATGTACAATAAATACAATTCTAAGATTCTCAGCATGCCAATTTATCGGTAATGAATTGAGAATGAAGGAGGCAAAAAGTCGACGTCTCCGTTTGCTTATTCACCCCACAACGTAAGTACAAATAACCTTGCTTTTCATGGGACTTAGGATCTTAATTTGCTGCATCTTCAGGGCAAGGACTTGGTCATTTAGTGCCTTTTCCATTGCAAAGGATCATGCACTGCACTGTTAAAACCTCATATGGCCATAGAGCTAATGGCAGTGTAATCAAAGTCACAATTGGTCTCCAGCCTGGTGTTAAGATTTGCTCAGCCGTACCTTTCATGAGGAAAAGCTTTACACCTTTAGAAGATGTCCTAATGGGATACAAAATGACAGCGAGTGGAGAGCTGCCTGCACAAGGAGCATCCTGCATTATGCTCCAGCAGTCCAGGCTCTGTGCTGACCCCAGACCCTTTTAGAGTATCATTTGATGATGCTTGTGTCTATGCTAGTCAAATAACAAAGGGGACCCCATTTCAGGTCAGAGTGGACAATTTCACAGCCCCCTGGGGGAGACATTGGCAGTATCTAGGGAATGCATGTTAGCGATCATAGGAGTTTATTAGTAAACGCTATTTACATAAAGTAGCTGGTTCTGCACGGCCACATCCCTTCTCTCACACCTGCAAGAATTACATTTAGTACTCAGTGTATCAGAAACTGTGTGAAACTAAGTGAACCTCTCTCACCTTAACTTGACTCAAATAATGCTTTGCGATCGTTTCAAAACATGTTCTCTCGTGCCTTGCCATTTCCCAAACCGCAAACACACAACCAACAAATAGGAAAGAAACAGAATTCAATAAACGAACGAACCAGGAAATAGTTGTTGGATCTTACCTGATTGAAAAATTATGACAATAACAAATCTTTTATTAGCTCCACGGTGCTTCCCTGTGGCAGAACTAAGAGAATGGAAGGTCATGGGGGCAGGGTGGAACTGCAGAACTTCCACAGACTTCACACAAAGTTAGTATTTCGTGTTAGAGCTCAAAGTTCCTTTCCTATCTAGAGCGAATCATCCAGCTAACCATCGTCCTTTTGGATGTGAGGAAAATATCTGCCTGACTCCCGATTCGGGAATTTCACTATTTCAAATGGAAACTCTCAAGCAAGATGCCGAAAAGCTCTGTGAGTACAGCTCAGCACCCCATCCTTGTGGGCCCAGTGGGGGATGGTTCGTATCCGCAGCAGTCTCCCGGGAACTCTGACAGCAATGAAATGGTCTCCTGAGAGCCTGGGCAGATGAGAGGACTTAACGGGCCCCAAGATACACAGTTGGCGTTTGTGATCAGCTGGCTTTTGCCGGGGACTTTGCCAGTGGCCTAACCTTCCTGCCAAGAAACTGGAAGGGCGGAGGGCGGGGGCTCCTGAAGGGGAGCGGTAACTGGAAGCACAAAGTTTATGGAAGGAGACTGAGATTTCTTTGTGCCCTGCTAGATGGGCGAGGCTTTAGGGAGGAGTGTGAGGGGGTCCGTTGGAAGAGGCTGTTGGAAGAAGTTGCTGGAAGGGGAGCGGGGGAAGGGTGGCCTGGCAGCTGCCCAGCATTGACGCGGTGACAACTGCAGAAGGTGCCCCCCCTCCAGACCTCACGTCTCCCTCAACCCCATCAACCCCTTCAACTCCCACCCACGCCGCGATCCCCTTGCACTCCACGCGACCGAGGCCCGGCCGTGAGTTTGCATCCGGACTGGCTTTGGATGCAGCCAATCCTCCTTTCGCTGATGGCATAGTCTCCCCTCCCCACAGCCCGGGCGCGCCCCTCCTTCGCGCGCCTCGCCACCTCCCGCAGCAGTGCGAGCGCGGCGCGGCCCGGAGCGGCGGCGGCGGCGGCGGCGGCGCCCGAGTCTCTGCCCGGCAGCCGGGGACGCGGGGAGCAAGCGCGCACCTCCTCCCGCACCCTCCGCCCCTTGCAGTTCGGGTCCCCCTGAG